>NC_140071.1:83952360-84615036 GCF_964194135.1 Talpa europaea | reverse complement strand
GTGTTCATTTTTTGGTTGGTAATTCACTATTTTAGTCAGTCATATACTTTGTAAGAAGAAATCAGGGTTCCCTGTTGGCACAAGGGGTTAAAATGCAACCTATGAAGCTATCTGCAACCACTGCAGCATGAGTTCCATCCCTGGCCAGGGAGTGTGAGGGACATACCCACATGGTGCAGCAGACCTCTCTTGACTTGCCCGCTTCTCCCCTCAACAGTGTATTTCAGTCATTCTGCCTGTTCTGTTACCCACTCTCTCTGGTGAATTCTCTCACCCTCCCACACACAGCTGGCCTGTACCCCAGTTCTTGTATGCATAAGTAAATACATCTTTAAAAAAAAGAATCTTCTGAATGATTTTTAATTATAATTTTGTTACGTATTCTCACTTTATGAGTAGATAGGTACTGATTGTCATTTATAACACAATTTTTGTATAAAGACCATATTCATTTAAAGGAATTTGATCCAAATGACAATATTTCTGGCAAACGGCTTTGTTGATGCCTCAAATTTATCCTACGTTTTATATCCCACCTCTCAGACAGCTGTTGAAAATCTTATTTGCAAAGAATACCAAATGTCTGAATGGACTGAAATGTTTTGTTATTATATTTTTACAAGGAAAAATGCAAAGGTCAAATGTTTTTTGATGTGCTTAAAAGGGTGAAAGGCAGTTATAAATCCTATGTGATTCATTAATTAATTAGATAGGAAGAATAAATTAATTGAAATTCACCTATTATAAATATTTGCATTTTTCTCATTCACAGTTGAAGCATACTTTATTTTTCTTATTTATAAGAACTTCTGACTATAAAATATTGATTAATTATTTTTTCTAGAAAAATAATCCATCCTATTAAATGTACTGACACATTTTAAAAGATGTCCTGATTTTGGGCCTCCCCTTTGGGCCTCCCCAGTGGCGTAGCGGTTGAGCGCTGGGTTGCGAAGCTGCCCACGGTCTCTGCAGTGCCGGTTCGATCCCCGGCTGCTCCCCAGCCACCAGAGGAGGGTCCTACCTGGCGCGCAGACCTCTCTTGCCGCCCGCTGCTCCCCTCAGCAGTGTACTTCGGTCCTTCTGCCTGCTCTGCTCTCCGCTCTGGCTCTGGTGAATTCTCTCACCCTCCCACACTTCTGACTGTACCCAGTGCTTGTATAAATAAATAAAAATAAATCTTAAAAAAAAAGATGTCCTGATTTCAAATATGATAAAGTATAAAAACTACTCATATATTTTTAGAATTATGAAAATATATGCGTCTGATTTGGAAGAATTGGAAAAAAACAAAGTTTTCTTAGTTTTTTTGTGGGGCTAAAAGAAAGATAATGGAAACTCTTTTATGTATGATGATTCTTATTAACTTTATGCATATTCTTTCCATATAACTTATCCCTACCTACAAAATAAGAGAATTAGAACTATGGGACTACACCCGAGGGCATTTAACAATTACTGTACAAAAACAAACAAAGAATAAGAAAATAAATAAATTTAGGAAAAAAAGAAAAATTGGGAATTTCTACTCCTTGATTATGGCCATATAGCTGACAGTATTACTGGGGAAAAAAATGTAAAGAGAAATCAACAAATATTAGGCACCTCTGCAACCATCACATCATGAAAGCACAGCACAGTGACAGCCAAACAGTTTGTTTACCAGAAAGGGTCATACATCAGAACTACTCAAATAATATGTCATAATGCAAACAAGTGATTATTACTTTGGAATGAATAAAGAATCTCTAGGAGTGGATTAGTCATCTGTAGTTTTAAAAATCTCCACTTTGAATTCTGACAGAGGGATGATTTTGGAAACACTGGTAAATGTATGGTAAATAGATTGGGAGCCTTATAAAAACTGCCAAATGCTGATTTCCAAAGAAATTACTCAGACATATTTGAAAGTTGATAAATATGCGTTGAAGAATGTTTATGACTGGCATGTGCTAAAATCCTTACATGACTTATAATCATTGGAAAAGTTTATATCATAACAAATAAGTCAGAAAAAAAATCACAAGGAATAAGTATATTCACGAAAACTGATGCCATCCAAATGTGTTTCAGTGTGGACTCATTGAATATTCAATAACAGGGAATCAATTTCAAGATCCCATATAAATTTTATTTTAATGTCATTTCACTAATAAGAAAATGAAAATTATTACTTTCAGAAATTAAGGTGATAGTGTACATGAACATTATTTAAATTAAGATTATAAATTTATATATCCATCTTCATTTCCATAACTGCTGAATGACCAAAAAGGGTGAAAGTGTTGCTGATTGCAGTTGCTATTTAAAAAAAAAAAGAAAAAAAAAAAAAGGTGTGTTTTCAGCAGTAAAAACAGGCTCCAAACATCTTTGATAGCATTAAAATCTCAAACAGCTGGAGTCAGAAAGCCAGCAAGCTGTTCAATACTGTCTGTATGTTTTGAGGTAAGTGTGTATATGCATGCATAATATAAGTAAATCATATGACTTGGAATAATAGTGGGAAAGAAATATGCCATTGAGAAGTCCTTGGCTAGATTCCTACAATAAAAACTGCTCAATGCACGTACAAACACACTCAAATCTTCCAAGTTCTATATTTATACTATATATGCTACATGTTATGAATTAAAATATGGATGGAATGGAACTAAAGCTATATCATTCTGTCTTCTAACAACCCCTGGAATTCTTGTAAATTCAAAAAGGTAGATCACCTACTAATTTACCATATGTCCTTGGTGTTATTTTTTTTTTCTTTTCTCAATATCTTTGTTGTTGTTAAGTGTTATAGTTGTATTTTTTTTTTTAACACCGGCCTTTATATAGGGTCCCTATTTGTACTTTTTCTTCTTCAACCAAGCCATTACATTGGTAAAATGAGGCAGAATGTGCAGCAGCTTTGATAGGTTGCTTTGCAAAACTTTTCTTTTTTTCTTTTTTTAAGATTTATTTATTTGTTTATACATGCGCTGGGTACAGTCAGAAGTGTGGGAGGGTGAGAGAATTCACCAGAGCCAGAGTGGGGAACAGAACATGCAGACTGACGAAGTACACTGCTGAGGGGTGCAGCGGGTGCAGCAGGAAAGGTCTGCAGCACCATGTGGGACACTTGACAGCCAGCTGGGATTGAACCCGCACTGCAGAGGCTGTGGGCAGCTTCACAGCCCAGCACTCAACTGCTGAGCCACCAGGGGAGGCCCTGCTGACCTTTTCTTAATGTGCTCATCAAGGGTTATGTTTTCAATCAACATTGATGTGAGCTCTATTATTGGTATGAGCTTTTCCTTTTCTCTTTAGTGGGGACACCTCTTTTACCAAACATGAAAATATGGTTTCCAAATCAGTTTTCCTTTGTAGGGAGTTATATATTTTGTCATGCAAATTTTTAATGTTATGAATATTATTGGCTTGATGTCATGAAAAGGCTCTTGGCGCGAGGTCTTAGTGAGTAGAATCTTTCCCCTTCTTCATCCCTTCCTCCTTCTCTTCCTCTTCCTGATCCTTCTCCACCTCCTCCTTTTAAAGAGGCAGGAGGGTGTGTTTTCTGGATAACTGAACAGGCGATCAGGCACTTCAAGAAGAATGTCTATGACGTGTAGCCTACTCCTTTCTTAGTCTACCTTTATGGGGGAAATAATGTTTTTGGTACTAATTCTTTTTTTCCCCCGCAACACCGATGCATTTTTTTTCTGAGATAATCAGCCAACTGATTATAAACTGATAATGATTCTCAGCAATCCAGGGCTTCTACTGATGCCTCATCATTTCAATTACAATAGGCAATAATTTCAGAGTTGCTATCCAGTTAAATTAACACAGAAATACATTGGGCAAGTACTTAGGGCCTATCATACCATGGGGGTGTGGAGATGAAGTGGGACATGAACTTGTGCAAAGATCAGAAGAAATGAAAGAACTTTTAGTGTTGAAGATTTTGGTATTAATTCTTATTGAGTCTCAAATGTTCCTCAAAATAGTGTTCCCGAATTCCAATTTACCAAACAAACATGGTTAGTATGGCAGTGAATGCTAGTTTTCCATCTCTGGACCACATGATATATAAATTATCCCCGTGATCTAATATTATATGGTTTTCTGTTGCAATTTTTAATGATGCCTATTTTGAATTTATAGGAAATATCAATAATTCTTACTAATATGTGTAGCAGGATTAATAATAAAGATAACAGAAAATCTAAAAAAAATAACATTTGCTTACATAATAACTTTTTATTATTTGCTTTAGTTTGTGTACTTATTAATGGAGGTTAATAAGAAGTAACATGGTTGATTGGAAGAAATCACAAATTGTACCTCCCTGGTGGTGCAGGCTGATGAGTGCCGCACTGTGAAGCTGTCTGAAGCCTCTGAAGTGCAGGTTTGAACCTGGCCAGCCCGCAAGAATCCTACATGGCATGGTAGACCTCTCCTGCCTCGCCTGCTGCTCCCCTCAGCAGTGTATTTCGTCAGTCTGCCTGTTCTGTTCCCTGCTCTGTCTCTGGTGAATCCTCTCACCCTCCAACGCATCTGGTCTGTACCCCAGATCTTGTATAAATAAATAAATAAATATTAAAAAAAATCACAAATTATATACCAAACAATTTTTATTAGCTAAACAATGATTAACATATACCTTTTTTTTTTCTGGAGCTTATCTTTTTCAATGTGGAGATTAAAATACAATTTTAATATATTGTTATATGTGAGATGATACAATGTTGAAATTAATTTTTATCTCAAGCTTCTATATTTACAACTTTACAATTTAAGTGGTAGATCTATAAAAATGTTATAATTACTAGTTATTTTTCATTCACATATTGTAAAGATTGAATTTAATTTTTTAAAGATTATTTATGCATACAAGAACTGGGGTACAGGGCAAAGATATGGCAGGAGGTAAGAGGATTCACCAGAGACAGACAGAGTGGGGAACAGAGCAGGCACTGACTGAAATTCATGGCTGAGAGGAGCAGTGGGTGAGACAGGAGAGGTCTGCTGTGCCATCTGGGTAGTTCCCTAGCCATCAGGGATTGAACTAGTGCTGTAGGGGCTGTGGATAGCTTCACAGTGCAGTGTTAACCCCTTGTGCCACCAGGGAGGCCCTGTAAAGCTTGAATTTAACTGTGTAAAGCTTAAGGTATTTTTCCAAGTTCGAATTTTAATTATTTAATCAGCTAAGCTTTGCAATAAAAATATTTAATTGAATTCCATTTGTTGTTTATATAAATCAGAAGTGGAGGAATATAAGGGAACAAAATAAGACATGAGGGGAAAAATAATAACCTTACAAAACATAACAAAGCAAAGCCAGACAATTATAAATCAGAGATATACTGCAGGGAGGAGGAGGGAGAGGGATTAGAGAGAGGGAGGGAGGAACACAGGGGATTATAGTGATGGTGCAAGGTGAATTGGTGAAGGAAATTCAATGGGGACTACACCTGAGGTGGGGGGGGAAGCAAACATTATTTAAAAATGAATAATGATGCAAAATATGTATAAATAAATAGAAAAACAAACCTAATAATAATGAAATATTTACCATTGTTTTGAATGAATTTATTAAAAATTTAGTTATAAATTCATAGTGTTTTCTATAAGCTTTGAATTCATAAACCACATGTAGGTTTTTATGATTTTTACTAAAATTTCAGCTTCTATCTAGTATGGTCTAAAAAATCATCATCCCTGATGCTATCTTTAGCTTTTATTTGAAATCATATGGCCTCTTTCATCCTGAAAATCATGTTGTAATAATTATTAATTTATTTTGTAAGTATTGTTGGCTTAACATTAATCATAATAAATTTATGTGATGTTTATGTGCATATCATTAGTATAGTTCCTCTAAACTTGCACTTAAGTCAGCTTTCATTAGCTGGCCAGTTAATTACATGGAGGTGCCTAGCAACTGCTTTCCTTTCAATTATTCAAAAATTATGTAAAACAATCTATAATAAAATGTGAATACTGTAAATATTATATCTGGAATATTCAAAATACAGAATAAAGTCTGGACCAATTATAACAGAACTTATCAAATGAAATTAATTTTGCCTTGATTCAGAATTTACTTTTGATTTCCTTTCTAATCTCCTGACTTCAGAAATTGACATTCAGAGATACAATTTCTTGAGTCTTTTTTTTATATATATGCTGTATCTTTATATTTCATACAGTATTTGGTCTAGTTTTAAATATGTTCTGAAGTAAGTGAATATGCATACAAAGAATAGGTACTGTGAAATTAAAACAGAAGATCATAAACATAGTTGAAACCAGAAATTGGCTGAAAACTAGAATGAGATGTTTGCTAAAATGTTCTATTTTATTTGACTATGAGCTTTATGACAGTCAAAGGAAAGTACTAAAACATTTTCCTTTTTCCAGTGTAAAAGAGACAAATGTCATCAATGTTTTACAACCAGAATGGCTGCTTTCTGTTGCCAAAAATGTGCTACCAAATCCTTTCATCTCTCATTCATTCACCGGTTAATATACCATCTCCTTTAGAAAACTTCTATCATATTCTTAGTAAGGAATTATCTTTTCTCTGAATTATACATTGATCATTACTAAAGTAATTATTACTAATTGAATGCCTATCATGTGAGAAGCAGAAAACAGACACTACATCATTTCCAGTTCTCTCAATAATTCTGTGAGGTTTGTAGTATCCCGCCCTCTTCATGAAGGATGTACCAGAGGCTAAGAGAAGCTAAGTAATTTGCACAAGGTCAATGATAGTTAATAAGTGCAAAATTATTTATTGAATTCCAATAGACCTTTGTAATATGAAGATCTCCTCATGGAATGTCTCTTCTGAAAAAAAATACTTTCCATAGTTGTGTAATAGTTCCAAAGCTGGATTGACAAATCTTCAAACAGAGAAACCATATGAACCCCACTAACATCCGACTACCACTGTGCTTTCTTGCAGCCTGTGAACTTATGAATCAAGGCATCTTGGCCCTGGTCAGCTCCATTGGCTGCACATCAGCTGGTTCCCTGAGGTCTTTGGCGGATGCCATGCATATCCCTCACCTTTTCATCCAGCGCTCCACAGCCGGGACCCCGAGGAGTGGCTGTGGACTCACCCGGAGCAACAGGAATGATGACTACACTCTCTCTGTCCGCCCCCCTGTCTACTTAAATGAAGTTATCCTAAGAGTGGTCACAGAATATGCCTGGCAGAAATTCATTATCTTCTATGATAGTGAATATGGTAAGTGTAATCTGTGTGTTTTGTAAGCTGATACTTGCAAGGCAAACAACTTCATGAATTGGGAATAACTTTTACTTATGCATATAAGAACTGAGATGTAGGCCAGAGGTGTGTGGGGTTGAGAGAATTCATCAGAGACAGAGTGGGGAGCAGAAAAGGAGGATCTACTGAAATACACTGATGAGGGGAACAGTGGGTGAGACAGGACAGGTCTGCTGTGCCATGTGGGTAGCTCCCTGAAGGGGAATCGAATTCATGCCACAGTGGCTGGGATAGATTGATAGCTGTGACTTTAAACCCTGTGCCATCAGGGAGGCCCGGATTGTGAAAAACCTTTGAGGCACTTACTCATTGTCATTTTTAGTTTGCTTGTTCTGTCATAAGCAGCACAGTGAATTCTGTTAGGGTCTCAAGTTCATTTTTTTAAAAAATACATCTGATGGGCCTCCCCGGTGGCGCAGCGGTTGAGCGCTGGGTTGCGAAGCTGCCCTCAGCCTCTGCGGCGCTGGTTCCATCCATGGCTGCTCCCCGGCCACCGGAGGAGGGTCCCACATGCCGCGCAGACCTCTCCTGCGGCCCGCTGCTCCCCTCAGCAGTGTACTTCGGTCCTTCTGCCTGCTCTGCTTCCCGCTCTGGCTCTGGTGGATTCTCTCACCCTCCCTCGCTTCTGACTGTACCCAGTGCTTGTATAAACAAAAAACAAACAAACAAACAAACAAATAAATAAAACATGCCTCTATAAAAAAAAATACATCTGATCAAAACATTTTCACAACCTCAAATTAGAATTTTTTATTGTAAATTTTCCATGAAGAAAGAAAGTCCTTTGTCTTGTTTCCGAGTTATTACACTGAGGAAATTCTTAGGAGAAGACAGTTTTATGTTATTGATGATGTAAATATTTTTGAAAATTTATAGTAAATTCATGTTCATACAGCATTCACATAATTTGAAATTCCTCATTCTCTTCTGTTTTTTATAAATAGGAAGTGATATTCATATCTATGATTGAGTCCTTTGTTAGATGCAGGGTTTATTTTAGGAATAAAATCATTATATTTTACCTTGACAGTATACTTGCTTCTGACTTCTTATTTAATTTAATAATTAATGAAAAGTTTCGCTACTTGTTTCATTAAAACTATTTCCACTAATATTCTTATTTAATAAAAGAGCATTTTCCTTTGATATAGACAGGAACTCTTGCTAGTAAAGAACTGGGCTAGAGTTCAAAATAATGATCAGGCTCTTCAAATGCATTGTACATTGAAGAGAGCTCAAACTACTTACATATCCATTCACCAGGATCATCATTTTAAGCTCCAACTTTGGAATTATTCTTGACTTTTATCTTAGTTACCAGGAATTGCTTTCATTTCGGAATGGATTAAACATCACCTATGAATGGAATCAGGCAGCCTGCTAGAGCCAAATATTATTGAAGATGTATTTTCCTTAGAAAATATACCTTAAAAAATTAAGCTTCTATATCCAGTTAATTAGAGAAACATATTTTTTTCAAAAGCAATTAATTATGACTAAGAGCACAGTATAAAAGTCTACTTTAAATTCCCTAACAAAGAATAGTCAAATCTTTGATTGTAAGTAAATGGGTGAAAAGATAAAAAAAAAAATGCAGAGATTTCACTTGAATGGTTTGATTTAAGACATATTTTCAAAGACTTGAAAAGAGTTTTGAATTATTGAGATTTTAAATGTGCCATTCAGGAAATGCTCATTCCTTATTTGCCTAGTGCAAACTATGAAAATTTTATAAAATCTAGTATAAGCCTATAAGAAGGTTGCAATTAACAAAGGAGCAAAAATATTGTATAATTGATTCTCTTAATAGAGAAAATGATGGAAGTAAACTGAATATCAATGAAATATGATGAAGAAAGTGTTTAATTGAGCAGCAGTGGTAAGAAAGCTATATGGGTACAATTCCATGTCATGAGAATTCAGGAATAATGTGAGTGAGACTGTCACTCTAATAAAGAAAGTGCGAGCAAGTCTTGAAGCAATGAAAGTAATATCTCTGAACACTTTATTTGCCAGATACTAGAATAAGATTTTTGCATTATATCATTCAATTTTCTAAACATCTCTACTAAGTAGGTAATGCTATAATCACAAGGGAAGCTTTATTTTTGACCAGAGGCATTAATCCAGGTAATAAAGGATTTATTTGTAATCAAATTATTTCCAAGATTGAAGTGATGCCATCAATCAATTCTGTGAAATTCAGTGAAAAATATTTGATTGGACAACTCCCATCATAGGAAAAACTACCTAGGACCCATAGAAATAAAGTCAGATATTACTCCATGTATTTATCCTAGATAAACAAAGGTAGTTTCGTTTTAGAGAGTTCTCAACAGGGTACTACATTATCTGCCTCTGGTATTTACTTAGACCTTGAAGATCTCTCTCTCTCTCTCTCTCTCTCTCTCTATCTCTCTCTCTCTCTCTCTCTCTCTCTCTCTCTCATATTTCTATCTCTGCTTTCTGTATTTTTTTCTGATTTCAAACATTTATTACAAGTCAGTTATTTTATGCAGCACTTTCCCCCTCAACATACTCATTACAACCACAACTTTGAAAACTTTAAGTAGTTATCACATTATTATTAATCTTTGAAATCTTAGCCTGCCTCTCTCATTTCCTTTGATGCAGGTATGCTGTTGCTTTCTACATCTTCCAGTTTGTCACAGTCTCTGCACTCTGAGAAATTTTGAAGGACTCTTGTATTTACTCCCATGTGTTAGTCATGTACTTTGGGAAAGGAAGTAACCTCCAAGAGCAATAAGCAAGGATGCGCACAAAATGTCTGTGGGATAGTGTGGGGTGAGCAGTAAAAGAGGAGGGAGAAAGAGTAAATTACAATTCTTGAAACTAGTCAAGCGAGACACAACAATAGAGCCTCTAATGTGACCTTTTTCATAACTGGTAGTACTAAGAGTTTTCAAGTTATATAAAATATGTGTGCACTGCTCTTGTTAAAGAGGGACACCCAGAGGTCAGTTGGCACTGTCTATCCTATCCCAGGGGTCAACAACCACCTATCCCAGGGGTCAACAACCACCTATTGGGTCGAGAGATTTTTACAAATGAAATTTCACTGCAGTCCTTTTTTGGCATATTGTGTGTTTTTTTTTTTTTCTGACTTTTGTGCAACAATAGCTATGGAAAAATTGAAACAGAAACAATATAGTTCATCTGCTTAAAATATTATTCTCTAGTTCTTTAAATATTGTTTACTAATCCATGTTCCATGGCAGCAGTCTGATGACTTTTGTACCAAGTCACCTAATGATGAGGATACAGACAAAGAATGTACCTAGAGGGCCTCCACTGGTGGTGCAGGTGGTTGAGCACCGCGTTGGGAAGCTGTCCACAGCCTCTGCAGTGCCAGCTTGATCCCAGCCAGCAGGCGAGGGTCCCAGAGGGCACGGCAGACCTCTCCTGTCTAACCTGCTGCTCCCCTCAGCAGTGTATTTTGTCAGTCTGCCTGCTCTGTTGCCCCATCTGTTTCTGGTGAATCCTCTCACCCTCCTGCACATCTGGTCTGTACCCCGGTTCTTGTATAAATAAATAAATAAAAATTAAAAAAATGGGGGGCCTCCCCGCCGGCTCAGCGGTTGAGCGCTGGGATGCAAAGCTGCCCGCAGCCTCTGCAGCGGCGGTTCGATCCACGGCCGCCAGGGGAGGGTCCCACATGGCCCGCAGACCTCTCCTGCCACCCGCTGCTCCCCTCAGCAGTGTATTTCGTCAGTCTGCCTGTCCTGCTCTCCACTCTCGCTCTGATGAATTCTCTCACCTTCCCGTGCTTCTGAGTGTACCCAGTGCTTGCATGTTTATTTTATAATAAATAAAATAAATCTTAAAAAAAAATGTATTGAGAGACACTAACGGGCATTTTGCATGGTAGAGCATCCACTGCTATTTCCAGTAGACATTTTGGTAAAATTTGGGGAATAACAATCGAACCAGGGGCTTCCCTGGTAGTGCAGGGGTTAAAGACTCAGCACTATCATGCTATAGTGCTTAAATATAACTCAGCCACTGTGGCATGAGTTCCATCCCCAGCCTGGGAGCTAACCCGCATGGTGCAGCAGACCTCTCCTGTATCACCCGCTGCTCCCCTCAATAGTGTATTTTAGTAGATCTGCCTGTTCTGCTCCCCACTCTGTCTCTGGTGAATCCTCCCACCTCCCACACCTCTGGCCTACACCCCAGGTATTGTATGCATAAATAAAAAAAAAATCTTAAAAAAAAATCAAATCGTAGTATGGCCCTGAGTTAAATTTAAGGCATTTGTGTCAGTTTTAAAGGTCTGTACCAATGTGTTTCTTCCCCATGAAGTAAACTTCAGGAGTTGTTCAGAAAGACAAATATCAATGGCAGCCATTCTGTCTGCTTTGTACAGTCTATGGAAATTTCTTTCCCAAGTGTTAATGTTGTTGCTGTTCCTTCAGTTCCAGAAAATTGTGCCCAATTCTAA
The DNA here is from genome assembly GCF_964194135.1 of Talpa europaea. Taxonomy (NCBI): domain Eukaryota; kingdom Metazoa; phylum Chordata; class Mammalia; order Eulipotyphla; family Talpidae; genus Talpa; species Talpa europaea. The sequence continues at coordinate 84,603,301 of NC_140071.1, read as the reverse complement.
TAACTATAAGTTCATCTTTTTCTGCATTAACTCATTTTTGCACTCAGATATTTCATCAGGAATCGTCAGATGCAAGAGGGAAATGTCATTTTATAAAACTTATAGAAACCAATTATATGTCTCCACTTTAGTCAGATTTGGCCATTATGAGAAAACAAATGATATACTCACAAATGATCATTTTCCTTATGATCTAGAATCATGTCAATCCAACTAGACACTCCAGGAGTCTGAAGCGGAATTAAGTCCAAATTTCCTTAGCTCTTTTTTTTTTTAATTTATTTTTTTTCACTTTTTTTTTCCCCCTTTAAGATTTATTTATTTATTTATACAAGCACTAGGTACAGTCAGAAGTGCGGGAGGGTGAGAAAATTCACCAGAGCCAGAGCAGGGAGCAGAACAGGCACAGGACCGAGGTACACTGCTGAGGGGAGCAGTGGGTGGCAGGAGAGGTCTGCGCGCCATGTGGGACCCTCGCCCAGTGGCCGGGGATGGAACCGGCGCTGCAGATGCCGCGGGCAGCTTCTCAACCCAGCGCTCAACCGCTGTGCCAGCGGGGAGGCCCCCTAAATTCTTTTTAATCCAGATTGCCAACCTGGTTATCAGGGCGGTGATCTGCCACCCTGGTGATCTGCCACCATATCATGACTAAGAGGAGTCATACCACTTTCATCTTGATCATTACCCAGAGCTTCCCAGAGGATATGATCCCTTTCTTAGATCTAGATTAAGAGAACAAACTGCTTTTTTTTTTTTTGTAAATCCTTACTTTCACTTATATGTGTGTGTGTGTGTATATATATATTACTTTTTACATCATTGTTCATTTTTTAACAATATTTGCTTCCACCCACCCCCTCAGGTGTAGTCCCCATAGAGTTTCCTCTGTCCCCTGTGTTCCTCCCTCCCTTCCTCTGATCCCTCTCCCACCTCCTCCCCTGCAGTATGTCTTTGATTTATAATAGTCCGTTTTTGCTTTGTTGTGTTTTGTACTGTTATTTTTTTTTACACTGATGTCTTGTTGGGTCCCTCTATGTCCCTGCTATAAGTGAAACTATCTGATATTTTTCTTTTTACTTCTGGCTTATATTGCTGAGCATAATTCCTTCTAGTTCCATCCACCTTGCTGCAAATTGCATGAGTTTATCTATTTTTGATTGCTGAATAATATTCCATTGTGTATACACACTGCATCTTCTTCTTGATCGAGTCATCTATTTTTGGGCATTTGGGTTGTTTCTAGGTTTTACTTATTGTAAATAGTGATGTGATAAACATCGGGGTACAGGTGTTCTTTTGAATCAATGTGTTTGTGTCCTTTGGGTAGATCCCTAGGAGTGGAATTGCCCGGTCGTATGGTAGCTCCATTTTTAGTAGACTGAGGAACCTCCAGACAGCTTTCCATAGTGGTTGGACTAGTTTGCACTCCCACCAGCAATGTAGCAGAGTTCCTTTTTCACCACATCCTTGTCAACATTTGCTGTTGCTTGTTTTTTTGATATGTGCCATTCTTACTGGTGTAAGGTGGTATCTCAGTGTGATTTTGATTTGCATTTCTCTGATTATAAGGAATGTTGACCATTTTTTCATATGCCTGTTGTCCATTTGCATCTCCTCTTTGGAGAAATGTCTTTTAAGTTCTTCTGCCCATTTCTTGACTGGATTGTTTATTTTGTTTTTCTTGAGTCCTGTGAGTTCTTTGTATCTTTGTGATCAGTCCCTTATCAGTTGACAGTTGATGGGAATGAGAAGATTTTTTTCCCAATCAGTAGGGTGTCTCTCTGTTTTGTTTAATGTCTCTTTTGCTGTGCAGAAGCTTTTCAGTTTGATGTAATCCCAGGGGTTTATCTTTTCCTTGACTTTATTTGCTTTGGGTGATGAGTTTTTAAAAATGTCATTGTGATGTATGTCTTGTAGTGTTTTACCTATATTTTGTTCTATATATTTTATGGACAATGAAGAGGTAAAAAATTTAAAATTAGAAATCTTTTTAAGTCATTATTTGAGAAGTTTGTTTTAACACTTAACAATACTCAAAGTCAAAAGCTGTTTTCAGAACATAACATTAATTTCTCATTTATATCATTTTTCAGGAAAATGTGAGATTATGTTTCATAAAAATGCAATAGTTATGTGAATTGAGCTAAAAGAATGATTTTTTAGTCATAATAAGACCAATTTGTGAAATGCCTACAAGTCATTTACAGAAATAATATAAAATGTTTAATATAATATAATTTTTGGTTCAATGGGGAAAAGAAAGTAAAATAAAGAGATGCCTAGCTAAAATAAAATAGAGGAAAAAAGAGTGGAAAATATTAAAGGAATCTAAAAACTGTGCCAATATCAAACAATTCAAAATATATTTAAGCTGAGTATCAGAAGATTGAGCATATCAAAAAATAAATATTTAAAGAGGAAATGGCTGATAAGTAATAATTGTATTTATTTATTTACTTAAGATTTATTTATGTATAGTATACATATAAGAGCTGGGACACAGGCCAGAGATGTGGGGGTTGACAGGATTCACCAGAGACAGAGCGGGGAGCAGAATAGTCAGACTGACTGAAATACACTGCTGAGTGGAACAGCAGAGGGCGAGACAGGAGAGGTCTGCTTAGTCATGTGGGTTGCTCCCTGGCCAACTGGGGATCAAACTCGTGCTGCAGTGGCTGCGGATAGCTCCATAGTGCAGTGTTTAACCCCTTGCACTACCAGGGAGGCCCTAATTAATAAAATTCCTTAAAAAGGCATCAATCAAACATAATTCCTATATTCTCAAAAAAAAATACTTCAGTAGCAAGAATCTAAATATCTACCTTCAGAAGAAAGCAAAATAAATGTGTATTAAACTTAAAGAAAATAATAAAAAGTAATAATAAGGTATGAAACATAAAACTTAAAGTGTAAAATTATCCTTTGTAAAGATTAATAAAGCTAATAAATGAAGGAAAACTAATAGTTATAATTTTAAATTAAGCTAATAATTTATAATTGTTAAATTATAATTTTATATTTTTATAATTATTATATTTTTTAAATAGGCAGAAAACAAATTTATCTAAAGGAATAAAAAAAGAAGATGTCATTGAGTATCATCCTTACAAAAATATTTGACTGGGAAGTTGTAGTCACTGAAATAAATGAATGTATGAAACCTAATCTCCATAGTTTGGAGAATTAAAAAAAACTTTATTTTTCAAAACACAATTATATATAAAGAAAATAATTTTAAACATCAAAATCTTCCAACTTAATCTTTTAAGTTAATTAAACAAGTTTACAGACTAAAACAATATTTGAAAATTTGAAATGAATATTTGAAAATAATTACAGATCTCCATAATAGCAGTAAAGTTTGTAAAATGAAGTAAGCTAAATGTGATGCTCTTCAAAAATTTGCTCAACATTGATACTGAAAATTTTAAAAATTGGACTCAGATAAATTATAGAAAATTTAAATAATAGACATATATATTCACAGTTTAGAATATTTATATTAAAATATATTTTTCCATAAATTTCTTTATGGATTCAATGTTATCACATTCAAAATTATGGGGACTACACTTGGGGAGTGGGGGGAAACAAATATTGTTTACAATGATGTAAAAAATAAAAAAATAATAAAAATTAAAAAAATAAACTATTGCAGATCCTGAAAAAAAAATATATAGGCTCTTTGGTAGAAACTGATAACTTGATTCTAATACATATATTAAATGTCCAAAGGTCTTATAAAGTAATGTCAATATTGAAAAGTTTTTGGTTTAGATGCTTTACTGATTTCCATGTCTTATTTCATTTGGTGCAAGAATAAGTAGATCTTAACAGGGTTCAGTTTTGTTATTGTAAATGCAGCGTGTGTTATTAACCAATATTATTGAAACAACTGTGTGTCTATAAGAAAAGAAAGAAAACTAATATACAAAATGTTCCTGACCCCTATCACATACCATACAAAAATATCAAGATTGATCATAGACATAATCTAAAAATTAAATTTTAAATCTTCTAGAAGAAACCATAAAAATAATTTTCATGACTCTGTTATGCACAGAAATACTTTATAAAACAATATTGGTCCCACAGTCAGTATCAGGATGGATCTGTCGGTAGATCCACTATTCATGGATTCATTTGCAGGGACTAGAGGGATACTATGAAGACAGAGACAAGTCTAAGCAGCTTGCTATGACATGAGCTTATTGAAAGCAATGAGGTGCCATCTTACCATATCCTTTTCTCTACTTCATTTCATGCGATGTCTTCATTCTTAGACAAGTTACAAGTCACTATTGACTCAAAAATAAACTTTCAGATTATTATAATAAAGAGATTTTCTGCTTTTTCTTCACATATCATATATCATTCCTGTGGATGTATCAATATACCATATATCAAATCTCAGGCCTTTCTTTTCTGGGTCTTCTGCTAATTCCTAAATCATATAATTTGATCAAAGACATGACAGTTACCAGTCTGAGTTACATGATAAATCCCAGGTAAAGGGTAGACCTATGTGTATGCATGAATTTCCCTTTACAGATTGAAGAACACTGTGTGTAGGGGGAAAAAAAAAAAACAAACCTAAATACTATTTCATTAAATCAATTTCATTGCATTTTTAGGTAATCTTGTTAAAATCATGTTAACTCTCTTGAATTATAAATATGTCTTATTAATTCAACATTTAAAATTGCTTTTAAATATGTAATTTATCCGTGTAATTTGAATTCACTTTTTTAATTTGTTGCATTCTGTCTGTTTTAACTTATTTTATGTTCTTAGCCATTCTGACTTTTTTTTCCATACAGCTCATGAAAGTCTTTCTCCTTTATAAGAGTATTGGCCATAAGTATTTTCTGATGACCATAGAAATAAAATTTCACAATAGGTATTGACAAGATGAAATACCTCAGCATGGAAATGACTAAATCAAACATGTTTCTCTATACATATAGAAATCTATAACTTTTGACTCTTACATGAACACACATATACACACAAGGAAACTCAACTTTGAAGAGTATTGAATGAGTTATGTGTAGTCTCCTACATTTTAAAAATATTGAATTAATGACTGCAAATAAAAGGTCAGTATATAATTAATGACCAGAGGTACGAAATCACTGCCCTGAGGTATATCATATTTTCCTTACAACTATTTTGCTCTATGTGGTGGGCCCCTTTCAAATTAACTTTGCATGACCATCCTCAGTAATAAAGTTTCCCAATAAACAAAAGACCAGATTCAGATAGTTTCATTAAGTTCTACCAAACCTTTAAAAATAAATTCATACTTATTCTTCTCAAACTCTTTCAGAGAGAGAAAATATTACCAAACAAATTGCATGAGCTATGAGACCAACGTCACTTTGATATGAAAACACACCATAATTTTCCTAGTGAACACAGATGCACAACTGAACAAAACCTTAGTAGTTGAATTCAATAATAGCTTAAAAGAATCATACACGATGACTTAGTGGGGTATATGCAGGAATGCAAATGCTGCCTCAGCAGCACTACCTGAGATCACCTTAAAAAGCCTTTCCTGGTCCATTGCCTATGAGCGCGCCACCAGCTCGGGGCTCCTGGGGAAGGGACAGTGCCATCTTGCACAAGTGGCCTTTGCTTTGCACTACTGGACACCGTGGGCACTAATTGGGATAAAAGTTTTGTCCTTTCATGCCCTCAGAAACTTTCCTTCACCTCAGGTTCCTTATCTCTCTCACCCTTTTGTAAATAATCTTATTGTTTGTAACACCCAATGCCTGACTGGTAAGCTACTGGGTGAGCACTCAGCATCTCTAACATTCCCAAGTCTTTGTACAGTGTCAGAATCAACTGTAAACTGTAGGTAAAATTGGTCCTTTAGTGGTTTTACATACAGATGTTGATTTATCATGACACATGCTTAAAACCTATTTCATGTTATAATGCAATATAACATGACAATTTTAAAAAGTTGTTTTAAAAGGAAGGATGAATTATTGACTAGAAGTGTTATAAGAGCTTTTCATATCAAATTAGCCTGAATAACAAAGCAATAAATTCTGACTTCACAAATATATGGAAAATTTTCTGACAAAATCTGTCTTGTGACAACTAAACCACTTCAGAACTCAAGCACTTACCCCCCTCCCATCTCCTAAGAGTGCTAGTAGCTCACTACCCAGGTATTTTCCTTAACTGACACTAGCCACCAAACCAAAGTCCATGCAGGAATAAACAGTCCCTCCTACCATCAGCCATCTGAGGATAACCTGAAGGTCATTCTATCACAAATTCTAAAGTGACTTTGTTTGGCTTGGAACAATTAAAGCCCCCAAATTTTGAAAGTTCAGTAATGGGTTTCAAATGAAGAATGTTTATAGTGGATCACACACAATAGGAGAGGGGTGATAACTGCACTGATCCACATCCTCAACCTGACACTGGTGGGTCCTGGGTTTATTTATTTATTTTTTTTTAAGATTTATTTATCCATACAAGAACCAGTGTACAGGCCAGGTGTGCGGGAGGATGAGAGGATTCACCAGAGACAGAGTGGGAAACAGAACAGGCAGACTGACGAAATACATTGCTGAGGGGAGCAGCAGGTGAGATAGGAGAGGTCTGCCATGCCATATGGGATTTTCCCTGGCCAGTCAGGATCGAACCCATGCTGCAGAGGCTGCGGACAGCTTCACAGCATGGCGTTCAACTGCCTGCGCCACCAGGGAGGCCCCAGGTCCTAGGTTTATGAGTTTGATGACCAGGGCAGGGTTGCAGGGAATAGCATGGTAGTATGTTTTCGGCTGGACTTACTGGGGCATGCACAAAAGTACCACATGTTTCTTCATAGGTTGCATGTCTCATTACCATCTTATATCTCCACACAGGGACATGTGTTTTAGCATGCTAGTGAACCTAGAGCTCTTCAAGGTAGGTCTTCTGCCATCTACTTCTGTGCAGTCATTAGGTTTCAGCTGGTTCTAGAGATTTTGCCAGAAACAGGAAGCAGGAAGCCCCTGCCGGCTGGAAGGCCTGTTTCTCACTGGTGATTGGTCCTATTTGCTTGGATTCAATGGCCAGAAGGGCAAGTAAGCACGGTCTAGGTCCTAGTTCCCTGTAACTTTTCCACCTCATATAGGCCTCACCTCACCTCACTCAGCATTTCTCTCCCTCTGCTGACTTGCTCTTTTACCTTGATACATAGTGCTACTCCTGAGAGCAGTCCCTAATAAATTTCTTGTTCTCCAATCTCTATCTCAGAGCTTACTTCCCTGGAAACACACTCTTATACAGTGATTTATGTTTTCCTTGAGCCTGAAGGACAATTAGAATTAAACTACGTAGTAAAAGTTATTAGGAAATTTTTTTAGATATGTTTGTCATGTTTATTAATATGTTCATTTAAAATGTTCCTCTAATTAAACACAATACATATGGTGTGGATAAAAAAATTTCTTAGGAGCAATGACAGTATGTTCACCAGGTTGTGCAGTAAAAACAATTTTTTTAAAAGATTTATTTATTTATACAAGAACTGGGGTACAAGCCAGATTCGTGGGAGGGTGAGAGGATTCACCAGAGACAGAGTGGGGAACAGAATAGGCAGACTGATGAAATACACTGCTGAGGGGAGCAGCAGGCACAACAGAAGAGGGTCCCATTGGGACCCTCACTTGCCAGCCAGGATCGAACCGGTGCTGCAGAGGCTGCAGACAGCTTCACAGCATGGCGCTCAACTGCCTGCGCCACCAGGGGAGGCTCCCAGTAATAACATTTAAGCTTAGCACAGAGAACAGGTGAAGTGAACATAGTCTAGGTAGTTTACACAATGTTCTGGGCTTGTACATTTATTGGAAAGGGGAAGCTACATAATCTTCATGATTTTCTCAAAGGAGTCTATGATGCAGATAGTTAAGAAATTGGAACATGTGTACCCACACTAGTTTATTGAGGTGAAATAACCTCCAGGCTTTTTCATGAGAGTTTCTGATTCTGGAGAAAGGAATCAGAGAACTTTAGTTTCAAACAATTTCTCCTATTGATTTCAAAATAAAATTTGGTAGATCATAATTTGAAAAATTCCTACCTTAGGACTAGGCTATAGTTCTTTATTAGTTTTTTGTTTGTTTGTTTGTTTGTTTTTACTGCTATTGTATCAACCTATTGCACATTTAGAGGCCTAAGAAACACAAATGTTCATTTTACAGTTCTTTATGTCAAAAGTCTGACATAGGATCTCAGACTAAATCAAAGTGTCAGCAAAGCTGTGTGATTTCCTGAAGGTTTGTGTGAAGTGCCTATCCCCTTGCCTTTTCCACTTTTAATAGACCACCCACATTTTTCACTGGAGAAGAATGGTTCTCTTCTTTTATCTTCAGATTCAGCAGATTGTATCTTTCTGAATTTTCTGAAAGACACCACCCATTCGTCAGTAGACAGATAGAAATTTGATTCCCCGCATCTGCCTTTTGAGGACTGGTGATTACTCTAGAACACCCAAATAATACAGGGTATCTCTCTATTTTAAGTCATATCATTAACATACCTATTTCCAACCAACCCATTTATTCCTCTCTACTATGTAATATAACATTCACAAATTCCAGAAGTTAGGATTGGATATTTTGGAGTGGACATTAGCCTTCTTACAATAAGTTTCTTTTTAGTGTCTAAGAAAAAATATATAGTATTTTCTCCCTAATCCCATGTAAATTCAGTCTTTGAGCCTCCCGCCATTTGCTGTTTTATAATTGTGTGGCCTGTAGAATTCATTAGCACTGGGGACTAACTTTATCCTATCAATATGTAGCACCTAGTTACACTCAAAGGCACAGTAAGATCAAGTATCAAGTCTTTTTTTTTTATTTCTTTAACCTGCGGCACTTCACTCATTTCCTGCCAATTAACAGGAATACAGATATTGTAGCTAAATAATTCTGATGGTTGATAACATCCATGCATTGACAAGATAAAAGGCCCACTCCCCCGTTTATTTATTTATTTAAATATTTATTTATTAATTTATACAAGAACCCGGGTACAGGCCAGATGTGCGCAAGGGTAAGAGGATTCACCAGAGACAGAGCAGGGAACAGGACAGGCAGATGACCGAAATACACTGCTAAGGGAAGCAGTGGGTGAGACAGGAGAGGTCTGCCGCACTATGTGGTACCCTCACCAGCTGGCCAGGATGGAGCCTGCACTACAGAGGCTGAGGACAGCCCCACAGCGCTGCACTCAACCGCCTGTGTCACCGGGGAAGGCCCATTATTTATTTATTTAAAGATTTTATTTTATTTTTTTTTGCATAGAAGATCTGGGGCGCAGGTCAGATGTTGCAAAGGTAAGAGGATTCACCAGAGACAGAGTGCGGAGCAGAACAGGCAGATATATACTAAAATGCACTGCTAAGTTGAACAGAAGAGACAGGAGAGGTCTGCTGCATCGTATGGGTTAGCTCCCTAGCCTGGGATCAAACTCAGACCATCGTGGAGGGCCATCAAGGTGGTAGTGCTAAGACTTAACCCCAAGGCCATCAGGGAGGCCCCTACCCCTTAAAACTAATAGGCAAGATGATTCAGATCCTCCCATAAACCTTACAAATCATTACGTATCATGAGTGTTAGCTGTTATTCTCAAATAAGCAAAACTATTTTTGTTTAACTCTTCCATTCCAAGGATCTAAAACTGCACATGCTATTTTGGGTAGCTAACCATCAGTAAATTTTAGGCAATTCAGCCTAATAGGAGGGTAAGGAAGGGGAGAGAAGACCTTTTAATAAGCAATCATGTATGATTATTAAAATAAATAGAACCGGGCCTCTCTGGTGCAGCAAGGGGTTAAGCACAGCACTGTGAAGCTATCCACAGGCTCTGCAACATGAATTCGATCCCTGGCCAGCCAAGGAGTTAACCCACATGTCGCAACAGACCTCTCCTATCTTGCCTGCTACTCTCCTCAGCAGTGTATTTCAGTCAATCTGCCTGTTCTTCTACCCACTTGGTCTCTTGTGAATCCTCTCACCCCCCACACCTCTGGCCTGTACCCCAGTTCTTGTATGCATAAATAATCTTTAAAAAAATAACAGAGGGACTTTCCTGGTGGCATAGTGCTATGAAGCTGTCCCCAGCCTCTGCAGTGCAGGTTTGATTCCTGGCTGGCCAGGGAGATACCCACATGACCTCTCCTGATTCATCCTCTGCTCCCTTCAGAAGTGCTTTGAGCCAGTCTGCCTATTCTGTTCCCCTCTGTCTCTGGTGAATCCTTTCACCCTCCTGTGCCTCTGACCTGTACCCCAGCTCTTGTATAAATAAATAAATCTTAAAAAAAAATAATAGAAGTACCATGTGTTACACCACAATTTGCCGTTTCAGGTGTGTATGTGCATGCGCACAGACACACACACGGATATCCTTGCTTATCTAATCTTTGAAAATATCTGTAAAATGAATATTTCATTTCTGGGTGAGCAAATTTTTGATGACCTTACTATGGCATATTCAAGAAGTGACAGCCAGAATTTCAGCAAAGAAGCAGAGGGATCATTGTAGTCTATTTTTTATTACATCTCCTTTCTGGCCACATAATAACATATATATTACTTGTACTCAATACATAAATAAAAGCAAAAAAAAATCATCCTATTTTAAATAAGGGGAAAATATTTACAAGCTTGATGTGAATTACAATATCTAACAAGTCATTCTCCCATGGTTTTTCATGCTGCACAAACAGCCCATCATCCATGTAGTCAGATCCTATAGCTAAGGCTTTCATTAGATTAAAAGTGTGTTTAGACTGGAGTCAAAACCTCTATCTGTGTCTAATAAACATCCATGAACTCTGCCGCACCTTCTCCACATGGATGCACCCAATGCTGCTCTATCCCTTAGAAGCTTGGCTGCAGTCAACGTAGAATCCATTAGTTACTTCAAACACAAGCTTTCCTGCTGGTGCATTTTCCCAAGCTACTGTCTTCTCCTCCTGTTTCTTGCTTGGATAATCATTTCATCCTTACGATCACAGTTTAAATAACAGTTTTTGAGAGTACCCTTCCATGAGTGTTATAATTAAAATCAATCTCTTCCTGCCCCTATCATTAACTACCCATGTACCCTTATTATTTCCTTCTAAGCACTTAGTGTGAATTGTATGCATTAGTTTGTTTACTTGTGTTTACTGTCTGTCTCAGTGTGGGGAGGGTATTTGTTGCTATAGTCCATACTCAGAGTGTTGTTTATGATATCAAGAAACACTTTTAAGAATACCTTTTTTTTTATCTTAAAGTGAGCATATGAAATTGCACATTATATATATATATATATATATTTCTCATGATAATTTCATTTCTTTTCTTGGTTGTTTTCTTCTTTTTTTTTCCCTAAAGATTTATTTATTTATTTTATGCAAGAACTGGGGTAGAGGCCAGATTCACCGGGAGGGTGAAAGAATTCACCAGAGACAGAGCGGGGAACGGAACAGGCAGACTGATGAAACACAATGCTGAGGGGAGGAGCGGGCAAGACAGGAGAGGTCTGCCGCACCATGTGGGACCCTTGCTGGCTGGCATCGAACCAGCGCTGCAGAGGCTGAGGACAGCTTCACAGCATGGTGCTCAACCACCTGGGCCACCAGGGGAGGCCCTTATCTTGGTTGTTTTCATTAAGTTATTTTTCATTGAAGTAACTGTGGTTTACAATATTATATGTCATAGATATTTATCTTTAAATTTATGTTATTATACTTTTCCCACCAGTAAAGCACCAACAGTTCTCCATTTAGACCATTGGGACTCTCCCTCCTTTGCTCCCAACTAAATCCCTAATCTTTCCCTTTGGTAGTCTCAGAATTAACTAATGTGCCATCTTATTGCCAATATTTTTTTTCAATTTTTGTAAGATTTGTATTTTCCCTCAATGTTAAGAAAGAATTTTTGTTTTGTTATCAGAAATTTTCCTAATGAATAAGTGATCTGGAACCATATATCTTGGTCACACTATGCTTTCTGAACATCTCTATTTCAGCATGTTTCTGGTTCTGTTTGTGTTATGCTTAGATATATATGTGCATCTAAATTAAAACTTAAAAAAACTACAATTCACAATCAAAGATCTGTTCTGACATGCATTTTGCAGGTTTTGGGATGGGCCCAAATCTTCTGCATTTTTCATAAGAACACCAAGTGTTTCTGATTCACACCAAAGTTTTAGAACCCTTGTTTGATTGTGTACATCGTGTATGTATGTGTGTGTGCGTGTGTGCAAGGGGACCTCTGTCTGCTAAATTTAATCAGATCTAAACCTTTGTTTAATCCATGCTTGGATATCTTACGCTTTTATGTACTTTATAACTTGAATATTTGATGAGCATATCATACTTTTATTATTACAGTTCTTTCATGTCTTTTTCAGCTCTAGATGAGGCATTGTTCTTTAAAGCTGTAATGATCCTAGCAGTTTAGTCTTATAGTTAGAAGAAAGGATATAAGGGCCTCCACAGTGGTGCAGCGAGTTGAGCACAGCACTGTGAAGTTATCTACACAGCCTCTGCAGAACTGGTTCTATCCCGGCTGGCTGTCGAGAATCCCAAATGGCAGGGAAGACCTCTCCTGTCGTGCCCGCTGCTCCCCTCAGCAGTGTATTTCAGTCCTTCTACCTGTTCTGCTCCCTAATCTATCTCTGTTGAATTCTTTCACCCTCCCATGCCTCTGGCCTGGACTCCAGTGCTTGTATAAACAAACAAACAAACAGACAAATAAATAAATAAATCTTAAAAAAAAAAAAGGAAAGAAAGAAAGTATATAAGAGAGTTTATGCAGTTATATATTCTCCCAGTTTGGGAGTCATAGGATAACTGCACATAATATAGCTACAGTAATTGTTTTAAAATTATATCCATCATAAAAAGACAGTAAACGTTTTAAAAATTAATTTGTAATCTTGAATATATAAACTCTTTATGTTATTCTGCATATTTTTATTTTTCTTTCTTTTCCTGAGGGCTTATTAATTGATTTTTAATTGTTAAAACACATGAACTAATTAATAATGCTTTTGAGAGAAAATTTTTATATGCATACAACAATGCACAATTTAGAATTTTTTTTCTTTTTTTTTTTTTTTTTACAATTTAGAATTTTAAGACATACTGCATTCATAATAAGCAATTTAAATGTTCATTTACTGAGCACAAGGGACTGGTCATAGTGCATGGGTGAATTGATGATGGGAATTTCATGGGGAAGCCTTACATTGTACAAAAATGAGGGATGATGTAATAAATACATATATTAAAAAGTTTTTATAAGCATCTTAATTTTGTTATATAGTATAAAACAAGTCTACTATGTAAAGATTTTATGTTTTCAGTTATATCTTCCAATCATATTTATCAGTGTTGTGTTATTTTCTTTAATAAATAACTGATGTATTAGTAGTAGAAATATTTGTAAAATTTCATGAACTTATAGTTACTTAAATATGTATTAGAACAAACTTGTAAATATTTGGACTGGATTTCACCCTGAGTACTTAAATGTGAAATGGTCAAAATTTGTTATTTTATAATCCTTCCAAACTATGCTTATTTTGGAATTGGTGTGTAGTTTGTTAAAATTTATGTTCTACACACAAATTACATACCCATGCTTCTGAAAAGAAAAATGTCTTCTACTAAATTGGCAGATTTGAAATAAAGAAGTGAAACCCATAAAATAGACCAAGAAAGTGCAACTAATCACCTTATACCTTAAGGGACCTAAAACAAACTGATAAAATCATCTATTTAGATTCCAAATGTCAAGTTTAGTTATACTGTTGTCTACATGAAAATTTCATAATCTTGATTCAGATTTATCTACCATTGATGATATTCATGTTTCACCTGTTTACCTGAGTTTTACTATTACTCATTGTTGCTTATGAAAACAAGGAATTAAATTATTATGTTTACTTTAGGGAAGTGAGGATCCTCCCCAATCACTCTCTCAACTGTCCTAACATTACACTTGATGAGATAATATGCTCAATGGACAGAAAGAAAGTCATTTAAAAAATAATAAATCCTACTTTTTTCATAAAAATTCTTTTAATTGTACTGATTATTAAAAAAATCAATTGTTCCATCAGCTATTAATTACTTTTTGACAGTTTATAATGACAGTTCACAATGAACTAGTTGTGATCTAAATAAAATCACTTTTACTTATCACCTTTTTTTGCTATAATTCACAATTGATTGGCTTTTGATATTCCTAGATATCCGTGGAATACAGGAGTTTTTGGACAAAGTTTCTCAGCAGGGGATGGATGTAGCACTGCAGAAGGTAGAAAACAACATTAATAAAATGATCACCACTCTCTTTGATACCATGAGAATAGAGGAACTGAATCGCTATCGAGACACTCTTAGACGAGCCATCCTTGTTATGAATCCTGCCACAGCCAAATCTTTCATTACTGAGGTAAGTAAAAATTGCCATAGGGTGTGGGAAGGGTATAAGAAGTAAATGCTTTGGAATACATCCCACAGAGGATATGAAAATTAAAAAAGCAGTTGGGGGGGATTAATGACCCAACTCTCATTAGTGTTAATGGGTGTAGCACAATGAGTTCCTTGCACATCATACTTACCACTTACTGTCTGTTAATTGCTGAGAATGTGTGTATTTATATATATCTACCCACATAGCCAGGGTATTCTTATTTTAATCTTATGGGGTTTAAATATGCTGACCTAAAAGAATCTCCCCAATTCAAGAATGAAATCAAAGTCATATTTCTTTAATCCTTAAATGTTTTTGCAATTTATAATTGTGCTTATGAAAAAAGGTGTACTTGAATCAGGCTATTATTGCCATAATGAGGTTATGTTTACCAAAAATACTTCAGATCTATTTCTCCTCTGTAACATCTTTACCAGTACAAATATTTAAAAGTGTTTGAAACTCTGCAGGGTGATGACCATTTTAAATTTTATAATGTTTCTTCCTCAAACAATGAATCGTGCCTGCTCATTTGACTAGAAACTTCAAATCTTTGTAAAAAATACAATTAACATATTTTAATGTTTGAAAATGCTTGCTATTGCTTTGCAAAAAATTATTGTCAAGTCATTTTTGTTTTCAGTTTTAATTGTACATAGTGGTAGGACTGGTTGTGACATTACTTACTTCCACATGGGTTTCAACTTAATACTTTTATTTTTGGTGAATATGCTTGACTAGTACTGTTTTCCTTTCTATTTCTCCATTATGTTTTCTTTGGTTCCCAAATGACTGATAAAAAGCCTCCAAGGTAGGACTGTCTCATATACTCTTTGACCCTCTATTATATAATTGATATCAAGGAACTGGAAACAGAGCTATAAATAACTAAGAAGGATAAAATTATCAATTAATTTTTAAACTTCAGCAGAAATTTTGTTATATAGTTTAAAGACAAATAGAGAACTTTGACCGTTTCTAATCTCCCAAGTGACTTGAGAGCCTCATTGAACTGCTAGGTTTTTTCACAATAGAAAAGTAAGAATACTTCAATTTTTTTTGGAGCTGGTTCTTTCCTGCAAGAAACACAGAATCTGCTTGATGTTGGAAGGCATTATACAAAAATATCTAATAAAAATTACAATCCAAAAATTATAAATTATAATGAAACATTTGCAGTTCAGTTTTGTCTGGGAGACCAGAGGAGGCTTCACTGAGAAAATACATTTTAACTGTGTGAATACCATGAGTAGGATTTTACAAAAGAAAGTGGTATATATCAGACAAATATATGCTCATCCCAGCCAGAACATTATCTGTACTATAATCTGTACATTATCTTGCAAATTACTTAATATTTGTGAGCCTCTATTTTATTTTGTGATAATTCTCATGGGAAACATATTTTGAATTCAACTTATTTAATTTGTAATGTAAAGAGATGTTCTAAATGGTGTGGGGGTAGGGCCTGGCAGCTAGCATATGCTTAATAAATGGTAAGTTCTAGGTGACTTTTTCTTGCACATAACAGTTCAGAAACTGCATTATGAACTAAAAAGAATATCAAGATGAGCAAAAACACAGGGCTTTATTGTATGTTCAGAGTAGAGCAATTAATTTGGTATAGATTAAAAACAGCAAGCATCAAGAGAAATGGCAAGTAGTATGCAAAATGTAGATTTTTAATATATGAAAAAGGAATAGAAACTCATCTTTGGAGTCCTTGAGTATCATGAACAATTTATATATATATTTACATGATCAGGACTTTTGTCATAGATAGGTCCTATGTGTGGGATCCTTAGTAAGCAATTACTCCCTTTTGAACAGTTAGGATGAGTTGTACCTGTGTTGGTGATTATGAACCAGAAGACCACAGGAGGGTGTGTCCCTCAATGGCAGTCAGTTAAGAGGTTAAGGGGCAAGGAGATAGAGAATCAGAGATAATTTTTTAAAAAGATTTATTTATTTATGAATACAAGAACAGGGGTACAGGCTAGAGGTGTGAGGGGTAGAGGATTCACCAGAGACAGAGTGGGGAGCAGAATGGGTGGATCTATTGAAATACACTGCAGAGGGGAGCAGCATGTGAGACAGGAGAGGTCTGTTGCGTCATGTGGGTAGCTCCCTGGCAGGCCAGGGATTGAACTCATGCTGCAGAGACTGTTGATAACTTCATAGTGCTGTGCTTAACCCTCTGTGCCACCAGGGAGGACAATCAGAGCTAATGTTGAGGCTTCAAACTTGACCTCAGTAGACAATGGTGCTATATTAGTTTGATAGGGTTATATAGCAAAATGTCACTAACTGGGTGGCTTAAATAAACATTTATTGTCTCAAAATTTTGTAAGCTCCAGGTTCAAAGTCAAGGTGTTGGCAGAATTGGTTGTATCTAGGACTGTGAGCATCTGTTTGAGAAACTCTTCTCTTGACTTGTAAATGAGCGATTTTCTTTCTATGTCTCTTCACATTGTCTAACCTCCCTGTGTGTCCAAAATGCCCCTTTTTATAAGGGGTGCCCTAGAGATTAAGTCTCACCTCTATCACTGCTGAGGCCTGAGTTCGATCCCCACCCAGGGAACTAACCACATTGGGCAGCAGACCTCTCCAGTTTCCCAATCTAGTCCCCACAGCAGAGTATTTCAGTAGATCTACCCAGTCTGCTCCCCACTCTGTCTCTGGTGAATTCTCTCACCCGCTGCACCTCTGGTCTACACCCCAGTTCTTTTATGCATAAAAAAGAACATTGATCAGTTTGGGTTAAGGTTCACCTTAATAACATAATTTCAATTTGATTATCTCTGTGACGACCTTGTCTCTAAATAGGGCTTTAGTCTTGATTTGGAGGAGGGAATGGGGTACAATTTAACCCATAAGTGCCATTAATCATTATGAACAAATAAGGCAAGAAAGTAGTTTTGAGGGTGATAGTGGGATTTATTTTGATATATGTGAGATTTGAACTATCCAAAAAGTGTACATATTAAATTTTAAGACTATTATCTTACTGTTACTATTCATTACCCTTATCTAAGTTTTTTTTTTTTCCTTATCTATGTTCTTATAAGTAATTAATGCAGGGTCTCCCCTGGTGGCTCTCAGAGATTAAGCGCTGGGGGGTGAGAGGATTAACCAGAGACAGAGTGGGCAACAGAACAGGCAGATTGACTGAAATACACTGCTGAGGGAAGCAGTGGGCGAGAGAGGAGAGGTCTGCTGCACCATGTGGGTTGCTCCCTGGCTGGGGATAGAACTTGTGCTGTAGAGGCTATGGATTGCTTCATAGAGCAGTGCTTAACCCCTTGAACCACCAGGGAGGCCCTAGTTGAGCCATGTTAAGCAGCAGTTTGTTTTGCTTAAAAGTATATGCTTATGTGGGCCTCCCCGGTGGCGCAGTGGTTGAGCGCTGCCTTGCGAAGCTGCCCGCAGCCTCTGCGGCGCCGGTTCCATCCCCGGCTGCTCCCCGGCCACCGGAGGAGGGTCCCACATGCCGCGCAGAACTCTCCTGCCGCCCAATGCTCCCTCAGCAGTGTACTTTGGTCCTTCTGCCTGCTCTGCTCCCCGTTCTGGCTCTGGTGGATTCTCTCACCCTCCCGCGCTTCTGACTGTGCCCAGTGCATGTATAAACAAAACAAACAAACAAACAAATAAATAAATAAAACATGCCTCTATAAAAAAAAAAAAAGATTTAAAAAAAAGTATATGCTTATGAGTACAGTGTACTTGTTTTCTAATTACAAGTGTTTATTATTTGGAAAGTGAAAAGTTGGCATTTAGATAAGAGAAACTTATCTAAGGGAACATTTTGTAATAAGGAATGAAAGGAGCTAAACTTAATTATATATGTATAAATAATCAGTGCAATACTTAAAGCAGGACATATATTTAATTATTTATAGAGATATTAAAAAATGGATATAAATGGGACGAGAGAAAATATTCAGAATCTATATCTAAATTATTAAAGCATCCAAACTAGAGAAAATGCCCAAGTTTGTTAAGCAGACAGGTGAGTTTATTGCAAAAGGGCAGCCTATGAAAAGTGGGTAGGAGGAAATTTGAGATTTCTGTATTGGATATGTTGAATATGTGCCATTGAAGTCATATGTTATTTAATCCTTAGAACACTATACTCAAGCAAATAGATATTCAGGAGGAAAAAAATTGCTGGATATCTATCATCTATCTATCTACCTATTGTGCATCTATATAATTATCCATCTTAAGGAAAGGAGATAATTAAGACTAAGAGAGAGAGGGAAATAACATCTAGGAGAAGAAACCAAGAAAAGACACAATAGATTTAAGTGTAAAGGCAATGTAGGGAAAAAAAGTATACAAGTTGGAAAGCAAAAGAAATAACTTCAACATAACAATGCAGAACATTTGTCACATAAAATAAGCAATTTACTGTGTGAAACATAGAAATCACTAATTAGTTACTTGGTAATGGCAAATTTATTTGTGAGCTAGAAAGAAGTCAACTTTCTGTGTTGACAGATCAACATGTATTAAAAAAATGAAAACAATGATTATAGCATAATACATGGGATTCAAATAGTCACAAAGAGATATACTAATATAAAACTTCATCAATGGGATATTTATTGGCACATATAAGAAATATCTGCACATATAAGAAATCTCTGAAAGGGAGTTTATAAAAAATGAAGTAGAAATACCTATAAATGAAACCTTAGGGAAGTGCTACTAATTTTGTTTATTGTGAAAGACAATTTATACAAGGGATAAAAGTATACTCCAAAAACTAAGAGAAAAATCCAGTTAATGATATGGCATAGATCCTAAGTATAGATATCTAAAACAAAAGATAGTTATTAGAGGATTTGAGGATGGAACTCAAAAAGTTGTTTGTATTGGGCAGCTAAAAACTTCCTAAGAATGGCTAATAATGGAAGTGAGTATGTTGCTTACTCTGTTGAGATGTTTGAAAATGAAAGTGAAAATAAATTATGGATTAAAAAAAGAAAACATGATGGATATCAGAAACAGGAATTGTTTTAATTTTGGGATAAAATCTGAGGTTATTATTTTTTACAATAATCTTAGGGAAGCAACTAGTGAAAAGGGGGAGATTACAGATCAGAGAGGGAAATAATGGTATACCTCGCGAAGCTCTGCTAGGAAAAATATACCCCAAAATCATAACCAGAGGTAGATAAAAATCAGTCAAAGCTTTGATAAGAGAATTTTCTTTCAGCATCCTTGTATTTTTATTTATTTATTTATTTATTATTTTTTTTAAGATTTATTTATTTATACAAGCACTGGGTACAGTCAGAAGCGCGGGAGGGTGAGAGAATTCACCAGAGCCAGAGCGGGGAGCAGAGCAGGCAGAAGGACCGAAGGACACTGCTGAGGGGAGCAGCGGGCAGCAGGAGAGGTCTGCGCGCCATGTGGGACCCTCGCCCGGTGGCCGGGGATCGAACTGGTGCTACAGAGGCTGCGGGCAGCTTCGCAACCCAGCGCTCAACCACTGCGCCACCAGGGGAGGCCCATCCTTGTATTTTTAATAATTAGTTTCTGTCAATATGATCTTGTTTTAAATTCTGACCATGGGCCCCTATCTTGATTCTCTACTTTGAAACTGGAATATTCTACTGCTTCCAAAGTCCTTGTCTCCTGCCTGGATGCTTCCCTCCCAGTGTACTACCCTTTCTGCTTTATTTCTTTCACTGCCTGCTTTAATCTTCTGAGTCAGATCCATGAATTCCTAGATCCACATTGGTTACTTTATTAGTTTCCTGTATTGCTCGAAATTTTTCTCAAATAACTTCCTGTAAAAGGGAATGTGGGGGCCTCCCGGTGGCGCAGCGGTTGAGCGCTGGGTTGCGAAGCTGCCCGCAGCCTCTGCAGCGCTGGTTCGATTCCCGGCTGCTCCCCGGCCACCGGAGGAGGGTCCCACATGGCGCGCAGACCTGTCCTGCCGCCCGCTGCTCCCCCCAGCAGTGTACTTCGGTCCCTCTTCCTGCTCTGCTCCCTGCTCTGGCTCTGGTGAATTCTCTCACCCTCCCGCACCTCTGACTGTACCCAGTGCATGTATAAACAAAACAAACAAACAAATAAATAAAACATGCCTCTATTAAAAAAAAAAAAAAAGGGCATGTGGGAGGGAGAATTTATCATTCTTTTCAATTATGAAAACAAATCTATTCAAACTTTGTCCTTCCTGATAATTTGACTATTTATGGGCCTCCCCTGGTGGCGCAGCAGTTGAGCACTGGGCTACAAAGCTGCCCGCAGCCTCTGCAACACCGGTTTGATCCCGCCCCGGGAGGGTCCACATGGCGCACAGACCTCTTCTGCCGCCCACTGCTCCCCTCAGCAGTGTATTTTGTTAGTCTGCCTGCTCTGTTCCCCGCTCTGGCTTTGGTGAATTCTCTCACCCTCCCGCACTTCTGACTGTACCCAGTACTTGTATAAATAAATAAATAAATCTTAAAAAAATAATTTGACTATTTATAAATTCCTAAGTTGACAATCATTCACCTCAGAACAATGACAATATTAAATTATGCCCCAGTCTTATAATATGAAATTCCAAAAATCAGTAGCCTTCCTATACACAAACAATAAATCTGAAGAAGAACAAATCAAGAAAACCATCCCTTTTACTATTGCGTTTTTAAATATTTATTTATTTATACAGGCAGTGAGTACAGTCAGAAGCACGGGAGAGTGAGAGAATTTACCAAAGCTAGGGCGGGGAACAGAACAGGCAGACTGATAAAATACACTGCTGAGGAGAAAAGTGGGCACTGTAGAAGAGGCCTGTCATGCCATGTGGGACCCTCGCCAGTGGCCGGGGATCGAACCAGAACTGCAGAGGCTGCGGGCAGCTTCGCAACCCAGCACTCAATCGCTGTGCCATCAGGGGAGGCCCCCTTTTATTATTGAAACAAAAAAAAAATCAAATATTTGGGAATAAACCTAACAAAAGAGCAAAGGACCTATACAAAAAAAGTTATAAAACACTGTTAAAAGAGATAGAAGAAGACACAAAGAAATGGAAAGACATCCCCTGCTCATGGATTGGAACAATTAACATTATCAAAATGGCCATCCTGCCAAAATCAATTTATGGATTCAATGCTATCCCAATAAAATTTCAATGATATTCTTCAAAGAAATAGAACAAATATTGATGAAATTCGTATGGAGCCAAAAACCCTGAATAGCCAAAAATCTCCTGAAAAAAAAAAAAAAAAAAAGAGAAGGGAATGGAGGTATCATATGCCCAGACTTTTCAAACTATACTAGAAAGCCATAATAATCAAAACTGTCTGGTATTAGAACAAGAACAGACATGCAAACTAATGCAACTGAATAGAAAATCCAGAAATAAACCCACAGATTTATGGTCAACTAATCTTTGACAAAGGAGCAAAGAATATGCAATGTAGCAAAGAAAGTTTGTTCAATTAAATGGTGCTGGGAAGGGTCTCCCCTGGTGGCTCAGTGGTTGAGCGCTGGGCTGCGAAGCTGCCCTCAGCCGCTGCAGTGCCAGATCGATCCCTGGCCACCGGCGAGGGTCCCATATGGCGTGACAGACCTCTCCTGCCACACCTGCTTCTCCTCTTAGCAGTGTATTTCATCACTCTGCCTGTCTGTTCCCCACTCTTGCTCTGGTGAATTCTCTCACCCTCCTGTGCTTCTGACTGTACCCAGTGCTGTATAAATAAATAAATAAATAAACAAATAAATAAATAAACAAACAAACAAACAAACAAATAAATAAATAAATGAATGAATAAATCTTTAAAAAAAATGGTGCTGGGAAAACTGGGTCACTACATGCAAAAGAATGAAGCTTGACTACTACCTCATACCATGCACAAAAACTGACTCAAAATGAGTTAAAGAACTAGACAAAAGACCTGAAACCATAAAATATATAGAAGGAAATATAGGTGAAACACTACATTTCATATGCCTCAGTAACATCTTTAAAGGAATATCACCAAAGCAGTGATCTCTGATATTTATTTATTTGAAGGCAATTGTTGTTTTCACCTTTGAAGATCTTTATTGTTAATGTTTTGAAGTGTCATATGTAGGTTTATTTTATCACCCATTTTACTCTATACATGGTAATCCTTTAATTATTATTATTTTTTTAAGATTTATTTATTTATTTATATAAGCACTGGGTATAGTTAGAAGCACAGGAGGGTGAGAGAATTCATCGGAGCCAGAGTGGGGAACAGAACAGGTAGACCGGCAAAATTCACTGCTGAGTGGAGCAGCGGGTGTGGCAGGAGAGGTCTATCGTGCCATGTAGTTCCCTTGCCTGCAGCTGGGGATAGAACCGGCGCTACAGAGGCTGTGGGCAGCTTTGCAGCCCAGGCTCAACTTCTTTGCCACCAGGGAGGCCCTAATTATTTTAAAATATAAAATATCTTTTATTTTTAAAAGATTTATTTATTCATGCATACATGAACCGGGGTACAAGCCAGATGCGTGCAAGATGAGAGGATTCACCAGAGACAAAGTGGGGAAAATAACAGGCAGATTGACTGAAATACACTGCTGAGGGGAGCAGCAGGCGACACAGGAGAGGTCTACCACGCCAAAATATCTTCAATTTCACAAAAGTTTCTATTGAGAAATTTTAAGCCCTCTTATTTTCACAGATTCTATCTTTTCTGAACTTTTTTTTCCTTTATTCTATCCTGGTATTTTTATTATTGTAATTACCTTCAAATTTCTTTGATCCCTGATTGACATTCATATATAGGAATGAATCAACAACAATGATTTTGAAATCTGTACCTAAAAATAAGGGTTTCTAGCTTGTCCATTGGCAAGCAACCATTTAAATAGAATAGAAGGGACACTGGAATATTACTGGAGGTAAGGCTTGATTTTGCATGTGGCTTCTTGTGTGGTCTTTGCTCCCAAGATGATAATGCTGGCATCAGTTGCCCCAATTCACCTCTCTGAAAGTCTACTTGGTTTATTTAGAAAAGATTTTTATGCATAAGGATGAATATCAGTTTTCAGAGACATTTTTCACAATACAATATGGTAGAAAAATACTGCATGTGAAAATTAGCACATATTTAAGTTGTGAATCCTCTAATTTTCTATCTTTTTGAATTCTTGTAGTCCTTTGCAACACCAAAATCCATACTAGGCATGATTTCAGAGTCATTCACAGAGATGTCCAGATATGTGAAAAATTTTGAGTTATCTATATTCTCAGCTGAGGTTGAACAAAACTGCATTTTGCATATGTCATTTTTGTGCCCTATTTATTGCCATATCTTTTCTTTTTTTGTCTGTCTTCACTATTGAAAATGACCCCCATTATTTTGGTAAAGTGCTATCCTTTGTTCCTAAGTGCAATAAAGTTGTGATATATTTAATGGAGAAAATACTTGTGTTAGATAAGATTCATTTGGACATATGTGACAATAATATTGAATGGAATTCAGTGTCAGTGAATGAACATGTTATTAGCTGGATATTTATGACTTCCCAATATTCACATACTGAAAACCTGTGTCTGATATGATGTTATAAGGGTGTGAGATATTGAGGGATATAATTCTTGAGGACAGAGTTCTCACAAAATGCATAACTACAAAAGATACCCCATAGAACTCCCTAGCCCTTGTGTAAAAACATAAAATTCTGCAATCTGAGGAGGGCTGTCACTCAGCCATATTGGCATACTGATCTTAGACTTCTTCTTCTTTTTTTAAAGATTTATTTATTTATATATACAACCACTGGGAACAGTCAGAAGCATGGGAGGGTGAGAGAATTCACCAGAGCCAGAGCAGGGAGCAGAACGGGCAGACTGATGAAGTACACTGCTGAGGGTACAGCGGGCGGCAGGAGAGGTCTGCATGCTGTGTGGGACCCTCACCCGGCAGCCTGGGATTGAACCCGTGCTGCAAAGGCTGTGGGCAGCTTTGCAACCTAGTGCTCAACCCCTGCGTCACCGGGGAAGCCCTGATCTTAGACTTCTAAGTCTTTAGAAATGTGAGAAATAAATGTTTGTTGCTGATAAGCGTCCTTGCCTGTGGTATTTTGTCATAGCAGTCTGGATGTACTAAGAAAAAACTACAAGTATATGCATATGTATATGTATATGTATATATATGTATATATATGTATATATATGTGTGTGTTTGTATGTATGTCTTTAACTAGAAATGCATATAAACTCAGAGGCTTGCAGGAACCAAACTGTGTATTTTAAGATTATCTAAGTCAATGATCACATGTAATTTATAGACCATAGCTACTGTTAATGACAAGAATCAACTCTATTCCTATAATTTTCACTCCCACTCTCAATTTGGCTTGGCACTCCCAAATATCAGATTTTTTGGACAGGGTGGAATATTCTCCACACAGTTACCGTCCCTTATCATATCCTGCATATGACTCTTCCATTATACTTCAGTAGATATCACTATTTCATTGCATTTTCTTTTTGCAATGTGTTATTTAAAAACTCTTTTCTTAGGGCCTCCCCGGTGGTGCAGCAGGTTGAGCGTAGTGCTGTGACGTTGTCCACAGCCTCTGCAGTTCCAGTTCGAATCCCAGCTGGCCCGGGAGATTCCCACATGGCACAGCAGACCTTTCCTGTCTCACCTGCTGCTCCCCTCAGCAGTGTGCTTCGGTCCTTCTGTCTGTTCTCCTCCCCACTCTGTCGCTGGTGAATCCTTTCACCCTCCCACGCCTCTGGCCTATACCCCAGCTATTGCATAAATAAAAATAAATAAATATTTGAAAAATAAATAAAAACTCTTTTCTTATATCCTCATTCCCTTTCTCATGAAGATTGTTGATTTATATATCTTTTCAGTCAATTATATTCCATTGAGCTTCTGAGGGTGATATCCTTTATTTTATTGAGTCAGAAATGCCAAAATAATTATTTCAGGTTTTCAGAGATTAAAGATAAACACATATAAGGTACTTTTAAGAATTGTTGTTATAGTTTTCAAGAAAAAAATAGAATTGATGCATGACATTTTAGATTTGGAAAGTACAGCATGGAACATTTTGTCCAAAATCCAAATTTACCACTGGGAAAATCGAAATCCTCTCTGATCTAATCAAATTTTTTCTCCAGCCTCCTCAAGCAGTGCTCAACAACTTTGAAGACAGTGTTGACAGCAGATGGTAGGACACCCACACAATTTATAACTGGTAAAATAAGTTGTCATTGAGTCAAGCAGGTGTATGATTGTCCAGTCCTAAAAGAGTATTTGTAGAAATGACCTGCCATTGATTATATAGTGGATAGAAAGGTAAATGAAACTAGAAAGGAACTGATGGTCTTGGGTAATAGGAAAGATAGAGAAAATAAAGTTTATGATGAGGGCAAAGAATTGCCAAACAGTGTTAGAGATGCAGGGAAGAAAAATCTCGTCAAAGGAGAATAGCACAGTCAAGGGAGCATAGTATAACTTCCATCTTCATTGTGTTTTATACTTTATAAATTTCCATGAAATTTTATTGAAATATTCAAGAGAAATAATTACTTAAAAGTCAAAAATTAGTTTTAAAAATGAAATTGCTCATTTAGCATTGTCGTTTAAGTGCTAAGGGGAAAATGGGCATATCAATTCTGTTTGCATCTTTTTGCTGTCCCTGGAGCAATTTTGTGGCATTGAGCTAATTATGCTTCCTTTGAAGCCTTGGAAACTTAGTACATTAAATATCTAGAGTTAGTGTTTTTCCTCTCCTTCAAGAGTTTCAAAGCTTTAGGAAAAATTCTATAGTTACATGCAGTTGAGTAAATCAGCCTTCTGTAATATTGGTAGAAAATTGTTATCAATATACACCTGGTAAGTGTTATCAATATATACCTGGTAAGTGAAATGAATGTGGTAAAACAGGAGTGTTCAGAAAGTTAAATTTAAATAAGGATTGGGATGATATTTTGAAAAGTATTTATGTATAAATATTACATATTATATATATATTCATATGTATAGGAATTTGTGTGTGTGTGTGTGTGTACTGGATGCTATATAAGCTAAACCTCTTCTAGAAAGGAAACAAAAATCCTATGTAAATTAAGTTTTTGTTCATTGCTTTAAGGTTTCAAATTTGGTAAGAAAGTAAATTTTTGCAAAATAGGAAGCTTTAGGGCCTCCCTGGTGGCGCAAGGGGTTAAGCACTGCACTATGAAGCATTCCACAGCCTCTACACTATGAGTTCGATCCCCGCCAGCTAGAGAGAAACCCACATGGTGCAGCAGACCTCTTCTGACTCACCCGCTGCTCCCCTCAGCAGTGTACTTTGGTCAATCTACCTGTTCTCTTCCCCACTCTGTCTCTGGTGAATCCTCTCACCCCCCACATTCTGGCCTGTACCCCAGCTCTTGTATGGATAAATAAATAAATCATTAAAAAAAATAGGAAGCTTTATTACTTTATGGTAATTAACATTTCACATTTTCAGAAAGGAGTCCTACTGTTAAAGGAAACCTTTTATTTGGCAATAAGACAAAAATATTATCTTAAACATACTTTATAAAATGGATATCATTTCACTATATTATATCCCAGAGAGCTTTGATCTTGCCAGATAACAAAAAGACAAAAATTACTTGTGGCACATAAATAAGCAGTTTGTCATAAAGATTTGGAAATATTTAAGAAATAAGTGATTGTATCTTGCCTCAGTGGATTTAGAGAGGTCCTGGACATCAAAATGGCATCCTTAATACTCAAATTATTGTGATAGTTATTAAATAGCTGTTTAAATAACTTCATATTTTCAAAATAATACATTTTTAGAGACATTGTATACTGCACAGTTGTTAAGATGAAGCTAATGTGCTATTTTGAAAAGCAAGATAAAAGAGTAATGATTCCCCCAAAGATATCTGTTTCACAAAAGTTTCTCTAACAATACTGTGTTGATAGATTTCTACTATGCTTTTTTAAAACTTAATCTCTTAATGGATTATAACATATATAGGAATGAGGTATATAACTTAATTTCCATTCAACTAGTTTTCAGCTCAAGAGAAAACATAATTAGCTTTCCCCAGATTTCCCTTTCATGCACCAATCAGATGTGAACCCCTCAAATGTGGCCATTATTCCAACTTTTACTTCAGTGGACTGGTTGTCATAGATTTAAAACTGTATATGAGTGGAATTCAACTGTACATAGGGTTCCATCTGCTTGCTTTACCTTAATATGTTAAATTTTAATGAAATTCATCCATATTGATGGAAAAGTTCAATTATTTTTTATTTTTATGTAATATGTCATTGTATAAACATGATGAAGTTTATATAATTTACATTGATTTTTCCACTTTTGCCTATTATAGTATTTTATGAAAGATTTTTTGAATATACATATATATTAAAACACACACACACACACACACACACACATATATATATATATATATATATATATAGTTGTTGTGTATATACTTAGGAATAAAACTGCTGACTGAAGACGCATACATAACTTGTGTAATTTACTAACGCCACCTGATACAGAGAATTTTCTAAAGTGTTTATAACAATTTTATTTTTACCAAGGCAGTATTTTTTAATTGACTTAAAACTTTTCATATGATTCTGAGGAATAGGATAACACCTCTTCAGATGTGTGTCACCACACCACACCCACCACCAAAGCAATAATTGTCCTCCACCATAGTCCATTAAGTCACTTGCTTTCCACTCTTTCCCCCCCTCCTCCAGTAACTTTAATTTTAAAAAGATTTCTAGGATTTGTTACTGATTTGGTTTTGTGTGACCCTCTGTTTAATTTCTCTGTATTCCACATGTAAGTGAAACTTCAATAGCTGCCTTTGTCTTTCTGATTTATTTTACTGAATATTTTTCACTCCAGTGCCAACCTTGTTGCAAATGGCAAGAGTTCACATTTTTATAAGCAAGTAGTATTCCACCGTGTATATATAACACATCTTCTTAATACACTCACCTGTTGTTGAACACTTGAGTTGTTTCCATAATTTAGCTATTGTAAATATTGCTCCAGTGAACATAGGAGTACATATATCCCTTCACATTAATATTTTCCATTCTTCATGTAGATGCCTTGAAGTGGAATTTCTGCATTATAAGACAGACATATTTTTAATATTTTGAGAAGCTGTTTTCCATAGTGGCTGGACTGATTTACATTTCTGCTAGCAGTCTATATGGGTTCCTTTTTCTCTATATCCTTTCCAACATTATAAATGGTATAAATTAGTGGACTTATTTATTAGTGGATTTTTATTCCATAAATAAATGGAATAAAATGGGAGTTAACTAGTATACTTGTAAATATAGTTGTTTTTGCTTTTCTAACTTTTGTGCCATTCTCAAAGATGTGAGCTGGTATGTCATTATAGTTTTGTTTTACATTTCTCTGACAATTAATGGTGATCAGCAATTTGAACTTCTAGGAGTAGCAAGCAGAAACATTTTAATATTTTACTTACCAGGAAATGTTATTTTCCACTTTCTTCATCTTATTTATGCTAGTGGGCATATTATTATATCAAAATTAGTTTTTAATTTCCTAGTGAGTGATTTTATGTATATATATTGAGTTCTTGAATATTTTCTTTTGAATATTCATTCAAATCATTTCCTTTATTCCATTCATGATTCATAAGTTCTGTATATAAAGAATAAACATTCTTTGTCAAATGAATATATTTTAAATGCCTCTTCCCTTTACCTTTCACTATAAGTGGTGAATTTCAATGAACAAACGTTCTTACTTACTATGTTGACTAGGTTATCAATTTGTTTTCTTTATACTTATCACCTTTTTGAAATAATTTTTTCTATTCTGAGATCATGAAGACACTCTTATGCTTTTATTTTGAAACTGTGTTTTATTATTTGCATTTAAATTGGAAGTTCTTCTAAAATTGCTTGTTTTACATGGTAGGTGGTAAAGGTAGAGATGCACTTATTTTTCATATGCTACCTGCTAATTATTTTAAAGCTGACTGGTGTGCCCAATGGAAAGAGTGTTAAGCATCTCCACTATATAAAATAGGAGTTAGTTGGTGTATTTGTAAATATAGAGTTAGTATTCCTATATAGCATCTTGTGTCTGTATCACTCTGTATTTTTTGTGTCTGTATTTTTCTCACTCTGACATGAAGCATATGACTTTAGGAGAATATGAAAGGTTATATTGATGGTTTTATTGGAGTAAAAATCTTTCTTTGATGCCATGATCACAAAAGTTAATGATGCTGAGTTCTATAATGAAAGTTGTAACTCTTTCCAATGGCCCAATAGTCATGGGTCATCAAGTAGCAGCTAGTGGCCAGTCACTCAAAAATTCAACTGTTCCATATTGGATATGATTTATATTAATACATTGGTAAAGAATCCTCAGAGAACAAAATAAACTTAAATTTTGCAAGACTAAAAACAAAAACAAAGCAAAACTCAGCAATATATAGCACTTTAACGAATATCATTTAATTTTTATTTAATTTGTTTCTTATCTGAGTTATCTATTAGACAAATTATAAATTACTATTGAACTGCTTTCAAGAACTGAATTTTCACTTTAACTCAGGACATCTGTATTGAGCTTGGATACCTCTTTGTTACTAACCAACCCACAGCCTTGCACATTTATTTTTTCTAATGAGAATGCCTCCAATTTCTTTCACTTTTCACTTGACCAAAATCATATATGGCAGCTCTTTCTTTTGTTAATGAGGCCTGAAATAGCAGCATGCCTTGCTTTTGTGATTGGAACTCTCAGAAGTTTTACTGAAGATGGGAAGTAAGCAGAGAAATAGGTTCCCATGAGTCCAAACTTCCAAATAAGACAAATCCAGCTTGCCTCTCCTTTTGTGCCTACTGAATTGTGATACTAACATCGGTGGACAATTTACTCCTAGCATCTAATACTCTAAATGCATCTAAAAATTTTTGCCTTTGCAGTACCTAATTTGTTAGTTTTTCCTTCCTATTAGGTTCTTGAATGGGCATAACATTTTCATTCTGTTCTATTTATTGAACACTGTTAAACAACAAAATCTGAATGGAAGTGAGGGTCGGGCTCCTATTTGAAGAACAAAATCACAGTTACACAAACTTTCAAGACAAGGGAGCTGAAGTCTCCCCTATATCCATTATTCATTTATTCATTCATTCATTCACACAACACATTTAAAGCTATTCTGTATAAGACAATGCAAATCTGCTGATAAAACATAGCAATGAATGATATGAATCTAGTCCCTAGGACACATGCAAAGAAGAAATGCTGTAAACTTAAAAATGCATAAACTAATAATACTATAAAAGAAATAATACTATAAAGGAAAATGTTATGTTCTACCTCTCAATTCCCAAAGGAATTAAAAATAAAATTGCTATTGGAAATCTTATCAAAGTCTGAAGATGATGTATGAGTTTAACTATATCAAAATGTAAACCAAAATTTTGTGTGTTATGGAGAAACTCACAAATCTTAACTTTTTCAAGAAATTTGCATCATAACATTCTGCAACCTTATCAAAGCAAGTTTAGAATGTGAATAACTCCAGAGTGATTAAATGCATATATATATATATATTTTTTTTTTTCCTCTCTATGAACTTATGTTAACAAAGGAGTAGTTAGAATGGGGCTAATAATAAATTCAGAGATTATAATTTGTTAATATTTGAGATTGCTGCCTAGAAAAGAAAGACATTGCACATGGAAAGCAAGGACATACCAACATATACAGGTTATGCCTGTAGTTTGCCAGCCATTATTTATCAGGTGCAATGCCATAGATTGAGGGATATAATCTTCAGAATTATGTACCTCCTGATTCTGGTTTTATTCTCAGCATCACTGTTTAAACCTAGAATGGTGAGCCCTTATATGTTAAGTATAAGAGAGATATGTTTGTAATAAACAAATACATTGACAATTAATATGATAGTTTCTAATAAAGTTACTTTGTATATAAATAACAAATACATGCTACAAGTACCATTATTTCCCAGTTGTAGGTCAAAACATATATTACTACACTCTGTCCTGCTGTTCCAGGCAGCCATGGCAAATGGATCTTAGTTAGCACTGGAGTCTAAATCTATTTGCCAGCCTGGATTAGTGTGTCACTCTCCAAGAGCTTAATCAATTCTTTAAATGCTTACTGACAAAATCAATATTTTAGATTTGTAGAGGGCCAGATTTTAAACTATAGCCACACCATGAAACTTTGTTGAAGAGTTAGCTGGTCCCACTAGGTTGCAATTCTGTCTAGAATTTTTTTCACTATAATACAGATAGATCGGAGAAATAAGCTATTTACCTAGAGAAAAATAAGAAGATCCATGTGATTTTACTAGATAGTCCTATTTTTAAGAAAACACACAAACCCATAGCATAAAAGTACTGAAATATTAAACATATACATGTACATACAACACAAATATATATATATATATATATATATATATATATATAACCTGGGGGTTTCTTTATATCAAATACTAATTACTTTTAATGTGCTTATTACTTATGTCATATGTGAAACACACATTCAGAATTCAGATTTAGATTTAAGGCCATGTGGTAAAAGGAAACAAAGAATAACATACTGAGATGGAAATTCACACAGAGAAGGATGGCGTTGGGACTATATAGATGTCTGAGTAGAATTTCAGCATGCAACATCAAAAAGTAAGATGGTACTAGACTAGTAGGTAAAAAAAAAAAAAAATTGAATGGCAAATTTAGAAAAAGAGCAGCACAAACATGGAATTTGGAGTCAGTTTTTGCCTAAATGGCTGAGTAGCCCTTACCAAGCCAATTAAAATCAATTATTTTCTTCATCTATAAAGTGGATATTTCTTAGGTTACAAGTACTTTGAAGGCTATAATTGATAATGCATATATATTGTTTAGAATAGTAGTCATATCTGGCAAAATTTAGATAATTCATAGTTGTATAATGTTCTAGAACTGTAGAGTAGGAGAAAGAAGAAGATGCAAACGGTGCTCTCATTAATGGACTTGAGACTTGATTGTGTGCATGCAATGAAGTTAAGATGAAGGCAACAGAGTTAGAGACTGTTTCAAATCTGTGTTTCAATGAAGCTGATGTTTGGAAACATGGAACAGGTTTTGAGATAATACGGTCAATGCAATTTCAATGAAAAAGTAGATGCTATTCTAGACTATCTAGTTAGAGATGGGTTGTATTGATGGGAATGAATGAATGGAACTCAGAAATCCTAAGGAAAAGGGCATCCCCAGTGGCGCAGCAGTTGAGCGCAGGTTCGATCCCCGCCGCTGGGCGAGGGTCCCACATGGAGCGCAGAACTCTCCTGCCGCCCACTGCTCCCCTCAGCAGTGTACTTCGTCAATCTGCCTGTTCTGCTCCCCTCTCTGGCTCTGGTGAATTCTCTCACTCTCCCATGCTTCTGACTGTACCCAGTGCTTGTATAAATAAATAAATGAATAAATAAATAAATCTTAAATAAAAAGAAATCCTAAGGAAAAGCTATTGTGTCATCATTAAGATGATCATTGATGGCATTTCTAAAACATTCTTATAAAATAGTGTGAGGAATAAAAAGGTTGCAAGAAAATATATAATGAAAAAATGTTAGCAAATAAAGAGAATAAGAGTAACGGTTATTTCATATTTGGGCACAAAATGGAGGGTTGTGTTTTTCTATTTCTTTGAAAGACATCTGCCCAAAGAAGATGTTTTTCTAAGTAAGAGAGATCAGGTAGGAAGTGGGAAATTGAAGATGCAAGATGCAGAAAAAGAATCAATATAGGGTAATTAACGCAAGATGTTTTATAAATAGGTTAAATTTGAATGAAAGAGAAGCAGTAGGGAGGAAGAAAGGGTAAACATATAGATAATTTTGAAAGTAGCATAAGTCAATTGCATTTATAAAGAATGCATTTATAGTGGAATCAGTGGATTGAAATCCATTTGTTTTCTGTAATCACTTATTAGTCGGAACAGAAAAGCATTAAAAAATAAGTGTAAAAAATGACTGTGGCATGGATAAGCCAAATAGTTATTGTAGAAGTGTCACACTGCTTATGGGAACCATATTTAGGTGCTAATAGACATGATTGAAAGCAACTGACTCCAATAATTAATTTCTAATGTGGATCAGAGAGTACGGATAAAACACACTTGGGTAGTTTTCAGAATTTGATGTTTTCATAGGTAATGGAAAATTCTTAGTGTCTGAACAGAAACAACAGGCATAGCCTTAATTCTTAATAATCCAGTTGGGGCATAGTTGAGAAACAACCTAGAGTGAGTGGAAAAACAAGCACCCACAGTCATTTACATAGGTGGTGGGATGTCTGAAAGGGCCCGGGTATCTGGAGAGAACCCGGATTCACCAGGGATGGTCTTGCAGACACTGAGACAAGAAGCATGAAGGCCTAGAGCTCTCAGGATGGTTGACATTCAGATGAGGACCTAGTTCTTAATAGAAAGACTCTGACTGATTATGAAGAATAGTTATTTGGTCAGTCAAAGACAGATGAAAATCTAGAAGCAAACTAAATCTGGTTATGGGGCATGGAGTTTAGGTAGAGAGAAATTTAGGATCTGGTATCAAATTTGACAAGCTAGTATCTGGTATCAAAGAAGTGGTATAGAAAGTGAATGAAGTATTGTGGAGTGAGAAGAGAGAAAACTAGGAATGTTATGGATTACATTATGTGAAATTAATTAAAATTTGAGCAAAGCAGAGAGCAAAGTATTCTGACAAAAATTTAGTGCATTATACACTATGCCAAAACTTTCTGTTCTGGACCTCCCCGGTGGCACAGTAGGTTGAGCACCGTGCTGTGAAGCTGTCCACAGCATTTGCAGCACAGGTTCGATTCCTGGCCGGCCAGGGAGAGACCCACATGGCACATGGTGCAGCAGACCTCTCCTGCCCTGCCTACTGCTGCCCTCAGCAGTGTCTTTGGTCTCTGCCTGTTCTGCTCCCTGCTCTATCTCTGATGAATTCTCTCACCCTCCTGCACCTCTCACCTGTACCCCAGTTCTTGTATAAATAAATACATCTTTAAAAAAAAAGTCAACAAAACTTTATGTTCCAACTTATCCAAAATTCTTCAATCTGCTTTTTTTTTGAAGTAAGATATAGTATAGCCAAGATAACTGAATCATTTACTTTGAAATATCAGTATATTGCTGGACTTTCAGTTCATCAGTGGTCTAACCTATATCAAATGACCTTTACAGTAAAACATGCAACATGTTTATCTACCTTGATAAGTTAGAAATAAATGTTTAACTACATTTATTCAACGTTTTGTATATTTGCATGTGTGTGAGAATATGTTTATGGCAATATGTATCTATAATGAACTTAGAGATTTTAAAAAAGCAAATTTATTAAAAATGGCCCTAGGTCATTTCCTATAATTTTTCATAAATTTTATATTCTTGAAATTATATTTTTCATGTTTCTTTTAAAAATTAAAGCTACTAATTGTTAAGTTATTTGATATTTAATTAATTGTTCTTTTTTAATATTATTTAATCAAACCAAGAATCGGATAAAGTAAAACTAATTGATGGCAAGATCTATGTTGCTTTTGATTATTTAAAATAGTTTCCATAATCAGTAAATGATATTAATTGATATTTTCTCTATGCCAATCACTGTTCTAAGCATGTATTTATAATAAATATATATATTGCATATTAATGCTTTTAACCTTTGCATGAAATCCGTGATATAGATACAGTGCTTGGCTTCATTTTACAAAAATGGAAATTGATACATAAAATGTGGATCCATCCCTGATCACACAGCAAGTAATAGTAAAGCCAAAGATCGTTCTTAATGAGAGTTCTATTCTATATTACCTCTACAGGTATGTAATTAAAGTGAGGAGAAAAGTCATCCCAGTTTTTTCATTCATTACAGTTAAGTAGTTAGTATATCTAACTGCTTTAGATCATTGTTAAGAAGAATTTGAGCTAGGGGAGCTGGTGGAAAAACACTGAAGAACAGTCTTGGGAATTCAAGCTACCTGAGTCATGTAATTTGTGTTTGCCAAAGTTAGGGTCCTACCCAATCATCAAGAACTGGAGGTGTAGGTTTTGTCTCCCTTGATCATTTCATCTCAAATGTATGATTCCTAGGTCTTTGTAAAATATATCCCTGGGTTATAAAAATGACAAGAAACTAAGAGAAGACTTACATTTCAAAGGGTCAGAAAAATTATTTACTATAGAAAGTTTTCTAAAGAAAATGTTTTAAGTAAAGAGAAGTCACAGGTAAGAGTCAGGAAGATAGCTGTCTAAAATTATTTAAGATTTCTTGGGTCAAGTATACATAAGCTATTTGGCAAGTAATAGATTTTAATGTGTGTGTTTTTCATATATGCATTATATATACTTTGCAGATATAAGTATATATTATACATATATACTATTATACTATATATAGATATATATTATATAACTATACATTCAGATCTAGATTGTAGAAATGTATTATTGTGTGAAGGAATTTTAGGAATGAAAAGAATTGTGAAGGCTTCAGAGACTCATGGGGAAACTTACCTACTGATATGACAAGAGTATTAGATATGCTGAATGTGAACTTTCAGGAAAAAAGGATTATGTTGATGTAATCTAAGAGATTTAAGTGGTTAGCCTCTTGGTGGACTTGCAGAGTAAACAGAGCAGTTATAACTACCCATCACTAAAGGCTACCGAATAGGCTAAAGAGGGACAGAAATAGAGTCTGGGAAAATTGGAGTCTAAATGGTATATGAGGCTGATTTTATTTCAAAATAATACAAGTTTTTTCTTTTACTAAGAGAAATGACATAAATTTTCAGTGTGACTCAAACCCCTCCTGGATGCACTGACCTAACCTGAAAACATTGTAGCACAAGCAAAAATCTCACCAACTTTTGGCAGGGATCAAGTTCAAATTTCAAGAGACTCTGATTTGGATGAGTAATGCTTACTTTATATTTCTGTGACTAATATTAATTGAAAACTTTAAGGTATTTCTAAATTATCCAGCACTTACTCCATCAGAGTTGTTCTATTTTAAATTAATGTGTTTGAAAGAAACACTAAGACCATAAAATAAGCAACCAACCCATCATTTTGGAAAAGGACATGTAAATCTCCAGACCCACTGACTCCCTGAAGTTCAGTCTGCTAGGCTTGTGGACATGAACTGTTTATCATGAGGTTATTTCAACTAATAAAGAGTTATTTATTTATTTTGGTGGAGAAAGGTGTACTTTATTGAAGGTATATGATTTGGTACATGACAAAGCCTCTCCTTACTTAAGATTCAGGATAAAATATGTGTGGAGGGCCTCCCTGGTGGTGCAAGGGGGTAAGCATAGCACTGTGAAGCTATCTGCAGCCTCTGCAGCATGAGTTCTATCCTGGCTGGCCAGGGAGTTACCCACATAGTGCAGCACACCTTTCCTGTCTCCCCCGCTGCTCCTCTAAACAGTGCATTTCAGTACATCTGCCTGTTCTGCTCCCCACTCTGTCTCAGGCGAATCCTCTCACCACCCACCCCCCAACAACACACACACACACCTCTGGCCTGTACTCCAGCTCTTATATGCATAAATAAATAAATCTTAAAAAAAAAAAAAAAACACAACTGTATGGAGGTCAGGAGATTCTGAGTGTGTCAGATTAGTAGCAAGACACACCCCCCACCCACCCCTCAGTACCTGAACATCTCCCTTTGGCTCTCAGTCTATCACTTGACTGGTGGTCCAAGGTGCTGAATGTGAACTTTAAAAACAAGAGTATATGTCCTAAAGACCATGTGGCTCATACCTTCCACCACCCTGTTGCTAGAGCTAAATTCATTGCTGTATTAGGAAATGAGGATGATAAAGTGAACATTGAGAGCACAGCTGCTCTAGCATCAAAGGTAAAGTGGTGGGTACCACTATTAAAGTCACAGAAGACACTATGGTCTCAGTATAAACCAGGATGCCCCAGAGGGTGTCCTGTGTTGCCTGTTTCACCACTTTTTGATGTCATTATATATGGCAGTTTTCTC
The DNA here is from genome assembly GCF_964194135.1 of Talpa europaea. Taxonomy (NCBI): domain Eukaryota; kingdom Metazoa; phylum Chordata; class Mammalia; order Eulipotyphla; family Talpidae; genus Talpa; species Talpa europaea. Next base: position 84,565,765 of record NC_140071.1, on the reverse strand, counting down.
CAGGCAGTAGGTCAGATTCAGAACCAACACATTAGAGCCAGTTGCAGGAAGGGGGAAACCATGGAAGTGAACTGCTTATTTGTTCAGGGAGAGATTTGTCCATAACTTTGGAAGTATCTGTAGAAGCAACAATGATGATCTGGTCTATCCTTGATTTTCTGAGTGGCAGTGATAACATAGACTGGCCATGGATCCCTCCATTATGCCAGATATGTCATGGATGACCTTGGTCAAGGAGCCAAGCATTGGTGGTACAGGGGACATTGACAACAATCTTGAGGGACATGTTGTATTTCTGTTGTCCACACCCATCGCAAACACAGGGACAGCATTAGAAGGGGCAGAGGTGGCCATTTACCTAACTCTTCAAATGAGCCCCAGCCTTTTCCACTGTAAATCAAGACAACAATAGACTTAATGATAGATCAGCACCGGCATCACCTCATTTGATACTAGTAGAATCTTAAACCTGGAAGATGGATATAGACTAGCACTGGGTTTGTTTACATGTCTGTAATTTTCAGATATTTGAGGTGCTCTATTTCAAACCATATTCTATTTCATCTTATAAGTGACAAATATGCATAGATTGGGGCATAAGTGATCAATGACTAACACTTAACATAATTGTACATATAATTATGTTAATTGCAATTATTTTGGGATTATTGAAATACCACTGCTGACTAAAAATTGCACATTTCTGAAGAGCTCTTTGTCCATTATTATTCAGTGTTAAGTGCATGTATTTTTTATAATCTATGGATATGTGGACCTATCTATAGAGAATTAAAAAAAAAAAACACCTTTATTCAGCACCCATCCATGAATACTTAAATTATAACAGTGAGGTTGAAGCACATAGGTATTTTCGTTAATCTGCAGTGACTGACTTACGATGAAGGCAAGTGTGAGAACCACAGTCACAGTTCTGGACAAATTAATCTCAAGGTTTTTTTTTTAATATTTATTTACTTATTTATTTATTTTTATACAAGCACTTGTTATAGTCAGAAGCGCAGGAGGGTGAGAGAATTCACCAGAGCCAGAGAGTGCAGCAGAACAGAGAGACCGACGAAATACACTTCTGAGGGGAGAGCAGGCACGACAGGAGAGGTCTGAGCTCCATGTGGGACCCTCTCTGGCGATCAAACCGGTGGCGCTGCAGAGGCTACGGGCAGCTTTGCAACCCAGCGCTCAACCGCTGTGCCACCGGGGAGGCCCCTAATCTCAAGTTTTAATAAGCATAGTAATATCCTATGTTATTAAACATAGTTTGGATAGTTTGTTAAAAAGCAAATTCTTGTAACATCGGAGAAAGTGTGCGTGTGTGTATAAATTTCTATTATCTCAAAAAGTTTGATTGTTCTTTAATTCTTTAGGCCTTAAGCTGATATCCTACACACACACAAACACACACACACACACTTGTTTAAATTTAGAATAGTTGCTATTAGGAAAGCATACAAATTTGGTAACATTTGTCCCCTAACAGTATAAACGATTATAAGCAGTATAAACAGTATAAATTTTGCTAAACAAAATTTAACAATTGATACATCTATTTAATTGCACATCAAATCATATTAGAGGCACTAAAGTTTTTAAAAATTAAAACACTAAAAGAATTTCTTTCTGGTAATTCTACTATCTAACATGTTGGAAGATTGGTTACCTTTAAATTGGTATAGGTTCCATCGTGGCTTTCAAACTCCTAATACCTGAATGTGTTCTGCAAAATCTCTTTCATCAAGGTTTCGTGTTGATTATCCAGTTTTCTAAATGTAACTTGGAGGCTAGTGCTGTCACCAAATGCTTTTGTAACTGCATGATTCTCCTGCCATATAGATTGTTTCTTCCATAGAAAGCATATTTCTAGTAAAAATTTGAATTCTGAAAATACTCTGAATTTTAATTTTTTCCAGAAAATTAAGGGAGTCATACTAGCTTCTCATTTTGACCTCAAGTCAAAATAAATATCAGGCCAGGGATGCGTCTTGGAAAGTTCTACTCTGTCTATTCCAAGTGGACCCTTAGGTTAGAAACATCAAATTTGGGGTTCTCTATTTCATGCCATGTTGAATAAAGTTAAAGTTTGACCATTTCTCCTAAAGAACAAATGGATCTAACTTGAGTATCTTTCTGTAATTTCCCAAATATCCAGATATATTCTTTTATAATTAAGTTCCTTAAGCAGATGTGTTCTGTCTGGGGCCGCGGCAGGTGTTGAGCAGCTTGAAATGCTTATCATTACCCAACTGCCAATGAACAGTGTACACGAGGGCAGTCAGCAAATAGGAAAGCACCACACCATCCAGAAAGAGGGAACAGGGAAAGCGCAGGTGCGCAGAGGGTATATAAACAAGGTGCAGTAGGAAAAAGTTTCCGCTTTGCAGAACATCACAAAGAGTCAGCCTCTCATTTCATCCCCAGCCCCTCTCCCATGCCTCACGAATCCCGCTGGTCGGGACAGGTGGCACCCAACGTGGGGCACAGACACGAGGGTCTCGCTGAGGGACCAATCTCCGGGTAAGTCGGCTGTGTTACAGGTAAGTTAGGGGACACTGAGAGTCATGGGCAATAGTGTGTCCAAGGGGCAGCTGGCGCATGCCTTACAAATATTACTGCACAATTATGGCACCTCAGTTAAAGGACGAGCTGTACGGCTCTTATTTGTAAACGTTAAGTCAGACCAGTCTCTGGTTCCTGAAGCAGGACTGTGTGATGTTAGAAGGTTGGATTAAGGTGGGGGGGAGATCTCCGGCTACACAGAGACCTGTATGGAAAAGACGCGGTTCCCCCAAACGTTGAAAGCTTGTGGCGGCTGGTTAGAGATGTCTTACAAGCAGGCGGTGGGGAGGCATGCGCTGTGGCTACTCCCGCCCTTTGTTCGGCTAGAGAATCGGAGAGCGATTCCAGCAGAGAACGGCTAGAACAAGGTCCTGAGGCAGTGAGACAGGTATCTAGGGGGCCCCGAAGGCCCCTAAAGGCACTCCCGTACAATGATTCCTCCTCCGAATCGGGTTCGGAGAAGGAATCGGATATGGGTGAGCCAAGGTCACCGCCCAAATTGGAGCCTGGGCAGCCACCACCATCTTATGCTCCACTTCCATCTCGGCTGCCGCCATTTGCAACGCCTACTGCGCCTCTTGAGGAGCAGCCCTTGGGGGTGATGGGGCGTGAGGGGCAGGATGCCACGGGCATCCCAGAGCTTCTGAGAGCCATTAAGGACCTATTAAAACCATCTTCCCACTATTACCCTGTACATGAAGTGGATGTCCAGGGTATACGCACACGAGACACTAGGGCCAGAGAAAGCCACACAGTCCAAGCATGCAGAACAGGCAAAGCGCAAGTGCAGCATAAGGTACTTAAGGGTAGGTGGAGAGGAGATAAAGTTCCTTTTTTGCAGCTTCTCATCAAGTGTGTCAGCCTCTCATCTCATCCCCAGCCCCTCTTCTGTGCCTCTCGAATTCCACGGGTCGGGACAGTGTTCCACTGTACCAGCCCCTCAGATATAAAATTATATGGCTGGGATGACTGAATCTATGCCATGCTGGGAACCCAATACAAAAAAAAAAAAAAAAAAAAAAAAGAAAGAAAGAAAAAAAAAACTTTCTTAAAATGTTAATACATTCTGAGCACAATAATTATTTCATATTTAACCTGAAAGAAAATTCTGAAAAAGAAGAAATAATAAGCAAATATAATGATCTTTATATTTACCTAGAGACAAATTTGGGTTGTCTTTCTAACTTTGTTTAATGGATACTGTCAAATAAGTTGGGACAAAGTGAAGTAAGTTCATTAAAGACTCTAAAGTGAGGATTGGAATCCAGGAAGCAGTCCTAAATATTTTACTTAGTGAGAATTGTTTCCTTGCCAGCGGACGACTTAATTTACATTGTGAAGGTAGGAATTGTGAATCATTAAATATGTAAATATAAATTTATGCTATTTATGGGCAGAGGAAAGCAAATGCTAGAATTTAATCTCTTTTCTTCTCTAATTTCTTAAAGAAGACACTGTGGGGATGCAAATGCTAGGTGGCCATTGTTAAAATCTTTCTTTTGCTGACTCCTTGATATGGATTGAAAGTGGGGTTTACAATCAAGTTGCAGATTCTTGCATAAACTAGAACACTAAGCCAGGTTTGATTTTAAATCTATACAGAAGGCTTTCTCTATCCCCAGATAAACCAGGGAGAGCAACAACTGAGCATTTTACAAAATGTTAACAGTATCTTCCCTTTTGGTCATAATCAACCTTTGTTCCATCCTTGATTAATGTTCTATCTTCCTTCCAAAGTCAGGTTCCTCTGACATCTTTTAGAAGAGGTGAGGTGAGGTAATGGTTTCCCCCTTTGTAGTTGGATATCATCAGGCACTTAGTAAATTTCAGCCTGAATAATGAGGCTTGTCCACAGCCATTGTGGTGATCTCTCTGAGGCTGATAAAGTTCTCCATTTCCAACTTGCGTGGTTTCAGAAAAGAAATATTTAATTTTTCATCAGTCCAAGCAAAAAGATTGTAAGAAAAGCTGGAGACATTAGTGTGGAAAGTCTTAGCCATATATTAGAAAAAATTCTGCATCTAGTCCAGTTCACAAGTATAAAGCAAGGAAATAAAAATACCTCAAAAGTGATTAAAAGGTGACTCCACACATACATGGCAGAATAGAGAGGTTTGGCTCACTCTTCTCCCTAAACAGCAATGAAAGGAAAATAATAATATAATAAAATAAGTTCAGAGGAAAGTCCAGAAAAAAGGAGAAATAATAAGCAAACATAATGATGTTTATATTTGCTTACTTTGGCGATACTAAATTCAGGTTCACTGACAACGATGAAAGTCTCCTGAAGGTTTTGCATTGATGTTGGTGGCTTGATGTGGGGCCAGTGATTGAAAATCTGAGAGGAGGTTGTGGCCAGGGCAGTATAACAGGCTGGGGCCAGGCCATAAGTGGTAACAGACATGATCAGTATTACCAGAAGAGCTTTTGTTTAACCAGCAATTGTTGCAGACAGGAAGAAACACACACAGTACCCCAAGTGTAATTGCTGGGAGCTTGCCAGCACATAACAATATCATGGGGAGATCAGGACCAGCAAGAGAGATAGGGAAGCTTCCTCTCCTCCCATTCAAAAGATCAGCCAAAGGGAAAATTGGTGGTGATATGGAGCAAGTGGGAGCTGATCTGTATCTGGTGAGAGAAGCCTCCCTTCTCTTCCTGAAAAAAGTTGCACATAAACAATCCATAGCACCCAGAATGTGGTGTCACTGTCTCGATGGCTGACACCATTAACTGGCAAATCAGAATAAAGTTAGCATAAGCACACCCTGCCATGCAACGCAAGAGGTGTCTGGTGGCTCATGTTCTGTGTGTCATGCCAGGTATCCCTCCTATGTGACTGATGCTTAGTGAAATCCCCCACTACACAGAAGAAAGACCAAGGTGGAGGAGTAAGAATTTAGTATCCCCAAAGTAATGAACAGAGTATGCTTTGGAGAAAGATGAGAGGAAGCGGAAGTGATCAAAGCCTGAAACTGGGCTGCCCTCTCCCCTCATGAGGTCTGAGACTCAGTCTATGAGACTGTTTCTTCTTTCTTTCCTACCCGCTACCGAGAGAGAGAGAGAGAGAGAGAGAGAGAGAGAGAGAGAGAGAGAGAGAGAGAGAGAAAGAAAGATTCGAAAGAGAGAGAGAGAGAGATTTGAAAAGCAAACCAAGAAAACTGAAACCACATTTCCTTAATCCCCTCAAAAACAAATAAAGTAACATACATGCCTAGGTAGCAAGGCACATCTGAATACAAAATGGAAAAGCAGAAGGCGAACAATAGAAATCCCCAGACATCTGTGCAAGATATAGAAATAGAAGCCCTAATAGATTAAGACATTAGAATAGTATATATATATATTTTTTAATGCTAGTGATGCACTAGAAGGGCAGTCAAGATCTGAAATGCCGTTACAGGATCTTAGAAAGGGGAGCCAGGAAAAGAAAGAGTTCTTCACTGGAGACTGAACTTATTAAAAGAAAATGCAAAAATAGACACTGGCTGAAATGAGGACAATGATGGAAACTGTTTGAGGAAGAATACGCTAAAGAGAATTTGACAAGCAGAAGGCAAATGTATAAATTGTCCAACTGGAAAAAGAGAGAAAAAAGATCCAGAAAAATTAGAGAACTTATGATAAATATCAAACTCAATTAAAAAGTGATCATAGGATAATGGATATTCCAGAAATTGAGGAGAGAAAGGAGGGACTAAAAACCCTATTTAAAGAATTGATAGCTGAGAACTCCCCAAACCTTATGAAAGAAATGGACATGTATGATCAAAGCACATCATAGATAAAATATCTTCAGTTGAAGATAAAGAAAAAATATTAAAGGCTGCTAGAAAAGAAAGGAAGGCAAGTTATCAAAGGAAATATCAAGTTCTTATCAGACTTCTAAGCAATTATGTTCCAGGGCAAAAAAAAAAAAAAAAAAAAAAAAGGAAAGAAATATTCCAAATCCTAAAAAAAATTAAAAAAAAAACCCAGCCAATAATACTCTATTCTACCAAATTATCATTCAAATATGAAGGTGGAATTAAGGTTTTTGCCAGCCAGCCAAAGCTAATGGAGTTAACCACCTCCAGACCTATAGTACAAGAAATTGTGAAAGATTTTTTTTTGCAATAAAACAAAAAAAAAATAGCTTGAGAAAAGGGACAGTAGTTATACAGAATCAGAAGTATAAACAAGAAAAAAAAAACACTAAACGGTAAGAAAAAATGCATAGAATTTATAAATCTGTAAAGTTAAGTAACATGAGTCAGTACCAGCTCATAAAAGATTTCCTTTGACATAGAAATTTCAATATAACCCTCACAGTAACTGCAAAACAAAAATCTAGAATTCACTTGCATAGAAGAAAAAAAATTAAGAAAATGAGTAAAACACTAATGAAAGCAATCAAAATAAAAAAAAAGAGAGAATTAAATGGAAAGGGACAACAAATGATAAAATGATCAAAAACCAAAAAATAGAATGATAAAATATAAGCCTTATATAATTCCTCAAATATGAATGATCTGAAGTTACAACTTAAAAGGCATACATTGGCTATTGGGTCAAAAAGTTTCAGCCATCTATAACATACTTTACTTACCAGAAAACCATTTAAAACCTAATGACAAGAACAAACTAAAAATAAAATGCTGGAGCACGGTGACTTCAAGCCAATGACATAGAGAAACATGTAGGGACTGCAATTCAGATATGCTATAAATTAGACTTTTAGCCAAAAAAAAAAAAAAAAGGTAACCAATGACAAAGATGGACACTATAATACCAAGAGAATAATTCTTCAAGGAAATATGTGTCATTAATTCTTAGCACCTAACTACATAAAACATACAGATATAAAACAGCTATCAACACACCTAAAATAACACATTGACAAAAACACATTAATAGTGGGAGACTTCAGCAGACCAGAGCACTTACACTAAGGGATAGATATACCTAACAGAGAGTTAAGGAAATAAAGGCATTAAATAAAGCCATAGATCAGATAGACTTAATAGATGCAAAGTCTCCCATCGCAGAATCATGAAGATTCTTTCCAAGTGTACCTGGAATATTCTCAAGGATCAGGTGCATTCTGAAACAAGAAACACATCTTGAAATTATATGAGAATATAAATTGCATAAGACATCATCTCTGACCACTGACCACAATGATATAAAGCTAGGAAAACAAAAGAAAAAAAAAAGAATCCCAGGATAAACCAAAACATGTGGAGACTAAAATAAATGCTTTTGAATAAAACTTGGATCAATGTAGAAATCAAAGAAAAAAATAATATGTATTTGGAGACTAATGACAAGTGAGATACAAGCTATCATATTCTACTGAATGTTCTAATAGCAGTATTATAAGGGAAATACACAGCAATATAGCACACATTAAAAAATAAATCTTAAACAATATTACTCAACAACTGAAGGAACAAGAAAAAGAAAAATGAATGAACCCAAAATTAAGAGGAATGCCATAATAAATATTGGATTACAATAAATGAAATTGAAAATCAAAAGACTGTTCAAACTATTGAACATCATTTAAACTATGAGCTGGATATTTTGAAAGGATAGACAGTCTCACTAAGAAAAAAAGGGATAAAATAAATAAGAAAACAAAGAGATGAGATTACAACAGATGCCCCAGAAATACAAAGGGTCATAAAGGCCTATTATGAGTATCATTATGGAAACAAACTGGATAATCTAGAAGAATTAGACAAATTTTAAGATTCATATAATTTTTCAACACTTAAACAGGATGAAATAGTGTAAGCAGTCTAATCATAAGTGCAAAAGTTGAAAGAATGATAAAAAGTTGAAAGAATAATCATTATGAACAAAAACCCAAGGGAAATGGTTTCTCCAGTTAATTCTACCAAATCTTCAAAGGAAACCTAATACCTATGCTATGCAAACTTTTCCAGAAGATTGAAATAGGTGACAAGCTTCCTAACTCATTTTATGAGTGATACATTATCCTGATCCCCAAACCAAACAATAACAGCATAAATAAAACACAATAGGCCAATATATCTAATGATCATTGATATAAAAATCCTCAACAGAGCAAGTGAAAATAGAATCCAGCATTATATAAGAGAATCATCCACCATTATCAAGTAGGTTTTATTCTATGTATGTAACCTTGGTTAATATACACAAATCCATGAATGTCATTCACCAGATCAACAAAAAAAAAAAGGATAACAATCACATGATTATCTCCCCAGACATCCAAAAAAATGACAAGATTCAATAAACATAAAAAACCTTTAAAATATTCCATCAAATAAGAATAAGCTGAACTTATCTCAACATAATAAAATGCCACATATGACAAATGCACTGTCAGCATCATAGTGAATGGTAACAAATGGAAACCACATTGCTTTACATCAGGAGCAAGACAAGGATGTCCACTGATGCCACTAATGTTCAACATAGTACTGGAAATCCTAGGTGTAGGAATAAAACAATAAAAGTCATGACAGTAATCCAAATCAAAAAAGAAGTGAGGCTATAACTATTTGCAAATAACATGATAATATACAGTTTAAATACAAAAGACTACTAAAAGCTACCATAAATAATAGAATAAGAGGTGGTATAGAAAATCAATACACAATTTTCAATAGCATTTTTATGTAGAAACAAAGAATTGGAAGAAAAATATTTTTAAATGAAGCCTATTTACAGTCACACTAAAAATAATGAAATACTTAGGAGCAAATTCAATAAAGGAGGTGAGGAGGTTATAACCAAAATGTATAAAACAAAAATAAATTGAAAGATAGTCTGTGTTCAAGGATTTGAAAAATATATATTGTAAAAATGGTCATATTGCCTCAGAAAATTTATAGGTATAACATTCTATCTCTCAAAATCCATGATTGTTTAAAAAAATTGAACAACTTATTATAAAATTCATATGGAACCACAAAAGACCCTGAATAGCCAAAGAAATCCTGAGAGAAAAAAGATAAATAATAAAGATATCACACTCCCTGTGTTCAAACTGTATTATACAACAATAATTAAAACTATGTAGTATTAAAAAAAAGCAAAAAAAAAAAAAACAGAGACACAGACAAACAGAGAATAGAAGACCTGAGGTAATCTCCCACACATACATTCAGTTAATCTTTGGCAAATGAGCCATGACCATACACTGCAGAAAGAAATTCTTCTTTCACACATGGTGTTGGAAAACATGGATGACCACATGCAAAAATAATGAAATTAGATTCTTACTTAACTCTATCCATAAATGTTTATTCAAAATTGATTAAAGGTTTGGATATAATTCCAAAACATAAACTATTTATAAGAAAGCATGAGTGCTGCATTAATGATTGTCAACCACAGAAATGCATTTGGGGATGAATCCCAAAGGCAAAAGAAATGAAAATAATGAAATGAAATCCACCTAGGATTTCCAGTACTATGTTGAACATTAGTGGCATCAGTGGACATCCTTGTCTTGCTCCTGTTGTAGTTTGACTACATCAAACTAAAATGCTTTTATACCTCAAAAGAAACCATCATGAAAACAAAAGGCAACCTACAGCCTGGAAGCAGGTACTTTTCCATCACCCTTCTGAAAAGGGATTAATTTCTAAATTATATAAAGTGCTCAAAAACTTGACAAAAGCCAATTTAAAAAAAAAAAGGAAAAATGGACCACAGCATACAAAAAACTGAAACTAGACCACTACCTCTCACCGTGCACAAAAATCAACTCAAAATGTATTAAAAAAACTGGACATAAGACATGAAACCATAAAATATGTAGAAGAAAATATAGGTAAAACACTACAAGACATCCATCGCAATTAACATCTTTAAAGACTCATGACGCAAAACAAAGAAAGTCAAGAAAAATATAAACATCTGGGATTATATCAAACTAAAAAGCTTCTGCACGGGCCTCCCTGGTGGCGCAGGTGGACCTCTCTTGTCTCGCCCACTGCTCCCCTCAGCAATGTATTTCGTCAGTCTGCCTGTTCTGCTCCCCATTCTGTCTCTGGTGAATCCTCTCACCATCCGGAGCATCTGACCTGTACCCCGGTTCTTGTATGAAAATAAATCTTAAAAAAAAATAAATAAAAGCTTCTGCACAACAAAAGAGACATTAACCAATACAGAGAGACAGCCCACTGATTGGGAAAAAATGTTTGCATCCCATTCAACTGATAAAGGGGCTGATCACAAAGATATACAAAGAACTCACAGGATTCAACAAAAACAAAATGAACCATCCATCAAGAAATGGCAGAAGTTGAAGTTGGGGCCTCACCTGTGGCGTTGCAGGTGAGTGCTGGGTTACGAAGCTGCCTGCATCCTCTGCAGCGCTGGTTCAATCCCTGGAAGCTGCCTGCATCCTCTGCAGCGCTAGTTCAATCCCTGGCCACCGGGCGAGGTTTCCCCACATGGCGTGCAGACCTCTCCTGCCACACACTGCTCCCCTCAGCAGTGTACTTCGTCACTCTGCCTATTCTACACTCTGCTCTGGCTCTGGTGAATTCTCTCACCCTTCCACACCTCTGACTGTATCCAGTGCTTGTATAAATAAATAAGTAAATCTTTAAAAATAAATAAATAAATGGCAGAAGAACTTAAAAGACATTTCTCCAAAGAGGAAATGCAAATTGCCAACAGGCATATGGAAAAATGTTCAACATCCCTTATCATCAGGCAAATGCAAATTAAAACCACATTGAGATACCACCTTCCACCAATAAGAATGACACATATCAAAAAACAAGCAACAACAAATGTTGGGGAGGATGTGGTGGAAAAGGAGCTCTCCTACATTGCTGGTAGGAGTGCAAACTGGTCCAATCACTATGGAAAGCTGTCTGGAGGTTCCTCAGTCTACTAAAAATGGAACTGCCATATGACCCGGCAATTCCACTACTAGGAATCAACACAAAGGACACAAAACCATTGATTCAAAAGAACACCTGCACCCCTATTTTTATTGCAGCACTATTTACAATAGGTAAAACATGGAAACAACCCTAATGCCCAAAAATAGATGGCTGGATCAAGAAGATGTGGCATATATACACAAAGGGATATTATTCAGCAATCAAAAAATATAAACTCATGCCATTCACAGCAACATGGATGGAACTGGAAGGAATTATGCTCAGTGAAATAAGCCAAAAGGAAAAAAAAATAGTGGATGGTTTCACTTAGAGCAGGAATATAGGGAAACCAAATAAGACATCAGTGCAAAAAAAAAAGATAACAGTACAAAACACAACAAAGCAAAAATTGACAATTATAAATCAGAGACATGCTGCAGGGGAGGAGGCAGGAGAGGGATCAGAGGGAGGGATGGAGGAGCACAGGGGACTGAAGTGATGGTGCACACGTGCACTGGGGAAGGAAAGTCTAGGGGGACGACACCTGATGGGGTGGGAGGAAGTAAATATTGTTTAAAAATGAACAATGATGTAAAAAGTAAAAAAAAAAAAAGACAATAAAAAATGGGCAGAAGATCTAGATTGACATTTCTACAAAAAAAACATTCAAATGGACTACAGGCACATGAAAAATAATATGAAACATCAAATATTATTTAAGGGAAAATGCAAAACAAAAGAGATAATCACCTCACGTCACATCTCTAAGAATGGCTCTACATAAGAAAGAATGGAAAAAACATATATCGTCTGGAATTTGGAGAAAAAGGAATACTTGTACACTATTGGTGGGATTATAGCCTGGTCCACACATGCCTTATGGAAAACTGTATAGAGGTTTTTCAAAATATTAAAAATGGATCTAATGTATGGTCCATCAATGCCACTTTTGTGTATGTACCTAAATAATATACAATGGAAGCAGCAAATATTGGCAATGATATTGAGAAAAAAGAACACTCATCCACTATTGGTAGGACTATAACTAGTTGCAACCTCTATGAAAAGCATTATAGAAATACCTAAGAAAATAATAATAATAATTCCATGATATAGCAATACCACAGCTAGATATATTTTTTTATTTTTTAAAGAGTTATTTATTTATGCATATAAGAGCTGGGGTACAGGCCAGAGGTTTGGGGGCTGAGAGGACTCACCAGAGACAGAGTTGGGAACAGAACAGGTAGATTGACTGAAATACACTGCTGTGGGGAGCAGTGGGTGAGACAGAGGTCTGCTGTGCCATGTGGGATTTTCCCTGGCTGGCCAGGGATCAAACTCATGCTGAAGAGGCTATGGATTGCTTCATAGGGTGATGCTTAACCCCTTGCACCACCAGGGAGGCCCACAGCTAGATTTTTATATAAAGAATATGAAAACTCTTTTTTGACTGCTGAATAGTATTTCATTGCACATATATGCCACATCTTGATACAGTCATCTATTTCTGGGCACTTTGCAGCATATAGATGGATGAAGCTATAAGGAATGATGCTCAGTGAAATAAGACAAAAGAAAAAGAAAATTATCAGTTTGTTTCACTTATAGGAGGAATATAGTGCAACCAAATAAGATATTAGGGGAAAAATACGATAACAATACAAAACACAACACAACAAAACAAAAACAAACAGACAATTATAAACCAGCAATATCCTGCAGGGGAGGAGGGAGAGGGATAAGAGTGAGGGCGGGAAGAGCATAGGGGACTGAGGAGATGGTGCAGGGGTACGTTGATGAAGGGAATTTTATGGGGACTACACCAGGGGTGGGGGGGAAGCAAACATTATTTAAAAATGAACAAAGATGTAATATATATATATATATATAATATGAAAACTAGTAATTTAAAGAATTATGCATTCCTATGATCACATCAGTGTTATCCAAAATACTCAAATCATGGAACCAATCTAAGTGCACTACAATGGATGATTGATAAAGAAATTGGGAATATATATACTCTGGATTACTAGTTAGCTATTTAAAAATTTGAAATATGGCTTATTGGAACAAAGCGTTTGGCTCTTGAAGTGATTATGCTATGTAAAATAAATTAAAAGTGAAAGACAATGGATAGTTGAACTTAATTATGGAATAATAAGAGTACTTGCTAAAAGTAAGTACTTACTAAGAGTACTTACTAAAAGTTCATTTTCTGGTGTCAGGGCATGGCACAGAAAAAAATAATTCTTAGACTATGTGAGAAAGAAATTGTTACAAGAGGTTATAGGTTATTTGGGGAGGGAAGGGCAGAGAGGAAAGAAGGGGCCTTGTAGGTCATGGGCACAGGAATATGGTGGAGGGTGAAGCAGCTGCACATATGAAAGCATGACAATGTTCCCCCATGAGAAATGGAAAACAAAAAATAATTGAGGACTAGCATTTGATATTCACATGAATATGTTACAGAATCATATCTTCTTCACTTTTACTGCAATTTTACTTCAATTTTACTGAATGCTTGCAATAAAACTAATGTCTCCAAATTAATTCTAGTTCCAATGAAATTGCTCCTTTTTCTAGAAACGCAAAAGTATTTTAAAAAATCATAATATACTTTTTTAATATCTGCTTTGCTGGAAATTTTCAGAAGGAATCTTAAATTGAATTCTTAATAGCTTCTATGTGTTCAGAGACATGCCAACTACTCAACATCATGACTGCCTTCAATACCTGTGTCTCTAGTAAATTCCTCTCTTTCTTAGGTCCTCACAATGTCTTAGAGTTACTGAAACCTCCAAGATGTGACTTTCTCTACCCTTTTTTTTTTTTTTTCCTAGTAGACTTGAAACTCTGAAAACAACACATTCAGACTCTTTCCTGTTTATTCGTTTTGAGATCAACCTGGATTCCTGAATGGAATCTGATTTTGATATGATATTCAAATTAGAACTTTATAATACAACCTATAACTATGTTTCCAATTAGCTACAATAGAGAAAGAAACTTCTAAGATTTATGCAAATAAATACAGTGGTATATGAAATAAGAGTACTTACTAAACGTTCATTTTCTGGTGTCAGGGGAAGAGAAGCAAATGCTTCAGTTTTTTTCATGAAAAGATGTAATTTACCATTGCTTCAATCTTAGTCCAAATAAAGAAAAAGTTCTTAACCCCAGAAAAATAAAAACATAAAAAGTAATTTTTTCAAGCAAAATGTCATTAAAAGTTATATTAATTCTTCATGGTTCATTCAATCTAATGTATAAAAATTTCTCTTTAGCAATTTTTTTAAAGGTTTTTGTATTCATGCATACAAGAACCACGGTATAGACCAGATGTGTGGGAGGGTGAGAGGATTCAACAGAGCAGAGTGGGGACAGAACAGGCAGACTAACTGAAATACACTGTTGAGGAGAGCAGCAGGGGAGACAGGAGAGGTCTGCCATGCCATGTGGGTATCTCGCTGGCCGGCTAGGAATCGAACCTGTGCTACAGAGGCTGTGGACAGCTTCACAGTGCTGCACTCAACCACCTGTGCCACCAAAAGAGACCCTGTTAAGCAATTTTTATGAGTCCATTATTTTTCCCTCAAGAGCTGTACTTTCATATTCTTGGTTTCAGGACAATCCTATATTTCAAGAGTAATAAATTCTCCCTATGAATTTCTCTGAACACAAAGCATAATAAATAATTTAATATGTAAAGGACAAAAAACTTTAAAGCAACCATGATTAAAATCTAATTATAATGCAATTGACATGGAAGTTTACTCAATGTGTGACATATGTTATTGTAATCATCAGAATTGAACAATAGTGATATATTGGAACATGTTAGCCTTTTAAGAAGTTTTACAAGTTTTAGAACACTCATATTAATATTCACATACTAAGAGTAATTTAACATTACTCCTATGTGACAATGCTTTCCACAAATTTTCAGTGAAGCCAAGTTTTTCCAATTTATTTAATGTCACTTTTTTCATTAAGGGGAGATCAAACATTTGGGGTGCCTTAGGGGTCCTTTCAAGACCTCCAATATCTGTTTTTTTGTTTTAAAGATTGGCATTTCAGAATTTTGAATTTTGAAAAAAAATTAAAAAGGCATTAGTATTTAAAACACACAGGTTACTATGAAACAATACCTAACAGCAGAGAGTAACAAAGATTTTAAGAACAAATCTATGTGACAAAACTCAGCTCCATATAATACTGACAGAACTAGATTTCCCCCTAATGTTGTGGGGAGATCAGGGTGCGGGGTGTGCGGGATGGGGAAATAGGGGTGTGAAAGAATTCACTGGAGACAGAGTGGAGAACAGGAATGGCAGATTTATTTAAACACTGACAAGAGAAGCAGCGGGAGACAGGATATGTCTGCATCCTAATGAGGTTTCTCAGGCTTTCTAACTTAGGGGCAGCAAGACTGTTGCTTCAGATGTCTGCTGTGATATCTTGTCTCTATTCTTGTCCTTTGACACAGAAACATGGCCTGGTCTCTGCTTATGCATTCCTGGATCTGAGCATGTTTTTCTGGTCATGGTGATCGGTTTTATGGCCATTTTCCCAAGTCAGCCTTATCCATTCCCTGTATTTATTCAGTCCTTTCAAACATACCCGCTGTACTAAGACAGGGGCTAATTTTTTAACCATAGTAAATTATATGGCGACACCTAACTAACAGAAGCCTTGAAACAATGGGTATAACAGTTTATAATTATTAACTGAACACAGTTTAAGAATACTTTTTTTTCTTTTTAGCACATAAAATGAAATGAAAATGTGGTTTTGTAACAGGGTGGTCCCAGGAAAGGGGGAGGTTCCCTGCCCCACCCAAGGGAGGGTGGAGCTGAGCAGGAAGAGGAGAAGCTGCAGAAGAGACTGAGGAAGGAAGCAGGATGGAGCCAGGAGACCTGGAGGAGGCGCATGGAGCCTAGAGACACGTGAAGAAACTGAGCTTGTCTTTTGGTCGTAGACTGGGTGACACAGATGTGGGTGAGACCCATGGGGAGGTGACAATGGCAGTTTTTATCTTGATGTTGATTTTGCTCTTTTCCTTCCGGGCTTGTCTGGTTATTTCTGACCCTTTGCTGTGGGTCCCCACTGGAAGATGCTTTAGACTTGTGGCAGGCTTTGGGGCTTTGCTCTGGGCCAATCCCATTTGGATGTACTTTTACCCACGAGGGGACGGGTAACTTGGGGTGCTTCATTTAGAAACTAGACTCTTTGCCTTACCTGTATTGTTTCCTAGTTTTATTAAAGTTCCTTCCCATTAAAGTCTTATATGTTTTGTGCTGATGCGGCGGATGGCAGAACCCATTTAGAATAGGCAGGTTTGCAGGGTTTGGGCTGCCCCCTCCCTGTCCTATAACAGATTTACATATTATCCTCACATGGTTTTTGCTGTGCAGAAGTAAAGAACATCCAGGGTCTTTCAGCACCCCAGTTCCCATCACTGCTGATACTAAGCTTAATTTACAGAAGTCATTATAACAAGTCATTTGAGCTTATCCAACTTGACCATATATGCTTGTCCTTCTAAGATACCCTTTTCACAAATCTTTTACAATATTTTTATTATCCCATTCCCTACCCTGCAACAAATTCATTCATGTTTTTTCTTTCTTAAGACTCAAGAAAAATATTTGCACTCCTGCATCATCGTTTGTTCTCCAAAAATGTCACATCCTTCTTACATAATCATTTCCCTTATTGTTCCCACTAATTTAATAAGTTAGTTAGAACTTTTTTTAGATATTCTTTTTTTAAGATTTTATTTATTTTTGCATAAAACTGGGGTGTAGGCCAGAGGTGCTGAGGTGAGAGGATTCACCAGAGACAGAGTGGTAAGCAGAACAGTCAGATGTATTGAAATACACTGCTGAAGGGAACAGAGGGTGACACAGGAGAGGTCTGCTGCGCCATGAGGGTCAGCTCCCTGGCAAGTGGTAACACTGAGACTTAAACCCCTAGGTCACCAGGGAGGCCCCTAATTAGAACATTTAACCTTAAAACCTTAATTTTCAAATTTTAAGAACAGTTTTACCATTTATTCTTTGGATTGAAAAACGTACAACTAAATTTTCTTTTTTTTTTTTATTTTTAGTATATTTGTTAAAATTTTCCTTCTTTCGCCTATAGATTTTTTTTAGTTCTTTTGCAATACAAAGACAAAAATAAATCATAACATATAGTTATTAATGTTAAAGTTATTATTAAACTTAAATTTAGCAAAACTTCATTTTCCAGAAGAGAGCTGGGAAGCCATTTAAGTAATAATAGTAAGAGGTTCAGATTCAAACTGGTAGTTACCCTGGGGGCCTCCCTGGTGCTGCAACGGGGTAAACACAGGACTGTGAAGCTATCCGCAGCCTGTACAGCATGAGTTCCATCCCTGGCCTGCCAGGGAGCTACCCACATGACATAGCAGACCTTTCCTTATTCACCCACTGTTCCCCTCAGCAGTGTATTTTAGTAGATCTGCCTGTTCTGCTCCCCACTATGTCTCTGGTGAATCCTTTCACCCCCCCGCCACACCTCTGGCCTGTACCCCCGTTCTTGTGTGCATAAATAATCTTTAGAAAAAAAAGGTAGTTACCCATGGTAACCATTACATTTGTAAATTTTGAATCTTTTCAATACATTATCAGCTTTTTCATTGTATTTTCTTCATTAGACTTTAAACTTCATGGGTTCAATGATTTTTTTTTTTTTAATTTATTTATGCAAGAACCTGGGTACATGCCAGATGTGCGAGAGGGTAAGAGGATTCACCAGAGACAGAGCGTGGAAAAGAACAGGCAAACTGATGAAATACACTGTTGAGGGGAGCGGGCTAGACAGGAGAAGTCTGCTGCACCATGTGGGATTCTCGTTGGCCCGCCAGGATCTAACCTGCACTGCAGAGGCTGTGGACAGCTTCACAGTGTCGTACTCAACTGCCTGCACTACCAAGAAGGCCCAGGTTCAATTTTTTTATTCAAATTTAAATTTCAGGTCTCTTGTAATCAAATCTATTGTACAACATGTTCTAACAAATAGTAACTTTTTGAAGTGACTTTTGCAGGGAATTCTTATAACCCTCTAGGCCCTTCTAGACTGGGGAATAATAAAACAAACAAGAGAAAAGAAAAACAAACAAATTTAAAAAAACAGACATGCCTCATATATCCAAGGGAAAAACCCAGTAAGACTGAGTAACTCTTTAAAATAACTTCAGCCACCTTCTTAACCCCAGCTAAGACAAAGGATGTGGGAAGAGGGAGGGATGGCTGACAAGGGAGGTTGCCAGCAAAGGCAGTATAAACAAAAGTATGGCTGTTAAGATTTCGTTCTGCTTCTCCATTGAAAACAAAACTATTAGGTGTTGCCAAACAGCAAGGGGACCCCCTTACAGAGAGATTCCCACATATAAAATACTTATTTTATTTTTTAAAGATTTATTTATTTATGCATACAAGAACTGCAATGTAGACCAGAGGTGCGGGGGTGGAGGGGCATGAGAGGATTCACCAGAGAGAGGGAAACAGAACAAGCAGCTCTACTGATATACACTGCTGAGGGGAGAAGCAGGTTAGACAGGAGAGGTCTGCTGTGCCATGTGGGCTGCCCCCTGGGTGGCCAGGATAGAACTCATGCTGGTGATAGCATAATAGAACTGTGTCTTTAACCCCTGCACCACCAGGGAATCCCTGAAATGCTTATATTTAAATAAGAGTTAAATTATATATGCCAGGATGAAGCAAACATTCTCCTTACCTAATTTCATCTTTTGCTCCTTCAATCCTTATAGGAGAGTTTTCACCTCACCTTAGATACAATTTTCAAATTGACTAAAATCTAACTAGCCAATAATTTATTGACATATAACTGAAAGTAAAACTTTCTCTTCAGCAGTGACCCTCCCCTCTTTAGATTATTTTGGCCATTCCTGTGCAGAATAATAGAATTTTCATAAAGATATTAAATGACACAGCATTCATAAAAATCAATCTAAGTCCTTTTTTTTTTTAGTTGGATAGGTAAAAATAGGTGGTAAAACATAAGCGTGTTTTTTTTTTAATATTGTTCTTTTAATTATTCAAGCTGAGAATGAACTTGGTTCAAAATTAGCATAGTGTGTAAGATATTATAAGTTTAGTTTGCATGGCTGCAAAAGCAATCCTTGTTTTGTTCTGTACGGGAGGGAAAAAGATGCTTTTTTCTATCTAGTTTTGATAACTTGGGCCCCAAGAGTCAAACTGGTAAAGAGATATAACAGGAGAAAAAGGTAGACTTCGTTACAAAGTATAGGGGGAGAAAATATATGTTCCTTTTACTCTCATAGGTAGCTTCTGTAAGTAAAAATAGATTAAAAAGAGAAAGATCAGTGAGAGTGTATTAATATGTATATCTTATGTGCATGAGAACACAGTGCAGTATGACGATAACTCAGAAATATGACGTGTAGTTAAATGCCACCTTTGCCTAAAACAAGAAAAAGGTAGAAAGAGACAAGTTATAGAAAAGTATGCAGGAAAAGTACAGCAAACATGGTAAAGTTGTGCAGAATTCAGCTGGCACCTGTGTATTGATAAGGCTCTCTTGTGATTTACAGTATTTCTCTTTTTGGTACAATATGTGACTGAAGGAGAATTTTAGGCCTTTATACCACCCCAAAGGAAAACAAAGAGTGGTGAAGTGACTAGACAAAGGAAAAGGAGATCTAGGCTTCAGGAGGGAATGAGTATGAGAAGATACTGAAGTATATTAAATAAGTGTTGCTTAGTAGGCTAGTTAGGCAGATTATTTATTTATTTATTTAATTTAGTCTCTCTACTGATAAAGTGCAGTCCTCAGCTTTCTATTATAGGAGAGCGAGAGACAGAGACAGAGAGAAATTTACAAATGGAAAACAAAAGAAAAACTTTTTAGAACTTTTCCTAAGTTTGCTACACTCCTGCTCTCTTACTCCAAAAAAAAAAAAAAAAAAAAAAAAAAAAATCCTTATGTGAAATTGACATATTTGGGGTGGCAAATACTGTTCCCTGTTGGTTCTCTTTCACATAATAGCAATTAGTATGAAAGAGCTACAATCTTACCAAGTCAGGCCAGGACTCCTAGAATGGAGTTCTTGGTATTGTTATGTGTGGGGTCTGATTTAGGCTTTAGTAACATACCCATTTATTCCATAAGCAAACATATAACCAAATTAGACAATAAAAAATTTTGGAAACTTGGCCTCCAAGGGGCCCAAGTGGTTAAGATGCAACCTATGAAGCTATCTTCAGCCTCTGCAGCACTAATTAGATCCCCAGTCAGCCAGGGAGAAATTCACATGCCGCAGTAGGCCTCTCCTGACTCACCTGCTGCTTCCCTCAGCAGTGTATTTCAGTCAATCTGCCTGTTCTGCTTCCCACTGTCTCTTGTGAATCCTCTCACTGCCCCCCACACCCCAGCTCTTATATACATAAATAAATAAATCTTTAAAAAAAGTTTTCAAACTGATAACTGCAAAATAATGATAATATGCTTTAAATATCAGGATTAAGGAGGAATATATTAGAAAAAGACATTAAATTTTAGGAGAGAAATTACCACATCAACATATAGGTCAGTATGTTGCATTATTTCACTCAATAAATGGTAAATCCCTTGAGATCAGATATAATTTAAAAATTCATAATATCCTGTGAGCAGACAGAGGGGTATTTAGGACCTCGAAACATGCACATTCCAAATTGGTTTTGCCATCTACACCACTAGACCTTTAATATTAAAGAACTTTAATAGAATTGATATGCATAGAGAGAAGAGAAGAAAGGATAAGTTTCCCAGTTAAATACCCAAAATTACCCATCCCCTTGTGGGTGAATGCCCAGACAAACGGGGTTGGCACAAATAGGAGCCACTGACACAAAAAAAGCTTGTCACAAGTCTCAGGCACATTCTGGCCGGGAGTCATAGGAAAGGGGCGTATAGAGGCAGAAGGGCACAGAGCAGGATCTCTATGATTCGAGCAGACAGGGTAAAGGAGAGTCCTGGAGTCGTCGGTGGCTTTTTCAGAGTTTTACTGGGCTTTTACCATAATAAATGGCATATAGGGGTGCCAGGGGGCCAGGAGGCTGGCAAGCCTCCTAGCTCCTAGAGAATCTTCACTCTTTCTTCTTTCTGGGTTCTCCAACGTTCTCTTGTGGCCTTTGCTTCTCTGCTCCTTTCACTCTTCTGGCATACCTGTGACACCACCCTTATAAGCTCAGGTTCTCAGCCCAGGTGAACCCACCTACACATCCACAGCCTACTCCAGGTGCCTGACATCAGGTATGCATTCAAGACCGCAGGGGTCCATCATCAATCCTAATGGCAGGAGGGCAGAAAAGCCTGACAATTATTTCAGTTATTTACCCTACAGGGCATAAACAGCCAGGTATGGGATATAAGGAGCAAAGTCAAGATAAAGGGTGCCATTGTCAGCCTTCCCTTAGATCTCTATCCAGGTTCCTTCCAAATGTCTCTTTCCATGTCCTCCAAGTCTCTGGTGCAAGTCCAAGGTTGAAAAGCAAGTGTGGGTTCTTCTTCACATGTCTCTCTGTTCTGCATGCCTCCTGCAAATTTTCTCTCCAACATTCTTTGAAGCTTTATTTTGCTGCTCAGCTTCACTCTTCATTAGGTGGGCCAGGAAAATGGAACATCCCCTTTTAAGATTACACTCAGTATTTGACATAGCACTTATATGCAGTTGATGCTCAATAGGTAATTAATGGCTTGCTTTATTTGATTATGTGTGTAAAAAAGCAGAAAAACAAAAATATTGCCTAAAGTACCTTGTGTAGCATAAAAATATTTTCATTTGTATCACTAATCCTGCCTGAATTTGAAACTTGACACAATTGTAAAGAACTAGAGGAGAACCACTCTCAGATTGCTTTACTTCCTGGTGGATTTTAAACACCTGGAGGAATAAACCATTGAAAATCCTTTGTGGTCCACATTTAAGTATGGGTAATCTCAAAGCTCTCAGCATGGACACTAATTTCCAGAATTTAACCTGAGCCTTTGAGGAAAGAAATTGGCTAAACTTAATATCTCTTTAAAAATAAACCTCAATCTGGCATACATTCACTAATTATTATTATTTCTTTATTTTCTTAAAAGATAGAAGTTGAAATACTAAATCATAATTTTAATTGGTGAAGGAATTTCATACCGGGAAGGCACCTCTTGATTAGCAGCTGTGTAGGCAGAGGGAGGGTTGGGGGTATGGAAATTTGGCTAAGAATTCACACAGAAAAGTGCTCTATGTACTTCGAAATAGCTCAATCAGTACTCAGCGTGCTGTGATCACGCTCAACTGGTGCTCAACTTCCAGCATATTTAAATGAGTTGAAAGCTTACTTTTTAAAAGTGCTCAATTGGGAGTGCTCAAGTTGTGGTGCCTATTAGTTGAATGCTAATTAACTTTTCCTTTTGGTTCACTTCTCTATTTAAGCAGGCAGACAGTTTTTCTCTTCATGTTTTTAGTTGGAACCTGGATTTTTCATGTGACTTTAAGAATCTTCATATATTTGGGAGGAGGCTATATCCAACCAACAATTTCTCTGTCTTTCTATGGATTATTCTTAATGTCTCTATTCATCTTTCTGTATCTCTCTTGTGATTTCCCATGATCCTTGACACTATTTCTGAAATTTATTGTCTCGTTTGAAGCAATTTGGAGAAGAAGAAAATAGAGCCTGCTCTGTTATTTGATGTGATATCTTTGTTCTCTTGATGCATGTGTTTGGTTTCCTCAAGTGTCTTTTAAGATTGTTCCTCAGGAAAGGTTTGGGAACTTGAATTAAAAAATCTATGTATATGGGCCTCCCCGGTGGCGCAGCGGCCTCTGCGGTGCCGGTTCGATCCCTGGCTGCTCCCCGGCCACCGGAAGAGGGTCCCACATGGCGCGCAGACCTCTCCTGCTGCCCGCTGGATTTTTGGAAGGCAAATGGCACTAATCTCAGTCAATACAGTTGTTTGCTTGGGGGAGGGGAAACCTGTGGAATTTCCTGTTTTCCAGGGCATTATCAAGTCTGAGGACTCAAATGGAGTTTCCACATTCATTCTGTCTTTTAACTATATCACTATTGCTATACATTGGGATGGAGATTTAATTGGAATTATATTTAATTGGAATTCTATTTTCTTTAATAATTTCAAAATATTGAAAGGTGCATTAATGTGAAAATATTTTTAAAATTATTCAAATGATGGTTCATGGGTAAAGGGGAAATATTCCCTTACCCTTCTAGGGCTTTCTTTGAGTTATTCAGCAACTCAAAGTTGTGATTCTAATGCACTGGATTAAATATAGCAGTTGTATCCTATTTGCCTTGATTACCAACACCAATCTACACCCACGTAAAGGAAGTCATTGAGAAATATTCTCTTAAATGGAGAAAAAGCCAAACCAAAACTTTATCTTTCAAAATATAAAGTGTCAAAATCTCTTTTATTGCAATAATTGATTTTTATTTTCTACAATGATATGTCAAGTTATTTATCTAAGTAAAAGTTGAAGAAAACAGAATACAAGATTTTTTTGTCCTTTGTCCAGCAGCCAAAGGAGAATGTGCACTCTTTTTAATTAGGATCTAATGCAGGATTAATACATTAACTTATCTCATTTTCTATTCAACCACTCCCCAAGGCACAAGTGCCTCTGTCTATAAATGTCATTGGAAAGGTCATGGATTAGTGAAGATTGTCAGGAAAAAGAAGAAATGTACCGCTGTACTAGGTTTCTTCTTGAACTATTTGAGTAATCAAATTAACATCAGACAAAATAAAAGGATTAAAAAATTGTTACATGTATACAGGGAACCCACATAGGTGTGGTTCCCAAAGGTAGTGGGGCAAAATGAGGGTATATATCTTGAGCAAAGGAATGGCATAGTGTTACAGAGCAGCCCCGATTTTGAACGGGTTCCTGGCTGTGGGTCCTCACCTGCGTGCTTAAAAGGGACTTATTAATACTCCACTACAGACACACACAAAGGCTAATAAAAGGTTTATTTACAAGGGAAAAGGAAATAAGGAAAATGTACAACTCAGGGAGAAATTAGGGAAATAAAGTCTTTAATGCGTCCTACCTGATCCGCCGACCTGGAAACCCAAAGTCACTCTCAGAGCTGGTCGGACGCTGCTAGCTGGTGGAGAGCCAAAAATGGGGGATCCCCAAAGCCTTTATATCAACCTGGCTGCTTAAGCCCACCCTCAGGTCCCAGCCACCTTCCCTTTGGTGGTGATGGGATTTGGAGTTCCCAGTGTCTTTGGCTTTGGCCTGGGGTGGGGGTGGAGTCCACAAAGCCTGTATGGAATTAGCTTTAGGACATCCTGTTCTCCCTAACACAATGAACATTATTTCTGTTATGCTGATATTTAAAACTACTACTACTAAGACATTTCAGTGAAATTTAAAATTTGATATTTTTAGCAATCTGGGGTAACTTATAATCACAGTATCTAATTAGGAATATCACTTTTCTAAAACAAAATGAAGAAAGTTGGTTAGAAGTTCCTTCACAAATCACACCAAGTGGCTATAAGAGGCAATATTGTATTACTGCTTTGCACTAAAACCAAGACACAAATACATGCCCGGTTGCACTTACTGTTTGGCATATTGAAATTTATCTATCAAATTACCCTTTACAGAATTTCAGCATGTTCTCTGAAAATAGAAGTTGATTAAGCTTCCCTCTCTTAATGCTAGGGGAAAAAATTACATAGACTGGGAGTTTACATTCAAATGATATATTTACTTTAATTAACTAAGAAGGTATTTAAATGGTTTGCATTAATTTTAAACAATTATGTTTTTGTATTTACCTGACCTAGTGAGATAATAATGTGTAAACAGATTTGATTCAACAACACATTAGTAAAAATATTCAGTGAAGCGTTAACACAACTGCTTTTAATATTCATGGACAATAGGAGGCTTGACATTCACTATCCTATGACACATGCTTTGGGCCTTGTTTGCAAGAAACTCAGGCATTTTCAGATATTTCCACTACAACAAAGTTCTATCTTGAAAATACTCAGTAACAACTGAATGTGTCCTCCATTGAACACTATATTTTTTCAGTTTAGTTGTTGTTTTCAGTTATTGGTGGCCAATAAAATCTGTTGAGAAAATATCAGTGTATATCACTTGGTTACTATACAAGATGATATTTTTTCACTTTTTGATATTACCTTTTCCAAATGAGGATTTTGTAATGTCTTCTTAATACACAGGTGCTAGTTATGACTGTGCTTTTCCTTTACTGTATGTTCTGCTTTCCAATCGAAAATTAATAAAGATTGGTAACTTTTCCTAAATATAAGCAGATGCTGCCCTTTTTCAGCTGGACACTTAACTTTGAAAGAGACCATCTGAGTTTGAAAATAAATTAAGCCACAGTTCTGTTTTTGTATAGTAGTATCAAGAAAATATTTTGTTTTGGCCTCCCCGGTGGCACAGCGGGTTCAACGCAGTGCTGTGAAGCTGTCTGCAGCCTCTGCAGCACAGGTTTGATTCCCTGACAGCCAGGGAGATTCCCACATGGTGCGGCAGAACTCTCCTATCTCGCCCCCTGCTCCCCTCAGCAGTGCTTTCAGTCTGTCTGCCTGTCCAGCTCCCCACTCTGTCTCTGGTGAATTCCCTCATCCTCTCGTGCCTCTTACCTATACCCCAGTTCTTGTATAAAAATAAATGAATCATAAAAAAAAAGAAAATATTTTATTTTGCTTTGATATCAGTGCTTACCCAATGTTAGCGTTCTGATCATTTTTAGAATGTGAATTTCACAGAGAAGTCATGTTTGTTGTCCAGTCAACAACAACGAATCCCTTGTTATATGTGGGTCAAGTGACAATTCATCTATAGGATTGTTCTTTATTAACTATGTAACATACTAAAGTTTCATTTTACCCATCTTTAAATTATTGAACAGATTGTAAATCATGTGCACTTTTATATGATCTATGGTAAAGTGAAGCTTCTCAAGCTTCAGTAGGAAATCAATATTTTGCAGTGTTCTCATTTTAAGTATAAAAGTATAAAGTCAAGCTCCAATGTGAGTTTTTGTGGCCCTTGAATTGCTGGAGATAAAATAAATTCAAAATGAAATAAACCTTTAAATTATTTTAGAATTTTGATAGTCATTATGATGATTATTATGCAGAATGATGCCTTGCCCTTGAGAAATTTGCATTTTACATTAAGCAAACTGCCAATTTATGCTACTGCTGCTGGAGGTGACACAAATATACCAGAGGCACTTGTCCTTTAGGCCCCGAAGGAATTCACAAAACTACTCTGTCAATATCATTCATGCAAGTGACAAGTAATGTCAAACCTATTTAGTGAAGCAAGTAAACAGTGTAAAGAGTGTTTCATGATAGAAATAGTATATGGATCACAGTAATAGCTGCAATATGAGATGTCAGTGAGATATACAATTTAGATTATCTTTCTATTTTGAATATTTTCCGAAAGATATGAAATATATTATGTTGGATGAGTAGATGCAAAGATCAGTCTCATTTCTATAAGACAAAAAATAACAAGGGAAAATAAATATCATCTTCAATAACATTTTATCATGAAAACAAAACGTGCAACTGTGAAAGCTGACTATATTTTAAATTCATCTACCTCAGAAGTAATAGTTTATACACCAAAACTCAGGGATTAGAATTTTTTAAAAATACGCATTTTTCTTAAACTACTTGCCTCCACACAAATTTAAGCTTTTACATATTGGACATAAAAGTGTACCTGGAATTCCTTCATTTAGCATACAAAGACATTTGAACTTTAGTTTTATATTACATTTCTATTAAAATCCACATACCCAAGAATATTACAGCCAGATGCAGAATGGTTATAAAAATAATTATATAGATATTATTGACTAATTTGAGGGATAGGTAGGAAAAGTTGAAAATTTGAAAAACACTAGCAGTTGTGGTCTTGAAATTTGGAGAAAAGATGAACTAGGGAGTAATGAAAGGAGACCACATGGAATACATTTTACTATATCCTTTTTTATGGGATAAATCTAAGCTCAGAGAGGTTAGGTCACAACACAAAAATCAATGACTAATAAGTGAGTGACAACTATGTCAAATCCTACCTCACCATGTATAGTGCACACACATGCACTGCTAATATGTGTCTGGCTTTATTCTCTGCATTGAGTATGCCACAATAGTAAAGAAAATAGTCAGATCCTGTAACTTAATTTATATTCTAATGCATATTAGCAGAAGTAAACATGGTAACTGGATATTTAGATATTAATAAGTGCTATAATGAAATAAAATAACAAAATTTCTTCACAAGTGGATAATTCACTATTGTAACCTTTAAGTATCAATATTCCACAATTTTTCTCTTTGCTATTAAGACAGTCACACAGGTTAGGCTCTATATAATTTATGACTCCATAGTCAGACTTCCTCAGCTCTACAGCTCTACATGCATTTTCTGTGTGACCTTAAGCCTATGTGAATCTCAAATTCTTCAGTTGAAAAATGGATTTAATAATAATACTTACCAACATCTTAAAATTGTTAAAAGGATTAAAAAATGAATCTGTGTATATTTGAAATAGTATCTGATATCAAATAAAAACTCAAATGTGTGCTATTCATGATCACTCCTATTTTTTCTTATGATTATTGTTTATCTGGCTCAAAATACTATTAATCCATCATAGGCTTTTACATCGTGATCCAGTAATTTCATTCTGCATATGAAGACCAACAGAAACAAAATCATTAACTCAAAAGTTACATGCACCCTCATGATCATTTCAGCATTATTAATAGTCAAGATATAAAACGGCCTAGTGTACATCAAGATATAAAACAACCTAAGTGTTCAGCAGACCTCTCCTGTCTCATAAATTGCTCCCCTCAGCAGTGTATTTCAATAGATCTGTCTGTTTTACTCCACACTCTGTTTCTGGTGAATTCTCTCATCCCCAAACCTCTGGCTTACAACCCAGCTTTTGTAACCATAAATAAATAAAATAAATCTTAAAAAATTAAAAAAAGAAATATATTAATTGACTTAGACTTTTGAACTTCAATATTTTGAAATTTCTTTTAGTATTTGAAAGGCTCAAAAATAATATTTTATAAGAAGTTCAAACAGCTATATAAACTTCTGTTTTTTATTTTTATTGTACCTTAATTTCTTTTTTAATAATAAATTTTATTTTTATATTCCCCATACAATTGCAACCCCCCCATTTTGACCCCAATCCCTCCCCTCCCGCCACCCCCCCCAAAAAAAAATGTCTCTGGTTCATAGATTTTTGTTGATTTTGATTTTCACTTTCTTATAGTTATTCATTTTCCTGGTCCATTATTTAAGTTTTCTAGATTTCTGCTATGAGTGAGACCATCCGGTTTTTTTCTTTGTCTTTCTGGCTTATTTCGCTGAGCATGATCCCTTCCAGCGCCATCCATGTTGCTGCAAATTGCATGTGTTTATCTTTTTTGAATGCTGAGTAATATTCCATGGTATATATGTACCACATCTTCTTGATCCAGTCATCTATTTTTGGCCATTTGGGCTGTTTCCAAAGCTTAGCTATTGTAAACAGTGCTGCTATAAACATAGGGGTGCAGGTGTTCTTTGGAATTGATGTTTCTGTGCCCTTTGGGTAAATAACTGAGTGTGGAATTGCTGGATCATATGGAAGCTCTATGTTTAGTAGGTCCAGAAATCTCCACACAGCTCTCCATAGTGGTTGGACCAGTTTGCACTCCCACCAACAGTGCAGGAGAGTTCCTTTTTCTCCACACCCTCGCCAACATTTGTTGTTGCTAGTTTTTTTAATATGTGCCATTCTCACTGGTGTAAGATTGTACCTTAATTTCTTTTATAATATCTTACATTTCTAATGGCAGCTTCAGATTTTTCTGTGATAGATTTTCTGGATGTTAAGTGGTGATATTTGGATTATAGAGAGATGTGAAGTTGTATTTTTATTGCATTAAGTAAAAATAAGGAAATGCTAAGTGTCCACATCAAATACTACATGAATTAATATGGATATTAAGGATAGTAGAGTCCAAACTCCTCTTAACATACTTATTGCTGCTGTAACTTCTGTTTCATAACTTTTACCTGCATATACTTGGTTCATATTTATAATTTTTTTAGAGAGCTGTTGCTTAGTTTTACTTCTTGATAGTAATTGCACAATTATTTACAATGGAATTACTCTTATCTTCTTTTTTAAAGATTTATTTATTTATGCATGCAAGAACTGGGGTACAGGCGAGAGGTATGGGGGAATGAGAGGATTCCCCAGAGACAGAGTGGGGAACTGAACAGGCAGACTGACTGAAATACATTGCTAAGGGGAGGAGCAAGCAAGACAAGAGAGGTCTGCTGCGCATGTGAGTTAGCTCGCTGCTCAGGGATAGAACTTGGGTTGCAGTAGCTGCGGACAGTTTCAGTGTTGAGTTTTAACCCCTTTTGCCACCAGGGGGCCGCAATTAATACACTTCATTAAATAACACAAGATTATTTTCTAAGTTCCCAGAATAAATTTTATGGTAAGAAATTTTAGAAAATGTTAACATTTATAGCAGTTAATGTTGTTTTTCCACTGAACTTCCCTCCCTCTCTTAGATATTCTGAATATTTCAGTAAGGTCACAGAAAAAACTCACCTCAAATACAAAATTACATCTGTCACATTTTGACAAATTGCTATAGTCTCTAGAGTAACATGTTTGCTTTATTTACCAAGTTTTAGTATTTCTAATGGAAGAAAATTTTTAAATTTTCTCATTCTAAAAAATTCTATTTATTATCATATAAAGTTTTATTTTGTATTCAGATTTCTATATTTATATGCTTCAGTTTTTTGTTGTCATTTTATAGTCTTATATATTTTCTACTATTTCTTTCCATTGTAGTTTTAAAACTTATTTTCTATTCTAATTATAGGTATGGGACCAATTTAGAATTAAAACTATAGATGGAAGTCTCCTTCATTATATATTTTTTTAATCTTTAAGTAAATATATTTAAACAATTTGCTCATGAGCTACTCCAGAACCAAAGACCTTGAGTTTTGTGCTGTGTCCTGGAAGTCAGATAGTTCGTGCTAGATAATGATATCCTGGCACTTTCTTTGTCTCAGAAAGTAAGGAAATATGCTCTACCTGCAATTTCAAGCCCCAGAAATATCTTCATGGAAGAAAAATAAAAAAAAAACGGTATTAGCATATTGAAAATAGAAAACTAGGAAACAAGAGATTTTTGAACATTTATGCAAATAAATGATTTATCTTTTATTTGAAAGAGATGTGTATACATGATTACATGTGTATAATATATAATGCATAATGATGTTGAGTTAAATCATAAATGGTAAAAGAAAAAAAATAATTTATGCCCTGGATATATTTATCCAAGGAAGTACATTTCTAGCAGACACATGTGCTGCACTTGCAAAGATGAGCTAATGACAGCTGTGGTTTTGAAACAACTGATTGTGAATTCTCTGGTCATGACAGGTTTTTGTGCAAAGTGTACCTAATGGGATCTTGTTGTTTTGTGTTATATCTTGAATAATGTAAGTATTTATTATGAAGTTTGGGAAAGCTATTTGTGTATTTTGTTAGTATTTTGCATGTAGCAAAAAATTACACAGTTGGCAAGCCTTATTTGACATTCAATGCTTAAAACAAAAGACCTTGTACTTCTTTTTTCAATTTTCTTTATTAGTCTTTGAGAGATATTTAAATTCCTATTGACATGATTGTATTGGTGACCAGCAGATATCTGTGTAAACCTGGCTCGTACTATGTAATAGTCATCTACTTAGAATATGAAAACATACTGAAAGACTTGTGAGGATCAGCGTATGGCTGTGATTGTCATATATGTGTTGAAAACTGTGAAAAGTCAATATGCAAACTGAAAAGATAGCTTGAGCTTGTTTATGGACAAAAAGTAGAAGCCTTAGTACTAGCATTCATATCACCACTTCATGTCCCCCAAGTCAGAGAGGGCAAGGTGGAGGACTCAGAGAGCTACTGTACATTCCACAGGGCTGCATCACTGTGCTCAGGAAACCCCCATCTTTTATAATAGGCAGGAGGAAAGAGTGGGCTTTGCCTCAGAAGGAGATGCTATTTTAATTATTTAATTAAAAATAATTGCCCTTTATTCTGTATGGGAAATTTTCCTGCTTTTTCTAAGGTTATATTTTCCATTGCTCTATGCTATTCAAGCTTTCTTGCAAAGATAATACAAAACAGGTGACAAAGTGCCTTGCTTCCAAGATGTGCAGAACCACAAGAAACCATGGAACACTGCTTCTGAAAAAGTGATATTTTATTTCAACTTTTGTTTTCATTGTATATTCAAAGTATTTTAATTCATTTTGATTGAATATAAAGTAAGAAAATATATGCATCTGCAGTATAAGTGAAATAAATTTATTCTAATATTGACTGAATCATCCTTATATTTGTGACATTTCATTGGAAAAAAATGTTCTGATGCTGAAAAATATGTTAAAACCACTGGCTTAGAACAGAACATGAGGACTGCTACTTATATCTGTTTACCAAATTTTACTTAATTATCATACCTTATTTTAATTGTACCATAAATATATATGATTTTGCACAAAAACCAAAACATTTTAGTGACAGTTCTCATATGAATATGCTCTGTTTACACAGCTCAAGTTATCCTTATTTTTTTTTAGTTAGAAGTTTGAATTCTGATGAAGTTAATGAATTTGGATAATATTTTATATTTCATTGCATTTTAAAGTGATATATCTAATTTCTGAATTTATAAAAAAATCACATACATCACAAAACAAAAGTTGAGACAAAACCAAATTAAAAACAAACTTTAGAAATGTGAAGAGGCATAACCCTATACTTCTGAGTCATAGACAATGTTGTAAACCTCAATTTTAAAAGTCACATACATTATTTAGATCTACTATTTTATTTTTATGGCTAAGTTTATATTCTTATTAGACTTGAATCCAGTCAAAAACTTTCTAGGAACAATTATATCTTCATTCCTGCTTTATGAGTTTTCAGTGGATTATTGTAACATCTGGAGTGAGTTAGAATTAGAGTAATCTGTAGAGGTAAAAGTACATTTTGTTTTCTACCTTTCATTTATGCTATTCATGAACCATGTGGTAAGTATACAATATTCCTTAAAATAAATTTCTTAGAAGCTTGGAAGTTTGTTTTTTTTTTTTTTCCCACCAAAAAATAATGTAATTTTTTTTTTTTTTTTTTTTTTGGTGGGACCCTTGCCTGTGGCCGGGGATCAAACTGGCACTGCAGAGGCTGAACTCAGCGCTCAACCACTGCGCTACCAGGGGAGGCCCAATAATGCAAATTTCTGAACAACTCAGGTCAGCACATCTGCAGAACTTAATTATGAACAACTGAAGACAAATGCAATAATGTAATATATTTCCTCTAAAGCAACAGTAGCATGTGTCTGAATCATCAGGAGGGCTTGGCAAAATCAGATTCCTGGAACCTACCCCTGTGTTTCTGATTCAGAGATTTTAAATTTCTAAAAAGTTGCCAGGAAATCTCACTGTTGGTCCACGATGCACACACTTTGAGAACAACTAGTCAGAGGAAAAGCAACCGATGATGGAAGAACATACAACATGCTACCCTAGTAGGTGACAACTTGCTTAATTCTTTACATACTCAAACTCATTATGCCTCATTTTTCTTTAATTGAGAATTAAGCTCAAAGAATTTAAATAAATTTAACAATATTGAAACACTAAAAAGTGAGAGCCTGTCCTGAAACTTCGCCTCTCTGACTCTGAATCTTTTCATTCTTTGCTTCACAGAGTAGAGAAAAAGTATTTGCAGAACAGAAAGAAATTGTCATCCAGGAGAGTAGATAACTGCACAGCCATGAAGGTGTTTGGCTCTAGAAAGCAGTCGCGCAAGAGATGCACTGTGATTCAGGAAAGCTACATAAAACCGCTGACTTCGAGTAAGGGGAGACAAGTGGAAATTAGAACTTGAAATGTAACTCCTTTAATGAGTCAGCGGTGGCTACAAGTCATGAAAAGAAACATGTAAATAATAAGGGGATAGATAAACACAAATCAGGTTCAGACCAGGGTTTCTCCATAGTTTTCACATTTAAAAACAAATGGTTTCTGTTATTTAGAGTAAATAACGATATTTCTTCATCAAAATACTGGAGACTGAAATGGTGTGCTCTCTGTGCTTTGTGCCCAATAAAAGTCTAAAATGATGTATTTGCTAGAGTATCCATAAAAAGCACCATTAATCATCTGGTTGCAGCAACAAGGGCAAACACAAAATATCAGGGATATGTGGGAACTTGGTGGATAAGCCTTAAAATAAGAAACATAGGCCAAAACAGAAATATCAGTGCCTTTCCTGCTTTTACCTTATTTATTGACCTCATTTCACTTCCTTGAACACATCTAGCTTTTTTTTTTCTTACTTACAGACAATGTGATCACTGCTTCCTCTTCTGAGAATTCTTTTTATTCAGATATCTACTTGACTGGCTCCTTCTTGCCACACAGATCTTAAATCTCGCAACTTAAATCTGCCTGCCCTGCCCCGCCAATGATCACCCACACTCCGTAACACTTCTGGAGTGATCAGCCACTTACTCCATAGAGCATAAGCTGCAGCATATATTTTTACTTGTTCATTATGTTGTTCTTTAATCACTATCATGCGACCTTTGTTTAAAAAGCTTTATTGGAAACCTCCCTGTTGGTGCAAGGGGTTAAGTCTCAGCACTATGAAGCTATCATCAGCTACTGCAGCATGAGTCCGATTCCCATGCAGGGAGGTGACCCACATGGCGCAGCAGACCTCTCCTGTCTCACCTGCTGCTCCCCTTAGCAGTGTATTCCAGTAGATCTGCCTGCCCTGCTCCCCACTATGTCTCTGGTGAGTCCTCTCACCCCCTGCACCTCTGACCTGCACCCCTTTCTTGTATGCATAAATAAAAATAAAGCTTAAAAACTTTGTTAAAAAGCTTTTATTATATTTAATAATATTGCCCAGTTTTCACTATATTTTTAGCATAAAATTTCTAGTATGAATTAAGTTTTCAATAATCATTGTTTTATATAAATGAATGCAAGATGGAAGAGGGAAAGAGAAGAGTGAAACAGAAGAATAAAAATATAGAAATTATAGTTCCTGAATTCTGAATGAATTAGATGCAAAATTTTCTATGCCTTAAATCTGCTCCAAATTCCTAAGCTAGCAGTTCTCCACATGCCTTGTTCCCTTTATGGTCTTTTGTCTGTAATGATGATCTAATATAATGAAGTTATATAATTATAATCTTTTTTTTAATTTTTGTCTCCCTCTTTTTCTTTCAAACTTAAGATGGAAAAGAGGTTGTCTTTGGGGTGCACCTTTCGGATTCTAGGCTCACAAATAAAAGAACATCACACAGGTTAGCAAAAGAACAATAACAAAATACAGAGAATTTAATGGTGGTAAATCCTAAAGAACAATGGAGTAAATTCCTTTTTTTATATATATGTGAAAAATGCATCTTTATTTTATTTTTAATTCTTTATAAATTCTTTTTTTAATATTTTATTTTATTTTTATATTCCCCATACAATTGCACCCCCCTTATTTTGACCCCAACCCTCCTTTTTCTTCCCCACCCCCATAGTGTGTCTCTGGTTTATAGTTGTTTGTTGATTTTGATTTTTTGTTATCAGGAAAATGCAAATCCAAACTACCATGAGATACCATCTTACACCAGTGAGAACAGCACATATTAAAAAAAAACTAGCAACAACAAATGTTGGTGAGGATGTGGAGAAAATGGAACTCTCCTGCACTCCTGGTGGGAGTGCAAACTGGTCCAACCACTATGGAAAGCTGAATGGAGTAAATTCTAAAGAACAATGGTATATTTCTCCCCTATTTAAGGATCTGGATCATCAAAGAGAAAGAGGGGGAGAAATCACATCAAAGGGAATGACTTCATCCTTACTGTGAAAGTTTAGATGAGATTCTAAAAAAACGTATGTTTACTATAAACCTACAAATAAATGAGCCCCCGATTATATTATTCTAGGTTATAAAGGGGAGAGCAATGTTTCTTAGATTAGGAAAAAGGCAAAAATTTGGGACTTGATCCTTATTTTGTTTATAAAATCATATTTAAACTAATGTGCCATGGAGAGTTAACTCTGTTTTGTAATGTATTTGAATTTTAATTTGTTATAAATTCTAAGAAATATTTGGAAATAAAATGAATGGGAAAATTTAATTACAGTAAAAATTGAGTCGATGAAAGCAGCATCCTGTAAGGTATAATGTGAACTCAGTCTTTGAAATATAACATTTATGGTACTTGGAGGGGCTCTGAAGTATGAAAACTTTTCACGTGTGATCTTCTTAAAGTAGAATTCATGCTTAAATTGCATGGATTCTTGGGTACAAAGTGAAAAAAATGTAAGTTAAGAGTCTCTGCTTTTCTCTGTGTATGTGTGTGTGTGTGTGTGTGTGAGAGAGAGAGAGAGAGAGAGAGTGCGCTAGTAAAAAAAATTGTATCTTTAAAGAAAAGATTGTTGTAGCTTTAATTTTTTCTTTAGTCTCATTACATAAGTTTTTTGTTTTGTCAACTTTCTTTAGATTTTCTGAGTTTTCCTTGTTCCAAATTAGGGATAGTGCTATATTTTTCATTTGTACTAAATTAGGGATAGTGCTATATATTCATTTATTAATAAAAATATGCATTGAGTACCTACTATGTACCAATCATTATTCTTGATGTTTGGAATACAGAAAAGAATTCATTTTGCAAACTAATTTTGTAAACTGGAAAGAAGAAAATTGGTTTTTAGGAGTAGAGTGATTGAAAATATAGTGGAATTGAATATAACTGTATTCTATAAAGGTCTATGCCATATTTCTTAATTTAGCATATTATTATAATGAAATTTTGTCTTTTAAAAAATACAAGAGCCAAGTTAAAAACTGTAAGCTTTAATATCATTTTTAAAGAACAGTTATGAGTAAAAGTGACCAGAGGTTTGTGCATTTATATTGAAAGCTGTAGGTATTATCAGTGTTACAGTGCTACAGATTCTAAACCTAGAGCATGAGTCCTCTGCCCTTTGGAAAAAAAAAATTCACCAGGGAGCACTGGGTGTAGATAAACCATGCAAGGGCTTGA
Source organism: Talpa europaea (assembly GCF_964194135.1). Lineage (NCBI taxonomy): Eukaryota > Metazoa > Chordata > Mammalia > Eulipotyphla > Talpidae > Talpa > Talpa europaea. The sequence continues at coordinate 84,529,070 of NC_140071.1, read as the reverse complement.
AATCAAATAGTAAAAGGGAGGCAGCCTGAGGACAGAACTCTAAGATGACTCCTCGAGGGTAGTCTGGCACTCATTTTTAAGCAGTCTGAAGACTTTATCACCTTTGAGCCCATCCAGAGCCTATAAAGTGGAGTATGTGTCTGATCTCTAATAACTCCAGAGGTTACATAGTGATCAGGGATCTTCATAAGCCTATGGACTTCCCCCATATGTCTGGAATAAGGTAATGACTCAGGGGCACACAAAGAATGAATGGATCCATGTGTACATTAGAATAAAGTGTTCACAAACAGACATAATTATATTAAATCACAAGCTTTCCACTGACTTCCTGGTCCCAGGTCCCTCTGGTGGCCAGGAGCCTGGTAACTTCTTTGACCTGTCCCTGAATCCACCATTTCATATCACAGATTTCATCACTCCCCTGAGAGATTTTACAGCCTTATTCTTTTTTTTTTAATTTATTATTATTATTATTGTTATTATATATATATATATTTTACATCATTTTTCATTTTTGCACAATGTATGTTTGGGCTAAAGGTCTCTTCTGTAGCTACTTCCTGCTGGTTAGGGTTGTTAGCCCTAATTTCTGGAAGAGTGAAATTTTCTCACTGCCTGTTCTAGGAGACAGTAAGGGTAATAGCCATCCTGAGCTGAAGGATGCCTTCAGACTCATCGTCTTGGTACAGAATTGCTGTAACATAGAAGAGACTAATTTCACCAAGAGGTTAAGAAGTAAGAACCAAAAACAAGAAGAAAAATTAGGGTACTAAGAGGTCTTAGCATAGGTAAGGGAAAGCTGATTTCCCTGCAATCCAGATTGAAGAGTCAGAAGGATCTCTTTTCCCTAAGGAGTATGTCCACTGGGATTTTTCATAAATAACCTCAATGTCAACCTCCATTTTTACTGTGTTTTATATCCAGGTGCAGCAGGAAGCGTTAGTAACTGCACATCATCCTCATTCTGTCAGGAGATAATCAAGGACAAATCTTTTGTCTAAGACCACATTAGCAAGCGAGTTGAGTGATTAGGGCAGAACTGCCAGTGACTGGTCCAGTTTGCTTAATGAATCTAGTGGAAGAGATTCCTGAAAGTGACTTCATGGAAAGCAAATCCTTCCCATGGGCAGCAAGTCTCACAGCCAGGACTATTCCTGCTATTTATCTTCTAGAGCATGGTTCTCCCTGTTTTCAGGTTTCTTCTTTTACAGTGTGATATCATCAAGTATATAAGAATATAGCAGCAGGGTCTCCCCCGTGATGCAGCAGGTTGAGCACCTCACTATGAAGCTGTCTGCAGTTTCTGCAGTGCGGGTTTGAACCCGGTCTGCGGGCGAGGGTCCCACAGGGTGAGCAGGCCTCTCCTGTCTCGCCCACTGCTCCCCTCAGCAGTGCCCTTGGTCCATTTGCTTGTTCTACTCCCCGCTCTGTTTCTGGTGAATTCTCTCACACTCCCGTGCCTCTGACTGTACCCCAGTTCTTGTATTTAAAAAAAAAAAGAATATAGCAGCAGCCCCATTCAGGAATCACCATTTGGTGACGTCTCTAAAACCAAAAAGGCTCTCCACCTCCAGTTTCACAAAAAGACAGCTTTCGTTTCCAGTCAATTCAAGTTAAGAGATTGGGAAGAAAGCAAGAAACATCAGTTTGGAAAGTTATAACCAGATGTTGGAAAAAATCAGTAATTATCCCCAAATTACAGGTCAAAGCAAAAATCTCAAAAATGATTTAGAATGACTGGAATTGTTTGTTCACAGTAAGGTATTGAAGCACATTTCTTTCTCTATCTTTCACCAATTCTAGAAAATAATTATGGTAAAATTCATTTGTAGAGTAAGTCTAGTTCCAATAATGATGGCCAGTTTTTTCACATAAGCATAATAAAAATAAAATGTTAACACATACTATTAGAAATCTACTTTGCTGAAACTTTTTACAAGGTATTTCAACTAAGCTTCTAACAAGTCTCTCAGGACCACAGTAAGGCCTCACCAGCAAATTTTGCCTGTAATAGGTGCATCTTTGTGTAAGTTCCCCTCTGCTCAAGATCCCCAAATGCACTAAGATATCCAGGGTTACCAAAGGGTGACATTTCTTGCCCTTTACCTGATAGACCTGAAAGTAAGTTATTAAGATGACTTTTTCTTGAAAACTCGGAGATCTATGGACTCCTGAAAGCAGTCTGTCCTCCACTATAATATTCTCATCAGAGTTCAGTGTTTTCAATATTGCATTATAGAGGAAAATGATAGTCTTATTGGATTTATGAAAGTAAACATGTCACCACAAAAAATATGAGCAGTTACTAAAGTTCATATTTCAGGTGTCAGGGAGAGAGAAAAAGCAAATGATCCTATTCTGCTCAAACAAATAGAACACAATTTACCATTATTGCAGGTCACATACCCTAAAAAAAGTGTTTTCTGAAAATCTAAAAGTAAACATTAAGAACTAATACTTCAAAAATTCATTGAAATTATATTAGCCCTTCAGTTTATTCAGTCCTTTGTAGCAAATCTCAGTCTTATGTTAGTAATTTTTATTTATTTATATATACATATTTAATATGTTTTATAGTTTTCTTCAGTTTTATAATAAATCTATATTGCCAGAGGATTTCCAATTATTTCTCTATTAATTTTTATGAATTCCAAATGTATTGACTCCTGGAAAGAACAAAAGACTTAAAAAGAGATTATAGGGCCTCTCCGGTGGCGCAGCAGGTTGAACTCAGAGCTATGAAGCGGTCCACAGCCTCTGCAGCACCAGTTCAATTCCTGGCTGGCCAGGGAGAGTCCCACATGATGGGGCAGACCTTTCCTGCCTCATCCATTGCTCCCGTCAGCAGTGTATTTCAGTCATCTGCCATTCTGCTCCCTGCTCAGTCTCTGGTGAATTCTCTCACCTTCCCGCGTCTCTGCATACCCCAGTGCTTGTATAAATAAATAAAATCTTAAAAAAAAAAAAGAGAGAGATTATAAACATGAAGGAAGTTTGCTTGATTTTCTGGCAAAGATTTTGGGAATAACAAGAATTGACCAATAATATTTCACCAGAGCAGAGTAAACTTAAAATTCCATATGATCTTTAAAGCTATTATATTAATATTCACATATATGCTAAAAAGCTTTAACTTTTCCCTTATATGACAATAGGAAATTGTCTTGAATGTATTTTGCTTGACATTAGCCAGGAACTTCCTGCTGGATAACACGAGTTAATTCTGAGTGAAACATATAATATAAATAGTGACAATATCAATATTATAATTTTAAAGTCATGCATACTTCAAAATAATCCATTATGGTTTTTTTTTATTTTTTTATTTTTTAAAAATTTATTTATGAATACAAGAACTGGGGTACAGGCCAGTGGTGTGGGTGGTGATGAGGGTTCACCACAGACAGAGTAGGGGGCAGAACAGGAGGATTGACTGAAATACCTGCTGAGGGGAGCAGCGGATGAGAAAGGAGAGGTCTGCTGAGCCATGAGGGTACCCTTCCTCGCTGGGGATTGAACTCATGCTGCAGTGGCTGTGGACAGCTTGTAACGCTGCATCTTAACCCCTTATGACACCAGGAAGGTTCCAATCCATTACATTTTTTTTTTTTTACTACGTCTTATTTACCATAAGTCCTAGATCATGATCTATTTTAAGGAAAGACATTTTGGATTCATCTCCATATGTTAAAATTTACACAGGTAAAAGACATACAAACACATACACAAACACAACATCTCTCTTAATTTTCATTTTGTTGATCATTGACCCTAATCAGTGCTTTAAAAAAACAAAACAAAACTTCAGATCTGTTGTTTTTGAATCTACTTTTCCTTTTTGTAGTTCTCTACTCATTACAAATTCAATGTACTTTTTAAAGATTTATTTATTTATGCATATAAGAGCTGGGGTACAGGCCAGACATGCAGGGAGGGTGAGAGCATTCACCAGAGACAGAGCGGGGAACAGAACAGGTAGACTGACTGAAATACTCCACTGAGGGGAGCAGTAGGCGAGGCGGGAGAGGTCTGCCTTGCCATATAGGTTTCTCCCTGGCCGTGGATGGAACCCACCCGTGCTGCAGTGGCTGCGGACTACTTCATAGTGCAGTGCTTATCCCCTTGCACCACCAGGGAGGCCTGCCTTTTTTTTTTTTTTTTTTTTTTTTCAATTGAAATTTAGAATGGAGCTCTGAATTTCCACAGGTCCAAGTAGCAATTTGGAAGTTTTTGGACCAACCAATAAGTGTTCTTTATAGCTTACTAGAAAATCCAAAGTAGTTTACTTCCAGTAAGATGCAACAAATGTGGCCAACAGGCAAATATAGAGAGATATCAGAAGAAAAAGGTTGAGTGTTAAAACATTTGAAATAAATCAATTTATCACCTCATATGACCAATATCAATTTCTGAGGAGGAATATTCCTGTTCCTCGATGAAGCATGGCAAGGGAATCTGCTTATGTTTAAAAGTGTCTCTCAAATTTTCTTCCTTACGTATCTAGTTAGATTCTGAGAAGACTGTTTGAACTACGAGTTTTTCAAAGGGGGAAAAAAAGCTTTCCCTTGTGTTAACCAGAAAAAAGTTCACTCTGAATTTTATTTTCTAATTTGGCCAAAATTCTAATCATATGATTGTGATAGAAATGAATCCATTTAAATACCTTGTTAGGTTTTAGTCAATATTAACAGCAAATATTTCTGGCAATGCTAGAAAATCTTAAAATCACTTCAGAGATAATCAAAGTAAAGGTTTAGATAATTTCCCTGAAGGCTGCAGATAGTAACCTGTAAATTTCTTCTAAAATCTAGGGCAGTCCGAGTAATGAAGTACCTAGCGAGGACTGTTTTTCCCTTTATTGGCCTTGGATTCTTAGGTTGGAGGAATTTGGGGTTGAGAAGCCCCATACACATGGCAAGATTCCCTAAGCTTTGCACTCTGATATCACCCCAAGGGAGTCGTTCAGGATGCTTTTCCCATTGTGATATTTTTAATGACCAATGATCAAAGGGCCTGGGATTAGACATAAGTCTCAGGAGCGTGTTTCTCTACTAAGAGTGGCATGATGGAGAGCTCTCAGTGGGTGTGCTATCATAGCACAGGGCAGTGAGAGTGAGGCTATCCCTTTCCTGTTACTTTGTGCCCTGTCCTGTTCTGGGTCATGCAGACCTCAGCTCACAGGAAGAAAGTGACAATAGATAAGGTGTTTAACTAGACAGGCAGAAAGAGCAAACACTTCCTTCTTAGGGAAGAAAAAAATCTGCTCCCAAGTTGAGAAAAGCTGATTCTCACAGAGACAGCAGTGTGAGTTTCAAGCAGCATGCCTCATTACCCCACAAATAGAAACACAAGAGTGAAAAGTTAGAGGGGTTTTGAATGAGCTGACAAACAGGGAACCAGGATGGCTGCTAACATTGGCAGAGCTCAAGAGCCTCTGCTGATTGCCCGGGGCATGGTGGCTGTATCTTCAAGGTTTGGAAAGTGAGTGAGACAGATCCCAAAAGGATTGTTGTCAGGAGGGGAGGGGGGAGGGGGGAGGAGGAGGGGAGGGGAGGGGAGAGAAGTGGAGAGGAGAGGAGATGAGAGGATGGGAGGGGAGAACAGAGGAGGGGAAAGGAGGGGAGGGAAGAGGAGAGGAAAGAGGGAAGAGGCAGAGGAAGAGGAGATGAAGGGAGGGGAGAGGAGGAGGGAGAGGAGAGGAGGAGAGGATAGAACAGTAAGGTCAAAGAAAAAAAAACTTCCTTAACATGGAGAAAATAGCATCATGGAGAGGAGGAGAGAGGAGAGGAGGGGAGAGGAGAGGAGAGGAGAAGAGAGGAGAAGTGAAGGGAAGAGGAGAGAATGGTAAGGTCAAACAAAAAAACTTCCTTAATGTGGAGAAAATAGTATCTTGAGAGTACAGCATGTGTGACCTTTCCAAGCTTGGACCAGGTCCAATTCCTGCTCAATCTCTTTCTTGTGCCTGTAGCAACTGAGTGGTAATGGATTAGGTGTCTGACCAAATACACAAAATGGCAGAAAATGCAATTTCTAAATAACCCAAGACCTGATTTCAGACACTTATTGAATGCCCTCACCCAGACAGTATACCACAACGGCAGGTTCCTCAAAGTCCTTCGCTAAGAGTAGAGCAATAGTAAGAGGTTGGGGAAAGAAGAAAAACAAGAGTCCTGGCCAGTGTTTTATGCTGTCACTGGTTCAGTGTGGTCCTACTGGGTGTCTAGCCAGTGTAGTAGAATACAGAGACAAGCAGATGGAAGCATCCACATGCCATTTATTGCCTTGGCACTGGTTTTGTCCTATCCCTTTCACATCAACACTTAACCAGTGATCCAAAATCCAGAAAAGGTGGGTGAGGTAGGGACTCCCCACTCACTGCCTCTCAGTTAGTCAGATAGAACTTGTACTCAGGGCCTCCCTGGTGGTGCAAGGGGTTAGGACACAACCTATGAAGCTATTGCAACCTTTGAAGTTATCCGCAGCCACTGCAGCATGAGTTTCATCCCCGGCCAGGGAGCTACCCAGATGGAGTGGCAGACCTCTCCAGACTTGCCAGCTGCTCCCCTCAGCAGTGTATTTCAGTCAATCTGCCAGTTCTGTTCCCCACTCTGTCTCTGGTGAATCCTCTCACCCCCTGCACCTCTGGCCTGTATGCCAGTTCTTATATGCAGAAATAAATGAATCTTAAAAAAAAAAAAAAGAACTTGTACTCAAAAGAGTTCTATCCTCAGTTGCCTCCCTTGTATTCTTTGAATGTGAGCTCTACTAAACCTTGCCTGGTTTAACTATGTGAGGTGCTCTCTGATGAATTATTTCTCCAGAGGGCAAAGAACCCACTCTTTTGGGTCAGGTTCTATAACAACAGCAAATGAAGTTATTAGCCTTCATATAGAGATGTATTACTAAGAACACACTTTTAATTTGCAGGAAAAAATAACCTAAATGTAGTTGTAGATGTAATTCTTAATATTCTTGAGACGTGGCCAACTGGTGACAGTCTGTGTAAAGAATAAGGGAGTCTTCTGATGTAAGGGATATATACCTTCTGAAGGATAACCTGTGGAGTAATTTATGCTCATCAAATATTTTATCATGAACCTGTATGATACTTGGCACTTTCTGTGAGAATAATTTACGTCCAGGTGGAATATAATCCCTCAGCAATTCTTTTAATATCAGGTTTATGGAGAAAAATATATATTTTTTGTTTTAGTTTTGATTCTCTTGGAAAAACAGAAACAGTGAAACTAGAAATGCAAGACACAGTGTTGAACACTTCTTGAGGTGCTGCTGCTAGGACTTGTGGAGAGAGAAGAAAGGATATTAAGCTGCCTGCTTCATGCTGTGAGTCATTAGCTGACTGCTTCAGGCTCTGCAACCAACAGCAGAGCAGAGAGGGAGGTGGCCTGGATGCAGGGCAGCAGAGAGAGGAGGCAGATTTATTGTCTCCTCTATAGGATCTTATTTCCATTCCACTCTAGTGTTCCTTTATATGACATTTAATAAGTATCTTGTTAACTCTTTACTATTTGTATTTTTTTCAATCTGAAATAGTTTATGATTTTGGTATTTTTATTTGAAAACTTATTTAAAATGTTTATCACTTTATACTTACAAAATTTTATTTTTTTAAGATTGATTGATTGATTGACTGATTGATTTATACAAGCACTGGGTACAGTCAGAAGCACAGGAGGGTGAGAGAATTCACCAGAGCCAGAGTGGAGAGCAGAATAGGCAGACTGAGGAATAAGTACACTGCTGAGGGGATCAGCGGGCAGCAGGAGAGGTCTGCACGCTATGTGGGACCCTCACCCGGCAGCCAGGGATTGAACCTGTGCTGCAGAGACTGTGGGCTGCTTCGCAACCCAGAGCTCAACCACTGCACCACCGGGGAGGCCCACTTACAAAATTTTTAATATAGTTTCCTATATGCAAATACCATATAGTTTCCTATAAGACAAAACCCTGGAAACTGGATTTTTTTCCAAAGTGTGAGTTCATGAGTTTTGTTACAACCATATGCATTTCCAGTGCTTAAATAATGCTTGGCATGGTGTAAGTACTCAGCAAATATGTTATCTTTCCTTTGAGATAAATTTAACTGATATAGAAGGCTAGATGATATGCAGAATACTATGTAGAGCACAAAATGAAGATGTAATTGTTCAGTGCCCAGATGAAATAACTCACATAGACTATGGCTTAAAACTCATATCTGATGCCTTATTTGGTTCACCTATAACTATAAATCGAGACATTTTGCAGGGGAGGAGAAGGGAGAAGGATTAAAATGAGAGAGGAAAGAGCACAAGGGAAGATGGTGATGGTGCAAGGTTGAATTGGTGAAGAAAATTCTATGGGGATTACACCTGAGAAAAGAAAGCAAACATGAATAAATCTTTTTTTTAAAGGAAAGTAAATACTGTAAAAAGTTAAAAATAATGTAAAAAAATATATAAATATTTTTTAAAGTTAATTAAATTAAAAAAGCAGCTCTGAGGCTTACTTGTCATGTGCCTGTGAAAATGAGTTAGTTTATCTAAGTGTCGTTTTTTTCCTATTGCAAAATAGTAATGACACTACCACCAGCTTCACAAATTGCTTGTAAAACAATGCCAGCCACACAATAAGTCCTTCATATGTCTTACGTGTCAGTATCAATTTTCTGGATGACATACATATATAGAAATGGAAAAAATAATAATGAAATGGATGTGAAGGAGCTCTTACAGGGAAGAAAATATTCAAAATGCTTTATATATGGTATTTAACTTACAAACCATTTTCCTTTATATATTTTTGAAACTTCCGTATTCTCACTTATAGCTTATTTATATATTTCCAGATTCAGCACAGTCATTGAAGTGTGACTTTAAGTGAGGATTCTTTACAACGCATCAACATGCAACTGTGAATGTGCTTATTGATCTAATGTGAACTTAAATGAGCTAGATTCATTTGTAAATATCTGTAGTACTAAGTAAAGTTACTTATGATACCAATTTAGAGCTAGAATGTAACCTACACTAGGAACAAGATTTTTCTTTGCTTTGTTCACTGTCAGTTGTCGAGATTCTAAGGTATATCCTAAATATGGTAGATGTGAAATATGTATTTGTTGACTATGGAATGAATACAGCAACATTATATATATTTAGATTGCTTGAAGAATTTTGACACTGCAAGTAAAAATCATCCTCTTCCAAGTCCATGAAAGGGAAATTTCTGTTGCTATATCTTTTGTTTGGGCAAATGGCACCATCAATTTTTGTCTCAGTAAGAAGTAGAGGAAACAGTTGTTCTCAGTGCGTAGTTCTCTTGGTTGTAAATTCTATACAGTCCTGAGGAAATAATGCCTTTAGCTTTGGCTTCTTAGCACCAGACCCTGTGTGACCTTTCTGCATGTGCTAAAGAACAAACACATAGTGCTCATGTGAAGCTTTCATATCAACAAAGCACATCGACTTCAAACTCCTTACTTCTTTCCATAGGATCAAAACGGCCATAAGGGAATTGAGGATCATGATCTAAAGACTGCCTTATGTGTAACAAACTGAATGATTAGCCCATGGAAGAGCTTTTATAGCTTAATGATAGTTCTTGGATATGAAATCTCATCAAGAGAAATGTCAAATCAATAGTTTTATGACAGCTACATAGTGTTCAGCTAGGACTATAGGTAAATTTCCAAAGAAACAATTTACAATTTTGTGCCAGAAAAATATTTTATTTTATTAATGTTTAAATATTTATTTATTTATGCATACAAGAACTGGAGTACAGGACAGAGGTGCAGGGGGTGAGAGGATTCACCAGAGACAGTGGGGAACAGAACAGGCAGACTGACTGAAATACACTGCTGAGGGGAGCAGCGGATGAGACAGGAGAGGTCTGCTGTGCCATATGGGTTGCTTCCTGGCATGCTTGGGATTAAACTCATGCTGCAGAGGCTGCGGATTGCTTTACAGTGGTGTGCTTAACCTCTTGTGCCACGAAGGAGGCCCCAGAAAAAATATTTTATAAATAATAACAATACAAAACACAACATACAAAAACACACAATTATAAATCAGAGACAAACTAGGGGAAGAGGAGGGAGAGGGATCAGAGGGAGGGAGGGAGGGAGGAGCACAAGGGACTGAGGTGATGGTACATGGGTGCATTGGTGAAGGAAATTCTATGGGGAATGCATCTGGGTGGTGGGAGAAAATATTGTTTAAAAATGAACAATGATGGGGCCTACCCTGGTGGCACAGCAGTTGAGCGCTGGACTGTGAGGCTGCCTGCAGCCTCTGCAACGCCGGTTCGGTCCCGGGCCGCCAGTGAGGGTCCCACAAAAAAAAAGAAAAAAAGAAAAGAAAAAAAAAAAGAACAATGATGTAAAAAAATAAATAATTAAAAATAAATAGATAATTGCCAAAGGAAAAAAAATAAGACAAAATATTAAGAAATTCAGGTGGTAGAGACTTAACTCTTTTTCTCTTTCCTGTGGATAAAATTGCACATAGGCAATGATGAGAGTAAAAAAAAGAAATAAAATAGAGTTGTCCCCAAATTAGATAACTCAGGTAGTCATTTAAAGTACTAGTTAATTCCTATATAAGCTTGTGTTTTAGTAGAAAATTGAAGATGACTTAACTTTTATAAAATGGAATGTAGTACTTTTTAAAATTTTTTTTAATTGTGATTTCTTTTTTTAAAGATTTATTTATTTATGCAAGAACTGGGGTACAGGTCAAAGGCGCGGGAGGGTGAGAGAATTCACCAGAGACAGAGCAGGGAGCAGAACAGGCAGATGGACCAATGACACTGCTGAGGGGAGCAGCAGGCAAGGCAGGAGAGGTCTGCTCTGCCATGTGGGTTTCTCCGTCGCCAGCTGGGACTCGAACCCACGCTGCAGTGGCTGTGGACAGCTTCACAGCACTAAGCTTAACCCGCTGCGCCACTGGGGAGGTCCAGGAATGTGGTTTCTCTAGCTATAGTACAGAACTACTTTACCCTGACTACTACATTTATTATGCATTAATGGGAGTAGGGAAAAGAGGGGAGACTTGAGCATCTCTTTTAATTTACCATTGCATTTATTTCTTTTTTTAATGTTATATATATATTTTTTTTTCTACATCATTGTTCATTTTTAAACAATATTTGCTTCCCCTCACCCCCTCAGGTGTAGTCCCCATAGAGTTTCCTTCACCAATGCACCAATGCACCCGTGCACCATCACCTCAGTCCCCCGTGCTCCTCCCTGCCTCCCTCTGATCCCTCTCCCTCCTCCTCCCCTGCAGTATGTCTCTGATTTATAATTATCCATTTTTGCTTTGTTGTGTATTATACTGTTATTATTTTTTTACAGTGATGTCTTATTTTTGTTCCCCTATATTCCTGCTATAAGTGAAGCCATCTGGTATTTTACTTTTTCCTTCTGGCTTATTTCACTGAGCATAATTCCTGCTAGCTCCATCCACATTGCTGTGAATGACATGAGTTTATCTTTTTTGATTACTGAATAATATTTCATTGTGTATATATGCCACATCTTTTTTTTAACATTTCATCTTTTTTTAAAAAAGATTTATTTATTTATTTATTTTGTACAAGAACCAGGGTACAGGCCATATGCGTGGGAGGGTGAGAGGATTCACCAGAGACATTGGGGAACAGAACAGGCAGACTAATGAAATGCACCACTAAGGGGAGCAGCGGGCATGACAGGAGAGATCTGCTATGCCATGTGGGACTCTCGCTGGCTGGCTGGGATCTAACCCGCACTGCAGAGGTTGAGGACAGCTTCACAACGCAGCACTCAACCACCTGTGCCACCAGGGGAGGCCCTGCCACATCTTCTTAAACCAGTCATCTATTTTTGGGCATTTGGGTTGTTTCCAGGTTTTACCTATTTCAAACAGTGCTGCAATAAACATAGGTATTCATGTATTCTTTGGAATCAATGTTTTTGTGTCTTTGAGTAGATCCCTAGTAGTGGAATTGGTGGGTGATATGGTAGCTCCATTTTTAGTAGACTGAAGAACCTCTAGACAGCTTTCCATAGCGGTTGGACCAGTTTGCACTCCCAACAGCAATGCAGCAGAGTTCCTTTTTAACCACATACTTACCAACATTTGTTGTTGCTTAAGATGGTATCTCAGTGTGTTTTTGATTTGCATTTCCCTAACATCTTTAAAGACTCATCACTAAAAGCAAAGGAAGTCAAGGAAAAGATAAACTCCTGGGATTACATTAAACTGAAAATCTTCTGTAAGGCAAAAGAGACATTAACCAAAACAGAGAGACATCCCACTGATTGGGAAAAAAAAAAAAAAATCTTTGCAATCCAGCCAACTGATAAGGGACTGATCACAAAAATATACAAAGAACTCATATGACTCAACAAAAACAAAATAAACAATCCAGTATTTCTTTAGGTTTAATCAGTCTCTTTCCTTATAAGTGTTCACCAATACTCATCCCCTCTGAAGGACACAACTCAGAGACATGAATTTATTCACCCTTTTTGGGAAGGTAGGATGGGCTAAGGAACCAAAGTGACAAATCTGATCTGCTCTACATATGTTATAGAGCAACCCCGATATTAAATGGGTTCCTGGCTGTGGGTCCTCACCCGCGCGCTTTAAAGGGACTTATGAATACTCTACTACAGACACACACAAAAAGGTTAGTAAAAAATTTATTTACAAGAGGAAAGGAAATAAGGAAAATGTACAACTCAGGGAGAAAATAGGGAAATAAAGTCTTTAATGCGTCCTACCCGATCCGACGACCTGGAAACCCAAAGTCACTCTCAGAGCTGGCCGGACGCTGCGAGCTGGTGGAGAGCCAAAATGGGGTCCCCCAAAGCCCACGTGTCTGCCTTTCATATCCACCTGGCTGCTTAACCCCACCCTCAGGTCCCAGCCACCTTCCCTTTGGTGGTGATGGGATTTGGAGTTCCCAGTGTCTTTGGCTTTGACCTGGGGTGGGGGTGGACTCCACAAAGCCTATATGGAATTTGCTTTGGGACATCCTTTTCCCACTAACACATATAGGTGCACAGATGCAGCTGATTTCATCAGACTTTTTCTTGGTGCTTGCCTTGCATCTATTCTGAATCTGTATTCATTTATTTCCTTTGGGAAGAACATATGAATGGCAGTGTTTGTCTTCAACTTGGACCTCTGATTTTGAAGAAGTTTTGTGTCCTGTAACAGAGCATATAGAATATTCTAAATACCTGAACAGTGCCAGAACATCTCCAGAAGCACGGGGGCAGGCACATCTCTTGATATTTAAGAAGTGACTATAGAGCATTTCCTAGAGACTTGAATCTCACGTCTTGTATACCTGGAAGGTACTTGGAGTATTTAAAAATCTTATATATCACAATAGATAATCTGTGATCTTCCTAATGCTTACCCACCCTCTTAGTCTCAGGCTCTTATATCTAGAGAAGAAATATGAGGACAGATTTTGTTTTACTTCGTTTAATTGCATTTAATTGACATATAATATTTTATTTATTTAATGAATACAACATAATAGCTTTGCATGTGTATATTGTGAAATTACCAGAATAAGTTTAGCTAATATCCATAACTATGATTTTTTTTTTCCTGTGAGAACTTTTAAGGTCTAATCTCTTAGCAAGTTCATAACTCTGATATCACCTCCTCCAATGGTTACAACTTTCTCACTGGTGTCCTACTCAATAGAAGGAAGAAATTGGACACTACCTTCTTGTTGAAATTCTATCATGTTGAAATTCTATCATGAAGTCAGTCAGTGCTGGTTCTTCACAAGAGTAACAGCATGAAAGCAAATATCTCAAATCTTATAGTTATATCATCTATGGACCACAGTTTCATAGAGCAAAAGGTTAGAACAATGAAATAATTATGAAATTTCATAATCTATATCATGTGAAATATATCACTGTTAAATTAACAAAGGAATATCTGATTTTTCCTAACATATGTGAAAAACATTTGTATTTTGAAACCGACAATGCCAGGGGACGGTGCTAACTCAGGGAAAAAAGAATGATTTTCATCTTTTAAGATGATATTTAATCCAATAACCATGTTAAGTAGACTTACTTTATGAGTCTCAATGCACAGTAAAATAAAATTAGTGTCTTTGAGTTCCAAAACTCTTGATTTAAATTTGATGAAGCATGTTTCAAATTTTAATAGATATGAATCAACCTCAATGTAAATAGACTTCATATAGAAGGCAAGCTGTTTAATTTATTTTGGAATGCTCTAGTTTCACTTGGTAAAATATACAGATGAATACTAATTCTGAAGTGTAAAAGGAACAGTAATTCAAGGACTAGCACAAAGGACTTTAGAAAAGCAATTTTATTCTCTTTGTTTTAGCGTATAGATTTGGAGTAAAAATGCATTCAAAATAATCAAATAATTAAGTCCTGGCAATTTAATCAGAAAATATTAAGATAGTATCTTTATTTCTGAGCATTTTACTCTGGACTCTTAGTTCTCTGTCAATTTCATCAGGGTTGATATTTTGCTTTATGAGTTAAATCAAAAAAATAAGCAGGACAATAAAAAGGATACAGAAAGAGAAACCTACTTTGAAAAACATATGGAAATGATAATTAAATGTGGTTCTTTACCTTTGATTAAAAAAAGATGAAGATTAAAAGTAAAGAATTGCCTTTCCAAGGAAAGTATGGGATGAAACATACTTGAGATAGAATTTCACAGAAATGAAAGTGGGACAGAATATTTGTAATGCAATTTAATTGAACTGGTTAGCATGCAAACTCATGTATTTCAAGTTTGCTAAACTATTTACTGTTATGTCTAAGACTCAAACCAAATGGCATTCAAAAGCAACACCCCATTGTCATACACCATGATAGTAACAGATTAAAACGCTGTGTTGTTTATTCTGGTAAATGAAATGTTGCCTTAAAACTAACTGTAGTAAGGATCTAATCAAAGGCGTGATCTAGTTTAGAAAAACAGTGTTTCAGAAAAAGGACAGGACTGATTTATGACTCAAGAGTGCTGGGCAATTGTAAAATTATAGTTGTGAGGGTACATAGTTGCAAAAAATACTGATGAAGATAAAAGCCTAGCAAGATCAAAGCAAACAGCAAAAATGCATGTCTTTTTTAATTATCCCTGGGGAAAGTCTGCTAGGAGAGCAGACTCATGAGCAGAACACTCCCTCTTAGTCCATAAGAATGGGCCAAGAAAGAGCAAAGAAAGTTTGTTCAATAAATGGTGCTTGGAAAACTGGGCCGCTACAGCAAAAGAATGAAGCTTGACTACTAACTCATACCATGCACAAAAACCAACTCAAAATGGATTAAAGAACGAGACATAAGACCTGAAACCATAAAATATATAGAAGAAAATATAGGCGAAACACTACATGACATGCACCTCAAAGATATCTTTACAGACACATCGCCCAAAGCAGTGATAATGAAAGCAAAGATAAACAGTTGGGACTACATCAAATTGAAGAGCTTCTGCACAGCAAAAGAGACAATAACCAAAACAAAGAGAAACCCCACCGACTAGAAGAATATTTTTGCACACAACACTAATGATAAAGGACTGATCACAAAGAGCTGATGAGACTCAACAAAAACAAAGAAAATAATCCAGTCCCAAAATGGGCAGAATAGCTAAAAAGAAAATTCACCGAAGAGGAAATGCAAATGGCCAACAAGCATATGAAAAAATGTTCAACATCACTTGTAATCAGGGAAATGCAAATCAAAACTACCATGAGATACCATTTTACACCAGTGAGAATGCCATATATTAAAAAAAAAAAAATAGCAACAACAAATGTTGGCGAGGATGTGGAGAAAAAGGAACTATCCTGCACTGCTGGTGGAGTGCCAACTGGTCCAACCACTATGGAGAGCTATGTGGAGATGTCTTGACTTACTAAACATAGAGCTTCCATAAGATCCTGCAATTCACTCCTAGGTATTTACCCAAAGGACACAGAAACATTAATTCCAAAGGGCACCTGCATGCCTATCTTTATAGCAGCGCTATTTACAATAGCTAAGCTATGAAAACAACCCAAATGCCAAAAAATAGATGACTGGATCAAGAAGATGTGGTACATATACACATTGAATATTACTCAGCAATCAAAACAGATAAACACATGCAGTTTGCAGCAACATGGATGGAGCTGGAAGGGATCATGCTCAGTGAAATAAATCAGAAAGAAAAAGAGAAATACCGGATGGTCTCACTCATAGCAGGGATTTAGAAAAATTTAATAAGAGACCAGGAAAAAGACTAATTAATAAAAAGTAAAAATCAAAATTAACAAGCAACTATAAGCCAGAGACACACTATGGGGCTGGGGGGAAGGCAAGGAAGGGGGTAGAGGAAATACTAGAGTCAAAATAAGGGGGGGTGCAATTGTATGGGGAATATAACCGTAATGAAAATGCATACATTGTGCAAAGATGAAAAATGATGTAAGAATTATATAAAATAAAATATTAAAAAAAAAGAATGGGCCAAGAAAACTTTCTCCCAAAAGATAAAGAGCCCACACAGCATGTGTTGCCTTACTTCTCTCTGTGTAATCCACTGCTCTACTTAAGCCTGTGCAAAATAGGTCCTTGGCTTTCAGTGAGCAGACTCCACCAGTTGGAGTCCTGGTACAGCACAAGGAATGTGCATATAGATCCACTGTCCTTGGTCAGCTTTGGAGAAGGGTGCAGGGGTAGCATGGAGGCAGTATTTGATGCTGTAATGACCTTTGCTATCCTCCATGGAGTTGATGTCCTCTTGCATTGGGAACTGGTGCACAAAGTTGTGCTATGCAAAGTCCTGTAGTATTATTTTGTGCTGAGTCTCTGGTGTTAATTTTTTTTTCAATTACTCTGATGAAGACAAAGAATGTTTAAATATGAAATTAGGAAACAGCACCTGAAAATAATTGAATGTACTTTGAATAGCAATCAACAACTGTGTAATTAAGATAGCATAGAATAAAAAATCAAAAAGGCTAGAGTCAAAATTAACAAATACATATGTATATATGCATATATATATGCTCGTGTGTGTGTGTGTGTGTGTGTGTGTGTGTGTGTCTTCCTGTTTCCTATAACATAATGTAGGTAACTGGAGAGATCTCCCACTTATAAAACTTAAAGTGGTATAAAATGTTTGAAAATATCCTCTGTAAATGTTGCCTTGAATTGGATTTGGTGAAACACTCAGGCCAAATTTAAGTGGAACGCTGTGGGCTTTTGTCAAACCAGGTAAATCTGAGCATTGGTCTTGCAGGTTTCCGGTAATCGGGGCTCAGGGTCTGCTCTTCCTACCAGAGACGTGGCAGAGGTCATCTGTGTTGCTCAGCAATTTCATTTTTTTTTTTCTAAGCACAATGGGAGACCATATTCCCGACCTCTCTGAGTCAGAGAAGGGTCATGCAGCTGACTTGAGACCACTGTGTTGTGAACGGAAGTGGCCTGTGTCCTTGTAGTGCAGGCTGTAACATCTTCCTTCTCTTTCCAACCAGCACTAGAGACATGTGTTGAAGGTGACAGTTGCTCAGTTTACGAAAAAAAAAACTGAATCGCTTACTCAAAACAAAGGAATCAACTCAGGCAAGGCTGATTCTCTTTAATACTGTCTCAAATATCTCTGATTTTATTTTTATCACTTTTAACATGAGATAATTTGAGATCAAGTCCCCAACGACTCCATTTTGTGATTTTTTTTTTCTAAACATATTATGGGTGATTTGAAGATGAGAATGTTTTCTTTCATATCAATGTATAAACTACCTTGTATAATATCTGGCATAAATAGGCACTAGGTATATTTGAATAAATGAATGAAACGGTGACTTCAGACTTCAAAGCTATCTTTCTCTGTAAATGTGCCTTCTGTGGTAAGCATTCCTACTTGTATTTAAAAATCTATTCCTGGGGCCTGCCTGGTGACACAAGGGGTTAAGAATAGCACTATGAAGCAATCTACAGCCTCTGCAGCACTAGTTCAATCCCCATGGCCAGGGTGCAACCCACATGGCACAGCAGACCTCTCCTGTCTCGCCCTCTGCTCCCCTCAGCAGTGTATTGCAGTCAGTCTGATTGTTCTCTTCCCCACTCTGTCTCTGGTGAATCCTCTCACCCCACACACCTCTAACCTGTACCCCAGCTCTTGTATGCATACAAATAAATAAATATTTAATAAATAAACAAATAAATAAATATTTCTGAAGTTTCCATATCAGAAATAATCATAGAACTACAGATTGGCTATGCACCAGTTGCTATGCACCATCATTGATTACATAAACTGTTAAGTATTGAAATATTCCTATAACCCTGAAACTTCAAACCCTCCAGGGTTCCCACCCCCACAACCTATTGATTATTTTGCCTGTAGTTCTAGAACTCTAACATTTCCTAAATTTCACATTTCTTATTATAACTTTTCTTAATACCTGTGTAGTCTCAATTTTTTTGATTAATGACTAAACTTACATTTGTGTGTTCATGATCAACTACTTTTCACCCTACTGTCTTTATTCAGTCATTCACAAATTTTATTAAGTCACCTTCCTAAATGTCTCTTGAATGGGTTATTTTTCATATACTTTGCATATTAATTCCTTGTTGGATGTGTGTGTTCTAAGTGCATTCTCCATTCAGTAGGTTGGTTTTCTGATTTTTCTGATGATTTCTTTTACTGTGTGTAAGTATTTTAGTTTTATGTTGTATCATTTCTTTATTTTTGCTTTCTTTACCACTGTAGTTGAATCGTGCAGTGCTATTTAAGTGAATAACTCATATGGAGAAAAACAAATATCTTATGATTTCACAAATAAGAATGAACCAATTCAAGAAGGGTGGTTCAAACACTCTGAACTACCTAAAATTCCCCAACATGCCCTCTTTTGTCATACCTCTGCATCATCTATTTCTCTTCAGAGAATACCTTCATCAGCCCCTAAAGTTGTTTTTTTTTTTTAAACATTTATTTATTTATACAAGCACTGGGTACAGTCAGAAGCGCGGGAGGGTGAGAAAATTCACCAGAGCCAGAGCGGGGAGCAGAACAGGCAGAAGGAATGAAGTACACTGCTGAGGGGAGCAGCAGGTATAGCAGGAGAGGTATGAGCGCCCTGTGGGACCCTTGCCAGCAGCCGGGGATCGAACCAGCACTGCAGAGGCTGTGGACAGCTGCAGCCCAGCGCTCAACCGCTGTGCCAACGGGGAGGCCCAAAGTTGTTTGTTTGTTTGTTTGTTTGTTTTTTTGTCTTATAACTGCTTCCAGCTTATCCTTCCTATTCTTTATGAATCTATCCTGCTTCCTGCTTTTCCCTGGAGAAAGTCATATGATATCACTTTCTACATTGATTTAACACAGTCTACTCTAATAAATATCTCTGACCTAAAGCCAAGTATAGAGTAGATTTATTGTAATGGTAGTAGAACTGACCTATTTGCCAACAATTATTTCAGGTATGATAATAGCCCAGTGAGGAGACATAGGAATTAACTTTGTAAGGGATAGCTGTAAAAATACCAGATATATCTGGAGAAGAGCACTGCAAAAAAGTACAGTAATTTTAAGTAGCTTCATGTGACCGGAACATAGGATGCGAAGGAGAAAGGCAAAATCTAAGTACAGAGCAAAATAGATACACCACTTGAAAATACTTGTAAGAAAAAAGTTGAAGATGCTGGATTTCATGTTTGAAAGAAGTGAAGGATTATTAATATAATTTTCTACCAGGAAAGCCATATGAATGAATCTAGAAATATTACAGGTACATGCTAATAGGAGCAAAGAAAAACAATCCAGTCAACTGGATGAGTGTGTACTTATAGGCTAGAAAGAAAGGGGAGATATGTAGTAGATTTTGTGATCTATTTTTGACACAACAAGGTGTTGTTTGGATGTGGAGGGTGAAATAGAGAGAATAATTTAGAATAAGTCTAAGATTCTGTCTGGGATGACTGGATTCATTGGCTTTAACTAAAATAGGAAAAACAGAAGATACTTTGATAAGGTTGGGAGCTAGGTAGGTAGTGATTTTGATTTAGATCTAATAATTTTAAAAGGAATTTAAGTATGCAAGGGAAGATGTACAATAGGTAGATAAATATATGAATTTAAAGCATAATCGGCAGTTCTGCTGGAGTAGATTTGAAGTTCACCAACCTTTCAGTGTTTTGTTTTGTTTTTAAAGATTTATTTATTTGTTTGTTTGCTTGTTTATTTATTCATTTATTTATTTGTTTATTTATATAAGCACTGGGTACAGTCAGAAGTGCGGGAGGGTGAGAGAATTCACCAGAGCCAGAGCAGGGAGCAGAACAGACTGAGGAAATACACTGCTGAGGGGAGCAGTAGGCGAGACAGGAGAGGTCTGTCGCGCCATGTGGGACCCCCGCCTGGTGGCTGGGGATCGAACAGGTGCTGCAGAGGCTGTGGGCAGCTTTGCAACCCAGCACTCAACCGCTGCGCCACCGTGGAGGCCCCTTTCAGTGGTTGTTAAAACACTTCGTCTTTGCCTAACTGGTTAATAGGGATGGATGGAAGGAAAAAGAATGATGTGACTATCATTATTATTTTCCTGTGCCACAAATTTCAGCATAGCTGGCTACTAGAAAGAAGTAAAACAATTAAGAAAATATGTGATAGTGTCCCTCATCATTGTTGTCTCTTAGAATGTCTTCTGTTGTGTTTGAAGTAAATTGTGCTTCAAGTGGAAAGGCTCTGGGGTTGTCAGTGTCCCTGCAGGCTCCGATAAAGCTGTAATACATTTATGTTGCACTCTCTTTGAGATTGCTGACCTCTATGTGCCACGGACACATGGGGATTCCATACTTAGGAACATGGCAAATGTAATACGTAGATAAGGCAACCAGGATGATGGACAAACATGTGTATCATTTGCTCAAGCTCATGTTTTATTGACCTACCACACTTCATTTAAGAAATCCAAGTTCAAACATAAAATTATTAAAGTTTCAAGATGACACAGCATTAAAGTAAGCACTGGGTCTTTCTGAAAGTGAGATCTTCTGCAACTGCACAGGTTGTACACCAACAAAGCTGGTCCTGTATGGTGTCTTTTATCACATGTTTTTTTTTCCGATAACACAGTAACACAACTTGGAGACTGTCTTGCTAACCAATATTTATCATTTGAAAAAATAGCTACAATTATAAAGATACATTGATAATAATATTGTGGAGAAAATGTCAACCCTCTAATTTGTCTCTTCAGTTGCACACTTAGTGTTATATTGAACCATAAATGAAACTATATGTTAATAGTAAATAAAATAATATTATTCTACCCCCACATA
This sequence comes from Talpa europaea, assembly GCF_964194135.1. Classification (NCBI taxonomy): domain Eukaryota; kingdom Metazoa; phylum Chordata; class Mammalia; order Eulipotyphla; family Talpidae; genus Talpa; species Talpa europaea. The sequence continues at coordinate 84,507,724 of NC_140071.1, read as the reverse complement.
TGTTAACATAGAATCAAAGAATGTTGGTTTTGTTTATTCACCTTTGATTCACCTTTTGCGATGTATACTCCATTTGTTGTCTTTTCTACCACTAGAAGGAAAATAATTTGTGTTCTGCTGCAACTTGTTATGCAAGGACCAGGGAGAGATAGAGGAATAATATATGTTTGTATAGAGAGATGAAGGAGCAAATGCTCCTTCTTGAGAAATTTTATCATTTTAGATTTATCCTTGCTATGTGCCTTTTTATACATGGAGTTATTTATTTTTTATTAATAGATGAAAGTTCCAACAGTACCATTATCTAAATCTGTGTTTGTTTCTGCCATTGTCACATAATAGTTTTTCATTTACTGGGATGCTGAGGAAAGAGAAAGGAGAAGGTTGAATCAATTTATTAGGGCCAGATGCATATGTGGCTTTTATAAATCTTTCAAAATGCCTATTATATAGCTTACCTTGCAGTATAAATATTTTCATCTCTAAGTTGTATTATCATATTTTGGTCATTCTGAACTTCTCACTTATTAAAGAAATGACTTTTGAAAATTGAGAAAAAAGGATGTCAATGAATAAAATAATTTGTCGTTTAGCTGCTCTGGAATTTTGGTTTGGCAAGCAAATATTTGTCCCCAAAACATCCTTGGCAAAATATAGGGATATGAGGAATTTATTTCATGAAGTATAAATTTATTTTACTCCATGATTTGCATTAGACATTAGTTTTCTAATAAATAAATGAAGAGATTTAAAACAATAGATTTGTATGCCAATAGAAAACTTGAAAATATTGCTATGATGAGTTAAATTAATTCAAATTAAAAGAATTTGATATGGACAATGCTCAACTTACCAATACAATGATAGTGAGTGACAACTCTACACATGTCTTTGAACAATGTCATTGGATATTTTGCATTTTTATAATCTAATGAGATATAAAGATTATTCTTTAGTAATTGTATTTCATAAATATTTTTGTAATGACCATAAAATAGATGAATATGCAAGTTAATATAAAAGAACACATGAGCCCGTGCACATACAAGCACCCATGTGTGAGCACACAATTTTTAGTAACCCTTCTGAAAACATCATATTAAATTGTTAAAACTACTTCAAATGATTATTGCAAATTTATTTTAAGACAAATAATTTTGACTGAAATTGGAATATAGCTCACATATCTGTATATGTTTATGATAAATATTTCCTTTAAAAGCTTCCATTAAATTGATGTTTTGAACAAGTTGTGAGTTCTTAAAATTAAAAGACTATGGGGAAAGGTAGCCCTAAAAGTGAGTCTATATGATACAGGCGTTGTATAAAAAGTACACTTCAGAAGTTATCTTATTTCTACAATGAGAGATATATGGTTTATTTTGGTTTAGTATTGTTTGTTACTTTCTCTTGTTTCCTTATATTCCACATATGAATGAAATGATCTGAAATTTGTCTTTTTTCCTTCTATTTATTTTCTTAACCTGGTTACTTCTAGTTTTATCCATGTCTTGAATTTCCATAACTTGGCTATGGCAAATAGTGCTGCAATGAACATAAGAGTGCTTAAATCCCTTTGAATTAGTGTTTTTGAATTCCTTAGGTAGATAGCTAGGATTTGAATTGCTGAATCATATGACAGATCTACTTTTAATATTTTGAGAACCTCCCATACTGTTTTTCATAGGGACTAGAATAGTTTACTGTCCCATCAATAGTGTATGAAGGTTCATTTTTCTTCATACTTTTTTAAAAAAAATTATTTATTTATTTATTTATTCATTTATTTATACAAGCACTGGGCACAGTCAGAAGCATGGGTGGGTGAGAGAATTCACCAGAGCCAGAGAGGGGAGCAGAACAGGCAGACTGACAAAACACACTGCTAAGGAGAGCAGCAGGCAAGGCAGGAGAGGTCTGTTTCGCCATGTGGGACCCCCTCCTGGTGGCCAAGGATGGAACCGTTCCTGCAGAGGCTGCAGGCAGCTTTGCAGCCCAGCGCTCCACCGTTGTGCCACTGGGGAGGCCCCTTTCTTCACACTTTCACCAGCACTTGTTTCTGGTTTTTTTGAGCATTAGCCATTCTCACAGGTATGAGGTAAACTTATTGTGATTTCAATTTGCATTTCCCTAATGATGATTTATAATGAACATTATTTTTTTTCTTTTTCTTTTTAATTGTTATTGAAGTACCATCATTTTACATACTGGCTAGTATCCTGGCGATATAAGATTTCTTCCTTCAGGTGTAGTAATCATAGCATTTCCACAACTGAAGAATCCGGTCCTTCACCATAGTCCTTTGTTTTTTCTCCCCACCCGTCACCCCTTTTTCTCACCTCCCTCCCCCTCTGAAAACTGCAGATCTAGGGTAAGCTTTCAAGCGTTGGTTTTAAAATTTGTCTTTTTCTTAGTCTTTGCTTTGTTTCTATATTCCACTCTTCCACATGTAAGTGACATCATTTGACATTTATTTTTCTCTCTCTGGCATATTTCACTTAACATAATGCCTTCCAGCTCCGTCCATGTTGCTGTAAATGACATGAGTTTACCTTTTTTTTTTATTTAAAGATTTATTTATTTATGTATACAAGAGCTGGGGTACAGGCCAGAGATGCAGGAGGGTGAGAGGATTCACTGGAGACAGAGTGGAGAACAGAACAGGCAGACTGACTGAAATACACTGCTGAGGGGAGCAGTGGGTGAGACAGGAGAGGTCTGCTGTGCCATGTGGGTTTCTCCCTGGAGGGCCTGGGAATTGAACTCATGCTGCAGAGGCTGCGAATTGCTTCATAGTGCATTGCTTAACCCCTTGCAACACCAGGGAGGCCGGGTTATGAAGGCATCTTATCAGAAAAATCACAGTGACATAATTAGAAGTAACAGACAAAATGTGGTCAACTTGTCTCAAAACAGGAGATAGGAGTGGAATGCGGGTGTGGGTGGAAGTGAACATGGGAGTGATCAGTGAATGAAGGTGTTAGTCCATCCACTTAATAAACTCATCGTTTTGGGGGCATGTAGATTGTTTCCATAACTTAGATATTTCAAATAGTGCTTCTATGAAGGTGGGTGCAATTTCCTTTCAAATCAGTGTTTTTGTAATTTTTGTGGTATATATGCAGCAGTGGAATTAGTGGGTCACATGGGCAATCCACATTTAGACTATTGAGAAATCCCCACACTGTTTTCCATAGGGGTTGGACCAGTCTGCATTCTGAGCAGCATTAAGAGGGTTCCTTTTTATCCTTAGTTTTATCAGTACTGGCTGTTTCTGGCCTTTTTTGATCTGGATCATTCTCACAGGCGTGATGAGGTTCTAACTCTTTATGGTTTTGATGTACATTTCCCTGATGATAAATGATAATGGACACATTTCATATGCCTGTTGACTACCTATATGTATTCTTTGGGGAAGTACATATTTAGCTCTTCTGTCCATTTTTTGTTCGGGTTATTTATGTTTTTTGTTGTTGTTCTTGTTCTTGTTGCTGTTGTTGAGCTTTGTATGAGTTCTTTGTAGATCTTTGCAGATATGAAATATATGGTGTGGAAATATTTTCTCCCATTCAGCAGAGTGTCCTTCATTTTAGTTACAGTCTCTTCTGTGCAGAAGTTGTTTTTTGTTTTGTTTTGTTTTTTAATTTGATGCAGTTCCAATTGTTTATGTTATCTTTTGTTTTTCATCCCTACTAAGGACAAATCCTGAAAGATATCTCGAAAGATTTTGTCATGGAGTGTTTTGCCTGTATTTTCTCCATTGTGTTTCATATCTTACATCCAAGTCTTTTATCCATTCTGAGTTCATTTTTTTTTGTACAGTGTAAGATACTGATCTGGTTTCAGTTGCATGATGAGCATTTTTTCATTGAGTCTCACAGGCAGGGATATGGGGAGTTGGTGAACGAAGAGGAAAGGTGGAATGTGGTGGAGGATTATAAGTGTTTTGCTTATAGTTGTGGTTTCATAGCATGCATCTGAGGAGGTGTGATTTTTTCTCCCTAAATCATAGACAGTGCTGTATACAAATGTCATCTCCACAAAGAATAATTTAAAAAAAGGAAAAAAAGCACAAAAGATGCTAGAAGAATGTGGTGAAAGGCAACATTTATATGTTGTTGGTGGTGATGTGAATTTGTCTATGAGGGAAAATAGTGAAGTAATTCTCAAAAATTAAAAATATATCTATCATATGATCCAGCAAATTCATTTTTGAGCCACAGACCCAGAGGAAATGAAAATAAGATTTCAATAAGGTAGATGTACTTTCATGTTTATCACAGCATTATAATAACCGAGATATGGAAATGAAAGCCCAAACACTCATCAATAAATTAATGGATTTTAAACAAATGTGTACATATATACAATGGTATATAGCCATAAAAAGGAGCATATTTGGCATATGTTATAACATGAGTGAAGTTAAGCACATCAGTAAAAGTACTATAAAATCACTTATATTTGTGACCTAAAAATGTTTAATTGTATAAAAACAGTAAAGTGATTATCTTTCAAGGGTTGGGGTGGTGTTTAAAGGCACACGTTTTCACATATAGTAAATAAACTATAGCAATTTATTACATGATATAATGAATATAAACAAGAATATGATGCAGTATTATGTGAAGTGATAAATAACTCCATTGATATCATATTACAATAAGATATAAATAAATGTATCAATGCAACATCTATGTATCTTAGATTCATACAATTGCACATTTCAAACGTGTCCAGTAAAATGAAGAATTTGTAACTGTGTGGTGACAGATGTTAATTAAACTTATTGCGGTCATATTTGAGTGTATATATGTATCAACTAATTATGCAATGCATTAAAATAATATGCTACATGCCAATTGTATCACAAAAACATTGTTATAATAATTATTTTTCTTATTGGAATTTTAGATATTATGAGGTAGGAATTATGTTCATCATTACTTCAATTATGAGAAAACTGAGACAAGAGTGGCTAAGCTAACACTGCTATTAAGTTTAGGTGTCACTCCAGGCTGACTGTAAACGTTACATTCAAAATCTACTTTCTGTTTTGCTTTGTACAAATTGATTGACCATCATTCACTCCTGAAATACGTCTACTCTATAATTAGTAATTAGTAATAATATTTTAATGACATCAACTATTGCAAAATTAGCTTTTTTTTTTCAGTCTAATGGCTGAATCTATTTCTACTTAAAAAAAAAATCACATCTTGCAAGCTGTGCTTTATTCCCCAGCATTTGCTGGATTTCCACCTACACAGTAGAAAAAGAATGAAATGGCTTGAGGAAACAGATGATTGTACTTGAACTGACCAAATTACTAAAGAATCAATAAGACTGTGTCTGTAAGATTATTGACTGGGAGGCTCATCTGTGCCCATAACTTTACTTCCAGTCAATGTTTCAAGGAATGCTAGATGAAGGACTATCTGCAGAAGCTAGCACTGAGGAAACAACATAGGATTAGTCTATTACAGATGATTGAGTGTTTTTGAACCCACTGGTCATTTTCATTATATTCTAAGTATGCTTCTCTATCATATTTTTTGTCTCCCTTCATCTTTTCTGTCTCTACTGCTTTTGGGAAGGAATTAAGTATGAACAATTTGGGTTTTCCTGTGCACCCTAATTTATCATACTTACCTATTTTATAGCAGGTTCATAGAGTAAAAGAAAGATTATTAATGCAGAAAAGTCTTACCCACTTTAAAACTTAGAGAAGACTAATTTTTAAATTTCATATATATTTTATTTTAAATTTCATATATACTGTTGTAAGTACTTAAAACAAGATAGAGAAAATCTTTTCCACATTTATGTTTTGTTTACTGTGTTTTGAAGCATTACCTAGAGATTTACTTCTTAACACAGATATATTTTATTTAGCATTGCCAGGTAACTAAATACATCTGATAAAAATGAATTTCTAGTTACAAAGACAAATTGATGGGGGCAGGAGATGGTAGGATAATTGCACAAAAATAAGTGAAATTAGGCCGTTATTATTTTAAATAGTATAGTGAGTTAAATAGTTTAATGAATTGTTATCACTGTTTTATAATTAAAAAGTCAAACAATTGTACAATATGATATTATCATTCTCATAGATGTTAATCAACTCTCAGTCAATAGAATGTGTTTCAAATTAATTATTCAGTATAGACTGACAAGTAAAATGATGTTTCTGTAGCAAAGAGGACATAGATAGTCTTTGGCACATATTGCCCATATTTATTCTTCAAGATTAAATATATAGTCTTGATCCATCAGGGGAAACTGTGCAATCATTACTATTTCAGTTGACATGGTAAGGAAACAAAAATTAAGAGGCGATTTATGATTAGTAAGTTTATAATATTGTTCAATAAGGACCTCCATGGCAGCCTAGGGGTTAAGTCTCAGCCCCTTATTACCACCACAGCCTGAGTTTGATCGCTGGCCAGGGAGCTAACCCACAAGGCACAGCAAACCTTTCCTGTTTCACTTGCTGCTCCCCTTAGCAGTGTATTTCAGTAAATCCTCCTGTTCTGCTCCCCACTCTTTCTCCGATGAATCCTCTCATCCCTTGCACCTCTGGCCTTCATTTCAATTCTTCCATGCAAAAAAAAAAAAAAGTGCAATAATTAATATCATGAACATGAGGTCAACATCATTGAACATTTAAGGCAAAAGTAAGTTTGGAAAACTGCAAGTGAAAAATACAGAAAAAAATTTTTAGTTTATGTTGTTCAGTTTATCTTTAAAAGATAAAAAGAAGACAATCATTAAGTATACTATAATTTTGTTAATGTGCCTTTTACCAGTCTGATCCAACATCTCTGAATTGTGACAATGCCAGAAAATTGTGTTTTTATTGAAATTAGTATTTTGTAGACTCCACCTCTACTGTTTAGCCCTGTTTTTTGAGAAAGTTTGCTTCACTTTTCCAGGAGTCTACATCATAAAGATTCCAGAGTACCCCCTTTAAGGAGAGGTTCATTCCTTTATCTCAGTTAAGATTTCTGCAAGTCTTTTTACTTAATAAAATGTCACATGCCTATTTTGGATCCTGAATGGATCTGTTCTCAGATAGAAACTGTTATTAATAAGCTCTGTATTTTTTAAGTAAAAGGGCATGGATGGGTATTTCCAGTCTCAGCTGGGAACTGGCTAAAAATGTATGTTCTTGAACTCCAACTCAATCTTCTGAACCTGAGTCTGCATTTAACAAGTTCCCAAGGTGATTCATATATACATTAAGGTTTGAGAAACACTGTAGAGCTACATCAAGATGGAATACTCCTCAGTAATGACAAATAAAATCTGTCAGCTGCAAAAGTGTTCAGTGTAAAGAAAGAATTTGCATGGTAGCAGTGCCAGGTTCCACAGCAGGGAGGCCTGCAGGGAGGTCCTTAGCAGGTAAAGCTAAGGGCCACTTAAAAACTACAGCATTAACATTTCCTATAGTTATCATTTTCTTAAACTTTGGCCAAAATTACCCCTGCCTATTTTGCTGGGAAAAGATCATATGGTATTGTAAATAAAAGAAGGATTAAAATTGGGAAGGGAAGAGCACAAGGGATTGTGGTGCTGCATTGTGGTGCTATGCTGGTGGGAAAACTACTGGGGATGAACCTGAGAGGAAAAATCAAATACTGTGCCCAAATTTAAAAAAAGATGTAAAAAAGATTAATTTAAGAATGGAGGGCTGGAGGGGGAGAGTGAGAAGAGAGAGAGAGAAATTCTTAAGCACTAACAGAACTTTTGATGGCTTTGCATTTAACTTCAGATATTAGAACAGAAACCTCATTTTCCAATCTTAATCATTTCTTTGACCTTTTGTGACATTTCTTTATATCCATAATCATTACCTGGGATTAAAATTGAGCATAATTCATTAATGTCTTATGGAAAGCTTTGATCATATTTATCAAAAGGAAGACATTTGAGCTTCCAATTACCACATCCTTTATATACCCTCCTAAAATATTTTTACCAAAGTAATAGTAGTTTATATAAGTTTTAAAAACATAGCATCAGAAATAAAGCTCTGTATATATTACATTATGGTCACCAACAACTATAGTTTCCATCCACCACCATACAATTGATAACTGATCACAAGTAAACCTGCTCTCCTCCCTTCTTCCTTTCCAGTAACTGCTGGATTTGCAATCTAAGAATTTATTTTGTTTATTAGCTGTGTTTCTTTATTTTCCACATATGAGTGAAATAAGGTTGCTTTTATTTCTTTGTCATTTCACTTATTATAATACTCTCTAAGTCCATTCTTCTTGTTGTAAATAGCTATATCTGTTGGCCTAAGCAGTGATTAAATATCGAGCTTCACTTGGGAATTTATATTTTTAGCAAGTGTGAGAGGTGATTAGGATTCTTGGATTCTTGAATCAATCTTTGGAAAACTGTGAAAACTAATCACCAGATACATAAGATTTTGTGGGCAGTGGGAGATAAAAAAAAACTGATGGGAGAAATTCTTTATTGTAAAAGAAGGAACAAGGATGTAAAATAATGATAATGCAATAAAAAAATTAAATTAAAAATAAAAATAATGTAAAAACCATAGTGACTGACTGAAACAACTTGTAAGTCTCTGACTCCAGTTTGCCTTCTATGTGTTATTTAACTTGTAATAATGATTTTCTCTTTTTATTTAAGATTTATTTATTTATTTAGACAAGAACCAGGGTACAGGTCAGATGTGTGGGAGGGTGAGAGGATTCACCAGAGACAGAGCAGCAAACAGAACAGGCAGACTGACGAAATACACTGCTGAGGGGAGCAGTGGGCGAGACAGGAGAGGCCGAGACAGGAGAGGCCTGCTCCACCATGTGGGATTCTCGCAGGCCAGCCAGGATCGAGCCTACACTGCAGAGGCTGCGGACAGCTTCACAGTGTAGCGCTCAACTGCCTGTGTCACCTGGCAAATTTTGCAGAGTGAATTTTACTTAGTGAGGTTGAAAAAAAAAATTTTTTTAAGTCTTTACAATTTTTCCATCCTTCATTTTTTTCCCTGGATTATAGCTATAGTGATTTAAATTATTTTAATTATTTAAATCTGTCTTAATTTTAAGACATTTCATTTGATATTTGATGACAGCAATTCAGTCAACTTCTAGCACTTTATTGAAGAGTAATTTTTCTAGGAAATACTTAGAGTAGTATTAAGTTTTCCTTGGAACAGGACAGTTGAATTTTTTGTTTGTTTTTTTCTTTTTAACATAGTGACCATCTTAGTACCTTCATAATAGATAGCTTTCCATTTCAGGTAAATACTCCTTATATTTTATTGACTTGAAACAAAAATTGATCTTTAAGTACTACAGAATTAAAAAAAAAGTAGCAGAATGATAAGTTTCATCAGAATTAAGTAGCCAGTTTTCTATGTATACTGAATATAAATAATGTTTTTTTGAAATTTTATATACTTACATATATTTATTTTATATGGAAGTATGTAAGCATGCTGTTAAAGCAATTTTGGATCATTGCTTAAGTTAACCAGTAACACCTTTTGTCCCATTCTCTTAAATGATGTAGAAGCTTCTTTAAAATATAATTAGCATGCTATACCTATGTGTATTGCAGCACTATTTATAATAGCTAAGATATGGAAATAACCCAAATGTCCAAAACAGACAAGTGGATCAAGAAGATGTGGTATATATACCAAATGGAATACTACTAACTGATCAAAAAAGATAAACTTATGCATTTGCAGCAACATGGATGAAGCTAGAATGGGTTATGTTATGGAAAACAAGTCAGAAGGAAAAAGATACATATGGGATGATTACACTTAAATGTGGAATATACAGAAACCAAAGGGTCAGGAAAAAGACAAAACTTGCAAGCTGACCATAGATCTGAGGCATATAGCATGGGAGGAGGAGGAGATGGGTCAGAACAAAGGAAGGAAGAGTGCAAAGGACCAGGAGGTTAGATCAAAGGTGCTATGGAGGTGGGGACTACATCTCAGGGGAGAAATCAAATACTGTACAAAAAAGAAAAAAATAATGAAGAAAATAAATACTTTTAATAAAAATACAATTAGCATGCTGTTAACTGAATACAATTTTCCTCTACTTTTTGAGATTCAAATAAAAACAAGACTATGTTAAAGCAATATAAATCCTGTGATTTAGCTCATGAGTTCTCTTGTTTTCTTCTAAATGGATTTGTATGTTTGCACATTACTTTCAGTTACTTGTTCTTTTTTAAATGCTACCCAAAAGCTTAGAATCATACATCATTATACAATTGAAATAAAGAATTCATTTTACGGATGCATCAACATATTTTTATCATTTTTGCCTGTCAGACACAAACTTTGCATTTAAAATACTTGAATTTTTAAAATATGCTTTCTAGAAAAGGTTACACAAAAAGATGTCTTTACTGGTAATTAGGAAGAAGAAAGTATTTGGAGGGAAATTAGAGGTGCTCCATCTCCATCATGTTTAGATTAGAAAGTTACATCCAAGACACAAATGTTGTGCAAAGATTAAACAGAGAGAAGGACTGGAATTCACGCCTGCTCACATAGGTATTAAATGACGTATTGCATTCTCTAGAACAAGGAGTCTCAGCATCTTTCAAATTCACTTAAAAACATATTTAAACTAGAGCCTCCCTGGTGGCTCAGTGGCTGTCTGCAGCCTGGGCCATGCGGGTTTGATCCCGGCATGGGAAGTGCTGGTTCTATCCCTATCCCAGCTGGCTGGCGATAATCCCACATGGTTCCCCAGACCTCTCCTGTCACACCTGCTGCTCCCCTCAGCAGTGTATTTTCTCAGTCTGCCTGTTCTGTTTCCTGCTCTGTCTCTGGTGAATCCTCTCACTCTCTCACACCTCTGGCCTGTACCCCAGCTCTTGTATAAAAATAAATAAATCTTTAAAAATAGTTAAACTATTTTCTCTTTTAAAATAAAAAATGTAGGGCCTCCCAGGTGGCGCAGTGGTTGAGCGCTGGGTTGTGGAAGCTGCCCGTAGCCTCTGCAGCGCAGGTTCGACCACCGGAGTAGGGTCCCACATGGTGCGCAGACCTCTCCTGCCGCCTGCTGTTCCCCTCAGCAGTGTACTTTGGTCCTTCTGCCTGCTCTGCTCCCCGCTCTGCTCTGGTGAATCCTCTCACCCTCCCACGCTTCTGACTGTACCCAGTGCTTGTATAAATAAATAAATATATCTTTAAAAAATAAAATAAAATAAAATATACTCTTTTGATTTCTTTATTGTAAACAAATATTTTAAAATTAACATTAATGCTTTTCAATTAGCTTCAACTGCCTAAACTCATACACAAAATATGTATTATTTTGTAAGCGGTAGAGTGGGATTCCATTTTTTCTACTGAATGATCTTTACATGTTTTCATCTAAGAAAATGCTGGATGCATATTCTTGAGTGATATATATATATATATATATATATATATATATATATATATACCATGACTGAATATCTTAGTTTTTTGAAAATGCTCCTTTAACATATTTGGCACTGGAAATCGTATAAAAGCTGTCAGTTTGAGATGACCCACAGGTGAAACAAAGTGTGTGATGCATATGTATAGAAAGATTTAGATGCTATGCTAGGAAATCTGGAGCTTTTCTTATTAATGATCCTTCTTGAACACTTGTCACTCTGTCTTGTCATTGCTTTCTGAGTTTTCTGTCTTTACTATAAACTTAAATTTCATCTGGCATGAACATATAGTAAGTAGGACCTGAATGTATTCTGGCCAAGTAAGAGATGAATAAGTGCTGAAATATCAAACCCAGTATGGCTAGTATAATTTAGAATAGAAAGTCAATTGAAAAAACTAAGTTTGGATGTTTCAACAGAAATTATTGAAAGGCAGTATTTAAGGCCCTAACTTTTGTGTTATATTTTATTGAGGTTATGTTGGTGTACAACACTGTATATGAATTAAAGGTATACTTTTGTTGCTCTTTGATTGTATATTATTATATTACACCCATCACCAAAGTGCCTATAGTCCTCCACCATATGCCATTGCTCCCTTTCTCCCTTCTCTGTCCTTTCATCTTTCCACAAGAGCATGACTTTTTTTTAGATTTATTTATTTATGTATGCATACAAGAACTGGGATACAGGGCAGAGGTGTGGGCTGGTGAAAGAATTCATCAGGGACAGAGTGGGGAGCAGAAGAGGAGGATCCACTGAAACACACTGCTGAGGGGAGGGCGGAGAAGTCTGCTGAGCCATGTGGGTTTGCTCCCTGGCCAGGGTGTGAACTTGTGCTGCAGTGGCTGTGGGTAGCTTCACAGTGCTGCGACTTAACCCTTTGCATCACCAGGGAGGCCCAAGAAGAGAGAATAACTTTTAAGATAAACCCTGGTATCACTCTACTCCCCATGAGAGTGAAGAGTAATTCTGTTGTCTGGTAACACAACCCCTCTGTAGAGAGTCCCAAAGAATTGAGAGAAAAAAAAAAAAAAAGTACCTGAAACTAAAAATTGGTAATAGCGAACTCCTAGCTTGGACAGTCAATATACAAAAGTCTATTGCTTTTTTACATAGTAGCAATAAATAATTGGAAGTTTAAATTAAAAGCATAACACTATAAATATTAGGATCCTGAAAATGAAATGCTTATGTATAAATCCAATGAAATATGTACAAAAGTTCTAAAAAACTTAAATAAAACAATTTAAAAATACCATACTGGGTATTGGGGTGAGAAAAATCTATGCTTTATCACAAGACAATTTAAACTCAGAGTGTAGCTAGGGTTATTCTTGAGAAAAGTTTTTCAAAACACAATGAGATATTCATAAAATATAGTTTATATTTTTATAAGTTCAAAACTGGAGCCTTTAACAATTTATGCTCCTCTGATTTTTGCCCTTCCTAAATTAGTCTAGAAATAAGGTTAGAGAGAATTCAGAATTTATTATACTCTGTGTTGATTTTAATAATGTCAAAATGTTTGTAGGGGAGGAAAGAAAATGTTATCTTTATCAGTCAAGGCTATCCTTGACTGATGAATCTAACTTGTAAGGAAAGTGATAAAAACTACTGTACATTTTTCCATTGAGCTTTTAATATTGCTTTAGGAAAACCCTTGAGAGAAAAGACTGAGACTTCTGTTTCCATTGCCAGAGCATTGACTTAAAGGACAACTATAGTAAGTAAAAATAGATTTGGCGGTAGTGCTCATGTGGACCTTGGACATAAATGTGCTCAGGACAGTAACTTATCTGGAAAGCTGTTGTAGAACATTTTCTAGAGAGGCAAAATGATATGAGTTGAGAGTATGTGTGCTGTTATTTTAAACACCAGTGTTCAAATGCTTACCTAATAAGACAGACTCTGGACAAGTTTTTACAACTTTTCTGAAGGTTGCTTCTTCATCTGGAACATGGAGATAATAAATTCCTCAAGCAGTTATTGAGATAATTAAATGAAGCAATTCTAGTAAAACCCTTCACACAGTGCCTGGTATACAGCCAACATCAAAGAAGAGAAACTGTTTTGTTTTGCTATTGTGTCATCTGTAGTACCGATTATGTAGGGCTGCATTAATCATTAGCCCTAGGGCCTGACTACTACAGAGGGAGCAGAGAGAATGATATTTTAGTAGATTATCCTCTTCTCCTATAGGCTCTTGTTGTGGGGAGATGCACCACTGAATATAGTCAATGACAAGATTTTGAAGTAGAGTGAAGGATTGCTGAAGACTATAATAAAAGTATCTAAGACTCCCTTAAGACTAAGGGGAGAAGAAATCCTGCATCTTCTTCATCATTTATCTTGCCCACTTTCCTCGGGTAGTCTAATAGCAGTGAAAGTGGGGACAGTAAAAGACAAGGAGGAACTGTTGGTGGCAGAGAAACAGTATTAGGAAAAAAGATGAGCCTGTTATCTGAATTCCAAAAAAGCTTGGCTAAAAATGTGCAGCCCCCAAAGAGAATGCATGAAGCAGGTTATCTTAAGTTTTGTACAATCCTGTTCTCTCTCCCTGTCTGTTCTTTCCTATCAGAACTAAGTCCTTTAATGATGGAAGGGCTGAACATGAGTAAACATTTCACAATTAAAAATAGCTTCCTTTAATTAAAAGTATTGTGCAGAGAGGAGGTAGTTGTTAAATCAGAAGATTGAGGAACTATTCAAAACTAAATATTAAAACCACAAATAAGGAGCAAAACTTTAAACACATAAACTTAGAGAAATGTCACTTGCATTTGCTCGAAATACATTTTGCTGAACATCTAGACTCTTAACAACAGTACAAGTAGAGGATACCAAAGTCATTTTTATCGTAAAGTGCTAAAGCATATGGTGTAGGGAATTGCAAAATAGGGCAATGCACAGTGAAATGCTAATTGTAGGTTTTAGTTGAAAAGCGGAAATGAAAGGTGAGTGAGATGCATACAGGCTACTGTCTTCTAGATTGTGTAAGAGGGCCTTCCTGGTGGTGCAGCCGGTTGAGCACAGCACTGGGAGGCTGTCCGCGGCCTCTACAGCTCATGTTCCATCCTGGCCAGCCAGGGATATTCCCACGTGGCGGTGGGGCAGACCTCTCGTGTCACACCCACTGCTCCCCTCAGCAGTGTACTTTGGTCCTTCTGCCTGTTCTGCTCCCTGCTCTGTCTCTGGTGACTTCTCTCACCCTCCCGTGCCTCTGGCCTGTACCCCAGTGCTTGCACAAACAAATAAATCTTAAAAAAAAAAACATGTAAGAACTGGAGTGAGTATTGGAGCTAGGATATAAATGTTAGCATACATGAATAAATATAATCTTGAAAAAAATGTGTGAGTGTAATATGTTAGTTAAATGTTTAATAATGATCCACTGTGTTTCTTATTCTTCAGATGCTGGAAAGCTCCACAATACACAGTTGAGCATAGAAAAATGCAGGGTTAAAGGCACTGACCCCATCACAGTTCAAAATCCAAAGTAACTTTTGACTCCTCAGAACTTAACTATAGTCTTCACCTTGTTATCTTCAGGAATTGGTTTCAGAACCTCCCCCTCCATTTGGATACCAAAATTTGTGAATCCTCATGTCCCTTCTGGTTGACCAATGAGTTCATTACCACAGATTTCATCAACTGAAACACTGGGTTGGTTGTATCCCTGATTGTGGAATACACAGGTAAGGGCATGGCATACTTCAAACACAATGGCATACTTCAAACCCTTATTGTTGAAGGATCAATTCTACACTTTCCCAAACCCTTACAGTTGAAGTGGGAGGAAGGAGTTAAACTAGCCTGCCTGCTATTTCTTTATTCCCTTCATTAGAACACACCTCAGAGCAAGAAAAGGCAGGTGACTCTGGTATATTCTCCTTATCAATTGAGTGCCCAGGTAGACAGACTAAGTATATATGCTGGGAGGTAGAAATCTTACCAAGAAATGCTCTCAGCATATGGGACCCTGTTTAAGGGTTCCCTCAATGTAGAAATATAACCTGGCATCTCTAAAATCTGACAGTTTGTAAGTCTATAAAGAGTGTCCCTCAAGGTATGCAACTATCTAGAGTAGAAAATGAAGGTGTTTCAGGATTTATGCTCTCACTGCTCTATGAACAACTTTACAAGCCATATTTAGAGCCCTTATCTATTCTGCTAGAGGTGTTTGTGTGACATGGGAAGAAAGGACCCAGGGACTTTTCCTTGATGTTCAATAATCTCTCTCTGCTTGTTTTGAGACTTTTCAGTGCTTTTATCTTTGAAGCCATTACTAATTTATTACTAAGTTTTCTGATTTTTGTTACGGTGGCCATACTACTCAAGTGGCAGATCAGGGCAAGAGGGTTTTGTTGTTCCTGCACAGCCTTAGCTGGCAGACCCTCTCCTGTTACCAGACTGGTTGGAACATTGGAGTCCCTGGGGCACCACTGACTGGGTTGCTCTTGCGGCAGCAACAGAAGTTCCCCGGTCTGCTACCCAAGCGGGCTGCTATGGCCACTCCAGGCTGCTCCTACAGTGCTGGCAGAGGCAGCAGTGTTTTACCCACCCTGATGCCCTAGAGCATGTTGCTGCAGCCCATAGCCCATAGCAACAAGGGTTGCCTTTCTAAGCAGGTCACCACAGGGGCTACAACAGTGAAGGCACCCCCCAAGCCCATAGCCTCTGCTTCAGGGCCCCTGGGAGTTGGGTTTGGCTCCATGTAGGCAGCCCCAGCACTGCAGGTCCCTGAAACCACAGGAAGGTCAGCTGTGAGCCAGATCAACACGGTGGACTTCCAGTGGCAACCCACCCTGCAGCCACGAGGATCCATGTCCCAGCACCTTTGCAGGGCCACCCACGTCTATTACACCTGTTCCTACTGAGGGGGACCTGTACAGTGCGCATCTGGCCCAACTGAGGCCTGCTCTGGCCATGGCTCCCTGGAGCCCAGTATCTCATCAATCTGACCAGACTTCAGTGCAGCTCAGGTCTGGACAAGGTGCCAGATTTTTTTCTTTTGTATCTGGTGCCAGGACTGTGAATGAACCACTCACGTTCAAGCTCAGTAGACCAGTCAGATTTAGGATCCCCAGTTGTCATTAAAGTCTTGAAATCTTCTTGTAAATTGAAAATGGAGTGAGTTGATTGCTGCTTAACCAGCACCATTTAAGCAGTTAGAATTGAAAAGCCGTCCAATCAGGCTTGCAGGATGGGGAGACTGAAGAGGATATAAACAGGGCAGGAGCCAGCTTGCACTTTTCAGCATACAACCGCCATGGAATTCAGTAGACGGCTATGAAGAATGATTCTGGTCTGATGTCCTGTGCTATAGGGTCTGGCCTTCAGACTGTTGCTGTGGCTACTGTGGCTACCTGTGGTCACCTTCATCTACTACCATGAATTGGATCCTGGTCTACTGCTTACTGGTGTACCTCTAGCTCCAGACCCTCATAAAAGGGAAAGCACCAACTTGCATGAGAATCCTTTGTTTGGGACTGTAAAACTACCTTGCATGAGATAGCTGGCAACACGTGGTCTAGAAATGGTTTAATTTTCCCCAATATCCTGTTTGTTGTATAGCCCCATTGTATTTTCACACTGAGACTGAGTGGTCTTGCAATTGTCAGCGCATGGATGAAAACCTACAGACAATGACCTGCCCCCTACCTTGGCACTGTTTAAGTACAGAAGTAATTGACAATACAGCCCACAGTGTCAGCTCCTAGGGTTCTGGTTATGTCATATTCCTCTAAACAGATGCTCATTCAAGAGAATTAAATTTGGAATTTAGATAAATCAAGAGAGGGACAGGGCATTAATGGTGAGTTTACTAATCCATGTACCACTACAGCTAATGTGAGCAACTTGTGTGCATTTGTGTGTGTTTGGAGAGGAGGGAGCATAAATTACAGATATATTTCACAAAAGGAACAATAGAAGTGAGAGCAAAAAGACAAAATATCATAAAGAAGGGAACACGGTTTTCCTGAATTTCACCTTTTTTCTGAGAAATAGTAAACAATTTTTGTTTTTCATGATTTTAGAAGAAACTATGTGCTTGTTTTAACATATGCTTGAATTGTTTCAATGACAATCACAACCCAGAAACACCTTGTTGCTCTTTTGAATACTCTATTATATTTATACAAATCTGTCTCCAAACAAATTTCACACATCAGTCTACTCATTGGTACTTATTTTATTCTGCCTTTAAAGTGTGTGAAGACAGTCATCAAATTCAATTGAGTCTGCTGGTATCTTATTTTTTTTTTAATTCTTTTACTCATTTTCCACAACATTATTTACAGTTCATTTTCCATTGTCAGACTTCTCTGAATGTACTCAAGTTTATGTAAGTCTTCTTTTGAAAATAGATCCAGGTTTTTCTTCAACACCACCACCAGAGGCAAGTTATATCTACATATAATTTTAGGGATCAGCAGTACCTGCAAGGGAAGGGAAAAACTGATTTTTAAGTATCTAATACATAACAATGCATGTACCTTATCTGGATAATAATTCAAACACATGAGCCATAAAATGAACTCATATGTACTAAGAATTTGGATATTTGAATATTTAGTGAACATTTTAAGATATTTCAGGCTTATTTGTTTCAAGGTGAAGGTATGACTTTGGTATTGGGGTTATGTTCTCAAAGTCCTTATCTTCTATAAATAAATGCATTCTGAAAGATTATAGTGAAACAACATATCATCTAGTGTTTTTTTCAAATTAATCCACAGAGTTGTATATATATATATATATATATATACAATATATATATAGTTGCATATATATAGTATATATACAATATATATAGTTGTATATGTGTGTGTGTGTGTGTGTGTGTGTGTGTGTGTGTATATATATATATATATATATATATCAAGATCACCATGGATAGGTAACTGATGAAGCACACTGAGTGAAGGGTATATATGGTTATGGACAGTATTTAGTCAATTTTTGAAATAATTACATTTTTTTTAAGATTTAGTTATTTATACAAGAGCTGGGGTAGAGGCTTGGGAGGGTGAGAAGATTCACCAGAGACAGAGCTGGGAGCAGAAAAGGCAGACAGACTGCAAGCACTGCTGAGGGGAGCAGCAGCCAAGACAGGAGAGATTTGCCATGCCATGTGGGTATCTCCCTAGCCGACTAGGAATCAAACCTGCACTGCAAAGGCTGCGGACAGCTTCACAGTGCCGCGCTCAGCCCACTGCACCACCGGGGAGGCCCAAAAATAATTGAAATTAATCATGACATAAATCATCATTTTCAAATTTTAGAGTAAACTTAATTCCATAAGGACAGTTTGCTTCAATTGATTTCCTTAACTATATGTCTTATTTCAAGAGCCCATGCCCCACCTGTTGGTTTGTGTGTGTGTGTGTGTTACTCAAAAAATAAAACTTATAGTGAATAGATTTAAAAAATGAGCTCGTTGTCAGAAAGGTGACTATTGATGGTGATCATGAAATTAACAAATTATTTTGTTCCTTTTTTTACACACTTTATTTATTTTTTTGAGATTTATTTTATTTATTTATATAAGCACTGTGTACAGTCAGAAGCGCCGGAGGGTGAGAGAATTCACCAGAGTCAGAGGGTAGAGCAGAGCAGGCAGACTGACGAAGTACACTGCTGAGGGGAACAGCGGGCAGCAGGAGAAGTCCGCGCCGTATGGTACCCTCACCCGGTGGCCTGGGAGCTAACTGGTGCTGCAGAGGCTGCGGGCAGCTTTGCAACCCAGCGCTCAACCACTGAGCCACCGGGGAGGCCCCTATTTTGTTCTTTAAATGATACATAATAAATATTCTTTTAATTTAAAGATTAGTCAAATACAAGGAGTTTGAGTGACTCTTGATCATTTGCAAAGAAAATAGATTCATTAGCATAATTTTAAGCTCTTTCAAAGGATGAGAAGAGGGAGAAAAAGAAAAAGAAATGATTGGATATATTCATTTTAAGAAATCAAATTTTGGGCCTCCCCGGTGGCGCAGCGGTTGAGCGCTGGGTTGCGAAGCTGCCCGCGGCCTCTGCGGCACCGGTTCGATCCCCGGCTGCTCCCCGGCCACTGGAGGAGGGTCCCACATGGCGCGCAGACCTCTCCTGCCGCCCGCTGCTCCCCTCAGCAGTGTACTTCGGTCCTTCTGCCTGCTCTGCTCCCCGCTCTGGCTCTGGTGAATTCTCTCACCCTCCCGCGCTTCTGACTGTACCCAGTGCATGTATAAACAAAACAAACAAACAAACCAGCAAACAAACAAATAAATAAAGCATGCCTCTATAAAAAAAAAAAAAGAAATCAAATTTTAAGTAAATCCCATTACAAATATTATCACCAGGCTTCTTTCTTTCTTTTTTTAAAAGATTTATTCATTTATGCATACAGGAACTGGGGTAGAGACCAAAAGTGCAGGGGTGGGGGGTTCGAAGATTCACCAGAGACAGAGTAGAGAACAGAACAGGCAGACTGACTGAAATACACTGCTGAGGGGAGCAGCGGTCCAGACAGGAGAGGTCTGCTGTGCCATGTGGGTAGCTCTCTGACTAGCTGGAGATCAAACTCGTGCTGTAGAATCTGTGGATAGCTTCACAGTGCTGTACTTAACCCCTTGCGCCACCTTGGAGGCCCCACCAGGATTATTTAACACATTGTGTGATAGAATTGTAGCCTTTTGTGTCATGTGAATGTTATTTTCAGTTGACTCTGAATAAAAGAAAATGGGGGATAATAGTTAAGAAAATTAATCTATTTAGTTCTAGGTCATATTTAAAACTAAGCAAAATCAAAGTATCACTTAAATATTCTTGAAAATGACTGGAAGAATCACTCAGTGATTACAAGTACTAAGAGTAAGTTATAGAGCAAGTATTTTTAAAGCATAGTGTATGTCATGGAAATAGAGGAATTGTTTTCAGTCTAGACAATAAATTATGAGATTTGAATTGATAATTTTTATGCTAAAACTCTATGTGCCCAATAATTTGTTGTAGCTTGAGGTTTTCAAACATTTTCAAAGAAAATGGATTCTATTGCTTTGCATCTACAGGCAAATTTTGTCTAAATATAATTATAGTAGGGATCAAAAAACAATCCAATCTATTACTGAGATATCTGTAACAAATCTCACTGAAGAAATCAAATGATTTTGAATTCCTTTCATAATTATATAGTACCTCACCAACTCAAGTAATTTCAAAGTTATATTATAACAGGGCCTCCCCAGTGGCGCAGCGGTTGAGCATTGGGTTGCGAAGCTGCCCGCAGTCTCTGCATCACCTGTTCGATCCCTGGTCTCTGGCAAGGGTCCCACATGGCACGCAGACCTCTCCTGCTGTGCCCGCTGCTCCCCTCAGCAGTGTATTTTGTCACCCTGCCTGTTTTGCTCCCCGCTCTGGCTCTGGTGAATCTTCTCACCCTCCCATGCTTCTGACTGTACCCAGTGCTTGTATAAATAAGTAAATAAATCTTTAAAAAAAGGTATATTATAACATGTTTAATTTGAAAAATGATGTATTATATTCTTTATCTTATATGTTATATGTAATCCCAGAAACCAATTTAACTTCTCAGAACTTTCTAATAACTACTTGGAAATATTCTATTTACCTTCTAATTGCACGGTACTTAAAATTTTAGTTTTTTTTTTTTTTAACATTCATTCTCTAATTTAATCCTCATAGCAACCTTGTAGAGTACTATGTTTATTTGTGTTTTTTTTTAAGATTTATTTATTTTATGCATACAAGAACTGGGGTACAGGCCAGAGGTGCGGGGAGTGAGAGGATTCACCAGAGACAGAGTGGGGAACAGGCGGATCTACTGAAATACACTGCTGAGGGGAGCAGTGGGCAAGTTAGTAGAGGTCTGCTGCACCATGTGGGTCACCTCCCTGCCCAGAGATCGAACTCATGCTACAGAGGCTGTGGATAGCTTCACAGTGTTGTGTCCCCTTGCACTACCAGGGAGGCCCTAATATGTAATAATATGGTGAGAAGGAACAAAATCCTCACATAACTCATTTGTAATAATGGATAATTGATTCTAATTGCAAAAATGCCAGATCTCATGTCATCTGGTATTTTTCTCTTCTTGGATGCGTATCATAGCTGTGCATCTGTTTCATTCTTCTATCACTTATATAGATTGGTTTCTCTCTAATACACTTAGGTCCTATTTCACTATAATAGCAATTTTATTTTTGTTTTGTGTTTGGAAGCACTAGCTGACCAAATTCTATATATCAAATACTAGTGTTAAGTTGGATCAGTTTTTGTGTCATAAATCCTGTTCCCAGTAGAAGGAAACTGATTGGCTCAACGTTGGGCAGTTATTTTCAGTTTACCTTCCTCCTTTGAATTATAGTTTTGGCCTCCCCTGGTGGTGCAGCTGTTGAGCACTGGGCTGCAAAGCTGCCTGCGGCCTCTGCAGTGCCGGTTTAATCCCCAGTTGCTGGCGAGGGTCCCACATGGCGCACCCACTGCTCCCCTCAGCAGTGTATTTTGTCAGTCTGCCTGTTCTATTCCCTGCTCCTGCTCTGATGAATTCTCTCACCCTCCCGTGCTTATGACTGTACCCAGTGCTTGTATAAATAAATAAAATCTTCAAAAAAAGAATTATAGTTTATATATCCAATCGCCTACTGCATACCTCCTCCTGGATGTTTAATAGGTGTTAAAATGTAAAATGTCCAAATGTGAATGCCTGGTTTCCTTAGAGTCACATCTGATTTATCCCCTTTTTACATGTTCATATAGCAATCTGATATTTAATCAATTTAGACTGACTTCCCAATAACAGCCAGAATATGATGGCTGCTCAAACTTCAGTCATTCCCATGCAAGCTAACCTGCCATGTTCTCTCTCTTGCCTGGTCATTCATCTTTCTGCATCTTCCCATCCTCCCACAGTCTATTCTCAGTATAGAAAGTAGAATCATGTTTTAAAATTTTAAATCAGATTATGTCATTTCTCTGTCAGGTTACTTATTCTGCTTCTAGTAAAATCAAAATTCTTTACAACATTCTATGAGGCTCTTTGTTACCCACCTATTAACTTTCTGATCATGTAACCTTTCACTGTTCCCTAGCTTTGTTCACTGGCCTTCAGTCACACTAACATTTTACTTCTCCTCACACTTGTCAGGTGCAATCACAATTGTGTGTTCTTCCTTCTGACTTAAATGTTCTTATCTGAAAAGTCTGTGTGACTTAATACTCTCACTTCTTTCAAATCTTTGCTAAAATGTCAACTTAGTGTGGCCTTTCCTGACCATCATATTCATTTATTATTGTTTAAAGATTTCATTTTATTTATTTTTGCATACAAGAACTGGAATGTAGTCCAGAGGTAGGGGGGTGAGAGGATTCACCAGAGACAGAGTCGGGAGCAAAACAGGAAGACTGACTGAAATACACTGCTGAGGAGAGCAGCAGGCGAGACAGAAGAGATCTGCTGTGCCATGTCGGTTAGCTCCCTGGCTGGGGATCTAACTCATGGCACAGTGGCTGGCAATAGTTTGATAGAGCTGAGACTTAAGCTCTGTACCACCAGGGAAGCCCACCATCATATTTAAAATTGTGGTTTCACTCCCAGCATTTCCTAGGTTTGTTTCATGGTTGAAGTTTCTCCATAGCACTTACCTTCATCTGAAATTCTCCACGTTTTTTTTTTTTTTTTTTTTAATCTCTCTATCCTCTTGATAGCTCACTGGGATATAAAATGCATGAGTAGGTGGATTTTGTCAGTATTGTCTTAAAACACTGTGTGGTGGATAAATATTTGTTGAAATATTATATTGTCCACTTCAGTTCCAGACCACCATGGCCTATGCTCTGAATCCAAAGGAAGGGGAGGTTTACAAAGAAGGGGGTGTCAAGGAAGACAAAAATGATTAGTATCTCTCAGCTAGGCATACATTTCAAAATGAAGTAATACTCAGTATCTCTCAGTGACTTGTTCAAGGTTATATAATTAATAGTGGTAGAAAGGGAATTGGTGTAAATACTGCACATTTGAGTTCATAGCTTTCAGTGATCACATAGACATAGCTTCACATGACCTACAGTGCATTAGTAAGCAATTCCAGTAACTCATTACAAATTATTCTAAAACTGACTTATTAATGGAAGAATTACTACATTCTTATTTAATTGCATTCCCCCTCACCTTTCCCATCCCCATTACTCACTTTCCAACCACTATTTAAGGTCAAATACATCCTCTCTCTGCTTAATTATTATATGTATCATGGCCAAATTGAGCTATGTTGATTTTTCATGACCTAAAGTCAGTAGATGTTTACATTTTAGAAGTTTAAAATATATCCATAACAGGCTTTTGATTTATTCATTTATTTAAGATTTATTTATTCATTTATACAAGAACCAGGGTATAAACCAGATGCACAGGAGGGTGAGAGGATTCACCAGAGACAGAGCAGGGAACAAAACAGGCAGACTGATGAAATACACAACTGAGGGGAGCAGCGGCGGCGACAGGAGAGGTCTGCCGTGCCATGTGGGACCCTCACCAGCCAGCCCAGATTGAACCAGTGCTGCAGAGGCTGCCGACAGCTTCGCAGTGCTGCACTCAACCGCTTGCACCACCAGGGGAGGCCCCAGGCTTTCAATATAAATTCTCCCTAAGTTTAAATGTCCACTGCTGTATTCTTAAATTTTGTGGTATTCAAAGGGCAGGTTTATGCTCTGTTGTCATTGATAACAACAGGGTGAGACTGTCAGGTTGGGGATATTTACCATCATTTTTGTTAAAAACGAGCTTCATTTAGGAAATATATACCTAATAAAAATTCTATGGCACAGATAATGAATATTTGTGACTTGATTAATTCCAAGACAATTTTTAAAAGTGTTCTATAGCACTATCACAGAAAACAGACTGTGGGCCTCCCCTGGTGGTGCAGGTGGTTGAGCCCAGTGCTGTGAAGCTATCCGCAGACTCTGCAGCGCTGGTTGGATGCTGGCCAGCCAGCGAGGGTCCCACATGGCAGACCTCTCCTGTCTCGCCCGCTGCTCCTCTCAGCAGTGTATTTCCGCAGTCTACCCATTCTGTTCCCCACTCTGTCTCTGGTGAATCCTCTCACGCTCCCGTGAATCTGGCCTGTATCCTGGTTCTTGTAAAAATAAATAAATAAATAAACCTTAAAAAAAAAAGAAAACAGACTGCCACTTAAAGAATCTATGTTATTATTAAGGGCAGCTTTAGTGGCATCTGGACCATGAGTCTCAGAAGAATTTACTCAGACTGTTCCAGTTTAGGGACCATAAAGTTAACTGAAAATTAGATTAATTATTTGAGTTACATCCTTAAAAATACACTGCCTTGTGCTTTTTTTTTTTTTTTTTTTTCCCAATTCAGTGATTCATTCCTGTTCCGCGGTATTTCGCTCTCTGAGGTAAACATCACTAAAGAGAAATGTGGCCTATTTCATGAAGAAAATATTTTTTTTTTCCTCTTCTTAAGAACATGTTTCTCTTTTATATCAATGCCTCTATTAAAATGTTAGAAGAAAAATTGTAGTACCCTAAAATTTAAGGTATACTTTTCATATATGTGAATTGACAGCTAGGCTACTTAGAATTATCGGCTTTCTATGTGAATTTAAAAACTATTTAAACAACGAATCACAAGTCTTCCTTTACCATATTCTAGGTCAAAGTCAAGAGTGGTTTGTCCATTTATATTAAAGTGACAAGAGATGTCTTTTTTTCTCAGTTTAAATTCCTGCTATGTGCTTGGAACTGAGAATTTTTGCATAACATAGAATATAGTAGAACAAGGGGCAAGAAGTAGCATCAAGAGTGGCAGAGTCCATGCTTACTATTGATTTTTAAATTTCAGAAATACAGAATTGATGATAAAATATAAAGTAACCATGTTAGTATCCTATATAAAATCCAAATATAATCTATAATCATATTTTTACTTATATAAAATTAGCTTTCTTTCTTTCTAGGATTTTTAAAATTAAGTATTTTGTGGTAATTGTATATTTGCCTTCAATAATAATAAATAATATGGGACAATCCAGTATAACCTTACCCAGTATCCCCCAAGATACATCATACATAACTGTAGTACAATATTGCAACTAGAAAATTAACACTGATAGAATCTATTAACTTTATTCAAATTTATTCAGTTTTATAGGTACTCATTTGTGTATATGTTTGTGATATTTAGTTCAGTGCAGTTTTTTTTAATAAGATTTATTTATTTCTGCATACAAGAACTGGGGTACAGGCCTTAGGTGTGGAGAAGGGGTGGTGAGAGGATTCACCAGTAGAGTGGGGAAAAGAACAAGCAGACCGACTGAAAAACACTGCTGAGGGAGAAGCGGGCTGGACAGGAGAGGTCTGCTGGTCATGTGGGTCACCTTCCTGACGGCCAGGATCGAACTCATGCTGCAGATGCTGTAGATACCTTCACAGTGCTTTGCTTAACCCCTTGGGCCACCAGGGATACCCTAACACAGTTTTATCAAATGTGTAGATTCATGTGCCAACCTTGAATACAATAATTCCATGAAAGGAATCATTTGTGCTCTGTTTATTATAACCTAACATTTCTCTCCTTCGCATTCTCTAATTCCTGGTAAGCAGTAATTTTTCTCCATCTTTGTTATTTTGTCATTTAAATTGTGCTATAGCAATGGAATTGAACTGTTTGTAATAATTTAAGATTGACTTTTTAAAATGTAATATAATTCTCTGAAGATACACCCAAGTCGTTCAATGGCTGAGTAGAATTCCATGTTATTACATATTGAATTATGTTCCCCCAAATTCATATGTTTATGTCATTACCCCTATGTGACTATAAAGATATTATTATGGTTAAATCAGAACATAAATTTGGGACCTTAACCAATAGAATCATGGCCTTATTAGAAAAGAGAGAGAAAGAAAGGCCTCTGTCACTAATCATGTCAGGTGAGGACATAGTGGAAGAGCACAGCCATCTCACCTGAACACAAACATGATGGCACCAAGATCTCAAATGTTGATCCCAGAATTGTGAGAAAATAAATTTTGTTGTGTGTCAGTCAGAGATCACTAGCACATAATACTATGGTTATATCAGTCTATTTAACAAGTTTGCTTAAGCCATATGACTTAAGCTTCTTTAAAATAAATTATTAACTTTTAATATTTTTAATTTATGGAAAGTTTTTATGTAATATAATGTTCTATTTCTCTGCAGTAAATGCAGACAAAATGCTGAATCAGATAGTAAATGTCTGTTTAGTTTTGTACCAAATTACCTTACACTTTTTCTAGCATGAGTGTACAATTTACATTCTCACAATAATACATGACAGTTTGAGTCATTCCATATCCTAACCAGAATTTGGTGTCATCACTATTTTTCATTTAGACATTCTGATACATGTATTTTGTCATGTCACTGCAGTTTTAGTTTGTATTTCTCCAGTGATTATTTATACTGAGCATCTTTTCATTAAGACATTTTAGATTTTTTAAATCTATATCACACTATCTTAAAATCTATGTTTTTCTTCAAATACTTGTACTCACAATAAAGTTTTTGATTGATTTGTGTATTTTATGAAACAGAAGAATTTTTTACTCATTAACTCAATTTTTATCTGTAAGACTCCAGATAATAGAGCTAGATTTTTGGGGGGTTCATATAAAATAGAATAGGTTCTTGAAATTATGGATGCTATTTTTTTTAACTTTGGGGTCATTTTTTTATTTAAAGATTTATTTATTTAGACATACAAGAACTGGGGCACAGGCCAGAGTTGTGGAGGGTGAGAGGATTCACCAGAGACAGACTGGGTAACAGAATAGGTAGACTGACTGAAATACACTGTTGAGGGGAGCAATGGATGAGTCAGGAGAGGCCTGCTGCACCATGTGGGTAGCTCCCTGGCTGGGGATCGAACTTGTGCTGCAGTGGCTACGGTGGGCTTCAGAGGTTGAGTCTTAACTCCTTTCATCACCAGGGAGTCATTTTTTTATAGGTTCAATTAATATAGATTCATTCAAATACTAGATATTTTACACTCCGGAAGGTGAGATAATGCCTGTGCATGTCCTCTATATCCACAAAACACTATAGGAGAAATAGACATTCGACATATGCATTGTGTGGACCTCTCAAAGAAAATCTTGAATTATGCTGACAGTTTCCAAATATCTTCCTAGATAAATGCAAAGAAAGAGCTAACAGCACTGTTAAAATGAATTGCATAGAAGTAAGCTGTAATCAACTATTAAATAATTAATTAATAAACAAATGATTATTGATGTAGTATATGCACTGCCAAAAAGGGAAATTGATAACCACAACCTTAACTAAAGAGAATAATCGAAACACTGTCAGTTAACTAGAGAGAAATATTTCCAAATAAGCTGCAAATTGGATAATTAGGAGTTATAGTGATGAGATTTTTCCTCGACAATCTCATTTGCTTTCCTCACTTTATGTTCTAAGCTGAAAGTAAAACAGTGTCCTGAGGCATATAAAGGAATCGCCTCCTTTAGTTCTTTGAGGAATGTCAGCTCATTCTGATTCACCAGCCCCCCCAAAAAAATCTTATCAAATAAAAATAAAACATAAATTTAAACTATATCATCTTATATTTTTGAGAGTAACATGCAGAATAGTGTGTGTTCTTTCTGCCATTATAGACATCTAGAAGCAAGAATTAGGGTTGCAAGTTCATTAAATTGTCTAGTACACTAACTAAGATCTAACAAAATCACTGATATCTTGATAACATTTCATAGAAAAATTTATAATTTATTTGAACATTGTTTTCAGTATTTGACAAACAGTAGCAAATGTTTAAATATCATTTCCCCTCCTTTACTGTTTGTAGCCTCTCTTGGCTGTAGACTACTCTAGCCCAAAATTCTCCAACCCATTTTACTTTTGCCTCTAAAAGTAAACATAGGTTAATATTATCTGTGATTTAGGACAATCGAATGTGTATGTGAATTCATTAAGCAAAATAAACAAAAAGAGAGGCCTCCCTGGTGGCACAAGGGGTTAAGATGCAGCACTATGAAGCAGTCCACAGCCACTGCAGCAAGAGTTCAATCCCTGGCAAGGGAGATACACACGTGGAACAGCAGACCTCTCCTGACTTGCCCGCTGCTCACCTCAGCAGTGTATATCAGTCAATCTACCCATTCTGCTCCCCACTCTGTTTCTGATGAATCCTTTCACCCCCATATCTCTGTACCTCAGCTCTTGTATGCATAAATAAATCAATCTTTAAAAAAATTAAAAATAAATAAATAATAAACAAAAATACCTCATATTTATTGACTGCCTAAAATGGGTCTGGGGTCTGTGAGTAGTCTTTTCATGTGGTAGATTAATTTTTGATCCTTCCAATTATTTCTTTTTTTTTTAAGATTTATTTATTTATACAAGCACTGGGTACAGTCAGAAGTGCGGGCCAGAGGCAGAGCAGGGAACAGAACAGGCAGACTGACAAAGAAATACACTGCTGAGGGGAGCAGTGGGTGTGGCAGGAGAGGTCTGCATGCCATATGGGACCCTTGCCTGCGGCCGGGGATCGAACTGGCGCTGCAGAGGCTGCAGGCAGAGGCTGCAGGCAGATTCTCGGCACAGTGCTCAACCACTGCACCACCAGGGGAGGCCCTACTTTTTTTTAAATTTATTTATTTATGCATCCAAGAGCTGGGGTGCAGGCCAGAGATGTGTGGGTTGAGAGGATTCATCAGAGACGGAGCTGGGAACAGAACAGGAAAACTGACTGAAATACACTGCTGAGGGGAGCAGCGGGCAAGACAGGAGAGGTGTGCCTCACCATGTGAGTTTCTTCCTTGCTGCCTGGGGATCGAACTCATGCTGCAGAGGCTGTGTATTGCTTCATAGTGTGCTGCTTTAACCCCTTGCACCACCAGGGAGGCCCCTCCCAATCACTTCTGAGAAACATTCTATTATTTCATTGAGACTTGCAGTGAGTTTTGAAGGTCAGAGAGTGATGAATACAAGATTTAACCCTTTTATCTGATTCTAGAGCAAAGGTCTTCCCCACTTTATCACATAAATGTTTTTCACAATACTTCAGAAGTGAAACTTTAACTTAAATATTAATAGAAAAGCATTCATTGAATTCTATAAACTAAGCCTATCAGTAACCACAGAGGAAAAAAAAAATCATTCTAAAGCATATTTCATCACCAACCAAAAGTACATAGAATCTATCAAGTTAAAACTATGTGATAAAATTATTTTCTTTTAAACTTTTATTATATTATCCATTTCAAATTATCCTTATGGCCCTCCCTGGTGGCACAAGTCTCAGGACTATGAAGCAATCTATAGCTACTGCAGCACAAGTTCGATTCCTGGCCTGGAAGCTACCCACATGGCACAGCAGACCTCTCCTGTTTTGCCCGCTGCTCCCCTCAGCAGTGTATTTCAGCAGATCTTCCTGTTCTGCTCCCCACTCTGTCTTTGGTGAGTACTCTCAACCCCCACGCCCCGACACACACCTCCGGCCTGCATCCCAGCTCTTGTATGCATCAATAAATACATTTTAAAAAATCCTTATAACTTTAAAATAAAAAGAGATATATTTTTTCCCTAAACAATTACCTAGGTACCAATACTTTAAGTGTCCAGTTGTTTGCAGTGATTTAATATTTTACAAATATCTGCCATAGCAGTCATTTGTCCATGTATTGTTTATAATGACCACACTTTTATCGAAACATGTTTTGTTTAGTATGTTGTATTTTCTATTGTGAGATAATTAAATGGAGTTGTCTCTCCTCAATTGATTTTTATACACTTTAACTTAGTTTGCAAAAACCAAAATGATTCCTTTTAAATATTTCTCTCTTCTTCAGACAAAAAAACCACTACGTAGTTAACATTTATGTGAGAATTTTTGCCAAAATAGTCTATAGAGGAGGCTAAAAATGTAAAGAGTACTACTACTCATCATTTTTAAACCTTGGTCTTTCAATTACCCACTGTCAGCTGCACATTTAATTTCTTTTCCTTTATTGTTTCCTTTCAGATGAGATTGAGCATGTTCAGGGTGATATGGCCATAAACTTTTGGTCCCTTTCAGTCTCTAGATGTACTCAGGTTTTACTCACCTTGAAAAATAGAATTATAAATAAATAAAAAGAAATTTCCCTTAAAGATATGTCCTTCAAAAGCTCATTTAAACATAGCCCTCTTGGTAAGCATTCTTAGAGAAAAGGTTACCCTTTTCACTTCCCATTCATTTTTCTGCAATCTGGCTCTGCTCCACACTACCCTCAGGTCACCTCCCTGCTATAACATCCAGGGGACAATTCCAGTACTTCTTACCTTTCTCCATACTTAGGAACATTTCTTATCATATCCTTAACATTTATATCGTGATCCTTTAAAAATTTCAAGATAAAAATTCATTACATTTTTTCATTTGATATCAATGAATGTGTGTGTAGGTGTCATCTGAAGAATTCTTTTTTTTTTTAAAGATTTATTTTATTTTTATACAAGAACTGAGGTACAGGCCAGATGAACAGGAGGGTGAGAGGATTCACCAGAGACAGAGCGGGGAACAGAACAGGCAGACTGATGAAACACACTGCTGAGGGGAGCAGCAGGTGAGACAGGAGAGGTCTGCCTTGCCATGTGGGATTCTTGCTGGCCAGCCGGAATGGAACCCGCACTGCAGAGGCTGCGGACAGCTTCACAGTGCGGCTCTCAACCTCCTGCACCACCGGGGAGGCCTGAAAAATTCTTTTTTTAACTTCTTTATATTATTGACTAGAAAATACTGTCTGTATAGAACTTTATTACATCCTTTTTGATATTTTGCTTTCACTTCTACGAAGTGGCTTTGAGAGTTCGTGGGAGTAAGTCAAGTAACAAGTGTTCCACTTATTTTTAAGAGGCCTGAATACCATTTGATGTGTAAGTCAAGATTGCTGACCCTTTTATTTGAACCTATTGACATAGGGAATCCTACTGAGGTTTTTAGTAAAGAGGAAACAAATATTTTATTCAATTTTCATTTACTAGATGTGTTACACTCCCCCCACCCCAGTATACATCAATTTGAATACCTAGTTCATAATTTTGGACAGTATAATTGAAGCTAGGGTAAATAGAAATTAAACATAGTACTATATTTTTTTTTCCTTTATAGGACTATGTTTTCTACAAAGGTAGGTAATAACGATTTCATTCAGGTACACTAATATGGAGGGTAAAATAATACCGAATGGTTCTTCAAATGTCACTTTCCTTCTTCATGTATTTACTCAAAGAGAGAGTAAGCAATAGGATGGCTTTTGAAAATTATTTGTGTGATTATGGACTAATGCTATCCACTATATTAAGCATCCATGAGTGAATTACTTGCTTTAAATGAAATAGTATTCAGGCTCTAGTATATGAAATAAATATAATAACTAAGCTTTATAAGTGAGCTAGATACTTTGTACATATCATTTCATTTAATCATCAAAACAACCTAGTATGATAAGAACAATCCTGATGCCTAATATAGTAGTATATGAATCGCAGAAGAATTAAGTAAGGTGCCACAGATTTAGTAGTAGATTTATATTCAATTCCAAACAACAGTATTAATGTAAGCAGATAGATGCTTGGATCTGTGCAATGATGAGGGAACTTAGGCATTACCTTAGAGTTTCACTGCAGGTCTTCCTCAATTCTAAAGACCATCAGTTGCTGTGAATTAAAAAAAAAAAAATCTGAATTTTCCATTCCAAATGACCAAATGCCCCCTACTGAGTGCCGATTAACATGGTTTTAATGGACGATAAAAGGCAGAAATATATCACAGCCATCATTTACCTTGTTGCTCAGGCCACAGGTCTAAGGAACATCAGGGATGCCCCTGTTATTCTCACACTATCACAACCAATCCTTCAACAAGTTAATTTTTTTCTAACAGATGTACTGAGTATTTTCATCGTTTATAATATTCTTTATTCTACACCACAGTAATCTTTTTCCCAGGCTGTTTCAGTGCCTCCTAAATGATATTTCTCCTTTTACTCTTTTTTTTTTTTTTTAAGGTTTATTTATTTATACATGCACTGGGTCCAGTCAGAAGCGCGGGAGGGTGAGAGAATTCACCAGAGCCAGAGCGGGGAGCAGAGCAGGCAGAAGGACCGAAGTACACTGCTGAGGGGAGCAGCGGGCGGCAGGAGAGGTCTGCGCGCCATGTGGGACCCTCCTCCGGTGGCCGGGGAGCAGCCGGGGATCGAACCGGCGCCGCAGAGGCCGCGGGCAGCTTCGCAAGGCAGCGCTCAACCGCTGCGCCACCGGGGAGGCCCTCTCCTTTCACTCTTTTATCTCCCTCTAGTTAATTCTCCAAACACAGAGTGAACTTCTCAAATTGTATATATCATTAATTTCTCCTGTTCAAAATAGTTCAGTGGTTTATAATCACACTAGGAGTAAAACTTTCAGTTTCTATTCACCTGACACCACTTGCCCTCACTTCTTTTCCTTCTCCCTTTTTCTTACTATTCCAATATTCTTGCCTCCTCTCTATTTCTCAAAGAACACAGGTCATCTTATTTTCAGGGCCTTTGCACCCCGCATTTCTTCTTTCTAACATTTTTCCAGCAGAGGTCTGCATGACTGACTTCCTTGGTTCTTTCATGCTTTTGCTCAGATACTGCCTCCTCAGAGAGATTTTTTTTGGCAATATAATCTAACATAACACAATTTCCTTCCTAATCCTGTCTAATCCCTTCTGCCTGTTCCATGCCTCTTGGAGCTGAGCTTTATGGACTGCCCCATCCAGATGCATTGTCTCTTTACTGTCTGGGGTTGGTCAATGAGTGCATTGGCAGGAGATTAGAGGGTAGACAATGCGATCAATCAGGTATTTATTATCCTGTTGCATCCTTTGTATCTACAGTCTATGTTAATAGTGGTGGCTTTTATTTGGGGCCATCGTTCCCATCTGGGTATGCTTCTACAGCTTTAGCTTTGGATGTCTTCTAGTTCTCTTTGTCTTTTAGGCTTAGAATGGTTATAGCTCTCCCTTATTACCTGGCCCTGAGTGCTCCATCATCCTCTGTGGTTATACTTATAGGGAAAATATAGGGAAACCAAACAAAGGGTAAAAAAAAAAAGACAAAAATTGCAAGCTGACCATAGATCTGAGTCATACAGCAGGGCATGGGGAGGGCAAGGGATCAAAACAGGGGAGGGAAGAGCACAAGGGACTATAGTGACAGTTTATGGATGATGTGGTGGTGGGAGATTTATGGGGAGTACACCTAATTGGAAAATCAAATATTGGACAAAAATAAACAACTGTAAGAATAAAAAGCTATCAAAATAAACTTTCTATTTAGTATTTAGTCTGGCATTTTTGAATTCTAATAGTAAATCAATCATTCAAGTTCAAAATACGTGCTACATTTTGAGTATTTAAGATATAGTTGATCTTATATCTAAAATGTGGTCTTTAAAAATGTAACTTTATTGAACTACTTCATGTGTGCTTATTTAGACTCCTCTGACATTGTCAAAATCTATTTTTAATTGAACTTGCTTTGTACGTCACTTTAAATGTCTTTTTTTGTGACTCTATCTAATGAGGTGAGCCTCTACAGCACACCTCATGAACTTAAAAAAATCTAACTTAAAACTTTAAATGTGTGATTTTTATGTGTGAAAATACTCTTATTTAGGCAAACTATATTCTCTTATCCTTAAAATAGATTGTATTTTCAATTCAAACTGATCAAATTAGAAGAGGGTGATTTAAAATAGCCATCTGGGCAACTATTAATTAGTTTAAATTAACTTTTCTGGGCTCCACTTATATAGAAAACACCTAAATTTGAAGATAATGCTACATTATCAGAAGTTAAACAATTTTAAAATATACTTAATGGAATAATTTTCAAATTTAGTCTGAACCTTGTTAAGAGTTTCTTTTTTTTTTAAAGATTTATTTATTTATTCATGCAAGAGCTGGGATATAGGCCAGAGATATGGGGGGTGAGAGGATTCACCAGAGACAGAGTGAGGAGCAGAACAGGCCGTCCGACTGAAACACACTACTGAGGGGAGCAGGCGGGCAGAGACAGGAGAGATCTGCCTATCCATGTGGGTTTCTCCCTGGCCGGCCGGGGATCGAACTCGTACTGCAGAGGCTGCAGATTGCCTCATAGTGCAGTGCTTAATCCCTTGCACCACCAGGGAGGCCCTTGTTAAGAGTTTCTTAACTCAAACCTGGATCTTTATGTGACTGGCTTATCTTAAGTTCCATGTTTCATCACCTAGAAGTCTCTGTCCTTGTAATCTTACATACTTTAGAATTATTATAAAAAACATACTAAAAATATTAACCCCTTTAAAAAAGAGTTTTTTTTTTTTAGACTTTATATCCATATCTTTTATCACAATGGTTCACAATACATCCCTACATCAGCAGAATCAGTGTCACCAGGGCAAGTGTTAAAACTCATTTCTCAGACCCCACACCAGCTCCACTGAATCAGAAACTCTGGGGTGACTCTATAGCCTGTGTGTCTCAGTACTCCTGGTGATTCTGCTTACATGCTAAAATTGAGGAGCACTGCACTCGCCATGCAAATTTACTGCATTTCACTGAGTCTTCTACTCATCAATTGAGCAAAACTGAACCAATATGAGCAATAAAGAAAATAAGGTAAACTGGGCATCTTATTAAAGGAAACATGAATTTCTGGAAGTTGCTTGCCTGGAATATATGTTATATCTCTATAAAATATCTTAATTTCCAATATGCCCGTAAGGAAACTGGGTAATCAGATGCTTCATTTGGGGATAATTAGTAATAGAGAATCTGTATCCTTGAAAGTGATTATTGTATTTCCTTTATAATTTTGTTATTTCTTTGATCTGTGAGTCAAGTTTATAATCAAAATACCAGCAATGCACCATGAGGTCAAAGTAATGATTTGAACCTCCCCTTTTAAAGACATAAACATGTTTTCCTCAGTATTGAACAAGACAGTACTGACCTTCAATAGATATTTCCCTCGTGTTGAATTTGTTCTGACACATCTCGAGGGTCCCAGGAGTTGAGAGCACTCAACAGAAGAACTGTTAGAGACTCCTCATGACAACAGATGGAAAAAAAAAAAAACTGTACAGTCACATATTTAATATGTGCCCACAAGTTACCTATCACCTGATGCTGAAAGTGAGGCAATTATCTGTCTTCCAATATTTTATAATCTAGTCAAGAATTAAAATGAAGAAAAGGAACTAAACATTTTCCTTATACTATAGCATGTGTCAGGGAAGGGAGCAGGACACGAGACATGAATTACACTAGTTACCTATGTAACCACTCAGATATGTTTGCATTTTTCCCAGTTTACAAATAAGGACACATTAGTCTAAGAGATCTCAGGTAAAGAAGTAATGAAGGTGAAATTTAAAATCAAAACTGGATCTGCAGCATCTAGGAATGGAGGGGGAAGGGGAAGGAGAGGACAAGCAGTGAAAACAAGAGTGGGTGGGGGGTACTGGGAGAGCACAGTGGACTGTGATGGAGGGCTATGCCTGCTTTGGTGGTGGGAGATCTGCAGTGACCACACATGAGGGGAGCAATCCTATCATGTCAAATAATTAACAAGGATATAAAATGTAGATACTTAATTTAACAAGTATATAAATAGGTGGGTCTTATTAAGTAAATTAAAAAAAAATCAAAACACATAGAAGTCCAGGTAAGTTTCATAGTACCACTTTTCACTTAAACATAAGCAGTGTTTCTAGACATATATAATAGTTTTATAAATGTACATCTTGATGTACATTATTTGCTGGGGAGAATAGAAAAGGATAGGGGAATTTGGATAAGGAAGTGAAGACTTCTCAGTAAAGTTCTTATCTTAAAGTTCTTATCCTTCTCAGCTATGGCTTGGATAGCAGGGGATAGAAAGTGTTGAAAGTAGGCCAGATGGACACTGTTTAATACAAATGTCTAGTCAGGATTGAAAAAAGCAAGTTTCACAGCAGAGTGGTAAAATCAACCTCCTCTTTGTAGGTACCCGTAAATGATGTAGGATGGCTTCGCTCTGCATGTAGGTACACTTCAATAATTAACAAGTGAAGGTGAACAGCACTGCTTACTTCTCTAAGGTGTACATTGGCTGGCTGCCTTTGTACATTCACTCACAGTTGGAGGGTACTGGGTCCTGCTTCTTTTGGCTTCAGCTTTGGAGATGCATTATTTTCCTCATGTACATGATGATTCTATTCCTTTCCTGTCCTTTGTAGCCAACAGGATTCATTCACTTTAGCTATATTATACCTCAAGGATAAACTCACAGATAGATTATAATTTTTTTCAAGTTCATAGGACTGAACAAATTCTTAACAATATTTTAAAAATATCAAGTTTTCCAGAGACTTGTTTATATATACTTCAATACAATAGAAAAGCACAGTTTTAACTTGAATAATCTAGTTTTCATTCAATTTAGTGTTAAGGATATATGCAGCAATAACTACAGGAGGTAAGGCACACTTAATAAAAGGTGCATTTGGGCACCTTTTACTTCAGTTGATTTTGATAACTTCAGTTGATTTTGATATCCCCTCATACTTTTTATTTTTCAATGAAAGTCCCCAAAAGGAGGTAAAGGAGATTTCAAGGAGAATTTGCAAAGGGGATTTTGCTGTGCTTTCTTGTTAAAGTTCATCTGTGGTAGGATTTTTGTTTGTTTATTTTCTTATTTGGTCACTGAATTTCAAAGAATCTCTTATCATAGAAAGCAACCCATGGATGACCTAAGAAGATAATAAAAACAGGAAGGGCTTCCCTGTGATGCAGGGGGCTAAGTCTCAGTGCTATCAAGCTATCATCAGCCACTGCAGCATAAGTTCAGACCCCGGCCAGGGAGCTGACCCACATAGCTCAGCAGACCTCTCCTGTCTCACTTACTGCTCTCGTCAGCAATGTATTTCAGTAGCTCTGCCAATTCTGTTCCCCACTCTGTCTCTGGTGAATACTCTCACCTCACCCCCTGAAACTCTGGCCTATACTCCAGCTCTTGTATGCATTAATAAATAAAAATAAATCTTAAAAAAAACATAAAATAGGAAGAAAATAATAGCCATTCTCTATAGAATACCAAAGTTTTAATTGAATACAGACAATCAAACAGACACATAGCAAGGTCAGCAACAGAGTTTCTGATTATGCTTTACTTTCATGATGCGAAGGGCCATGTGAGATTTGGAAAATACATATATAATATGGAAATTTAAAAAGATAATAGATTTTAGTAAATCTGTGGATATTAATTACATTTTAATGTGATTTTGAGCAAATTTTAGTAAAACATGCTTAGAAAATATTTTCAGTATGCTATTTCCATATAGGTAATTTAAAAATAATTAATGATCAGATAATACACATGTAATTTTAAAAATAAATTTATTTTTTATCAAAATTTAATGCATAATTAACATTTTAAAAAGAGTTTAGTAAAACAATATAAAACAAGGAATGTTTCCCTACTCCTCCTAATCTCTTTGGCTACTCTGTGGAGAGAATCTCAATTTTCTCCTTGTTTTAGCTACTTTGGTATTTTCCAAATATTTTAATGACGTTTTAACACTGACTGTTTTTATTTCTCAGATGTTAAATGTATCTATTGACTAACTTGGAAGCTGAGAGGATAGCTTACAGATTGTCTCTCACAAATGTACCCTTTCCAGGGCCTCCCTGGAGGTGCAAGGGTTAAGTCTCAGCACTGTGAAGCTATTCCATGTCACTGCAGCACCAGCAAGTGATCCTGCTCCCCAGAGGCCAGGAAACTACCCACATGGTGCAGCAGACCTCTCCTGTGTTGCCCACTGCTCCCCTCAGCAGTGTGTTTCAGTAGATCCACTTGTTCTGTTCCCCACTCTGTGTCTGGTGAAGCCTCTTACCCCCTACACAACTGGCCTATACACCAGATCTTGTATGTATGAATAAATAAAATAAATCTTTAACAAAAAACAAATTTACCCTTTCCTCCAAATATAGTTTGACAAATTCACACCTAAATTCTCATTAGTATTATCACTTATATGAAGATGTAAACATTGTTTCCTTTGCCTTTGGCATTGTGTCTCTTATGTATAAATATATAAAATAATTATTATACAATATGAAAACAGACATTGGCAGCAACAATATAGTGTTGGGGACTTCAACACCCAACTTCCACCAGTGGAGTGATAAACTAAAAGGAAAATCAACAAGGGAAAAGAGTCTTGACAATATGAGCTTAATGGACATTTATAGGTCTCTGCACCCCAATAAAACTGAATACACAGTCTTAAGTACACAAGGGACTTTCTCTGAGATAGAGCACATATTGTGTCATAAAAGAAAGTATCAAGGAATTCATGAAGATCAAAATCATACAAGTATTTTCTCTGATCACAATGGTATCAAACTAGCAATCAATCACAAAAAGAAAGCAGGAAAAACCTCTAATATCAGAAGACTAAGTAAAACACCTCTTAGTGACTACTGGGTTAATGAGGAAATCAAAGAAGAAATTTAAAAATACCTTAAGAGATATGTAAACAATCACACAAAACCTTCCAGAACCAATAGGAGGGAAGTATATAATATTACAAACCCATATCAAAAACTAATAAGAGCTCAATTAAACAGTCCTATTTCTCACCCTAAGGAACTAGAAGAAAATTAACAAACAAAACCCTACATTTATTCAGACAGTAGAATGAAATAAATAAAAAAATACAGCAGACAGAAATTAAATATAAATCAAAAAGAAAGATCAAATGATTAGTGAAGCCAAAAGCTAGTTCCTTGAAAAAAAAATAAAAAATAACAATGTTGTAAAACCTATAGCTAGACTCACAAAGTAAAAGGGAGAAAACTCAAATAAGTATAACCAAAAACAAAATAGAAGAAGTTAGGGCAGACAGCACAGAAATTCAGAGAATCATAAGATATCATTATGAACATTTGTATGCTATCATGTTGAATAAAGTAGAAGAAATGAGAAAATTCTTAGAATACGCAACCATCTGATACTGAATCTGGAAGAAATAGAAAGCCTGAACAGGCAACTTATAAGCAAGGAAAGAGAAACAGTAATCAAATGTCTCTCACAAAAGCAAAAGTCCAGTACCAGATGGTTTCACTAGTGAATTCCACAAAACCTTCAAAGATAAACTATACCTATACTTCTCAAATTGTTCTAAAAATTGAGGAGGGAATATTTCTAAACACATTTATGAGGTTAGCATTACCCTGATACCAAACTCAGACACACCGTAAGAGGAAAAGCACAGACCAGTATCCTTGATGAGGATAGACACAAAAATCCTCAACAAAACTTTAGCAAACAAGGGCCTTCCCTGGTGGCACAGCAGTTGAGAGCTGGGCGTCGAAGCTGCCCGCAGCCTCTGCAGCGCAGGTTAGATCCCTGGCCGCCAGCAAGGGTCCCACATAGCATGACAGACCTCTCCTGCCACGCCCCCTGCTCCCCTCAGCAGTGTATTTCATCAGTCTGAATGTTTTGTTCCCTGCTCTGGCTCTGATGAATTCTCTCACCCTCCCGTGCTTCTGACTGTACCCAGTGCTTGTATAAATAAATGAATCTTTAAAAAAAAAAAAAAAACTTTAGCAAACCAAATTCAACCATGTATTTAACAGATCATGCACCATGGTTAAGTCAGATTTATTCAATGGTTGGGGGATACTACAACATCAAAATTCAATCAATCTAATTCAGCATATCAACAAAATGAAAGTAAAAATCATGTGACCATATCAACAATGCATTTGATAATCTTCAATGTCCATTTATGATAAAAACCCTCAAGAAAATGGAGTTGAGGGAATACAATTCAATATATTGAAGCCATATATGCCAAACTCACAGCTAACATTATCCTCAGAGGTATAAAACTGAAATATTTTCCTGTAAGATTTGGTAAAAAACAAGGACATCCACTTTTAACACTACTATTTAATGCAGCACTGAAAGTCCTTCATAAATTAATTAGGCAAGAGAAATATATAATGGATAGCAAATTTAGAAAGAACTAAGATTCACTATATGCAGATGATGAAACAATGTCAATACA
The DNA here is from genome assembly GCF_964194135.1 of Talpa europaea. Taxonomy (NCBI): domain Eukaryota; kingdom Metazoa; phylum Chordata; class Mammalia; order Eulipotyphla; family Talpidae; genus Talpa; species Talpa europaea. The sequence goes on along the minus strand of NC_140071.1, from coordinate 84,467,145 downwards.
GTGAAGTAACATATTACAAACTAATTTTTAATTTAGCTATTTTTCTGTATGTAAAAAATGAGAAGAAGAAATATGGACAACAATCCTACTTGCAATCACATTGAAAAGAATAAACACCTAGCAGTAAACTTAACAAAGGATGTGAAGAATAGGTGTAATGACAACTATAAAACCTTGTTAAAGGAAATAGATAACACACAGTAATGGAAAGATACCCCCTGTCTTTGGATTGGCATTATTAACATGTCTAAAATAGCAACCTTACCCAAAGCAACATACAGATAAAGATTCCTTGCAATTCCTATGAAATTTTAATAGCATTCTCCAAAGAAATAGAGCAAACATTACTGACATTCACAAGGAAACACAAAAGGTCCTGGAAAAAAAAAAAAAGAATTTCTGAAAACAGAGAGGGAGAAAAAGAGAGAGAAACAGAGAGAGAGAGAGAGAAAGAGAGAGAGATGGATGAATGGAGGTATCACACTCCCAGATTTCAAAATATGTTACAAAACTGTTATAATTAAAACAACATAGTACTGGAACAAAATCAGACCTACAGTCCACTGGAACAGAATTGAGAGACTGCAAACAAAGCTAGAATTATGGACAGTTACTTAATGACGAAGGAGACAAGAGCACATATTTGTGGAAAGAAGTCTCTTCAATAAATAATGTTGGGAAAAATGGACAATGGAATGAGCCTAACCCATTATTATCTCACACCATACAAAAACATTAACTCAAAATGTATCAAAGACTTGGATATAAGAACTGAAACTATAAGATACACAAAAACAAACAAGCAACAACAACAAAAACAGACACAGCACTCCAGACATAGGCTCAGGAATATCTTTAAGGAACAGTTCCAAAAGCAAGAGAAGCAAAAGAGAATATAAACAATTTGGAGAATATCAAAGTATAAAATCTTCTATACAACATACGAGGGTGTTGATAAAACGTAATGACACCCTATGAGAAATATTTTCACATCAGATATCTGCCAAGAGGCCAGTAGTCAATATCTACAAATAACTCATACAACTCAATGGAAATAAAATAAAATATATAATAAAAATAGGCAGAAGTGCAAGTCACTTATCCAAACAATGCATATAAAGGCCCAATAGACATGTGAAAAAATGCTCATTATAACTTATCCTCAGGGAAATACAAATGGAAACCATAATGATATATTACCTTACTCCTGATTGAGATGTGAATGGGAGGTACAAAAAAGAGCAACTATCATGGATAATAGTTGAGAAGATTGTGTGTGATAATCAATTGAGTGGTCATATGCTACATGGAAGGAAATCTAGAGTTCCATAGGTGATAAATGGAAAGATATTGAAGACACAAATATCTATATCACTTATGCTAAAGACTCACTAAGGAGGAAGGTACCAGAAGACCTGGAGCTCTTCTGAAATGATCAGTCCTTTTGTAACTGTCTATTTTACTATAGAGCAAGGAATGATTTTTTTTTCTTTTTTTTCTTTTTTTTTTTTGTTATTTATTTATTTATACAAGAACCGGGGTACAGGCCAGAGTTGTGGGGTGTGAGAGGATTCACCAGAGACAGAGCGGGGAACAAAACAGGCAGACAGACTGAAATACACTGCTGAGGGGAGCAGCGGGCGAGATAGGAGAGGTCTGAATCCCAGGTGGGATTCTCGCTGACCGGAGGGGATTGAACCCACGCTGCAGAGGCTGTGGACAGCTTGACGGTGTGGCGCTCAACCGCCTATGTCACCAGTGAATCCCCAAGAATGAAGTTTTTAAGATGCTGTATATTCATTTTTAAAATAGGGAAATGATTAGCAATGCCTTTCAAAGGGTTATAATAACTGTAAATAATGAAAAGCACTAAGATATTTATCATTGTTTCTTATTGGTGATACACACCCCTAAAATTTTAACTTACTATTCAGATAAGTTTTACTTTTCTTTTGATTTCTGAAAGCAATAAATTTGAGGGCTTGAAATAATTTCTGCCTAATTATTATTTTTTATTAGTTGTTTAAATAGCAAACAAGTTAATTATAAAGTTGTGAGGTAAATGGGCCACTGGAGTTGGTTGAAGTCGAGTGTCACTGCTTCAGAGAATGAGGCAGGAGCAAAACTGATTTTATGGAGAGAACTGCTAGTTAGAATTGCTAGTTAAATTTCTAGTAGGCTTTCTAAGTCATGCATTTGAGGTGAAGCTAAACTAAATAGTTTTTTGATCCATTTCTAGGAAAGGTAGAACTGTGTATTTTGAGACATGCAAATGATACTCAAGGTAACTAATCATTTCAAAAAATCATGCAATTATAAACACTGACAGACAGTATGCACACAGGTAAACAAATGTTTTATGAAATATAAAAAAGATTTAAGATCAATAAAAACTAAAATGTGTCAGATCATTTGGAATATTTTTGCATTATGTCATCATAGCATAGGTTCTTTTGTCAAACTCTGTAATTCTTTTCTGCAAATGACATTTTGTTTGAGCAGATAACAGTTGGTGCCTCAGTTTCAACTGGCATTTTGTTACTAAACACAGTTCTTACACCATAAGGTGTTTTGTCAGTGGTAAGAGAAAGATGGTTTATATTTCACTATAGTGAAACAGCACAGACAGGAGAGTCAATTGCTTGGGATTCTGGAAAGTGACCATGCTGTCAAATCTAGCAACAATAAAAACATTTTTTTTTCAATAGGCTGCAGGGTATACTTTTTATGGAAGAAACTATAAAAGCAATTTAGAAATCCCAGAAAGCTTCACATTCTTATTTTGATTCTATAGAAAGTTCAAGGATCATATCTTCTATAAGCTTAAATACATTGAGAACAAAGTAGTTAGGAATATATTCATGGAAGTTCACATTTTCCATTTATCCATACTTCTTTTGGACACTTTGTGTATCAAAACTAATAAGACATTTTAAATATTTTTTTTCTCTCTATGAAGTCTTTTAATTTCAAATTCATCAGCATTTTGTACCTCTCTTGATATTCTAGCAAGCAGAGTCACTGTGGGGTATTGGAAAAGCTCAGGAATAACAGATGTATTGAACTGAGAATGTTTTTTAATGAGTAGTAATTAACTTCCATAGTGGCTTCATCAATGATGAACTATTGAAAACCCAGAATATGGTCACATTATCCAAAGAGAAGGGTAGTAAACTAATTAAATGACAAATCGTAGAAACTAGATGTTTAATTACCTTATTGCTTATTGTCCCGACACCTAAGAATCGTATTCAATTTTCTCCTTTGAATCTTTTGGACCTCTAGCCTGTAGTGACCATTGAAAATTTGTTATAATGAGAAAGCAGGATTAGCATCAGCTGCACAGTTTATATACAGGAATGTTTGATCAGTTTATCTGTGCAGCAAATTTTTCACATTCTGAAAAGAATATGAAAACTGAAACTCAAAGGAAAAAGGAAGTTTTTTATAGCACTGCAGGACAAATGGTCAAGGAATATAATGATGGAGGAATATAATCTCCTGGATTTTTCAAATCCTTCTATGGTTAATTGTCTCACTCAAATCTGCATAATAGATGCAAGTAAGCTAAATGCAAAAAGTTGTGATACCTAAGATGGAGAATTACTACAATTAAAATAATAAATTGTTATTTAAAAAAAACTACACAGTGGAGTTCAAGTATGTAAAACTACAGTATATACCACACACTGCCTACAAGATTTTATTTAGCTCTAATTGTTTTAATTTAGAAGAAAGCATAATGGTTCAGAAACATGTGAACATTGCATAGCAAGAATAAAGTTTTGCTTCTGGTTTTCACATCTGGCTTTACGATTTGAGTGAATTAACTTTTATATTCTTCAGTTTCTTCATATATAAGATGGGTACAATTGTAATACTTATATAACAAGTGCATTTTGAGTATTTATATATGCATATATGTATATTAGTGCCTGGCACATTTTAAGAACTGAATGAATATTAACGTTTATTGCCATTATTGACAGTCTGTAAATAATCAGTGGACTTTTACTAAGTCAACTAAATATATTCATTTATGGGTCCCATGAAAATTATTGTAGCAATCTGAGTGAAGAAGGGAGGCGGAAATGGGTACTGTTGTGACCACTTACAGCATAGAAGTTTTAAATACATCTGCCCCTAATCCTCACTATACACCTGTGGAGGAGGAGACATTATTTAGACAACAGGAAACTATGACTCAGAATAAGTAGCATAATTGACTGTAGATAAGGAGTTCTGGCACTTGAGCTTAATCCCTGTTATTCCAAGTTCATGTTCATTTTCTGATATCATATAGATTCCATGACATGAGGTAAATTACTTTGGATATTTGGTTTTCCTTGCATGGTTTTAACTTTTCATTTTTCGGAAAACTTTTTCTTTTTAATTGAGATAACATTAGTTTACAACATTGTATAATATTTTAGCACTATAGTTTTGTCCCCTTCAAATATACCATATACCATGTCTATAATCCAAGTTTATGTTAACATGAACACTATCCAGGGGAACTTCTCTACACTATCCTCCTACTCCTTTCCCCTCTGGACACCCCTGTTCTGTTCTCAGAGTCTAAGGGTTGTTTTTGTTTTTGTTTTAAGTTATTTATTCATACAAAAACTGGGATACAGGCCAGATTTGTGTAGGGGGTGAGGGGATTCACCAGAGACGGAGTAGGCAACAGAACAGGCAGATTGACTCAAGTACACAACTGAGGGGAACAGTGGGAGAGTCAGGAGAGGTCTGCTGCGCCATGCGAGTAGCTCCCTGGGCAGGAATCGAAATAGTGCTGCAGTGGCTGCGGTTAGCTTCATAGGTTGTGTTTTACCCTTGTGCCACCAGGGATGCCCTCAAAGTAGTATTTTCATATTCTTTTGATAAACATCTAGAAGTGGAACTGCTGTATCATATGGTAGTTCTATTTGTAATATATATTTTAGGAACTTCTATAACATTTTTTCATGTGGCTGCACAGTTTACATTACTACCAGTGGTGTACGAGGTTTACTATTTCTGACTTTAAATATGACATACGTAGGTAATCACGACCTTCTCAATTGAAAAAATGCCAATTGTGTCAATTATCATTACTTATTTAAATTTTAGAAGCAAAATTCTATCCAGGGTGTCCTTAGTGGTCTAGAGATCCAGTCTTACTTCTATCACAGCCACAGCTTGAGTTTGACCCCCAGTCAGGGAGGTAAACCACATATGACACAGCAGACCTCTCTCACCCATGGCTCCCCTCAGCAGTGTGTTTCAGTGAATCCTCCTGTTCTGCTCCCCACTCTGTCTCTGGTGAATTTATAAATCCTCCACACATCTGGCTTACATGCCAGTTCTTCTACTAAGTAAATAAGTAAGTAAGTAAGTAAGTAAATAAATAAATATTTTAAAAAGAAATAAAATTTCATTCAATGACTGCCTCTTAACACATACTCATCTAATTGTTTAGTCCTAGGTGAAGTAGAGAAATACACATATATAGAAGGATGAGTTGGAGGTGTTATTTTTTTCCTCCATACAACATGAAAATCTGACATGCACCTGCAAACATATTTTACTCAAACACTATATATTTTACTGATTATTCTAGGGTACATATCTGCGAATAAAATGAAATTGTTACTTCTGTGAGGTTTATATCCCAGTGTGCAGAAAGGAACAGTAAATATAAGTGTGGGTATGTGCTAATTTCATGTGGGATAAGTGTGCAATGGGAGAAAGATTGTAGAAGTCTGGCCTGATGAAGTGACTTTTACACAGAGACCTGGGGGAGGGAGAGTATCTCTGGGGGAAGAACAATCCAGATAGAAAAGACAGAGCTAAACTGGAGGACCAGCAAGAAAGCCAATATATGAAACAGAAGGATTAAGGGGGGCATTAACATAGCATGGCCTTCAGTGCAACTTACTTAGCTGAACAACTTTTAATTGAGGCTGGAATAAAAGTCTATTCAGATTGTGGTAGACAACACTTCTTGGGCATAAGGGCATAATCCTTGGCCATAATCCTTCCCTTGAGAGAGGGAAGGATTTGACATTTGCTTTAGTCTTTGAATTTTGAGAAAAATCTTTGTCAAGGAGGAAGAAAAAAAAAGCAATCAAAAGGAAAAAATTGGGGCCCCGCAGCCTCCGCAGCCCCATTTCGATCCCCGGCCATCTGCAAGGGTCCTACATGGCGTGCAGACCTCTCCTGCTGCCCGCTGCTCCCCTCAGCAGTGTATTTCAGTACATCTGCCTGTTCTGCTCCCCGCTCTGGATCTGGTGAATCCTCTCACCCTCCCGTACTTCTGACTGTACCCAGTGCTTTTATAAATAAATAAATAAATAAATAAACAAACAAATAAATAAATAAATAAATCTTTTAAAAAAAGGGAAAAATTAAAGGTATGAAAATTCATTGTTGTGAAGAACCTGTACGTTGCATTTAGATTGATCAATAGACTATTCTATATGATTTTTTTAAATTTCCTTAAGATAGCGAGAAAGCCTTTTATTCATAAATCTCAATATTTGCCAATGTACCCCCCAAATTAACATTTTAAGCTCTGATCAAATTCCAAGTAGAAATCCAAATTTATTTGTTGTCCTGTTACACTTATGAATTAATTTTCTCTGCCAACTGTAATTTATCTATTGAAAATAAACAAAATACCAAAAACTAACATATTGGAATATGGCAAAACAGACAAAGTGAGGGTTTAATGATTCTTTAACAAAGACCAGTGTTACTAATTGTTTGGGGATTATGTACCTAAAAATACCACAACAAATATCTAAAATTACCCCAACACAAGCAGAAACTCACAACAAATTAAAACAGTGACAGATTGGTACCCTGCACTAAAAATAATTGACAAATTTTTGTTATTATCATCATCAACAAATTGTTGAAATCATAAATTCACTTTTAAACATTATTCAATTTTTTTTTCAATTACTTTGCTCTGCCAGTAACATAGGAAGGAGCATCTTTGCCTTGTGACCAGTGCAGATTCTCTACTTCCATGCATTAGCCTCCCTCTTTGCACACTGGGAAACATGCAAGCAAGTAGCATTCTATTGGCCAAATTTCAGTGGTGGCATATTTCCATCTCCCAGGGGATGTGGGAAGACCCAACTGCACACCAGTAACAAAAATTGTGGCATATCTGTTTATGAAATAACTTTGGCAGTAATGGCAAAAGGATTTGGATGAAAACATATCCGAGGTATTCCAGCTGGAAGATCAATGCAGAGATTCTAAAGCAAAAGGCACAGAATGGGATGGCAGATAGTGGCTGCTTGGATAAGAACAAAAGAGATTTGGGGATCCATGCTGAGCTCTAGGGGAAATGTAAACAACACAGTTCTTTTAGAATATCCCCCAAGCTGCCCTGTATCAGGAAAGGGATTACTGATGCCATCTGCTGGATTTATTTGGGATTTAAAAGTGTAATCCATACAAGTATTAATCCAGTCTCCTTACACTGTGGATTCAGTTCTTCTACTGATAAGAAAAATGGAAACACATTAAAACAAAACAACCAGCAATGGAAATGAATTCCAGGTCATGCGCTGTGTACCTTAAGACTGAAACTTTGTATTCCCCCTGCATTGCAGAGAGACATATTATATAATTGCATGGAAAATTTTAGCAACACTCTAAAGCAGTACAGTTTAGTCATACATGACATTGAGGCATCTGGATTTAGGCTTTGTACTGCAATTCCATACATCTTTTGAGAAACAACTAGAAACTAAATTTTTAACATACTATACTCATTTTCTTTACTTTATTAGAGAACCATATAGTGGTTTGGTTTGCTTTTATCTTGTTTAGTAAATAAGGAGAAATAGATGAAAAAGACAAACAAATATCACTATTTGGTCTTAACTACTACATATGTATTTGAGTTCTATAAAAAATACAGTGATTCAACTTTTTTTAATGTTGACTTTAATTCTGTGAAAAAATGTCCTGTTAGTCATACTCTCTGTAGAAATATTGTAAGCCCATGATGTTAAAATAACAAATTCCTTGTGGTGCTTCAATAAAATTTCATTATTTTTAAAAAATATGTGGCTAGAGTAAGACTGATGCCAATGTGTATTTCCCAAGGATAACTCTCATAAGGTTTGTAGTGGGAAAAATGTTTCTGTAGTTAAATTCATTTGGAATATGACACATTCCAAATATCTCCTTCCGAAATTCGTTTATAAAGTGCATTAGTTAAAACACAAGTGTTGGTATTTGTTGATAGTTTACCATGTGCCGTTATCTCATTTAATGCTCATCATGATTCTGTTATGTGGACACTATCATTAAAACCTGATGACAAAGGAGAAAACTAAGACTTAAAGGATCGGTAGTTTGTGCAAAGTCAAATTGCAAAAAAATAGATATTAACTCTAACTTTAGAGCTTGTGCTCATAAATCTGAAGCCCTGTCTCCAAATATTAAAATATATAATGTATAAATATTATACGTAATGTATAAATATAAATGCATAAATATAAAATATATAACAATATTCATATTAAAATGACTTTTGTGTTAATTATATTTCTATATTTATGTTAACATGTTAAGAACTCTGACTAGGAGTAGAGTTCTCCTAACTTTGCTTAACCTAGCATTTATGAAACTATTTGACTACAGAATATTTACTAATTTTAGTGCAAGTAGTGCCCCACAGTACGCTGCTCTAGGATTGCTGATACAAGTTATAGTATTACTATGAAAAAAAGACAGGGAGTAATAACTCTTTAGTATTCTCTGGCCAGAAGAACTGTTGGTGTCCTTGCCCAGGCATGCCTCTCGTAGATTTCCACCTGACAATTTGGAATTTGCAGGAATTGGGAAGCGAACACCTGATATCTTTGTGTGACAGGTGCACAAATCATTGGAACCTTTTGCACAAATGTGTAACATTTAGTACATCCTGCAAAGGGAACAAACTTAATTTAGTTAAGCCACAGGTTGAATGAAAAGCAGCATGCTGCTTGTTGTTGTTTAGTCAATTAAAATGTCCTCTGTGTGTGGAGGAACTGTTCCACATTTATTACCAATGAGATACATGCTCTGGCAGTTTCTTTGCTTTGGATTGTCTTATATTTAGCACATTTACAGATCTGAGAATGAAGTATGGAAGACATCGTGATAAATTGTTGGACTTTTCTAAAGATTCAGAAGTTCTAAAGTTCCTGCCAGTGACAGATGGTCTGTCCTTACTCATCACTTGCCTTGCCAACAGGAATTGATTTCCTCCCCTGACCCTCACCTATTTTTCTTTGCTCAATGGCTTAGAGTAGGCTCAGCTTCTTAGGTGGTGGGGTAGTCACATTTGTTATGACTATATTGTTGTGTATTTATGTGACAGCAACTCTATATGAATATGCACCATGCTTTTTTTTTTTTACATCATAGTGTACAAATGTGTAGTAATGAGAAAAGAACATGGAATGAGAGGGAAAGAAGAAACAGTTCTTCTTTTCTTCCTTTGATTTCCATAACTAAACTTATTAGTGTCCTCACTATAAAACAGTGCCCACAGAGTACTTAAAATAGTTTAAGGGACAGGGCCAAGGTGGGGACAGGTCAGTCTCTGTGGTTTCTCACCTATGCACTCAATTGCAGGGTATAATTAATGCTAAGGTTCCAACAAAAATAGAGTTTATTTAACAAATAGGATATTGGGTAAAGGGAATGGTTTCTAAGGCCACATGTGGCCAGCTGTCTCATCCCTGATAGTGTCCACATTGTCCAATAGTCCCAAACAAAGGCCACTCATACTAGATGTCACTTTTCCATCAATGAGGGCCTGGAACTGGTTGCACACTGGTTAACACTTCATCGGAGTCCAATTTATGGTGACAGCTAGAGGGGCTCACAGGTGAGGCTGCTGAGATGACACTGCAGGTACCTAAAGCAACAGTCTGAAAGCTGGCCTGACCCCTGTCAGATGCTGAAACAGATGGCAAAAGTTCAACAGCACCGGGAAGCAGTGCTGGAAAACCAGAGGTGGTGGACAGCTCTCAAAGTTGACCAGACACAGAGCGCCAGTCACTGGCAGACAGGGCTATTTCTGCACTGGTCAATAGTGTCAGTACTAGTCTCTTGGAGGTGGTGTCAGAGTGTTTCAGCTTTGTGAGCTGTTTCTCTACATCAACAATGAATAGCTATTTGAGACACAGCCAAGGCCAATGGTGCTCCTTTGCAGTCATGTAAGAGGCAAGACTGGAGACAGGTGCAGTAGCAGGATCTCTGCAGAGGTCTGGATACTTAAAAGTCTAAAAGTCTTTGAAGATCTGCTAAATCCCGTGGAGGTTGTCTGCCAAATGTTTCTACAGAGGCAGTCAGCTGAATACTTCTATCTTCAGAGCGTGGCTGCTGAGACCTTGTGTCTTTGGAGGTTGGCTGCTGAGTGAGTCAATCTGGCTCTCGTTTTGCCTTATATCCTCTTTAAGGCCCCCCAACCCTACTAGCCTGATTGGACCAGTTTTCAATCCTAAGCACCTCATCTCTTTGGTGCCAGATAGCACTAATTAGCCTGTTTCTATTTTCAATGCACATAATTAACTCAATGTTTCAATGACAGCTGGGAAGCTCAAATCTCATGGGTCCATTTATGATTCTGACTGTTTGATTGGTGTTGTTTAAGGTAAAAGCTCCACCCCTGCCTACTCCAGTCTGCACTCAGGTCAGGGCAGATTTATGGGCAAGAAGACAGTGTAAGTGAGGCTAGAGGACAATGCATCTGGTGCACCTCTGTAAGGGCAGGTTTGACAATTTAGGGGCCCCTGCAGCTGTGCTGGGACACTCCAGTGACTACAGGGTGGGCTGTCACTGTGCTCCAGTTTTAACTGGATAGTTTATTGTTTGTTTGTTTGTTTTCTGTTATAATCTAAGCATAATGTGATCTTGTAGGCAGTGTTTCTTATTATATTGGCAATAATAAATATAATTTTGGGATGTTCAATTTTTTATGTCCATCTTTTTTTTTTTTTAATTTTAGCTAACAAAGGTAATACATGCTTTGTAGACTAAATTGCTAGACATTTATGAGGATTCAAAGAATGAGTCCAAATTTATTTTATTTTATTTTTTTAAGATTGATTGATTGATTGATTTGTACAAGCATTTGTTACAGTCAGAAGCACAGGAGGGTGAGAGAATTCACCAGAGCCAGGGCGGGGAACAGAACAGGCAGAGTGACAAAATACACTGCTGAGGGGAGAAGCGGGCGCGGCAAGAGAGGTCTGCGCACCATGTGGGACTCTCGCCGGTGGCTGGGGATCAAACTGGCGCTGCAGAGGCTACGGGCAGCTTCACAGCCCAGCGTTCAACCACTGCGCCACCAGGGGAGGCAGAGTCCAAAAAATTTTAACAATGATATGCTTAGATGTAAAATAGCTTCCCACTGTGAAAAATGGAAAAAAATCAAATTGCCTATGAGATTTGCTATGTAAAGAAAAAAGGGAGGGCCTCCCCTGGTGGCACAGCGGTTGAGCGCTGGTTTGCGAGGCTGCCCGCAGCCTCTGCAGCGCTGGTTCGATCCAAAAAAAAAAAAAAAAGGAAAGAAAACAATTTTTCCTTTTGAGCTTTGATATACTGTGGAAATACCTACAACGATTTAACAAATTTTAAGATGTCTTACATTTGACTTTTTATTCTTTATCCAGAAGTAATTCAGTTTGTCAAGTTAGTAATGCCACTAGTTGATATAGCCTTACTTAGACTGAAGTTTATCGAGTATAAAGGGGTTAGCATTGCTTATGGATATTAAAATTATCAAAGGAATTGACTCGGGATGTATAATGGTTAAATTTGTTATTTATACAATTATTTTAAAATTTATTTTTATGGACTATGTCTCTTCTAAGAATATTAATTATATGTTAACTTTATTTGACGTTAGTGCTATTTGGTAAGTGAAAAACATAAATATTTCCATTCCATTTTATCTTTTCTTTTAACTGTACTATAATTTTACTTCTCTGGTTATTTAGTTATATAATGTACCACTAAAGCTATACTAGTCATTTAAATGAAGGAACTCTAAGCTTATTGGGGTTCCCAGGTCTAGGTTATTGAACTCCTGCCATCTTTTTATGCCCTTTTCTAAATGCTCCTTCCATTAGAAATATCACTTCCATTGTTAATTAGTGGTCTTTTCACATTTTTCACTTTTAGTAACATTCAATTACAAAAAATGAGAAAATTCACGCCAGCTCTTATGCATGACCAAGTTAACCTAGACCTAAGAAAATTATATTCCTTTTAGTGGATAGTTAATCAGAATGAATGGAAACATTAACTTTCTTTGCACAACAGAGCAATAAAAAAGTTTCATGACTTCCTTAAAATATGGTGTCATGGTAGTAAATGAATTTTAGTTGTGAATACCTGTATATTCTGGTATATAATTAAAGGGATGAAATATTCATTCTTAAGTATCTTTCTAGTATAATTTGTTTTCCTTGCACAAAGAAAAATGGGGTCATAAATTATTCTGAATATTCAATATTCATGAAGAAACCAACAATTACATGGTTTTGAAACTGTGCCTTTATAAAATAACTGAATATAAAATTACTCTAATATATGTTATTTTTTGAGGGGGGTTAGATAAAGGTGCACAGCTGACATCAGTCAAAATACAATGCATTAGAAAACACAGTCTTTATTATTCTAACAAGTAGCCTCACAAGGTAATATATCAATATAACAAAGGCTTATTTCATAATTAGCATAGCACCATAGCAGTAAATAAGGCAGTGGGATCTGTTTCATGATCTTGAGTTAGTGTGGTGAATGAGTTATTTCTTCCCCCACATTAATGTGCTAATAATATTTTCTTGTTTCAATTTTGTACCGCTCAGTGTCTAATATGTTAGTAACCATGAGTAAAACCAAGGATAGGAGTGAGAGATTATTTCCCTGCTGATCCCAAATAAATAAGGCGGTGAAGTGAGTAAAATCATGTCCATAGATGAGATATTCATCTTTCTCCTTTACTGAGATACAAGATTGAATCTGTGCCTCAGAGTATTTCACGCTTTTGCCTGAAAGTTTATTTCAAAGCAGAGAATGTGAAAGGTGAGTAAGTTTTATGGTCTCGACAAATCATCAATAAGATACATTGTAACTCTTACCATTTCATAAGTGTTGTTGCACTAGACCACTTTTCACCTACCAAGTACTATTGGTTACTAAAAATTTTGAATGGCCTGCATTTTGCTTAATCTGGCACATGGTACTATAGGAGTTCCAAGGAAAACTTTCCCTTACTCCTCCAAAGTTCTTAGGCTGGTTGAGTAAACAAATAACATCACGTAAATTAGGGAGAGAAAAAGAACAAATTTAATTATATCTGCAAATGCTACAGTAAGTGAGACAGACTGAAGATATTTATTACTGCGAAAAGGCCTGGTGTAGGGGTTTGGGTGTCGAGGAGAGGCAAGGAGGACTCACCTAAAGAGAGAGGGTGATGCACATTATATTAGCAGATTGTCCAGATGTTTGTCCCTTCTTAAGGTAGGTGTCAGGAATTGACCTTCATTTTGGGTAATGTCCATTCTTTAAGATAATGGTAATAGTTTCAAAGTCAGAGGGCCTCCATTGACCTTTACTCTATGAACCTAGATGGCAAGTATTGGAAATAGCGTACTTGTGTGTATTCTGGGGAGGGTTATCCTTCAATATAGATTATCTAAACAAGGACAATTGAAGGAAAATTGAGTCATCTCTTCACTCTACTAATATTGCTTCAGAAGTATGTTCAATTTATATTGAATCCCTCCTGTTTCCATATTTAGTCATGTTGGTTTTTTTTTTTTTCCATGTAATATGTATCTTGGTATTTTATACAGACTTGTTCTATCTCTATATGTTTCTGGCTTGTATTCCTTTACTATATTAGGGAACTGCAGGTTTTTTCCTAACATTTTTATTGATAAGAAGTTATTGATGATTTGTCCCTAAGACAAGTAAATAAAAATCATCATCAAATTAAAATAAGTGCTGCCATTATTGGTATAGAGTGAATTTTTTTAAGATAAAATTGAAAATTGCTATGAATTATATTCCCTACATTAAGTGTCACCTGTTGAGAATGTATATATTATAAAAATTATTGTAACAAAAAAAGTTAAAACTAGATAATATGTTCTCATTTCTATGAAATAAATTATTCTATATACTTCAGTAAGGTCATAAGGGTCATTATGTTGTGCATTAAATGATATGTACTTTATACAAAAATTAAAAAGAATCAACTGTTAGTGGGAATGTGAAGTGGCACAACACCTATGGATAGAAATTTGGATTTACCTAAAAAATTTTAAATGGAAATTCATATAACCTGGCAATCTGACTCTTGGGCATGTGTCCACAGAATATGAAACCATCATCAACAACAACAAACATGTCGTCCAATATGTTCATAGAAATATTGTTTGCAATAGCTAAGACATGGAAGCAACCTACATGCCATTGATGAAAGATTATATCAAGAAGTATAGACACCATGGAGTGTTATATAACCCTAAGAAAGCATGAAAATCAGCCACTTTCAACAAAATGGAGGGAATTGAGAGAATTATGTGCAGCAAATTCAGAAAGATAAAAACAAAATTCTGAACTAATTTACAATGCAGACAATTGAATAACATGAAACACTGAAAATATAGTGCACATCCATAAACATCCTAAGGGCTCTGAGTTTAAGAGAGAGGGAGGAGAGAAAGAGGGATGGAAGTGGAGGAAAATGAGAAACTATTCTCCTAAAATTAATCAATGATGTTGCAAGCAATTACATACTTTGAGGCATTGGATCACATGAGAAATATATTTCCAATGCATTTCTCATGATTCAATGTATCAGCAGGCATTTCTCAGTAGGACAAAGAATAACCACCAAAACAATTCACAATTTAGAACAACTCCTTGATTGTAACTAGAAGACATCTTCATTTAAAAGCCCATCCTCAGGTATTGTTGTTAAAAATAACAATAATCTCTTACAAAATGGTCTCATACTGTGTTCCATGGCATGAATCTTAAGAGTGTATCTTACAATATGTATGATGAATGGAAATTTTTATACCACAACTGCTTAAAACACAGACACTCAGAGGCCCTATATGTAAAACCAATCATCCAAAGTTAGTCATGTATAGCTTACTTTTATTTTCATGTACGTTTCATTGCTGTTCATGTTATTGGCAATTGAAAAAAATCACTGAAATTAACCACCCATCACTTAATGATAATTTTGTTATTGTTTTTGTCTTTAAATTTAGGGAATTTTACTAGAAATAGATCTCCTTAGAATATGCATGCATAAAATTTTTCACAATATGGAGCATGTTACTTTGTCAAGTAAATAGAAAACAGCTACATACGGAAGTAACATAAAACATAAATGTTAAGTCAGGCATGTATTCTGGAAGGAAATATCTTTAAATATTTTTTTAAGAAAATAATAGAATGTGATCAAAGATTATTTATAATATAGAATTTGACTTGACTTCTAAGTCACAATGCAGTATTATAGTTTAGTTAAAACCTGTTTTGCCAGGTTTTCTTGAATTAAATTTTCATTTGTTTGATTATGTTTCTTAATTAAATTTAATCAACAAGTATATATTGCATTTACCCATCAAACACAAAGTCTTCTACTTTGTTTTCCTAAGTTTTCCATTTTCAGCTGAATAACAAAGACCTTTATAATATGATACATTGTTGCTATTTGACAAGTATAGCCACTTAGCTTGGTTAGTTTTTTTCTTGATTATGCTTACTGATACCTGATTTGCTTTCTATTCTAGGTTGTGGAGACTAATTTGGTTGCTTTTGACTGTCACTGGATCATTATAAATGAGGTAAAGCCATATAAACCTTATTGTAAAAGTGGTTGCTGGGCCTCCCTGGTGGCCTAGGGGTTACATCTCAGTGATTTCACCTTTAAGGCTCACCCTTTACCCTGTACCTCTGGCCTACACCCCAATACTTCTATGCAAAAATAATTAAAAAGAAGAGTGTTTCCTGTTTTCATATGTATAGACAACATTTCTCAGAGCCTTAAATTTCTAAGAGGAAAAAGAACACAAAGTAAGCATTCAGTTTACTGAATGAATGCTGTTAACTCATTCACTTTAAACAAATATAAAGGGTTTTATGTGAATAAAATATTCATAGAATAAATGGTGAGTGTCTTTCTCATGTAGTATCTTTTAGCCTTTTCCACAGCCTGCTTCTGGAAACAATCTTTATACAAAATACAGTTCTTCTCATCACCAAAGTGAACTTCTCCCAGTAACTTGTTTTCATTTTATTTTATTTTATTTTATTTTATTTTATTTTATTTTATTTTAAGATTTATTTTTTATACAAGAACCGGGGTACAGGCCAGATGTGCGGGAGGCTGAGAGGATTCACGAAAGAGAGAGTGGGGAGCAGAACAGGCAGACTGATGAAATACACTGCTGAGGGGAGCAGCAGGTGAGACAGGAGAGGTCTGCCACACCATGTGGCAGAACCGGTGCCAAGAGGCTGTGTTCAGCTTCACAGCACTGCGTTCATCTGCCTGTGCCAACGGGGGAGGCCCTCATTTTATTTTTTAATGTTGTTTCTGGAACTTTTATTTTTTAATTTTTTTTAAGATTTATGTATACAAGAGCTGGGGTACAGTCCAGATGTGTGGGAGCATGAAAGGATTCACCAGAGACAGAGCGGGGAACAGAACAGGCAGACTGTTGAAATACATTGCTGAGGGGAGCAGCAGGCAAGACAGGAGAGGTATGCCACGCCATAAGGGACCCTTGCAGGCTGGCCAGGATCGAAACGGCACTCTAGGGATTGTGGATAGCTTCACGGCGCAGCACTTAATGGCCTCTGCTACCAGGGAGGCCCTTATTTTTTTAAATTTTTTTAAAGGTTTATTTATTTATGCATACAAGAGCTGGGGTACAGGCCAGAAGTGTGGGGGTTGAGAGGATTCACCAGAGACAGAGTGGGGAACAGAACAAGCAGATTGACCAAAGTATACTACTGAGGGATGCAGTGGCACAAGGGGTTAAGATGCAGCCTGTGAAGCTATCTGCAGCCTCTGCAGCAGAAGTTCGATCCCCAGCCAGCTAGGGAGCAAATTGCATGGCACAGCAGACCTCTCCTGTTTCTATAACTTTTATATCCAGCCCCATACATGAGGCTATGAGGCTTAAAAGGTTCAGTGCGTGTGTGTGTATATGTATGTGAGTGTGTGTGTGTATATATGAATAAATAAGAATATATTGTTTTAGTAAACACTACAATTTAAAATTCCATCAACATGTCAAATTCCTTGAGAATATATATATTTTTTTTCTAAAGATTTATTCATCTATGCTTACAAGAGCTAGGGCACAAGCCAGAAGTGTGGGGGTGAGAAGATTCACCAGAGACAGAGTGGGGGACAGAACAAGAGGATTGATTGAAATACACTGCTGAGGGGAGCAGCGGGTGAAACTGGAGAGGTCTACCATACCACACCAGTTGCTCGCTGGACAGGAAACCAACTCCAGCTTCATAGGCTGTGTCTCAACCCCTTGCACCACCAGGGAGGCCCTCCTTGAGCATATTTTTGATATTTGTAAAAAAAAATATGCATACTATTAAAAATATTTTAACAATATAAAAGCCTTGTTAAATAAGTTGTCCCATTACAACCTGCCAGTCAGAACTGGAAAGAACAATGAGCAGATCCATCATGGATGAAAAAACGAGAATGCATGGATTTTCTTTAACAAGACATAGTATCCAGTCTTAGCTAATACTTATGAATAAAAACATTGTCTTATTTATTGATAGATAATAAAATATTGAACTCTAGAATATTATTTTTGTTTTCATGGAAAGATTGCATTTAGGTAAGAATTCTATTTTCAAATATAACAATATTATTTAAATCAATCCTGCCTATAAAATTGGTAAGCAATAATACTATAAATATAAACTATAATTGCCAAGCGCCTCAGTTTTACCATTTGTACAGTAAACATAACAATTACTTTATAAGTTCCTATTAAAAATTAATCATTAGATAGTATTTCATGCTCCTATCACAGTGCTTGACAAAGGACAATAATGGCACTGTAGTAATGATGAAAGGGCATCAAAGTTCACAGATAAAGTTGTCAGGTTATTTTGTTGAACCCTAAATATTATTCTATGAAGTACTGAGAGATTGAGAGTTACAGTAAGTAAATGGCTTGCTTCTCAGTATGTAGAAAGATAAAAGTGATTCCTTAAAAAGTAATATCAAGTTGTCTCCCATGCACCACACTTCATTTGTGCTCAGTGGTAAAAACACTGGAAACATCTTGCAAACACTTTTTGGAATGTCAATTTCTGGGTCCACATGTTTTGTCAATGTGTTTCTGATGTTAAAGTAAAATGTTTTCTGAAAACCCCACAAACAATATGTATGGGTGAAATCTGATGTTCAATGGAATTTTTATAGTTTCAATTTTATCTATTAACTCTCAATTTTCCATCAAATTGGAATTCCATCCTGATGACTAAACATCCCTACAGAGAGAAGGAATAAGGGGAACTTAGCAGACATTCATGAAAACTTTTCAAATTAGATATTTTAATTTTTATTTTTCCACCAGGAATCTAAGTTTCAAGGAAATCAAACTGTTCACCAAATATTACACAACTATTATGTGGTAGTAATGGGATTTTAAAAAGTCTGTTCAAGTCTAAAGCTTTGGTTGCTTTTGCTTTTTGTATAATTCTTATAGACATTTTAAATTTTCTGTTTACTCTTGTAAAAATTTTAGTCTTAGAGGAGATAGTTATCAATTAATTTTTACTTTTTCTTTAATTATTTTCTCCATTACTAGTTTTTGAAAAATTCCTTGTTTTTTTTATCTTTCATCTAACTTCTAATGGGGGAGAGATCACAGACTCCCTGTTGCAAAATAAATTAGTCTTTTTACTTGTTTTTCAATAAAGCTGGCTGGGGAAAAAGTTGTTTCTTGCCTTCTTAGAGTTATTATAATCAAATTAATTAATATTTAAGGCTGTTAGATGGGAATGTCCATTAGTAGAGACCCCTCAATTATTTATTTAATTTTCCCATATCTAATTGAACTTCTAAAATTACACTCAATCTTGAAATGATGAGCCCAGTAGTTTCCCAGAACACCAATAGTCATTCATCTACTGCTTATTTCTCAGTAAGAACATGCAATCCTTTATGCTATCTAGACTTTGAGCAGTGAACTAGCATGTATATAATTGGTGATAATTTCATGGAAGGAATAAAAACAGCTATTTTACTTTTTTTTCATTAACATGGTGACTCATTTAATTTAACTGATCATTATATTTTATTTTTAAGATTTATTTATTTATTTATACAAGCACTGGGTACAATCAGAAGCGCGGGAGGGTGAGTGAATTCACCAGAACCAGAGCAGGGAACAGAAAGGGCAGAATGATGATACACTGCTGAGGGGAGCAGTGGGCAGCAGGAGAGGTCTGCGCACCATGTGGGACCCTCACCCGGTGGCCGGAGATAGAACTGGCACTGCAGAGGCTGCGGGCAGCTTCGCAACCCAGCACTCAACCACTGCACCACCGGGGAGGCCTGATCATTATATTTTATTTTGTAAAATATTAGCAGGCAACTACTGTATTAAAATGAGTATTTCATAGGTGCTTATTTTGAAAAAAATAACCACCAACAAAATAAAACAAACATGAACACAAGTAAAGTAATCAAAGCACCAAATAACTCAGTAAAAGTCAGAAGTTTAAAAAAAAACAACTTAATTTCTTTTCTCCTCTTTCATGCTTTGGTTTATTACCATAAGCTATCATAATCACTAGCAATTTCACCTTGAGCGTTACCGAAACCCTCATTGTATTTCACCCACAGCTCTCCTGACAAGACATTGAGCAATGGTGTCATTTCTTTTGGGGAGATCAATACCACCTAATTTCTGAAAAATCTAATGTTCACAGCCCACTCTATTTATATTAGTTATGATTTTCCCCGATATTAGGCTGGTACTTAGAGATTAAGTGTTTTTGTTTGTTTGTTTGTTTGTTGTGGTGTTGTTGTTTTTCCTGTGTTTTCATTCCTAAGAAAAACTTTAATCATCTGGTACACCTGTGGTCAGCAGTCTATGATTCAGCCACCTCATTCTCTCTGAAACATGCTTCAGAAAACTTGACTCTCACTACTTTATTTTAAAGCATGTTTATTTAAATTTGCATTCAATGAATTATAATTTACCTTAGTTTTGATGAAAGAAAAAACACAGGTTTCTCAAATTTGCTAGGAGGCTAACGAAATCTAAAAGTAACAAGAACAAAAGTCCTGCAAAGCATGAATGCCCATTTTGATTGAACATGGAAAACATGCATCTGTCTAGCTTGGTTTATGTAACTATTATTTTGTTGCTAATTTTAAAATGGGTTGGAAACATTTATTTAATCTTATTGCACCAATAGTTTTTTTTTTTTTTTTAAGAAAGGAACTATAAATCAAAGTTGGCATTGTGCATCATGATACAAATTGATATAGAAACTTGAAAACAATATACTTTGTCATTTGCATTGTGTGCTATAATAAGGAGAGGCTGTGCTAGCTTGGGTGGTATAATCAATCATATGCTAGTAGTCAGTAATGGTATTTATCTTCTCCCTGCAATCAGTAAATTCAGGCCAGAACAGCCTTTCCAAATAAGTATTGTTATCCCTTCAGGGTCCTGTAGCAGATGGCCTATCACTTTATTTAAGTTCCACAAATGTTAAAAATTCAGTTAGAGGAATATACTCTGTTTCGTGCTGCAAGAATATAATGCTATCATTACTTCTATTTCCTGATGATACTAAACCTGAATGTTGGTGATCCGACTTCTTATTTAGTTTCAATCAATATTCTCTTAATTCAATGCTTGGTTCTGTAGGTAAGAAGCATGTTGATGTTGTTAAGTTTAAAATAATCTATATGTGTAATAGATACTTTTCATTTTTTAATTTAGTGATTAGTTATACTGCTACTATTAATCTGTCAAACAGAATGTTCTCATTCGGCTCCTTTTCCTCTTAATATTTAAACTACAGTTGGTTTTGTTCCATATTTCAGCATAACGGTGTGTAATATTTTCATATTAATGTCAAACTTATGGAAATATCAAAGTATCTCTTTGCTAAAGCTTGAAGAATATAAACATATTAGCAGAAAGCACAGCAATAAAAAACTTATTATTTTCAAAGTATTATATAATACTATCTAATCCAGGCAGAGAGGAAATTCCCCCCTACCCTTCTGGGTTCTTTTGGGGGTGGTTGAACAATCAAATTAAAGTCAGATAGATTATATTCTTATATTATTTTTAGTATTAAACAATTTTTCTCCTCTGACTTTGTCACTCAATTTATTTGAAATATTTCATACCATTTTTATTCTAGGTTTAGATAACATTTTATATTTTTTCAGTTGTAGTCACCAGCATAATCTATATAATTCCTGTTACTTGAAATCTATTAAATATTTAATAGACACACACAATGGCCTACCACTGAATATTCCATGATTACTTGATAACAATGTAAAATATAATATTTTGAAAATTACAACCATGTCTTGATAGTGTTAAAGTATCCAACTAAAATGTCAATTTTTGCATTTCTTTCATCAGAAGATGGGTTTAAGTGTCTTTAAGTTTTGTTTCCATGTATATGCATCTAAATATAATTATTCATTTTTCAATATTGGTCCTTAGAGAATTATAAAATATCATCTATAGTCCAGTAATGCATGAAACTTAGAACCTGTTTGATTTCATGTTAATCTTGCTTGCAATAGTTATTTTCCTCCCTCCCTTTTCCTCATATGCTCCTTTCTCCTCCCAGTCTTCTTGCTTCCAGATTCTCCCTCACTTTTTATCACCACCTTGTGAATGTAATGTATATAGCATAAAATACACCCATATAATTGTACATTCAATTACTCTTAGCATATTCAGAGTTGTGGAAAAATCATTTCAATAAAGTAATTTTTCATTTTTATTAAGATTTTTTAAGATTTATTTTTATTTTTATACAACAACTGGGGTACAGGCCAGAAGTGCGGGGAGGGTGAGAGTATTCACCTGAGACAGAACGGAACGGGGAACAGAACAGCAGACGGACAAATTACACTGCTGAGGAGAGCAGCGGGCGTGACGGGAGAGGTCTGCCACGCCATGTGGGTATCTCCACTGCCGGCAGGGATCAAACTGGCACTGCAGAGGCTGTGGACAGCTTCACAGTTCAACCACCTGCACCACCAGAGAGGCCCTACTTAAGATTTTATGGAGATAACATTATACATTATACAACATTGTGTATAACTTAGAATTATAAAATCGCCCCACTCAGGTGTTGGTACCATTAACATATACACCACTAAGACACCTATAGTTCTCCACCATAGTCCATTTGGCTCCCTCCCTGTTGTGTCCACAACATGACACTGATAAAGAAACTGGAGTCATGGAACAGGCTACCAACATGGGATGCTGCTCAAAGAGCAAAATCCTGGCCTTTTTATTCTTAGAATAATCATATAGCATCAGTTATATGGGGAAAGAAGACAAAGAGAAAAGGGAGGTGTGAAACTAGAAAATGTGCTCTGTCAGCAGTAGTTTGAGGGGTCGTGAGTCTTCCCCCAGGCAGTTCTCATCTGTTTGTGACTTGGTATTATGATTGAAAAGCAAGTCCTAACCGCCAGCTATAGTTTCAATCTTACTACCAAGGCAGTACACTGATCAGCTTATTGGATCCCTTGTCATACATCAGCTGATGTCCCCTGCCTCTCAGGCATTCCTAGTCATACCTCATGACATATAAGCCAGGAGTAAATTTATGCATCAGTCAACAGCTCCCAGATATTCCTGCTCATACCTTGTGATGTATTCCCTTCCCAGGGTGATCAAATATTCTGCTCTTGATTGATTTGGATGGCACCTTGTAGGGTTGGGCTCCTATAACTGATTGCCTGGGCAGTTCTGTCCTTGTATAGGAATGCAGAACCATATGTAACTAAAATAGTGGCCTAGCAGATCATTTAGGTGTAACAGACCCAAATGTCCCCACTTAGCTCTTGCTCCTCACTTTCTCTTTCTGATAGCCTCTGTTCTACAGTATGATTTCCAGTAGTTCTTATTGGTTTGTCTTTGTATGGCCTTTTGTTTTGTGTCTGTGCATTTCACATATAAGTGATAACATCTGGTATTTGTCTTTCTGCTTCTATTTCACTTAGCATAATCCTCTCATTTAATCTGTATTTTTTTTGCAAATATCAAAAGTTCATCTTTTTTTTAATAGCCAAGTACTATTCCTTTGTGTATATATACCACAACTTCCTGATATACTCATCTGTCTTTGGCACTTGTGTTGTTTCCATAATCTGAAGAGTTGTTCTCTCTGTGTGATGAAATACTCCCTTTAGGACTGAAATTGCCCTGAATGTGTTATTTTGTTCTTCCCATGTAGCTATCTAGGATGCTATGTATTCATATATCCTAATGGTATAGTCCTTTCACTTTTACAGAACATAGTTTCATATGTCATGGAAAACTATATATGCCTTTTCTGGGTGGGGGGTGACCTGGAAGTGTTGACACTGGTGAATTTGGTGTGCATGGACTATTCATGTCTATGATTCCACTAATAGCTCACCTGTAGGTTTCTAGAACTACAGCCTTCCAGTTAACAGGCCAGACATTCAGGGCCACTTTAAGAGACTTTCAGCTCTGCTTTACTATCTCAGCTCAAGGGAGGTTGCAGAAGAGCAGTGTCATTGTGTGCATTGTCTTCTTCACTGGGCATCCTGTGCACACAACACACACATATTACCACATTTAGGCCCATACTAGGTAGCACTCACATTCCTGGGGTCACCTTATCATATGAGTGTGGATCTAAGCCACAGCTTCTGCCCCAGTTGTTGTCTCTGGGTACTCTTGCCATCCACATTGTGTTGTATAGAGTTGAATTTCTTCAGTATCTTTTCTGTCCTATGTATTGAGCTTTGGTCTTCATTGTCCAGAAGCTACTCTATTTTCACTCCAGTGACAGGATACTTTTTGTGAGTGCCTCTTTGTACTACTGTAGCTTACCCACTAGAGTGAAACAGGGAACCTCCTCTGACACCATCTTCCCTTCCTCAAACCTCTCCTTAAAATGTAAGGATATTAATCTTTAATTAATCAACATTAATCCAAAATAATTAAGGAAATACCAACTTCTTATATAATTATTTCAGAAAATACCTCATTTGATGACATAAATTTATGTTATGAATAAAAGAGCTTTTTAAATTTTTTAACAACAAATCCTGCTTTTTTTAAATATTTATTTATTTATTTATTTATTTATTTATTTATTTATTTATTTATTTATTTATACAAGCACTAGGTACAGTCAGAAGCGCGGGAGGGTGAGAGAATTCACCAGAACCAGCGTGGGGAGCAGAGCAGGCAGAAGGACCAAAGTACACTGCTGAGGGCAGCAGCGGGCTGCAGGAGAGGTCTGTGCGCCATGTGGGACCCTCCTTCGGTGGCCAGGGATTTTGCGCAAAGAGCTTGAATCCTCCACAGATCCTCATGGAGTGATAAAAGTTGTTATCAAATCAAAATGAATTTTTAACAGAAAGTGATAAAATAAATAGAATACATAGTACTTTATCTAGCATATAGTAGGCTTTTAATGAATGTGAGTCTTTTTGATTTGTAATTCATCATGAATGAAGCTGGTAGAGACAGTGCTGTTTGATAAAATATTGATAAATACTAGTATTACAAAACAAAAAAATTAAAATATGTAACACAACTTAGTTAATATTATGAGGAAAGTACAATTTTAACTACCTTTTAAATAAAAAATTCCTATCTATAAGAAGGTATTTTTAAAAATATAAAGACATTCAGTAGCAGAAATAATTCCTTTGAAAAGAAATCTGGTTAAGGCTTAAAATGGAGTCAACAAGATATTTTAAAATCTGCTCTGTGAATAAGTGACAGAGATTTTAAAAGTGACCTGCATTTTGCCAGTTTTTGGTGGCCATTGAAATGAATGCCAAAGGCTAAAGGAAAGAGAAGGTATTCTAAACTGAGGGGGAAAAAAAAATGAAGATTTATTTATTTATACAAGAACCGGGGTAGAGGCCAGATGTGTGGGAGGGTAAGAGTAAGCGTGGTAAGGGTAAGGAGGGTAAGGGTAAGCGGGGAACAGAACAGGCAGATAACAGAAATACACTTCTGAGGGGAGCAGCAGGAGAGACAGGAGAGGTCTGCTGCACCATGTGGGATTCTCGCAGGTCGACCGGGTTCTAACCTGTGCTGCAAAGTCTGCGCGGACAGCTTCACAGTGCAGTGCTCAACTCCCTGTGCCACTATGGAGGCCCTGAGAAAAAGAATTTTGATGCTGTGTTAAGGATTTTATCAACTTGAAATCCAAGATATTACATTGGATACAATTTATTTATTTTTTTAAAAGATTTATTTGTTTAAGCATACAAGAACTGGGGTACAGGCCAGAGGTGTGGAGGTGGGGGAGGGGATTCATCAGAGACAGAGTGGGGAACAGAACAGGCAGACTGAGTGAAATACACTGCGGAGCAGTGGGCACAACAGGAGAGGTCTGCTGTGTCATGTGGGTATCTTGCCAGCGGCCAGGATCGAACCCTCACTGCAGAGGCTGTGGACAGTTTCACAGCACTGTGCTTAACCCCTTGGGCCACCAGGGAGGCCCCGGGTTTTATTTTATTTTCAGAAAATAAAAAAAATTAATAAACATTGCAAATAAATGAAGAAATTTACAGCTACTTGGACTGTAAGGGTGAATAATATGTAAAAATAATAATACGGACAAAAAAATTAGTGCCTAAAAGTCACCATTTTCTCTCTTTAATAATTACTTGAATTAAAACTGAAAAAAATACTGCTTTCATCAAAAATTATTTGGTGTCAAAGCTTTTCTCTTGACATAAGAATCTACGGAACTGAATAATATGCATATCATAGTACTTTGTTGATTTAAATGCAAACGATGAAGCAAAAATTGCCTTGGTAAAGACTGCTTTAGAATTAAAATTTAAAAATAAAATTAAAATGTACCCTGATCACTTCATTTGGGTTAATTCCAATTAGAACAAAAATAAGTGAGTGAAATATTGTAATTATTATCATTTTATACACTTGATTGAAGCAAATATCAAAATTTACATCGAAAGGTAGGAGAAGAGGGGAGAAAGAAAACTGAACACTAATTGCTTTGGGTTTGGCAGATACCAATATAGAAAAGAGCATTAATTTGAATAAAAATCACTTGGTTTCATCATTCACTCATCCTGCTCCATGCTATGTTAATCAGCAGAATTTTTTGACCTTCATGCTTAGACCACAATTATATCTTACTTTATCCATCCAATAGTTAGTGAGCACTTGGTTTAATCTAGTCTCTACTAACAAACATGTGATTAGGCACAGACATTCTAAGAAAAAAATAGAAAAAAAAATTGCTTTCTCTATTTTCCTTATTTAAGAGCCCTTCTTTTTCATTTGAGAAGATGTATTATTTTACATTGCAACTTTCATCCTAGATACTTAAAGTAACTTGAAATTCATTAATGATTAATAAATTATAATAGCAACTTATTTTCTGACCTTTTCAGTGTTTAGAAAGCACATTTTCTAAAATGTTGAACCCATTAAATTATAATCTTATTATAAACTGTATTTAAGTCAACTGCTCCATTTAGAATTATTTAGACATTAATGCATATAATTTAAATCTCAGAAAACATCTTTAAATGGCTTAATCATTTTTAATGAACATTTATGGTTTTCATGTGAATGTAAGCAGTAAGCAAAGTATTACAGTAACAGACTTCCCTAGCATTTTAGCTAATACCTCATTAATAGTTTGGTGTTTCTGTTACTATATTAAAGCATTTCTAATTGTTTCATTTCTTATCTTATAGGAAATAAATGATGTGGACATACAGGAACTTGTAAGAAGGTCAATTGGAAGGTTAACGATCATTCGGCAGACATTTCCAGTTCCCCAGAATATAAGTCAGAGATGTTTCCGTGGCAACCATCGAATATCTTCAACATTGTGTGATCCAAAGGATCCATTTGCTCAGAATATGGAGGTATATTTTCAGTGTAGGAGTATTTCTTCTAGGGTGCTTTTTTTGGCAATTGTAGAGACAGCTTTTCAAGTTGCTTTGGAATCAGATTTTTATACCTTTGCATTTTCTGAACTATTCTCCTCCTCCAGCAATTTCAAAAGTGTGATAGGGAAAGTGCTAAGAATCTATCTTTGATCTGTAGAGCCTATTATAGCAAAAAATCTGCTTGTTTACTAAAAATATAAGTAAAGGTTATTTGATTCTTAGCATAACATTTCTTGTGACATAATTTGTCACTGATACTCCTTAATGCAAAAGTCCAATTATTAATGAAACATAATTTACCTGACTTCCCAGGCATAACAAATATATCTATGTTTATTCTTCTTTAAATAATAGTTTGCAGTTTGAAGAACTTCACCAAAAGAAACACAATTTAGTGATGACCCCCAAAAATGCTGCTGTGTTACGTAGTTATATCCAATTCAAATGGAGTAAAGATGAAATCTTTACTAGTCAGAAAAAAACAAAGATTTTGAAAGTAAATAAATAAAATCTCTTAGCAGCAGACTAGAGAATACCAACTCCTGGCAGTTTACTCAGAAGAATGTCCTTTAAATACTCAGTCAGAGCCTATTTATTTTTCTGAAGGAAAATCCTCAAATTTTTGGTTTGATTTCTCTTTGCAATGGGCATCTCAATATGTCAATTGGAAAAGGGTGTTAAAGCAGACACATCAATAACAGTAGGTGTCATAATAGCTCTCTCAGCAGGGAAGAAACAGGAAAAAAAGAAATCAGTTTGATACATTAATTCAGTCTGATACACTAATTCAAATATCTTATCAGTGTAAGACTTTTCCTATTAAAATAAAAAGTGTCACAAAACAGTCCCTAAAGAGAGTATACTGCTAACTTGTTAAGATTTAAATAAAAACTCTGACATCAATAAAGATAAATTCAAGATGAATTTTAGAATTCAGAAAAATATATATTCTAAAATATATTGATATATTTTAGAAAGCAAATCCTTCAAAATAAGTTTAATATTGAAAACACTGTAGCACTAAAAGATGTTCAGTTTGGAAATACAGCCCTCGGAAAATAGGTTTATCACCAATAATTATAGATATATAAGTTGAATTAGCAAATTTTTTTAAAGATTTATTTATGTATTTATACAAGCACTGGGTACAGTCAGAAGCACGGAAGGGTGAGAGAATTCACCAGAGCCAGAGCGGGAAATAGAACAGGCAGACTGACGAAACACACTGCTGAGGGAAGTAGTGGGCAGCAGGAGAGGTCTGCGCGCCATGTGAGATCCTCACCCAGTAGGTAGCAGGGGAGCAAACCAGCGCTGCAGAGGCTGCGGGCAGCTTCCCAACCCAGCGCTCAACAACTGCGCCACGGAGGAGGCCCTGAATTAGTAATGTTTTTGAAAGATAATTGAACAGTATTATTATTTTTATTCAGCTTATTTTTTTTGATAAATCACTGAGAACAGTTTTATTTATTTTTGTCATTTTTTAATTAAGATAACACTGTTTATGAAATTGTATATGATTTAGGGGTATAAGTTCACACTTCTTCAGATGTATGTTACCACACCAAACTCACCACCATAGCATTGAGTCCTCCATCATAGCCCAACAGGATACAAGCCACTTTGCTCTCCACCCTCCCACTACTGCTCTGGTACCCTCAGTTCTATAGTTTCACTTTGGTTTGTTTTTTTGTCTATTCTTTTCTTTTGTTTCTCCATATTTCATATATGTGTGAAATCATCTAATATTTTTCTTTCCTCTTCTGACTTATCTCACTTAGCATACTCAATTTTAGTTCCACCCATGTTCTCAAAAATGGCAATATTTTATTTCTTTTTTCATAGCTGAGAGGCAGTTCTATTTATATTCTTGTTTCCCTTGTCATAGATAAACTGTCCATGTAAGTCTGGGTTATTTCTGGGCTCTCAATCCTATTCCATTATTATGTGTGTGTCATTCAGTCTCTCAACTTATATCTCAATAACATAATTTTAATTACGGTCATTTTGCAGAATAGTGTGAATTCTGGGAGTATTATATTTCTGTACTTCTTATGTTTTGTTATTGTTTTGGCTAATTGGGGTAACTTGTGATTCCACATAAATTTCAGTAATGTTTGTTCTACTTATTTGAAGAACAACATTGAAACATTGATAGGGATTGCATTAAATCTGTATATTGCTTTGGGTAGATGGCCATTTTAACAATGTTACTTTTTCAACTAATAAGCAAGGATATTTTTCTACTTCTTTGTGTATACTTTTTTTTCCCTACAATGTCATATAGTTTTTGTTGTATAAACTTAGGACTTTTTTGTTTATTTTATTCCTAGATATTTATTTTTGATGGCATAGTAATTAGGATTGTTTTATTGATTTTTTTCTCTTCTAGTTTGTTGCTTTCATCTAGAAATACAACAGATTTTTGTGTATTGATTTGTAGCCTTCCGTTTTACTATATACTGTTTGTTATTGTTTCTAATGTTTTTTTTTTTTGGTGGAGTTTTTAGAATTTTCTATTTATATGATGATGCCATGTGCAAATAATGTTAGTTTTACTTCTTCAATCCCATTTTAGATTTTTTATATCTCTCTCCCATAACTATTATAGCTAAGACTTCCAGTAATATGTTGAATAATAGTTATGAAAGTGGATTTCCTTAAATTGTACCTGATGTTGGAGAGAAAACATTCAGTTTTTCAATATTGATAATTGTATTAGTCGTGGATATGATATATAGGAAGTTCATTTTCTTGACATGATCTTCCTCTACCTATTTTTTGTGGGTTTCATGTCATGAATGTATATTGAATCTTGTTAAATCTTTCTCCACATTTATTGATACTATCAGATGATTTTTAGCTTCTCTTTGGTTGATGTGGTTTGTAGTGATTTCCCTAATATACTTTATATTAATATAATTTGACTAAATATTTAATATACAAAATGAAAACTGACAGAATTTTTAATATGTGAATATTTATATAATTAAGAGTTTAAATGCAGGGTACTTGAACCTAAAATTTTTCATTACAAACATAGAACTTGATATAGAAGGTTAGTTTTCTGAACAATTTATACTTCGGACCTTGAAGAAAGCAATAATAAAGATATTTACTGAAAATTGTGTGTAGGGAATTCTTGAAGAGAAATAATCTTCTGAATTAAGAGTCCATAAAAGCAATGCAGGAAAATATGATCACAGACAGAATTATAGATTAGAATTCAGCATGGTACAATTTTCAGTAAGTCAGAAAAAAATAAGGTATGAAATATATGATTCAAGTGACCACTAAATGTCTAAACCCAACTTTAAAATCACAATATTCAATAAAACAGAAGAGAAGAATATTGAGTGGACCTTTGCAGAGAATCCTGGGCTGCAATTATTTTATATTACATACAAAGAGAAGTGAGATTTAGAGAGAACAAAAATGTTTCCTGAATCTTTAAAGTAGTGCCAGAAAGACTAACATGGAGGTTTAGCTGAAGATACAAATAAATGTTAAAGAAACCTTTTAGATAGAAAAGGAATCTTTAACAATTTGTGAAGCTAAAAGGCAGTCAACCATTTTCTGCTTATGAAGCTAGTGTTATCTTGACTGTGAATGTAGAGAAAATAGAAAAATTCAAATTATTTTGTTTCTGTTTTCCCCATTTAAGAAAAAAATGTATTCAAATTTGAAAGATTAGAAAAAAATTATTAAGAAAATGTAAACCACTGGTTTAGAAGGAATAGGGGTTTGGGGGTGATAAGAGTATGCCTTACCATTTTAAAAGAAACCTTGAAAATTAATTGTCCAGAGCAGTAAATATGATAAAAATATTAAAATTTAGAATACTTGGGAAGAGGACCCAAATACAAGACATTGGTATGCTGTCTCAGTTTTGAAAAGGAGGAAGACAAGTTTCTGACAGTTTAATATACCAAAAATTAATATCTAGATAAACTGTAGAATATATTACCACGTGTATGGTTTAAAAGAACTTTAAAGACAAAAATGGAATATTCTGTAGAACAAATACTGCCAAACTAAAGTTCATTTAATTTTTATGTTTTTTTTTCATAAGTGTTTGTAAATCTTCTTATGAGGTACATGCTATGACATTTCAAGTCTAGACTGAAGTCACTAAATTATTTTCATCCAAGAACTCCATAGAATAGAAGATAGTAAACATTCTGACCACAGATTAAAGAAAAAAGGTATAAATATGTTAGTTTCATTATTATCTTTAAAAGTCATAATACATGAACCTTTTAAAATTAATATTTTAAATTACTATTTCAAACAATTTATGTTGAATTACTTAGTTGCAAAGTTTCTTTTCTCAAATTTTTCATCAACATTGATGTAATTTGAAAACTGATTAGATACATTCTGTAGTTTTGAGTATTTCCTGATAGCTATAACTTACCACATGGTCTTCTTTTATTCTCAATTTCAGCATTATATCACTATTAGGATTTTCAAAAGATACTGAGAAATATTCACTCTTGAAGTACAAGGGACTGTCTGTGGTGGTCTCTAATATACTGTTCTAGTACCTAATATTTGTAACTATTTATCACCACACAAATGAAAATGAAAAAAATATACCTATCAAATTTGGAAATGCAATACTAAAAACACTGACTTGTGTTTGTTACATAATCAAGAGACAAATTGTTAATATTCAGTAAATAGTTAAGTCTAAATGTTGAAATGTAACCAAGATAATGTGTGGGTTTAAAATCAATTATAGGAAGTTTATATGGATAAACCATGATTTGACAGCTGTTTAAGGATTTAAGATGAGACAAATTTGGAATGAACATAGTACTAGTCACTTTGGCTATACACCATTCTAACATAATCTTGATCTTTATGTCAGAACATTTTGCTAAAATCAAGACAGATAATGCTTTATACTATGATCTTATACTCAGGCTACATCTGCTATTATTTTTCAGTTTTGAGAACTAAACTTCAAACAGAAATATTGAAAAATGAGAGAAAGGCAGAGTTGAGATAATAAACATCCCAGAAAGTGTATCAGATGATAAACTCAATGAAATTGGCTGTTTTGTATTATATTGTTTGACATAAATGATACATAGTTTTAAATAATGGAAGATTGTGATATTAAACCACCCATTAAAATAATGGAAGAGTGTGGTTGGTTCAGAGAGGTCAGAGATCAAATGGAGTGATAGTAAGGTAAAGAGGAATGACTGGTCAAAAGGTGAGATAATGGAGTTTGAAATATTAGAAAAGGGGTCTGTTGTGACAAGTGAATAGTCATTGTTTGTGGCTGGAGTAGACATGAAAATCATCTGTATATAAATCTAAGTGATCTTTTGAATGCTGGGAGATAATTTGAATAATTGTTAAAAGTATTCAAAGACTTCATAAAGAGTGACTAAGAGTCACCAAAAGTAATGATAAAGTGTGGCATGAGAAAAAGCAAGAATCTCAAAAAGAATGAGCACTTTCCTAAGACAAAAGTAATCAAGTAATCACAGGGGCGACTCCCTATTGATCTGCAGTTTGGAATGTTGGACAAATGAAAAAGGCAGTCATTTGTTTAAAACCCCTGGCACATATTGGGACTGACTATGCACAATTCTTAAGGACCAGCATGAATACTTAAAGTAGATGCCTCAAGCGTTGTACAGGAGACTGTCACAAGTGTCAGACTTGGATGGGACCCAGATTTCCAGGTTTTTCATGTCCTAACTTCTATCAAAATAATCTGAAGTTAAATTTTAATTGATTTTCTTTGTTTTATTTTATTTTATTTGTCTTTACAACTTCTTATCAAAACCAAATATGTGCTAAGCTCTAGGTGAGGTCAAAGGGAAATAACAAATATAGGACCCAAAAATACAAAAGGGAAAGCTATATACAGTGTGGGCCCTGTTTACAAGCAACTCATTTTCTAGCATAAAAGACATATTTTATAAAACTTTGATATGTTTCATAGAGGCATGTACAAAGTATTATGGCAGATAAAAAGAGAACCAAGATAAAAAAGAACCAGAAAGGGCCTTCCCTGGTGGTGCAGCAGTTGAGCGCTGGGCTGCAAAGCTGCCCGCAGCCTCTGCAGTGCCGGTTCCATCCCCAGCTGCCAGCAAGGGTCCTACATGGCTCGAAAGACCTCTCCTGTCTGGCCTGCTGCTTCCCTCAGCAGTGTATTTTGTCAGTCATACTGTACTGTTCCCCACTCTGTCTCTGGTGAATTCTCTCACCCTTCCACTGTACCCAGTGCTTGTAAAAATAAATTAAAAAACAAACAAACAAATAAATAAAGAACCAGAAAGTAACAACAAGCAACTATAAACCAGAGACACACTATGGGGGTGGGGGGAGAGGTAGGGAGAGGAAGGATTAGGGTCAAAATAAGGGGGGTGTAATTGTATGGGGAATATAACTAAAATGAAAATGCATACATTGTGCAAAAATGAAAAATTCTGTAAGAATTATATAAAATCAAATATTAAAAAGAACCACATAAAAAGAGAATCAGCCTGGGAGTAGAATTTCACATAATTAGGTAGGTTTCATATAACTTGTGACCTATGAATTGTATATTTGTGAATATTAACTAGTTGTAGAGAGGTAAAAAAACACATCAAAATATGCTACCACAACAATATCATATGTACACATAAAGCGATCAATCAGAAGCAGAGGCAAACTTAAGCTAGAATGATAAGAGCAAATAAGTTTAAAACTGGGGTTAGAGGCAGTTAGAAATGCCAGGTTATTGTAGATTGTTCGAAAATCATAAGAATATTTGCCCTGGGTTTTGGGGCACAACCCACTTATTTGTTATGTTTTTTTTTTTTTTTTCTTGATTTTCCTTTTGGATTGTAGGGAGGCAGTGAGGACACTTCCTCCATGCCTCTGGTTTCTCTCACACTGGTCAAGCAATCAAATGGATATCAGGCAGATTTAGTAGGAGGAAAGAACAAATTTAGTTACACACTATGACAAATCCACCTAGATATAGATGTGAATTCTAAGTCTAGTGGAACAAAATGAATTTCTATATGCTAAGCTAAGGAATAGGATACAGGTCTGGGGATTCAAGGAGAGTAATTCACCCTGTGACTTATATGGCAAAGATCAGATGCTCTGTAATCAGATGACTGACCTTCTTGTAAAAGTCCTATTAATTCTTTTAGTAGTTAAGGGAATGTCAAAGGTTTCCCTTAACTCTCTTGATTGACTTCAGTTCAAAATAATCCATGTGCTGATGTGAGACAATTTGGGAAAGCCTACACTCAACATTTCAGAGGAAGCCTATCCTTCGGGTTCCTCACTGTCTATTGCAAGACTAAATTTTAATTCACCAACTACTTTTACTTCAAATTTCACTTTTCATTCATAGCAAATTTCAGCCATCCTCCTTGTCTCTCTAGTAATTATGTAGAAGGCAGGCGGGAAAAGGCTGAGAACAGGAACAGCCTTCTCTAATATTTACTTACATAGAGCAATGCTGTATTTCACATAGTGCGTATGTGTGTTCAATGTCTCTTTAAAGAAAGATCTAACTTATATAAGTGTTGTACATATAAAATGATGTGTAGTAAACAGAAATGATTAAAGACTTGCCTATTTAGGAAAAAAAATGTCATAAAGAACTCTTAGCTTGATGTTAACAATTGCTCATCACATCAAACTCATTATTTCAGAAATTGAAGTTTAGTACTATTCTGGGATATAGACAAATAATTTATAGCATTCCATCATGATTAATTATAAGTAAAGGGAAATCAATATACTGTCCACATTTTTTTCAGGAAAATTTATAAGATGACACTGAAATTTCAGAGAAAATATAAATTCCTTAAGACAGATTTTATTGCATAATTACGTTGACTATTTTTAAATGAATGTTGAATTTTACCTTTTGAGATAAGGATTTTTTTTCATTAATGATTACTATTGACGTTGAATGTCTCTGGCATTTATAATTCCTATGTAATATCTTTGAAAAATCAACATATTTAATTATTAACCATGAGGTTAATGGTTAAGCAAGAGTTAACTTTAAGAGTACAACGATATTGGCCAAAATATAATTTGCATTTCAATCTATATAGAAAGAAGATCATATCATGATAACCTTTGAAGAAAGTGTTACTATAAAGACACATTCACGAATAATTAACCACTTATGATGCTTGTCATGGCAACAAATTACTACAGATATATATATATATATATATATGTAATGATTTTTATACTACCTTGGACATTATAATATTTATGAATGATGCACTTTCTTTTCAGATTTTCAATATTGAATCCCCATAGAATACAATGGACACACAGTTGGCTGCTTCTTTTCTTTATCCCTGTGATACTCATATGTAAGATAGAGTTACTATTTCTTTATCGAATAATCAAAATGCAAAATCTTGATATATTCAGCAAATGTATTGTTCCATTTGCTCTTCCAATCTGAAACCCTTAGATCCTTACCACCTTTGTAAGAAAGAATGGCCAATGATTTTCTAAGATCTGACACTAACAGATTTGCCTCTGTCGAAACTTCTTTTTTTAATCTTCTCTTTTACACCTACGTAAACTGAAAAAGCAATTGAGGCATACAATCAGACAAGACTTCATTCTCAATGGCAAAATTGCCTGAAAGATGAAAAAAAGAAATCTCTGGTTAATAAATAACCCAGAACAGCAGCCATCTATGACATGAATGAAAGTAGTTGAACTGATGATTTTCCCTGTATACTTGATGGTTGATGTCATTGATTCTAATGATCACTGTCTAATGTATTTTCAGATTTCAAACCTTTACATATATGACACGGTGCTTCTGCTTGCGAATGCTTTTCACAAGAAGCTGGAGGACCGGAAGTGGC
The DNA here is from genome assembly GCF_964194135.1 of Talpa europaea. NCBI lineage: Eukaryota > Metazoa > Chordata > Mammalia > Eulipotyphla > Talpidae > Talpa > Talpa europaea. Next base: position 84,431,061 of record NC_140071.1, on the reverse strand, counting down.
ACAGCATGGCAAGTTTGTCATGTATCAGAAAGAACTCCAAGCCCTGGCAGGGAGGGCGTTCCATGCTGGAGACCATCAAGAAGGTAACTCCTAGTCATTATTCATACCGTACAAATTTGCATGGAGTAAACACGCCATCCTATTATGTTATAGCTCTCTGGTATATTATGAAAGATTCATTGGCAATCCTGTCACCATATATATATATATATATATATAATAACCAAATGTATTTAAAAGAACTAAAGAGAAAGGAAAAATGTTTATTATTAAAAAATGTAAGTGCTGACTAGCATTTCACACATGAAAATTTTCATATGGAGAAGATACAATGAATTATTGTTTGATGAGATATCTTTTAGAAGGATTCCCCCCTCACTAATATTACTATCAATTCAAAGTACAAAACAGCACAATGACAAAATGGAAGTATTTTAAAATTAAAATTAGAATGTTAAATATATCTATATTATATAGAAGTAAAAGCAATTGAAGTGAACAATCATTACTGGATAGTTTCACTTAGTTTGGAATATAAATACCCAACAGAAACAAACTTGTCACACTCAGCAAAAACAATCTTTAAACTCTATAAAAATTGTAATCTATCAGAAGAAATAGGGGGTGAGGGAGGAGGGAAGGGAATGTCATATGATATTAGCACTGCAGTTTTGGTGAAAGGGAAGTTAAGCAGGTGCACATGTGGAGGTGTGAAGCTGTAGTCCCAGAATTATATAGTTACATAAATGATAGGTGTGCCAACACAATTTGAGAAAAAAAAGTAGCATTGGAAATATTTTAAATACCTTGGATATAGCATTAAGGTTAGAGATGCACAAACCATTGTCTGGCTTGTCACAAAGCACACACATTTGTTTTTCCTTTACACCATCAACTGAAAAAAATAAGCCCAGTATTTTAAAGCCCAGCTTTAAAATAAGATGATACATGTTAAGATGTTAGATGTAATGATCTTTAATTTATCTTACAATAAAGATCTAATTTCTAAGTAGTTAATAGTTTGTGCTCTTGGGAATCATTTTGGATACTTGCTGGCATAAATCTCCTCCACTGTGAGTACGGCGTTTACCTTGGCAGAGGCCTGTTCTGGCTGAGCTACCTGCTCACTCCCACAAGGCCGCTTGTGTTGTTGAGCTTCTCTCAATAGTCTAAGCACTCTGCAGTTTATTGTTTTTTTTGCCATGTTATCCTTTCTGGCATTTTCTGTTTGTCTCTCATATCTTCTTGGATTTAAAATGAAATGATTAATAAAGCAAACAAAATTCTTCTGTACCCTTTACATAAATGAGAGCCATTTAGAAATTTATGTTCTTTGTTTAGCCAGTTCTTTTTTGTGTTTGTCTTTCTCTCCTGAAACAAAAAAGAGAATACTTGTCCAACGAAATGTGAATATATTTATAAAGGCCGGATAACAAAAAAAAAAATCACTAGAAATGAAGTAGATGTACAAGAAATAGAAAGTGGATGAAGAAATGTTTCAAATGGAGAGTGGCCTGGATCTTTCTTTCTACTGTTCGCTCTTTGCAAAAACAAAGAAACAAAAAAATCACTTTAATGAAAACTTAGACTCTTATCAGAAGTACTTGAAAAAGTAAATGTATTCACTATATTGGCAGAGAAAGATTTTTTAATTGAAAAATGAATAAGCCAAATCTAAACTCCAACTCTTGCCAAAATTTCCCAACACTATCTATACAGGAATTTGGCAGCTATGAATCTAATGGAGGTTGTTGAACATGATCTGATCCTGCCAATTTATTAATTCATGATTTGGCATGGGTGCAGGAACCTGCATATATTTTTTTCTTCTGAAGCTTTTTCAGAAAATCCAAATAATAGTTTAGGAGTTTGCTTAGGAGACATTTGGTGAGAGTATCCATAGGATGCAAAATAGGGCCACTGTAATATGTAGTTTCTCATGGAGCAATTAAGTATATAAAATATTGCTGTTAGAAAAATTACAATCAAAACAATGTTTTAATACAATAGCTATGGGACTTTACTTTTGGGGTGGGTTATTTGCAAGTATTTGTCCCTCTCATCCAGTGGTAATTTTTAAAGGAATGTATCTATTTTATAGCTCTTAGGGACTAAATTTGAATGATCTATGTGATGGTAAGTGTTTAATTTCATTATTGTTTATCTCATATTTCAAATTGATCTTAAAAATGAATTTTTTCCCTGGCCTCCCCGGTGGTGCAGCAGTTGAGCGCTGGGTTGCGAAGCTGCCCTGCAGCCTCTGCAGCACCAGTTCCATCCCAGGCCGCCAGGCGAGGGTCCCACATGGTGCGCAGACCTCTCCTGCCACCCACTGCTCCCCTCAGCAGTGTATTTCGTCAGTCTGCCTGTTCTGTTCCCCGCTCTGGCTCTGGTGAATTCTCTCACCCTCCCGCGCATCTGACTGTACCCAATGCTTGTATAAATAAATAAATAAATCTTTAAAAAAATTGTATTTTTTCCCAATCATATCACTTTCCCTCATATGAATGTTTTGTTCAGCACTTTTACATGTAATATGATAATATGGTTGCATTCATATACCAAGATAATTTCAAAGAAAGTTTACCATTCACATGGAGACTCAGAGCAGAATGGACACAAACTGATGAAGGCTGGAGCAAAAGAAAAGGTGTGGTCTGGACCTTTGTCATGGGTAGGAGGTGGGACTGTGGCAACTTCCCTTTTTCTTGGGCTATATATAAGCAAGCCTTAAATTTCCAAGGAAATACAGAATAGACTGTCTTAATCAGCCTTACCAAAAGTGGAGCCAACTGGGAAAGGGACAAATATTTATAAGAAGTTAGCAACCAAATATCAACAAATGACATAAGTTCTTTATTGTTCTGGGTATATTCTAGTGATAAAATTATTTTTGTAAAAATTTGTTTATTTATGCATACAAAGACTGGGGTGCAGGACGGAAGTGTAGGGGGGTGAGAGGATTCACCAGAGACAGAGTGGGGAGCAGAACAGGAAGATCTACTGAAATGCGCTGCTGAGAGGAGCAGCGGGTAGCGAGTCAGGAGAGGTCTGCTGCACCATGTGGGTTAGCTTCCTGGCCGGGGATCGAACTCTTGCTGCAGTGCTTGTGGATAGCTTCATAGTGCTGATACTTAACCCCTTGTACCACCAGGGAGGCCCATGTGATAAAACTCTTAAATGCATTCAAATAGCCACTGCATGCCTATATTAAGGACATACTACATATACTTTACAAAGCTTGTGTACTCATACAATAAGTACAGAGAAGTTAAAGAATAAATTATGTCCCTTAATTTATATTGTTTTAAGGGAATGAGACAAAAGAGTTAAGGAGCAATATAGTTGAAACAGGTACTATAAATGTCCAATAAAGGGAGAGGTGGTAGTTTCCAGGTCATGCTTGCGTTGCTGCTTTACAATTTATTTTAATAATGTAGTATAGGGTCTCCCTGGTGGCGCAGGTGGTTGAGCACCGTGCTGTGAAGCTGTCTGCAGCCTCTGCAGCACCAGTTCGATCCTGGCCGGCTGGCAAGGGTCCCACATGGCGTGGCAGAACTCTCCTGTCTTGTCTGCTGCTCCCCTCAGCAGTGTATTTCGTCAGTTTGCTTGTTCTGCTCCCCACTCTGTCTTTGGTGAATCCTCTCACCCTCCTGCATATCTGGCTTGTACCACAGTTCTTGTATAAATAAATAAACCTTTTAAAAAAATGTATAGATACCTCCATATTTCTGTTTTGTTTCCCAATATTTAAAGGTAAATTCTCAAATATTTATTCCTTCCAGATATTATCAGCAAGCTCCAAATTCTTTGTTATTCACATAAATTTTATAGATTATTTTTGAGGTAAATATAATTTTAAATATATCAAGTTTCCCTATGCATGTACAGTCCCTAAAGACTAGTAGTGATATTCATGGGACATTTTATTCCTGAAATTTTATAAGGTATTTTCTGTGTGTCTGTGTGTGTGTGTGTATACAATCATTAATAGGATATGTTTCCACTCTATTTTCCATCTAGCTAAGGTATGTGCCTGAGGAAGTTAGCGATATTTGAAATATTTTGCTATTAAGACTGTTCAACGTTTGAAACTTAAATCCTGACTCTTATTTCTCTATTTGTAGTGTATTGCCTTATGTCTTTCAAGAAAACATTGATGTAATCTCCAAATAAAATTAATGATATAATTTAATTCTACTTCATATATTTTAAAAACTTTTCTTGGGACTGTCTGAGAGTATGACCTATGATATGCACCCTGAATTTGTGCGTGCTTTGGTGGTACCCACGTTTCCCTGCTTCAGGTGAGGATGCCAGGTCATCTACATCTCAGAGATGTGAGTAAGACATGTCACTTCTACAGGAGAGCTGAGGTGAAGCCAAATTTGCCTGAAACTGACCTGCAGAGTCTTCCTGCCCAGGCTGCAGTATTTCCCAGCTTTCTCCTGATGCATTTTCAATTTGATTTTGTTATTAGTTCACAGTGGACATATGCTACTCCCAGCTGCTGGGTAGCAGGATCTCAAGAAGTGGTCTTAGGAGAACAACCTTGAGGCAGAGGCTTGAATGGGCCTCTGCTTGGATGGGTCTGTAGGTGGAACTGAAGGGGCCATGGTGGCCAAATTAAAAGTCACTGCTCACAAAATTTGCCATTTGAGGAGCAGATGTCAAGATGGCAACATGTAAGGAAGATGTTCAGAGATTTCTATAGTATTTTATTGACTCACAAAAGTGTCAGAACATGTTGCCATAGATATTACAGAATCACTCTCTATAAGCAATGACTTAGATTTATATTATTGGGGAACCATCTTTACAAATTTTCAAAATTAAAAAAATGTGTTTATTTTTATTGGTAAGCCATTGTTTTGAAAACTATGTATATTTCAGGAATATGTCTTCATGCTTCAGTATCTATATAACAGACTGTACCCATCATCAAATTTCTATATCATTCACCAAAAGTAAAATGAACGCCTTTATTTAAACCCCCACCACAGAGCAACCATTTCTTTAAAAAAATATTTATTTTTATTTTATTTTTTTATGTATAAGAACTGGGGTGTAAGGCAGAGGTGTGAGGGATGAGAGTATTCACCAGAGTGGGGAGCAGAACTGGTGGATCTACTGAAATACACTGCTGAGAGGAGCAGAAGATTAGACAAGGGAGATCTGCTGCCCCATATGTGTTAGCTCCCTGGTTGGGGTTTGAACTCAGGCTGCAGTGGCTGATGATAACTTGAAAATGCTGAGACTTTAACCCCTGTGTTGCCAATGAGGCCCCCAAGGGAAACATCTTTATTATTTTATTATATTATTTTGTAAGTTTTATTGAAATACCATGGCTTAGATATTTGTTAGTATTTTGGAAGTATGGGATCTCACTCTTCAGTTACACCAACACACCCATAGTCCAACATACTCCATTGTGTTCTATCCCTACTATGTCATTGCCCCTCCCCCCTTCTCTGGATGCCTCACTTCATATTCAGGTTTAAGGTTTGTTTTAAATGTTTGTCTTTGACCTTATTTTGTTTTTTCTATATTCCACATATAAGTGTCACCATCTGGCATGGTGTTTCCTGGCTTACTACACTTAGCATCATCCCTTCCAGTTCCATCCAGCAAATAGTATAAGTTTATCATTTTTGATCATTGAGTAGTATCCCATTGTGTATATTTGCCACAGCTTCCTGAATTTCTCATCTGTTGTTTCTATAGCTTGCTTATTGAAAACAGTGCTGTGATAAATATGGTAGCATAAGTTTCCTTTTGAATTAGTGTTTTTGTGTTCTTCAGGTATATACCTAGGATTACAATTACTGGATACCATTTCAGATACATTTCTAATATAATTTTGTAAAGATTTTTTTAATTTATTTATACAAGCACTGGTACAGTCAGAAGCATGGGAGGGTGAGAAAATTCACCAGAGCCAGAGCAGGGAACAGAACAGGCAGACTGATGAAATGCCCTGCTGAGGGGAGCAGTGGCCGTGGTGGGAGAGGTCTGCGTAACATGTGGGACCCTCGCCGGCCTGGCGGCCAGGGATCAAACCGGCACTGCAGAGGCTGCGGGCAGCTTCACAACCCAATACTCAACTGCTGCGCCACCAGGGGAGGCCCCATTTCTAATATTTTGAGAAACATCCATACTGTTTTCCATAGGGGCTAGACTAGTCTACATTTCCACCAATATTATAATAGTGTTACTTTTGTCCATACCCTCACCATCTCTTGTTGTTTCCCATCTTTTTGTAAGGCTTCCATGGTATGATATAGAGAAAGTGAGGTAATATTTCATTATTATTTTTAAATGCACTTCCATGAGGATAGCTGATGATGAACATTCTTTTTCTTTAAAAAAATGTATTTATTTATGCATACAAGATCTGCAAGAACTGGGGTACAGGCCAGAGGTGCGGGGAGTGAGAGGATTCACCAGAGACAGAGTAGGGAACCGAATAGGCAGATCGACTGAAATACATTGCTGAGGGGAGCAGCAGATGAGACAGGAGAAGTCTGCTGCACCAAGTAGACATTTCCTTGGCTGACCAGGGATAGAACTCATGCTGCAGATAGCTTCATAGTGCTATGCTTAACCACTTGCACCACCAGGGAGGCCCTGAATGTTCTTTCTTGTGCTTACTGGCTATCTGTATGTCTTCTTTGGATAAGAGCCTATTTAGATCTTCTTCTCATTTTTTGATTGGTTTATTTGTTTTTGAGTTGTAAGAGCTCTTTTTAAATCTCTCATATCAATCCCTTATCAAAAATATGGTGTACAAGATTTTTTTTTCCCATTCAGTAGAGTATGTTTTCATTATTGTGATGATGTCTTTCACTGTGTAGAGGTTCTTCAGTTTATTGGAGTCATAATTGCTTATATTCTCTTTCTTTTCCCTTGTTGCAGACAATGAATATGCAAAGATATCACTGAAATTTATGTCATCAAACATTTTTTCTTATATTTTCTTCTATGCATTTTATAGTGTCAGGTCATGCATACATTTTGCCGTTTAATGTTTGTATGATGTGAGAAAGGATCTACATTTATTCTTTGCATGTGACACTCTAATTTTCCCAATATTTATTAAAGAAACTTACCTTGTTCCAGTGTATATCATTCTCTACTTTGTCATAAACTTGTTGTCCATATATATGTGGATTTATACCTGAGTTCTTAATGCTATTCCATTGGTCTGTGTTATCTGCATTTGCTCCAGTACCATCATATTTTAATTATTACAGCTTTATAATATAGTTTGAAATCTGGACGTATTATACCACCATATAGATGCTAAATCTTATTAAATGCTATATCAGCATCTAACTGAAGGTACAGCTTTGGCTATTTGGGTATTTTTGTGATTCCATATGAATTTCAGTAATGCTTGTTCCATTTGTTTGAAGAATGCTATTTTTAAAAATAAAAAAATTTGAAATTTTCATAGGGATTGCATTAAATCTGTAAATTGCATTGAGTAAGATGGCTATTTTGACAATGATGTTTTTTCTAGTCCACGAGCAGGGAATATTGCCATTTTTTTGCATCGTCTTCTATTTATTTTAACAATGTCTTATGTTTTTCCTTATTTAGTTTTTTTTTTTAGCATTTTATGAGGTTTACCTCTACGTATTTAAAAATGTTGAATGTGATTATAAATGGGACAGTTTTCTTAATGTCTTCCTCTTTCAGCTGATTGTTTGACTATAGGAAAAAAAAACTTTATTTTTTTTGAAGATTTTATTTATTTATGCATACAAGAACTGGGGTAAAGGCCAGAGGTGTGGGGGGTGAAAGGATTCACCAGAGATAGAGTGGGGAGCAGAACAGGCAGATCTACTGAAATATACCGCTGAGGGGAGTAGCGGGTAAGCCAGGAGAGGTCTGCTGCGCCATTTGGGTAGCTCCCCAGTTGGCCGGGGATCTAACTCATGCTGCAGTGACTGCTGACAGCTTCATAGGTTGAGTCTTAACCACTTGTGCTACCAGGGAGGCCCACAACTTTATTTTTTTATTTAAATATTTTATTTATTTTTGCATAGAACAGGGGTGCAGGCCAGAGGTACAGGGGGTGAGAGGATTCATCAGAGACAGAGTAGGGGACAGAACAGGCAGATTGACTGAAATATACTGCTGAGGGGAGCAGTGGGCAAGACAAAAGGCCACTGCACCACTACGTGGATAGCTTCTTGGCAGGCTGGATTTTAAACTCGTGTACAGTGGCTACCAATAGCTTCAAACAGTGCTGTGCTTAACCCCTTGCGCAACCAGGGAGGCCCTATTCTCTTTTTCTTAGTGTTATTTATTTACGTTTTAATTTTTGAAAGAACTCATTTTTTTTTTTTTACATCGTTGTTAATTTTGAACAATATATCATCTCTCTCTTTAGGGTGGTCACCATGTTTTTCCCATTACCAAAGCTCCCATAGTCCATCACCAAAGTATCTTGTACTGTCTGTTTGGGGCATTTAGTTTATTTTCATATCTTCACTATTGTAGTTTTGCAAACATCAGGCTGTAGATTTCCTTTCCAAAATCATTCTCAATAAACTGAAAGGATTTCCACTAAGACATAGTATAAGACAAGGATGTCAATTCTCACCACTATTATTCAACATAGTATTAGAAATCCTAACTAAAGCTATTAGGCTAGAGGAATATATAGAAGGAACCCAACTTGGGAAAGAAGTAGAATTATTATTATTATTTGGAAACAAAATGATAATATACATAGAGAACCCTAAAATGTCCACAGGAAAACTAATCAAAACAATAAAACAGTTGAACAAAATGGTGAGTTGCAGTATGATCCCTGGCCAGGGAGCAAACCCAGATGGTGCAGCAGACCTCTTCTGTCTCTCCTGCTGCTCCCCTCAACAGTGTATTTCAGTCAATCTGCCTATTCTGTCCCCCGCTTTGTCTGGGGTAAATCCACTCACCCACCAACCTCTGGCCTGTTTCCCAGTTCTTGTATGCATAAATCAATAAATCTTTAAAAAAAAAAAGAAAAAGAGAACAATGCTATCCGTGTTTTTTTCATATAAGGCTTTTATATGTTAAGATATGTTACATTCCCCCAATATTTCACGGGTTTATCATAAATAAATGCTGAATCTTATTAAATGCTATATCAGCATCTAGCGATATACTTACATATTTTTTATTTTTGTTAATATGACAAATTGTGTTGATGATTTTCTTATGTTGAACCAATCTTGTGTCACTGATATAGATTCCATTTGACATGATGACCTTTTTTGGATTTGTTTGCTAAAATATTATTCAGGATTTTTACATCTACATTCAATAGGGTGATTGATTAGTAGTTTTCTTTATTTTGTGTTGTCTGTATTTGATTTTTGTTTAAAGCGATGTTGGCCTCATAAAATGTGTTTGGAAGTGGTCCTTTTCTCTCAATTTTTTGAGAGTTAGAACATATTATTTTGTCTTTGAAATTTTGTAAATCTTCACTTGTGAAGTTATCTGGTCAGGGACTTTTGTTTCCTGGGAAAAATTCAATTACTTTTTCAATTTCCTTGCTTGTGATTGGCTTATTCAAGTTTTCTATTTCTTCCCTATTCAGGCTTGGATGATTGTATAATTCTAAGAATTTTTATATCTTATCTAGGATTTCTAACTTGATGGCATATGAATGTTGAAAGTAATCTCTTATTATTCTCTGGATTTCTGAAGTGTCTTTTGTAATTTCTCCTCCTTTTCTTTTAATCATATTTATTTGTGTTTTCTCCTCTTTTTTCTCAGTAAGCCTGGCTAGGGATTGCCTGGTTTTCTCTTTCTTTCTTTCTTTCTTTCTTTCTTTCTTTCTTTCTTTCTTTCTTTCTTTCTTTCTTTCTTTCTTTCTTTCTTTCTTTCTTTCTTTCTTTCTTTCTTTCTTTCTTTCTTTCTTTCTTTCTTTCTTTCTTTCTTTCTTTCTTTCTTTCTTTCTTTCTTTCTTTCTCTCTCTCTCTCTCTCTCTCTCTCTCTCTCTCTCTCTCTCTCTCTCTCTTTCTCTCTCTCTCTCTCTCTCTCTCTCTCTCTCTCTCTCTCTCTCTCTCTCTCTTTCTTTCTCTTTCTTTTTTTTTTCAAAGAACCAGTTTTTGTTTTCATTGAAATTTTGGGCTATAATTTTTGTATCAATTTCATTTGTTTATGCTTCAATTTTTATTATTTCCTATCTTTTACTGAAATTTGATTGCTTGTTCTTATTTCTAACATTGTTTGAGATGAGAAGCATTTAAGCCTCCTTCTTGTTTCTTCACATGGGTCTGCATTGTGATATACTTAAGCTCTGGAAGGCTGTGTCCCATAAGTTCTGGAATGTTGTGTCTTCATTTTTTCATTTGTCTTGAGTTTTTTTTTTTTTAATTTCTTCTTTGATATCCTTGTTAACCCAGTAGTCTTTCCATAGTGTGTTGTTCAGTGTCCCTGTACTTGATGATTACACTGCTTTCTTCTTGTAGTTATTTCTAGTTTAATACTATTATGGTCAGAGAAGAGGACTGTTATCATTTTAATCTTCATGATTTTTTAAATATTTATCTGACCACTGAATACATGATCAATCCTGGAGAATGTCCCATGAGTACTGAGAAAAATGTGCATTCTGCTTTTTTTTGGATGCATAACTCTACATATAGCTAATAGGTCCATGTGTTCTACAACTTTGTTTAAGGCTATTGTGTCCCTATTCAGATCAATTCTGCTTCATTTTTATGTCTATTAACATAGCAGTCACCTACCTTATATATGTTTTATCTAATATTGATAGTAGCTTCCTAATATATTTTAATGCTCATTTGTATACGAGTATACAAATATGTTAAGTATTCTTGATATAATATTTTTTAGTCATTAAATTGTGCCCATCCCTATTTTTTACCATCTTTTTTTAACTGGAAATCTATTTGTCTGATATTAATATGGCCATTCCTACCTTACTTTGGGTCCTATTTACTTGTAGGATTGATTTTCAGCCTTTTATTTGGAATCTGTATTTATCTATGGAGTAGGTGTGTCTTCTGGAGGCAATAGAAGGTTGGATTCTGTTTCCCAATCCAATCAGGTACTCTGAATCTTTTTTTTTTTTAAGATTTATTTATTTATGCATACAAGAACTGGGGTACAGGCCAGAGGTTTGGGGTATGAGAGGATTCACCAGAGACAGAGTGGGAAACAAAAGGGACAGGCAGAGTGACTGAAATAAACTGTTGAGGGGTGCAGCGGGCGAGTCAGGAGAGGTCTGCTGCACCATGTGGGTGGCTCCCTGGCCAGGGATCAAACTCATGCTGCTGTGGCTGTATAAAGCTTCATAGGTTGTGTCTTAACCCCTTGCACCACCAGGAAGACACACTTTGAGTCTTTTAATTTGTCAGTTTTGTCCATTTGCATTCAGAGTAATTATTGATATATGAAAATCTGTTACTGTCATTTTGTCATTGTATTTCCTTGTTCCATTCTTTGTGGTGTTTCTCTCTTTGGTTTAGATACTATAGATCTTTTAATATTTCTTAGATAAGGGGGTCTGGTTTTTGCTTCCTCCTTTTGGTTTCTATTTGTCTGAGAAGGTCTTTATTTCTCTCTCATGTCTGAAATTGTTCCTTGCTGAGATAGAGTATTCTTGAGAGGCAATTTTTAATCTTTAAGTTTTTCAGTCATATTTTTTTCATTTTTCCTTGTTCACAAAGTTTATTGAGAGTAACCAAAGTTAGCCTGATGGGGGGAAGGGGTTGGGAGTCCATTTTTAAATGCAAATTATAAACACATAAAAGGGCCTCCCCTGGTGGTGCAGTGGTAGAGCACGGGACTGCGAAGCTGCCCGCAGCCTCTGCAGCACTGGCTCAATCCCCGGCCCTCAGCAAGGGTCCCATATGGTGCACAGACCTCCTGTCACGCCTGCTGCTCCCCTCATCAGTGTACTTCGGTCCTTCTTCCTGTTCTTCTCCCCGCTCTGGCTCTGGTGAATTCTCTAGCCATCCTGCACTTCTGACTGTACCAAGTGCTTGTATAAATAAATAATAAATAAATCTTTAAATAAATAAATAAATAAGCACATAAAATCACTTAATAAAATTTGTACAGACAGCTCATCAGCTACCCACAAGAAGTTATCCTAACTTTTATCATAATTGTCAATGAGAGTTTCTCTGAAAATTACCCTGATTTAGACTATAAGATTCAAATAAGACCATTCCAAGTGTTGAAGACTAAGAATATGAGAAACCTGAATTAAGAAAACATGGACTAGCTCATCACCATTACCGGCATGATGATCTGGATGTTCCTGTTGATTCTAGAGATGCAGAGAAGCTCCTCCCAGCAGGATGTGTGTGGTAACACCTCCTTGAAAGAGATGGACCGTGGCTGAATCACGGAACCCTGCATTTGTCAATACTGCCTAAGCATCCACAACAAGGAACTCCATGTTTTCTGGCAAACAGATAATCTAACTTCAAGATTTTTTTGAAAATAAACCTGCAGGACAGCTGTCAGCCACTGTCATTCCTTTTGTACAGAATGATTTTATTGAAAATGTTCAAACTGTTTTCAGAGTGAATTATTTATTAAACCTTATAGGCATCTATTAAGTTGTGCTTTCAAGTCAACAAGAGTGAGCAATATGATGTTTGCTACAAAAATTTCATTGACGTCATTTATTAGCAGAAAATGGTTGTGGAACATCTGCATGAAGAAGTGGCTGAATAAACAGAATAGAAATGTTTTTCAGAGAAGTATGTGGGATTGCTTAAGTAACTTTTCAGAAAACCAGACATTTATGAGAGTCTTCCTTCAGTCTTAGCTTCATGCATGAAAGAACACAAAGATTTTAAAAAGATGAGCTTCCTTCAGTTCTTCCATGAAACATGGAAGGATTTTAGTTATACTGAAAGAAACAGAATTTATGGTGGCATTGATATTCTGCTGTAGGTGACCCTGGGGCCAGTAGTCCCAGATGCTACAGTATATGTTCAACCTGGTTACATCTGGTAAGGATATCAGTGCAGCCAACCTAACAGCATTTGTAGTGAAGGACCCAAGATGAGGCTGCTGATCCTGCAGACTGGTGCCCTTTTTCTGAATAACAATAACATTTCCTGTGTGGGTATGTTTGAGAAGATGACTGAAAGTATAATATCAGTATTGCACAAAACCATGGAACAGCTGGCTTTCCATTGCAAAGACTGTGATTATCATTGCTTCAATGCATGCTCTTGTAACTTGGCAACAGAAAATTCTATTGGGTCTCAGTAGAATCCTAAAAAAACTACCATTGAAAATATTTAGTTTCCTTACACATAAATGACATCCTCCTCCTCCTCCTCCTCTTCCTCATCATCATCATCATGTCAGTGTCATCATCATCATCATCATCATCATCATCATCATCATTGTCACTGTCATTGTTATCATCACTGAGGCTTGATTTGATACTTCTCATGCTGGAAACTGAAGATGAAGCCTGTGACTGTCGTCTGGTTTATGTCTCTTGGCTTTGCACTGTCAGAGCAAAGAGAAAGCAGAGAAGAGGTTCATGGATGTGGCAGTGCTGAAGGACTGTACTACTCATGTTCACAGCACCATCATGGCTTGGCTGAGGCAGAAAACAAGCCAGGCTCTCATCGAGGCTTATGTAGACATAAGAAAGGTCAGGAATAGCTGTGGGATGGTTTCTGTATACACTTGACAGATGAAATAATTAATTGACTTAGCAGAATTTCAGCTAAAGAATGATTTTCAAGTAAATTTGAAACACTTGATATTGAAAAAGACAAAATGCCTCTATTGCAGTCTGCAATTAATTATGGACCAGTATTGTGGGCACATCTATTCTTACTAAGGAATGATTACCACCTCTCCAGAATGGAAAGAGTATCATAAGCATTGGAAAACTTTATCGAGGAGTCTCCCTAGTGGCCTTGAGGTTAATTTTCAGCACTGTTACAGTTATAGCCTGAGTTTGATCCCTGGCAACCAGGGAGCTAACCCACATAAGGCACAACAGACCTCTCCTACCTCATCCGCTGTTCTGCTCAGCAGTGTATTTCAGTAGATCCATCTGTTCTGCTCACTATTCTGTCTGTGGTGAATCCTCTCACCCACCCTACACATCTGGCCTACACCCCAGTTATTCTACTCAAAAATAAATAAAATTAAAAAAATAACTTTATCCAAGGACAAAACACAAACTCTAAAGCACCCATAAAATTTGGAAGATATTTGGGGATAATCTGACAGAAATTACAGATATGCCTAGGCTGGTGACTGCTGCTAACAGTGACTGGAGAAAGCTGTCTGCTTGCTCCAGTGCTCACATGAGCACAGCTGTGTGTTTCTCACCCATGCACTTGGGGGTTGACACTGTTCCCATGTATGTGAGGTCTGCTGCTGTTATTACAAGGAGATTCTTAATATCATCATTTTGCTCCACAATAGTTTTCTAATCTGGGGTCACTTTTCTTAGTAAAGTGTTTGTTTTCACATTTTAAGTAAAAATGTTATGGTAATTTCACAACACACAGAGTAAAGATTAGGCATTTTTATATTGTATTAGTGCCTTTGTTTAACATCAGAGTTTATAATCTTCATGTATATATAGATAGCAGGATGCCAGTATTTGTTGAAGATGGACGTCTGAGTTATGTTTTCTTGTGCTAGACATTTTAATAGATATCATCCATATGCTTGGAGTTTTTGTTATTTGAGATAACAATTAGCTAAAGTATTATCTCCTATTAGAGAAGTCACATTTAATTCCTCCTAGAAAATGGTTCTCATTGCTCTAAAACATCAGAAAGGAGGGATTGGACTGCTTAGGTCTATATTAACTTCTGCCATTTTATCCTATTATAAAAAATGTTTTTCTTAAAAGGTACGATAGGGACAATTTAAAAAATCGTATATATATATATATATATATATATATATATTTTTTTTTTTTTTCCTAACAGCCTTAGCTTCTGTTTTTTTTTTTTTTTTCACTTTTTATTTTTAAATTTATTTTTTATTTATACACTAGCTGGGGTACAGGCCAGAGGTGTGGGAGGGTGAGAGGATTCACCAGAGACATTGCTGGGAGCAGGACAGGCAGACAGACTGAAAGCACTGCTAAGGGGAGCAGCAGGGGCATCAGGAAAAGTCTGCTGCCCCATGTGGGAATCTCCCTGGCCAGCTGGGAATTGAACCACACTGCAGAGGCTGAGGACAGCTTCATAGCACTGCACTCAACTCGCTGCACCACCTGGGAGGCCCTTAGCTTCTGTTTTTTGAGTAACATCTTGGTTTAATAAAAATGCCAAAATGTTTTGCTTTAAATTATATCAAGATTTTAACTAAAAATGTTGTTTAATTATGTAAAGAATATATCCTTTTACGTTTGTTTTACTACTGTTCGAACATATAATTCATGTGAATTATACACTTTCAGAGTAAAAAGATAAAGTTAATCCAACACATTTCTTCCATTTTAAGGTGAAGACAACTGAACTGTAGAAAAATTTAAAAAATTTCTTAAGGATTGGTTGCACAAAAAATATTTGTAAATAATGTCTTTTGGCTTTCAATTTTGTATTCTGTGTACCATAGCATTTTCATTATTTTATTGTGCATGACACTATTTGTCTATTACTTTCAAAATCATTTAGCTAAAGAAAGAAGACACATCAAGAAATCTTGGGTGTAAGCAATATGTGTTAATATTATATAAGTGATATCTTCATTTTAATATATCTTATTTAAATGTCTCATTATGGAGTGTGCATGATAAGTCTGCAAGAGGAATATTCTAAAGGCATAGATTATATTTTTAAATACAAAAATTAACTTTCACGTATATGCTTCATTTTAGTTTATTATGAGAAGATAGATTTAATTGTTGGGTCTCCCTGGTGGCCAAGGGGTTATGTCTCAGCACTATCACCACTACAGCCTGAGTTCAATCCCCCCCGCCAGGGAGCTAACTCACATGACTTGGAAGAGCTCTTCTGTTTTGACCACTGTTCCCCTCAGCTGTGTACTTCAGTTAACCTGCCTGTTCTGCTCCACACTCTGTCTCTGGTGAATCTTCTTCTGGCCTGCACCTCTGGCCTACACCCCAGTTCTTCTATGCCAAAAAAAAAAATATATATATATATAGTAATATATATTTTGTTAAAGAGATTTTATATGCTATAACTTAAATTTGTTGATGTTACATATCCTAGATATGAAACTTTTAAAGTAAATAATAAAGGCAATACAGCTGAACTGCTCTGTAAGAGAGTGGGAGAGCTCCATAGATGGACATCCCATTATTTGGGGAATTTGAAAATGGCTTGCTTGAACAGTTGAAAACCAGTTTTATCCACATGGAGTGATCGTCTTTTTTATGGATAGAAGAACAGTGTTACATGCAACATAATCAGCCTATGATTAGTTACACAATTCTATGATTAAATGACAATCACATTCTCACTTATCCTACTGTTAATATTGAGCCAATTTCCAAGAGTATACTTTGTTCATCCCTGTATCAACCACCCCTCTTAATATACATTTACTGTATGTTTATACCATGTAATGTATTATTTAAAGTCTTTTATGTGATTGAGCAAAGGGATTTTAGGTTCCTTAGTAAATTTCAGCTAAAATACAAAAAATAAATAAATAAATAACTAGGCCTCTTTGGTGGCACACGGCGTTAAGTCTCAGCACTATGAAACTATGGGCAGCCACTGCAGCATGAGATCGATACCTAGCCAGGGAGCTGACCCACATAGCACAGCAGACCTCTCCTGCCCACTGTTCCCCATAACAGTGTATTTCAGTGGATCACCTGCTCTACTCCCCACCTGTCCTTGGTGAATCCTCTTACCCCCGACACCTCTGGCCTACACCCCAGCTCCTGTATGCATAAAATGAATAAAATAAATGTTTTTTAAAAAGATATACAAAGCTATCCTCTAAAGTGAAATCTAACAAAAGCCCTAAATATAGTAATAATACCGTTCTGCAGAATCTTACAGGGAAGTGGAGCATATTGTGGTTCACACTCAGTTCCCCAGTTCATGACTGATACACCCTTCTCTGGAATGGAGGCAATTGAGCCACTGTCCACGAGCTGGAGGATTTGTACTCAATGATTGGTCACTGCAGAACTGGAAATAACTGAGTCCTTTACCTCCATTTGGGATCAACTTGAAGAGATTTTGTAACCATAGACTGGCCCATGGGATCACATGAGCCTGTTATATTTTGTGTCAGAATTTTGAGTGCCCCAGAGTTTAACTCCCATTATCTCCTTACCTGGTAGTGGCTTTTCAAAGAGCATTTGTTTTTTTTGTTTAAGATTTATTTATTTATGCATACAAAAAATGGGTACAGGCCAGAGGTACGGAGGGGAGGAATGGTGGTGATAGGATTCACTAGAAACAGAGTGCAAATCTACTAAAATACACTCCTGAAGGGAGAAGTGGGTGAGACAGGAGAGGTCTACTGTGCCGTGTGTGTAGCTCCCTGGTCAGGGATCAAACTCGTGCTGCAGAGGCTGCAAAGACCTTCACAGTGCTGTGCTTAACCCCTTGCGCCACCAGGGAGGCACTTCAAAAGAGCATTTCATGTAACCCTCCTGCTCACAAACAAATCTCCATCCAGAGCTTTTCTGGGGAACCTGACCCAAAACAGAGAAAATAATTTAGAAAATTTTCATGAAACTGATATGTTTGATATATGTAAAGCTTGGAGAAGAGAACATTTCAGGTGTTGTGAACACTCACTGAGATATATTTTGGAGTAAGTCACATAGATAAAGACAAAGATTAATTTACCAATATACACTAAACACAGAATCTTTTGGTGTGAAGAGATTTAGGAACAAAATGTTTTTGTAGGTAAATGAGGATCCTAAAAACTTTGAGCATAATTATGACAAAAAAAAAAAAAACAGGGCTGAGATCTAGAAAGACTACAGTAGTTACATCTTCGGTTTAGTCAAAATAAGTCAGAAATATATTGTATTCACAATGTGTGACTACATATGAAAGCGCTTGGATTTCCTATGTTTTTTACACAAGTAAAACAGCGAAAAAATTCATAGACCCTTAAGCACTTCCTTATTTATTTAATGGCTTGAATTCTAGTAAATCTTTTACGGCAATTATTTTCAATACCAGATGTGAGGAAACAGAAAATACCAACATTTGTGGCAGTACCTTACAACTTTTAGTACCAATGTATTTAGTACCAATGCAGTATCTTAAATCTTTTAGTATACCAATGCATTTCTGATATTGACACATGTTCATACAAATTATATCTGCAAGAGATGTATAATATGGTGATATCTAAAAGAATTTTCTTTGAAATGACAAAGATATTGGAATTATTCTAATTCTTCTATCATTATGTACTGACTCAACAAATATTTTTGAATGGAATATAGTTGAATACTAATGTATGCTGTACTGTGAGATTACAGAAGATGGATGGAAAACAGAAAGATAAAAAATAAGTGTAGGTATTATCAGTTTTGCCAAAGGGGGAACACCAACTGTTCTGAAAATATGTGGAGAGTAGGCACCTACTTAAACATAAGACTGACAGAAAAGCAGAAACATCTAAGAATAGTAGACATTTGCTGGGAAAGGAACAAAACAAGGTATTCTAAGAATTGGGAAGGAAAATTGTTTCATGCGAGGGAAATGGAATGAATGTTAGCCGACTGGAGGAAAGTGAGCTTGCAACATATAAACATCTGAAATAAGCCCAGTATGGCTAGAATAAACAGGATGGAAGATTGGTTCCTCATTAGTTAAAATAGGTAGATTAAAAAAAAAAGTCATAAAGGGTTTTATGAATCATGTAAAAGTTCCTCAATTTTATTTGCAGGATAAGGTTATGTCACTGAGGTAGTTTAAACAAGGGGTCAGGGAAGTGACATGATAAATAACAGTGGCTACCATGTGGGACATCCACTGGCATTGGACCAGAACAGAAGAACAGACTGGATGAGAGAACACCAAATTAAGAAGCTGATGTTTTGTGTGTCCCATAGATTCATTATAAATTCTTCACAAGTGGTGAATTTTCACTGCAAACATTTTTAGCTGATAAATTAAGTGTGCATAAAGCAATTCTGCTGTAAAAAAAAGATAAAAATCACAAAAAAGAGTGATATTGATTAAAAAGAACATAATGAAACATGAAAGAATCAATCAGAAAATCATTAAATGTTCAGGATCTAATATTGAATGTAAATTGAATTCCTTGTGATATATATATATCACATTTATGCATGCATATATACACACATATATATGTATGTATACATATATAGATGCATATTATTCATACATATGTATGCTCAATCACATAAAAGACTTTAAATAATACATTACATGGTATAAACATACAGTAAATGTATATTAAGAGGGGTGGTTGATACAGGGATGAACAAAGTGTACTCTTGGAAATTGGCTCAATATTAACAGTAGGAAAAGTGAGAATGTGATTGTCATTTAATCATAAAATTGTGTAACTAATCATATATATATATAAATCTGCTGAAAATCTCTTTAGATTTTCCTGGAAGTAAAACAAACAGAGGATGGATGCTGCTAAATCCTATCATTGTGTGTACATGTATAACTGCTGGTACATATTTGGACTATATTAAATATATTAAAAGGATCTATCACATGTCAGTCCTTCACATTTTGCTAAATCATCTTAGTAAGATTCTGCATCAAATAGCAAATTTTAATCTACACCTGTTTCACTGCTATCGAATAGCAATAAATTTTCAAGCAATTAGACTCAGGAAAGCTCTTCTCTTTTCCTGGCCTAGAAGGAGCTTGATATTTCTTTTTCTTCCAACTTCTAGTGTTGTGTAATAAATCAGTGAAAATAGCATTAGTGGACAAGATGTTATATAAGCTAAAGAATTGACAATCAGTGCTCTCAAGGACTGTTGTAATTGTTATTGGCAGGCAGGAGTTGTTTTTTGAGTTTCTTACTCAAAGATAAACTCATGCAATTTGCAGCAACATGGATGGAGCTGGAAGGGATCATGCTCAGCGAAATAAGCCAGAAAGAAAAAAGAAAAATACCGGATGGTCTCACTCATAGCAGGAATTTAGAAAACCTAAATAAGAGACACGAAAATAGACTATAATAAAGTAAAAATCAAAATCAACAAGCAGCTATAAATCAGAGACACACTATGGGGGGTGGGGGGAGGGGAAGAGGGATCAGGGTAAAAAAAAAATGAATAAAATGAGGACTCTAAACACAAGACTTAATGTTGAAGCTGAGATTTATTGCAGAGATAGAGTAACATAAATCTCCAGGAAGCGGTCAAAGGTGAGTGTCTCCCTGAAAAGTAATAGCCGCTCCCTTTTCTATACCCCTCACTTCGCCTAACAACAAGGGATTCCATTATTATAAATGTTGGGTGGAAGGGAAAAGGTTTGGGAGCAGCCTTGCACAGCTGCATTAAAAGAACATGTTTCTCTGAGTTTCAGATTTTTAGACAATGGAGGACAAATTCCACTAAAAGGTGAAAATCATATTATATTAATGAAAACAAGGTTGGAGTAAGTTCAGGGTTCTCATGATGCATGTATCCTGTGCAGTGTCTCCCTGGAATGGCAACTGTCCCACTGTGAAGTCACTGGACTGCTGACACAACTGACTAAAGTAAAGAGGTTACTAGGAACAGAGAGTTAATTAATGATTTTCTGTTAAATGTTACACCAATGATTTGCTATACTGTTAGCATTCAAATTTCCAAGACTACAGGCAAGGGGAAAGAAGGAACAGGATCCCTTTGTCATAATTATTTAACACTTTTGTAGTTGCTCTAACTTGATAAATGTTTGGTTTTGACAGGTGGCAGGGATGACTTTGCTCACTGAAGTATTTGTAAATGGATATAATTTTCTAGTGTAATATGCATCTAGCTTTTTCTCTTATTTCACATATTCAATGAGATTTATAGCTTTTTTTATTTAAATTTTATTTTTATATTCCCCATACAGTTAAAACCCCCGCCCCCCACCCCCCATAGACTATCTCTGGTTCATAGTTGTTTGTTGATTTTGATTTTCACTTTCTTATAGTTATTCTTTTTCCTGGTCCCTTATTTAAGTTTTCTAGATTCCTGCTATGAGTGAGACCATCTGGTATTTTTCTTTTTCTTTCTGGCTTATTTTGCTGAGCATGATCCCTTCTAGCTCCATCCATGTTGCTGCAAATTGCATGTGTTTATCTTTTTGAATGCTGAGTAATATTCCATGGTGTATATGTACCACATCTTCTTGATTCAGTCATCTATTTTTGGGCATTTGGGCTGTTTCCAAAGCTTAGCTATTGTAAACAGTGCTGCTATCAACATAGGAGTGCAGGTGCTCTTTGGAATGGATGTTTCTGTGTCCTTTGGGTAAATACCTAGGAATGGAATTGCTGGATCATATGGAAGCTCTATGTTTAGTAGGTCAAGAAATCTCCACACAGCTCTCCATAGTGGTTGGACCAGTTTGCACTCCCACCAACAGTGCAGGAGAGTTCCTTTTTCTCCACACCCTCGCAAACATATGTTGTTGCTAGTTTTTTTTTTTTTAATATGTGTCATTTTCACTGGTATAAGATGGTATCTCACTGTAGTTTTGATTTGCATTTCCCTGATTACAAGTGATGTTGAACATTTTCTCATAAGCCTTTTGGCCATTTATATTTCCTCTTCAGAGAAGTTTCTTGTTAGCTCTTCTGCCCATTTTTTGACTGGATTATTTTTGTTGTTGTTGTTGAGTCTCATCAGCTTTTTGTAGATTTTTGTGATCAGTCCTTTATCATTAGTGTTGTGTGCAAAAATGTTCTCCCAGTTGGTGGGGTTTCTCTTTGTTTTTGTTATTGTCTCTTTTGCTGTGCAGAAGCTCTTTAATTTGATATAGTCCCAGCTGTTTATCTTTGCCTTCACTATCACTGCTTTGGGTGATGTGTCTTAAAGATGTCTTTGATGTGCAAATCACGTAGTGTTTCACCTATATTTCCTTCTATGTATTTTATGGTTTCAGGTCTTATGTCTAGTTCCTTAATCCATTTTGAGTTGATTTTTGTGCATGGTGTTAGGTAGTAGTCAAGTTTCATTCTTTTGCATGTAGTGACCCAGTTTTCCCAGCACCATTTATTGAACAAACTTTCTTTGCTCCAATGCATATTCTTTGCTCCTTTGTCAAAGATAAGTTGACCATAAATCTGTGGGTTTATTTCTGGATTTTCTATCCAATTCCATTGGTCTGTGTGTCTGTTCTTGTTCCAATACTGTGCAGTTTTGATGATTATGGCTTTGTAGCAGAGTTTGAAGTTTGGGAGTGTGATGCCTCCATTCCCCCCCCCTTTTTTTTTTCAGGAGGTCTTTGTCTATTTGGGATGTTTGGTGATTCCATATGAATTTCATCAATAATTGTTCTATTTCTTTGAAGAATTACATTGAAATTTTTATTGGAATAGCATTGAATCTGTATATTGCTTTTGGTAGGATGGCCATTTTAATAATGTTTATTCTTCCAATCCATGAGCAGGGTATGTCTTTCCATTTCTTTGTGTCATCTTCTATTTCTTTTAACAGTGTTTTATATTTTTCTTTGTATATTTCCTTTACCTCTTTTGTTAGATTTATTCCCAAGTATTTGATTTTTTTGTTGTTTCTATAATAAAAGGGATTTTTTTTTTATTATTTCTTCTTCAGATTTATTGTTTGTGTCTAGGAAGGCTACTGACTTTTGCGTGTTGATTTTGTATCCTGCCACTTTATTGAACTGATTGATTAGTTGAATTAGTTTTTCTGTGGAGTTTTTGGGGTTCTCTATGTATATTATCATATCATCTGCAAATAGTGATAGTTTGACTTCTTCCTTCCCTGTTTAGATTTCTTGCATGTCTTTCTCTTGTCTTATTGCTCTGGCTAGCACTTCCAGTATTATATTGAAAAGCAGTGGTGAGAGTGGACATTCTTGTCTTGTTCCAGATCTTAATGGAAATGCTTTCAACTTTTCACCATTGAGAATGATATTGGCTATGGCTTGCCGTATATGGCTTTTATGATATTGAGCTATGTTCCTTGTATCCTGATAATTTCAAGGGCCTTTATCATAAATGGGTATTGTACTTTGTCAAAAGCTTTCTTAGCATCTATTGATATTATCTTATTGTTTTTATATTTCTTTTTGTTGATGTGTTGGCTTGTATTGATTGATTTTCGGATGTTGAATAATCAATCCTTGTGACCCTAGAATAAATCCTATGTGGTTGTGGTGAATTAACTTATGGATACATTGTTGGATTCTGTTAGCTAAAATTTTATTGAGGATTTTTGCATCAGTGTTCATTAGAGAGATTGGTCTGTAGTTTTTTATTTTTGTTTTGTCCTTTTTCGTTTTGGTATTGGTGTAACGTTGGCTTCATAGAATGTGTTTGGTATTATCCCTTCCTTCTCAATTTTTTGAAAGAGTTTATGAACGATGGGCACTAGTTCATTTCTGAATGTTTGGTAGAATTAATTTGTAAATCCATCAGGTCCTGGGCTTTTGTTTTGGGGGAGGGTTTTGATCACCATTTCAGTTTCACTGCTTGTAATTGGTCTGTTTAGGTGTTCTATTTCTTCTTTATCTAGCTTTAGGTGATTGTAAAGTTGGAGGAATGTGTCCATCTCTTCTGGATTGTTGAACTTGTTTGCATATAACTGTTCAGTTAAGTTTCTGATTGTTCTTTTTATTTCTGCTGTATCTGTTGTGATTTCTCCTCTTTCATTTGTGATCCTATTTATTTGTATTTTCTTCCGCTTTCCCTTTGTGAGTCTAGCAAGGGGTTTGTCTGTTTTATTTATCTTTTTGAAGAACCAACTTTTGGTTTCATTGATCTTTTGGAATTTTTTTTAGTTTCTATTTCATTTATTTGTGCTTTGATTTTTATTATTTCCTTTCTTTTACTAGTTTTAGTGTTTTTATGTTGTTCTTTTTCTAGTTGTTTGAGATGTGAGATTATGTTGTTTCTTTGAGTTATTTTTAGTTTCTTGATGTAAGCCTGTATTGCTATTTATTTTCCTCTTATTACTTCTTTTGCTGCATCCCATACATTTAGGAAATTTGTGTCCTACTTGTCATTCAATTCAAAGTATTTTTTTAATTTTTTTCTTTTATCTCCCTGTAAGTCCAGTGGTCTTCCAGTTCTGTGATTTTCAATCTCCATGAAGTAGGAGGGTTCCTTGCCTTCTTTTAATGGTTTATTTCTAGTTTGATGTCTCCATCATCAGATGAAGATGGTTGATATGATTTCAGTCTTAGTGTATCTTTGATGTTTGTCTTGTGTTCTAGTATGTGATCGATCCTGGAGAATGATTTGTGTGCACTTGAGAAAAATGTGTACCCAGACAGTTTGGGGTGCAGTGTTCTATAGATGTCAGTTAAGCCCAAAAGGTCTAGATCCTTATTTAGAGCTTTAGTGTCCTTAGTTATTTTTTTTGTTTTGTTGATCTATTCATTGTCGATAGTGGTGTGTTGAAGTCTCCCACTACATATGTATTTTCTCTTATGTCTGTTTTTAGAGATGATAATAGTTGTCTGATATATTTTGGTGCTCCTTCATTTGGTGAGTATATGTTAATGAGTGTTATTTCTTCTTGATGTATTGTCCCCTTGATCATAACGCAGTGACTCTCTTGGTCTCTTTTTACCTTTTTGAGTTTGAAATCTGTTTTATCTGATAGAAATACAGTTGTCCCTGCTTTCTTTTAGGTTCATTTGCTTGTAGGATTGTTTTTCATCCTTTTATTGCAGTCCAATTTTATATTTTGTAGTTAAATGTGTTTTCCTGGAGACAGGAAAAGGTTAGATTTTATTCCTGATACAGCCTGCAACTCTGTGTCTTATTATTGAGGAGTTTAGTCAGTTTACATTTAGAGTTACTATTGATATGTTGGCGTCTGTATTTGCCATTTTGTTTGTCTTTTCTGTGGCTTTATTTTTTTGTCTTGTTTCGTTCTTATTCATCTATCTGTTGGTTCCAGTTTTAGGACTTCTTGTAGTATATTTTGGAGTGGGGGTTTATTGTAATGAAATTCTGGAGTTTCTGTTTGTTGGGACGGTCCTTATTCTTTCTTCATAGAAGAAGGAAAGCTTGGAGTGGTAAAATATTCTTGGTTGACATTTGTTGTCTTGGAGTTTCTTTTTTTTTTTTTTCCTAATGAATGGCTTATATAATTTTTTTTTTTATAAATTTTATTGTTATATTCCCCATACAATTGCAGCCCCCCATTCTGACCCCAATCCCTCCCCTCCCGCCCCCGCCCCCCTAAAAGTGTCTCTGGTTCATAGTTTTTTGTTGATTTTGATTTTCACTTTCTTATAGTTATTCATTTTCCTGGTCCCTTATTTAAGTTTTCTAGATTCCTGCTATGAGTGAGACCATCCGGTATTTTTCTTTTTCTTTTTGGCTTATTTCGCTGAGCATGATCCCTTCCAGCGCCATCCATGTTGCAGCAAATTGCATGTGTTTATCTTTTTTGAATGCTGAGTAATATTCCATGGTATATATGTACCACATCTTCTTGATCCAGTCATCTATTTTTGGGCATTTGGGTTGTTTCCAAAGCTTAGCTATTGTAAACAGTGCTGCTATAAACATAGGGGTGCAGGTGTTCTTTGGAATTGATGCTTCTGTGTCCTTTGGGTAAATACCTAGGAGTGGAATCGCTGGTTCATATGGAAGCTCTATGTTTAGTAGGTCCAGAAATCTCCACACAGCTTTCCACAGTGGTTGGACCAGTTTGCACTCCCACCAACAGTGCAGAAGAGTTCCTTTTTCTCCACACCCTCGCCAACATTTGACTATGCCCCTCCACTCTTTCTCTGCTCATAGTGTTTCTTCATAGAATTCTGATGTCAACCTGATTGGTTTTCCTTTGTGTGTTATCTGTTTCTTCCCTCTTGTCAGTTTCATTATTTTTTCCTTGTCTTGGATTCCTGGAAGCTTTACTATTATGTGTCTTGCTTTATTTTTACTTTCATCATGGAAATTTTGTGTTCTTGCTTCTTGGATGTCTATTTTCCGCTCCTTCTTTATGCTTGGGAAGTTCTTTTTGATTATCTCCTTGAATATTTTCTCTGTTCCTATGCCTCCCTCCACTCCTTCTGGGATTCCTATGACTCTTGTATTTCCTTTCCTCATGGAGTCAGATAGTTCCTGAAGTCTCTCTTCATTCTTTTTTCTTCATACTTCTGTTTCCTTCTCTGTTTTTGGTTCTTTTTATTTCTGTGTCTTTGAGAGTACTTATTCATTCTTCCATTTCATCTATTCTGCTTTTATTGCTTTTCCCAGAGTTCTTTAGCTCCTCCATTAATACTTTGATCTCTTGCATTTCTTTCACTTTCCTCTTTCGGGACTCAATTTCATTCTTCTGATCATTGATTATTTTCCCATGCCATTTTTGATTTCATTCAGTTTTCTAATCATGGCAATTTTAAATTCTCTATCAGGAAGTCTTCGAAGTTCTTCCAAGTCACTGTTGTTACAGTCTGGTGGTTGATTTTATTTTGGTGGTGTGTCCTGTCCCTGAGGACTTGCTTGGTTACTTGTAATTTTTCTTGTTCCTGCTGCTTGTTTTCTGATTTGTCCTGTGTGTTTGGATACTGTGTCACTGGTACTGACCAGCATCTCTTTGGTGAGCTTCTTCTGGGATGTCAGAAGCTCTGACTGTGGGAACAGCCTTTTCTCAGCTCCACACAGTTTGGTGAGGTCCAGATTTGAAGCTCCCTGTCTTAAAGGTGGCATGTCTGGGTGGCACTCCCCTGTGCCCTAGGCCTTCCCTGGTTGTGGCTGGATCCCCCTCTGTGCTCCAATTATTGGTGAGTAGGGGAGCCTGGCTTATGAGGGGTTTCAGCTCACCTCTGACTGTGGGGACAACTTTTTCTCAGTTTCACACAATTTTGGTGAGGTCTGGAGGTGAAATGTCATTCATTATTTTCAAGAGTGCTATAACTAATAGTCTAAACCAGAAGATGGGATAGACTCTTATGAGAGTTGAGATCTATATAATATAAAAATCATTTACCATGTTACTTGAAACCAATTTGTTAAACCAAATTATCCAGCAGTTATTTTATAATTTCCTGAAAAATTGCCTTATAGCTGATTAGTTACATTGTGAAAATATTTGAAGCAAAAATGCTTTGCATCAAAGAACTTATTGCATATCTGTCTAGGACGTATGCTCCCATCCACAGGAAGCTTGGGGGAAAGGTGTGAGTCATGGTACTTGATGAATAAAACATGATCCACAATAAAGTCTTTTTTTTTTTTTAAATCACCATTTCATTATAACTATGATGAGAAAAATGTGTCTGTCTTGAGCTGGCACATTCTCCTATATCTGTCTGGATTTTCTCCAGGAACCCTGGTTTCCTCCACATCCTGAAAATATGCACGTGAGGTGAACTAGTACATCTCAATTGTTTCAGTCTATGTGTGTGTGTGTGTGTGTGTGTATTGGACCCTAGAGAGGAAGGACCTGTTCTCCAGATTTGGTACCCACTTAGCCCACTGACCAGCAAAAATAAAGTCTGGTCACTGGTAAGTCTCTTCTAGAATAAATAATCTTCAATATGACATTGAAATTTGAAAATTAATGGATGAATAAATTAATACAAATGATTGACTACTAGTGATGTGTTTTGACTCTCTTTAAAAGTTTAGCGATGTTTTGTGACCAAAAATGCACTGTAGGAATTTAACTCTTGTCTATATCAATTATCCTATTGTTAAACTGGTTTTATTTTTTTATTTTATTTTTATATTCCCCACACAATTACAGTCTCCTTATTTTGACCCCATTCCCTCCTTCCCCCCCCATAGTGTGTCTCTGGTTCATAGTTGTTTGTTGATTTTGATTTTTTTCTTTCTTATAGCTATTCTTTTTCCTGGTCCCTTATTTAGGTTTTCTAGATTCCTGCTATTAGTGAGACCATCCGGTATTTTTTTTTTCTTTCTGGCTTATTTCACTGAGCATGATCTCTTCCAGCTCCATCCATGTTGCTGCAAATTGCATGTGTTTATCTTTTTTGAATGCTGAGTAATATTCCATGGTGGATATGTACCACATCTTCTTGATCCAGTCATCTATTTTTGGGCATTTGGGTTGTTTCCAAAGCTTAGCTATTGTAAACAGTGCTGCTATAAACATAGGGGTGTAGGTGCTCTTTGGAATTAATGTTTCTGTGTCCTTTGGGTAAATACTTAGGAGTGGAATTGCTGGATCTTTAGTATGGAAGCTCTATCTTTAGTAGGTTGAGGAATCTCCACACAGCTCTTTATAGTGGTTGGACCAGTTTGCACTCCCACCAGCAATGCAGGAGAGTTCAGAGAGTTCCTTTTTCTCCACACCCTCGCCAACATTTGTTGTTGCTAGTTATTTTTTTTAATATGTGCCATTCTTACGGGTGTGAGATGGTATCTCGTAGTTTTGATTTGCAATGCCCTGATTGCAAGTGATGTTGAACATTTTTTCATATTAAATTGGTTTTATTTGCTTAAAATTACAGTTTCCTGGGCCTCCCCTGGTGGCACAGGTGGTTGTCCGCAGCCTCTGCAGTGCCTGCTCGATCCTGGCCAGCCCTTGAGGGCCCCACATGGCTGGGCAGACCTCTCCTGTCTGGCTCCTCCCCTCAGCAGTGTATTTCGTCATACTGCCTGTTCTGTTCCCTACTCTGTCTCTGGTGAATCCTCTCACCCTCCCGCGACTCTGGCCTGTACTGTAGTTTTTGTATAAATAAATAAATCTTTAAAAAATTGCAGTTTCCAAAAAACTATTAGTGATATTGAGGATTTACTGTAGTCAATTTGAGAAATATTTAGATGATCAAAATAAGATCTGGTGATTTAGTATAAATGTGTGGAGAAAAGAATGATTAGAATGGTGATTCTAAGTTATGACAGTAAGTTGAGAGTTTTCTTGTTTTTAAAATTTCTAAATTTTGAGGAATGGAAACATATCATTTAGCTTTTTTGTGTGTAAAAATCCATGCACCATTTAGAACATGTAAATCTGACAACTCTCTACCTGCTTGTGTCTGTTCAGGCATCCCTTTTTCCATTATCTAATGTCACCTCATATTCACATCTTTACTTACTTATGTCTTTTCCTAATAAACCTTTAAATTAAAAAAAAGAATACAGTATACAAATTTGATAGAACATCATAAAACAATAATTGTGGTAAATTTGAGGTATTATTTGTGTGTGTGTGTGTGCTTTAATGGCTTAAGATGTTACACATTTTGCTTTTGTCAACTATTCAGTTATTTTTTGTCTGGATACAGCATTTGTCCTAAATAGAAATGCTTTATACATATATATGCATGTTTATTTTGGTCTGTGTGGAGAGGTGCATTTACTAGTATTTGCAAAAGGTAGTTTTATTTTTCCTTTGCTGCATTTGTCTGTTTTGCAGAATATTATTGTGCAAATTTGTGAACAAATGAAATAAAAGTTCGTTCCTTTGACTCTGATTTTCATGTCATACCTATGCCAGCACATTACACATATAAATTATTTATTTCAAATGGATGCAGTAAACACATGGCTCTTAGTTGAAACATTGGGACAAATAAATCACTAGGCTATATATTGAGTGGATTTTTATCTCAAGTACCAATCATTATTTAATTTTTTGACCTGGTTTGGTGGTACCTAAATATACTTTCTAAATGTATAGAGTTATCATAGCTTTGAGGAATATCCTTTTTAGTAGATGGTTGGTATCCAATTGGATGCTCAACTGAGTAAATTGTGAACTGTAAACCTGGAATTAGGAGGCATAATTACTTCAATTTAAACAGAATATTAGTTTTGAGACTTCAAAGTTGTAGCTATTATACATAAATCCTAGGATGAGAAAGGTAGGGTGAGCTAGTAGATCAGCTGCTACTTCCTATGAATACAATGAAAAAACCTGGTGAAATTTAAATTCACTCCTTATTTTTAAAAAATATCACAATTTCCCAGGGATCACCACAAACTAGTGCATGTCTTGACTGCCCCTGAGACAGCCTAAAAGTGAAGCCTTCTAAAGGTGAAGCCCCTGATGAATTTCAGTTATGATGAAATTTCCACAGAGGTGCTTTGTATGAAAAAAATATGCACTCACAAGCATTTTTGGTAGGTTATTTTAAAAATATTTATTTATTTATGCATACAAGAGCTGGAGTGTAGGCCATAGGTTTGGGGAGGGTGAGATTTTCACCAGACACAGAGTGGGGAACAGGACAGGCAGATCGACTGAAATATACTGCTGCAGAGAGCAGTTGGCAAGACAGGAGAGGTCTGCTGTACCATGTGGGTAGCTTCCTGGGTGGGGATTAAACTCATGCTGTAGTGGCTGCTGATAGTTCCATAGTGCTGCAACTTAGCCCCTTGCACCACCAGGGATGCCCCTTTTCTGGTAGGTTCTTTGGTCAGTTGCCAAACAATAGAAAATAATTCAATGCAGGATTTTTCTTGCTGATTTTAGTCATAGTGGTAAATAAAGTATGATCCCTATAGGGAATCTTGAACAATTCTGATCTCTCATGTTCTATTCTGAAATAGCCAGCTTATATGTTATTCATTTTCTCTTATCTGGTGATATCTTTGAGGTAGGTTTCAGATTTTGGTAGTATAAAAGATTGGCAGAGGTATTGATGAAGTGTGGTTGGAAAACTTAAAAATCTGATTTTGAAGTTTGAGTTAAAGGAAAATTTAACTTGGTTGTCTGGGAGGTTAAAGATTTAAAGAAGCAGGGCATCCCTGGTGGCACAAGAGGTTGAATCTGTCCACAGTCACTGCAGCACAAGTTCGATCCCTGGCCGGGGAGAAAGCCACACGGGGCAGCAGACCTCTCCTGACTTGCCTGCTACTCCCCTCAGCAGTGTATTTCAGTCAATCTGCCTGTTCTGTTCCCCACTTTGTCTCTGGTGAATCCTCTTATCCCCCACACCTCTAGCCTGTACCCTAGTTCTTGCATTAATAAATAAATAAATCTTCAAAAAAAGACTTAAAAAAGCAGAATATTCTCTCAAGTTATGAGGAGGTTCGAAACAGGGTGGAAAGAGCACAAGGGACTATGGTAATGGTACACAGGTGAATTGGTGGTGTGAATTCCATGGGGACTATACCCCAGATGATAAAGCATACACCATATAAAAATGAAGGATGATGTAATAAATATATAAAATAATAATAAAAAATATATGAGAGGAATATATGTGTAACTGGTGTGTGTTTTGTGTGCATGAATGGGAATTTGTAAATGAGGTAGAATTCTAGGTGAATTTTTAGCTCCAACAATCATTGTCAGCAATAGATCAAGCTGTAAATATTTATGTTTTAAAATTAATTACAAAGCTAATTAAATTTTCCTAACAACTATTTTTGATATTCATGGTGCATTATACATAAGTTACCTTTCACATTGTATATGAAAATAGTTAAGTACAGAGTAGAGTAGAATTGGGAATCAGTGTAGAGAAGAGATTGTGTGGATTCTTTCATACTACAAAAGTGAATCTAACTTCTGGGGAGTCAATTTGTTTTCTTGGTTAGTTTTTAAGACTAGAATGCTTAAAAAATATATATGAGAATAGAATCTCCTTAATAAATTGATCTGTGAAAACATTTTCCTGTAAATTGAGTAGAATTTGAGACCTTCTAGAAAACAATTGTCAGGGTTATTTTAGTTTGTGAAATTTAATGCTTTGTTTTTTCACTTACTAAAATTTGTTTCAGTGAAAAGCATTTATAGTATGAATGGATTCTGGTCTAATTGGGAGTTCTTCCATTTGAAAAATGTGATATTTGCGTGGAACTGTTTGAATCTCTTTGTTTTCTCAGTTACCCCTTCAATGAATAGAATTGAAACTAAAACTTTCCCTTTTAAGAAAAAAATAAATCATGAAGATGATATTGTAAATTGATGCTGAGTAAGTAGAAATAAACTTTAAATACTAGAAAATATTATCAGCCCAATTTTAGGTAATCTCATGAAACTTAACCTCTTTATTTTTTGTTTACATTGGTCTTCAAAATTTTTTAAGTTATATTTCTTGATCTTTTCAAAGCTACTTCTTGGGGTTACTCTTTTTTTTTTTTTGAAATGTAGTTGGCCTCTTCTAACTGTGGCTGTATGTTTTGCTCTTGTCTCCAAGAAGGATCATTTGATTTCATTTTTTTTAGAGTTACTTGTAAACTCAAATGGTCTTTGACTTTGGAGGTCATTTTGCATATGAATGCTAAGACAAATTTAAACCCTAACAGAGTTCATAGTCTGTAACCCCATGAATGTTGACATGGAAATCATACTTTTCCTGTAGTAGAGACCTGCTTGACTGAAAAACTGAGGAAGAAAATTTTCTTATTTACATAAATGAGACAAGATATATGAAATTCCCTTGTTGACCTCAGTAAACTGAGCTGATAGTGTTAATTTAGATTCAAGATTATGTGAACCTTGACATCTAACTCTTGATTGGCAATCTATATGCAATACTACTAAATCAGAAAACATTGAGTTCCACAAGTGTACATAGGCATTCCCTATACTTTTTAACATCCATTAATTATTGAACTTTGTAAGCTGGCATTGATATAGCAGAGCAATGTTTTGTAGCACCATTTTTATGTAATTTTACAGTGCTACACATGATATTTTTCAGAGGCAAACCAAAGGTTAATTTCTCAAGGTTATTGCTGCCTGCTTTAGCAGCATTTTATGGAGGATCTTTTATATGAACTTGTAATAGATGAAAAATAAAACATTGCAAATTCTTGTTTTTTTAATAAAGTTTAAAACAGATACCAAGTCTCTGGGCCAAATTGTGTAAGATAAATTAAACTTAAATTGCATTCTATTAACAAGTGTGAGTGTATTTCTGTAAGCACATTTATGCTAATATAAAGTTTAAAAAGCATAAAAATATGTATAAATCTGAAGTGGAGGAATTAGGAAAATACACTCTGACTTACCAAAAACAGTGTTGATTGCAATATAAGATTATCTTTTCACAAAAATATGAGCAAGAAACTTTTTGCTACCAAGTTCTGAAAAAAATGATAGTGAAGAATATAATAGGACGTTTGATGGTGAGCTGAATGTAGTATGTATGCATTGATTATCAATGATTCAAACTTATATAACTACAAACGTATATAACTTATATAACTACTTATATAACTTCTGTAACTTCTATAACTGCAAACTTATATAACTACAAACATATAACTATCAATGATTCAAATTTATACAATGCTATATGCAATGTGAGTTAAATAAAAGTTAAATTGAAAAACAAATAAATAATGTATCATATGCTCTTAGAATAGTCATTTAACAAACTCATCAATACACATCTCAGGGAGGGTATTTGAATCATAAATGGGTTAAATGTGCAAATTTTAATTTAATATAGCACATTACGTATTTTAACTATTCACTAGAATATGCACATGTTATCTTGGACAGAGTTTACATAGTTTTGAGGAAAAATCATCAGGCACAAGATGGAGATTTCCATTCAGATTATTCAAAGTAACTAACTGGTCCTCAGCTTCATCTTCACTAAAATGTACACAGCATGATCAAAATGCTCCTATTTACTAAACACTCTGTTTCTCAGTTTGCTTCTCATTTATCTATTATAAATGGATGTTGAATGCCTACATGTACTCAAAATATTTGAGTGCACATATATTTATGCACATTTACATGCATATGAATGCTATATGCCAACTCAAAAATTCTAAATCAGTAAGTTTGTTTTTTTGTTTTGTTTTGTTTTTACTTTTGTGCTTTGTATCGTATATCCCACGATTTATCTCCCCATCACATTTCACTTCTGGGTAGGAAATGTATTTTTTTTTTTTTTTGGTCAGGGATTTTTTTTCTCTCTGAAAGTAACTTATGAAGCATGAGGGCAACAGGATGCGCCACTGACTTCAGCATCCCTAGTGTGTTCACTGCCTTTTTGGGCTCATGTTTATTTAACAAGTTGTCCTTGGTTACCGACCATATCTGCAGATTGCATGGAACCTAGGAATATGTATTAGAAAATTAAAGGAACATCATAAATATTTGATGTTCCATATGATCCTCCAGAAGTATCTCTAAGTTACTTTTCAGATGCAAGAATAGCAAAAAGTCTTGCAGATTTATGAACACAGTGAAATATGTTCTCAGTAAATGTTTTTGCCCTTTTTTTTCATAACTTATCCTATCCATAGAGGAAGTACAACATTTTTTATTTTCAGAAACTGATTATTCAGTTGTAAATTATCTTCCCAAATTTTGATGCTCTTTTTATTTTCCTTCTCTTCTATATTTAATGCTCATTGGTATGAAATACATACCAATTTTATTTGGTGTTTTTTAAAAGGTTTACTCTGGTAGCATTTTTTCATGTCAATTTAAATGACATTTGGAAATTCTTTATATGTGTTATTCTTACTATCAATTTTCCAGTAGCTTATTTTGTTTAGAATCTGCTGCCTTGCCAAGAAATAAAGAGCACAACTGTGTATTCACAAAGATGACTGCTCTTTGCCATCTTTTAACATACACCTTTTAAACAAGTTTCTCTTTTCAAGGTCGATTTGGAGATATATATTTTAAAAGTTCAAAATCATGGGAAATCCTTAGACAATCAAAATCCAGGGCAGTTAATTCAGGGTCAAATAATCACGGGCAAAATTTAACTGGTTTCAAGCACCCCTTATGACTACATGAGGGAAGTGGAGGCCACAGTCAACTAAATGCATGTCTCTTTATTTATGGTGTTTTGTGCCTTCTGCAATGTAAATTGACCATTTTTCTCAATAGCATATACAATGTGGAGATAAAGACATTAGCCCAAAGTGACCTTTTGAGTATTGAGAGGAATGATAATAATTCAGTGCCAGGAAGTCTAGTGCTCAAATGTTTACACGTTTCAGAAGATAGCATGTCGGCAATCTAGCAATGATCTTGATATATAATGTATTTGATATGTAGCAATCATATTGATATGGAGTATCTTTTTTCTAGAGAACAAATTGCTAACAAATTTAAAATTATGGTATAATTAAGCATCATTATTAATATAGATATATGATTATTGACAAGAAAAGCTCCTATAAAATATTTGTAATTACACATAGTTTGAACTGATAATGTAGAAATATAAACTATATTTGTCAAACTCCTATGTTTGTCACAGATATTAGTGACAATATTGTAAAATGCATTATAGTTACCCATTTTTATAACCTTAAGTGGTGATTGTATTCTTTGAGATATTTGTATGAGTGAGAATACAGGATCAAATTGACTTGAAAAATAGGATAATTTATGCATATCAAAGATACAGGCAGCCAAGAGGTATAAAGGGGAGATATTATCATACATTCTAAATGGCTCCCCAAGTCCATTTTTTCCACATTGACATACACAGTCTGTCACCAAAGATTTTCTGCAGATTTATCTTCCACAGTAGGAAGCATTTACATTATGTGATAACTCTATTTTTTACCCTGGAATATGTAAAAATTTTCCAAGGAGACATAGTTATTAACCCATGGATCTCAAGTTTATTTACTACAATTTCTTAGCCTGAATATCCTGCTAAGGGCTATCAATAAAGAAGGACTTTTCTTAGTAAAATTAACTAGTCATTTTACCTGGAGTCCCAGTTCACAAGAACATTAGACTAATTTACTTCCTTTCCAGTTTTCCTTCTACTCTTGGTTGGCAACACACCTACCTCGAAACACACCAGTAACAATAATGAAAATATTCTAGGCCAGTTGCTTTAACACCGTTCTCTCCAAATACTAATCAACAAAATTTAACTGAGTAAAATTTTACAAAAACATGCTACAAAGCACTGAAATCAAAAGCATAATGTCTCTGTTGCTTGTTAATTTTGATTTTCACTTTATTATACTTACTTTTTTTTTTCCCTGATCCCTTGGCAGGGGGAAGGAAGTAGGATCAAAACAGGGGTGGGAAGAGCACACACATGATGATACATGTGTGAATTGGGGGTGAGAATTTCACAGAGACTATAACTGAGATGAGAAAGCATACATTGTACAAAAATGTGGAATGATGCAAAAACATATATAAAATAAAAAGTATTAAAAAATAAAAAAGCATATATGAAATTTTGCAACCCCAAAAAGCTTTAGTTGAATAAAACCAGAAGCATGGCCACAACTTCTACAGAACTAAAAAATCTCCAAAATTAAAGAATAAAATAATCATGTAGGGAATGATGATGATAATAATAACAACACTAATAATAATTAAGCCCTTACCATTTATCAAGTGTTCTTCTCCTTTGTTTACATGTATTATAAGACTCATAATCTTTTGGAATAGGTACTATTATTTCTGTCATTTAACAGATGTAGAAAGAGAAACATAATAAAATTAACTAACTTAAACTGTCTTGCACAGTGAGTAAATTCTGATGTCATTGATCAAATTTGGAAAGTTGATTCTAAAATCTATGCTATTGACTGCTAAATCATACATTAGATGAGTACAGACATAGCAAATTTAACAGGTATTTCTAGTAATAAACTAGGTAATGTGAGAGAAGCTGACTTATTGGAAAATAACAGTAGATCGGTCTTGATTGTTACAGTTACAAAAATAATTTCTATATTGAAATTAATGATTAAGCATTGGTTTTATTAAATATCATCCATGAACTCAGTGCCATGTGATCATTTATGACATAGATGACTTAGGAAATACCAACCAAAAAGGAAACTAAAAATTGAATTAGAAATCATAACCTCTAATTCAAATGAGATATACTTAAGTATTTATATCATAGAGGTGATAATTGAAATAATGCATGAAATGAGATAATTTGTTCAAATAAAGTTAAAATTCTAAAATATAATTTCTTTAGTGCAGAAATAACTGAGAATATGGTTTTCATGTGTAAAATCTTAATGTGAAAATTTACAAAGTAAAGGATCGTAGACAGGAGAGAGAGAAACATGACCTACATTGCCATCTGTAGGGGGTAATAGACATTTGCCAGGTTGAATGAAAGTTGAGGCTTATAAATTCCCAATGAATCGCAATAACCAGCATTACTATTTAAGAGCAAAAGCAAAATTCAAGCCTAATTTACCTTTCTATTTCTGTTATTTTAATTTAGCTAAATATTAAAAGAAGGAGGAAATATAAACTTCCATTAAGTTGGAAACCATAGTTTCTAAGGTTGTGAAGTATTATTTTTATATCAAACTAAAATGAAATTGTGATAGAAAAAGGATATTGTCAAAACTTGTCTGTAGAATAGATTTTTATGCTCTCTAGAGTGCCTTGCTTTCTGACTAATAGATCTATGCATGCCACAGATATGATGCCAAAGAACTCTAACTTGGAATTTAGTTTCAGTTTCATTTTGAGTATGCATTTCAATTTCTGCATCTAAATTTTCTTGTCTGTAAAGTATACAGATTAGATTAAATTGCCAAGATTACTTACAACTGCACTCCTATTTATCCTGTGCGCCTACTGAAAAGGAGCCTGTTAATAATTGTATGCTAAAAATATGTATTTTCAGATAGAAATTGTTTATCCTAGAACATTTTTACTATTATTATTATTATTATTATTTTATTTCTTCTGAAATCTTACATCAATATATTT
This sequence comes from Talpa europaea, assembly GCF_964194135.1. Taxonomy (NCBI): domain Eukaryota; kingdom Metazoa; phylum Chordata; class Mammalia; order Eulipotyphla; family Talpidae; genus Talpa; species Talpa europaea. The sequence goes on along the minus strand of NC_140071.1, from coordinate 84,393,353 downwards.
CCTCTCTTTTAGGGAGGAGTTAATGGGTTGACTGGAGAACTAGAATTTGGAGAAAATGGAGGTAACCCTAATGTCCATTTTGAAATTCTTGGAACCAACTATGGAGAAGAACTTGGCCGAAGTGTTCGCAAAGTAAGACCAGACACACTGATCAATATGTTTTTTTTTTCCTTTAGTAATTATGGTTATGCTTTCATCATACACACAAAAGTATATATATTGCAATTTGTAGAGTTAGACATTCTAAATGATGTAAACACCTAACAAATTTATTGTGAGTAAATTCTGTTTTTGCCTTAGAATAATTCAAAGGTTAAAAAGAAATCTGATGGTTGCCTAGGGAACTTAGATCATCTTTCATTCATTATAATAATAATTTTTAAAAGTAGTGGATTTAGTATTTACACAAGGTAGCTACTAGGTTTTTAACTTGCAGCATATACAAAATCAGAATAAGAGCTTTAATAAATTTCACATGGTAAGAAAAGAAAGTCTAACAAAATGTGGCATTACAGTATTGCAACTTCTGTATGTGTTATGTAATAAGTAGAAAATGGTTTGCAGAAAATGAACTCTTTTATATACATAACTTTTTTATATAGAAACTGAATGTCAATAAGGTATAGTTCATGAAATAGTACAATTACTTCCTCAAAGAGAAATACAAAAGTCTCTAGAAAAATGACTTTACTGTGGTTTTGATTTGCCATTTTTATGTATTTTTGGTAGAAAGATGCCCAAGGTAATTGAGTATATATACAGAGCATGCATATATAACTGTATAAAATGACTTCTTTCAATGAATTGTTTCTTTGATAGGTATTTCTTTCATTTGTTGAAATACAGGATATAAAAACTTAGACAAAACCAAACAGCAAAATACAAACAACATAAACTAACATTACTGCTATAAAAAATTTTTCTAAAAAATTAAAACAAAAAAATAAGTCAATGATACATTACTGTCCTGTTTTTATTAAAAACTGATACTTTGTTTATAGTAGATATTTTGAATTTTCTATTTTTAAAAATATTGCGTTAATGTATGACATATCATGGTTATTAAAATTTTTGTGCTTCCTTTAATTTTGTTTGAGCTGAAGAGATTTGACAGGGCTAGAAAATTTAATAGGTACAATAAACCTTACATAAACAAGTTGTTGTAAAGATAAGAATAAAGTATCTATGTATAAGTTAGTCAAGAAACTGACCTTGTAATAAGACAAAAGACAACACTTCTCACGTGATAGTCTCCATAGTTTCAACCACGGAAGATACAGTACAGTTTCCAGGCTCCTGGCTTTGCTCTGCCATCTTCTAAAATGTTTTCCTCATTCACAAGTTTGAAGATGGCTCACTCTGTGGTGAACTGCCTGCATGTCAGTTTTATAATCTAATATTGCTTGGGAATGAGGGTAAAATAATGAGAAACATATAAGTACAATATCTGGAACATAGCAGAAACTAAAATGCTAACTGAATCAATGAATAAATACTTAGGGTACTCATACCACTACCTATGTGTATAAATGTAACTGCCTTTTATAAATATGTGCAGAAAAAAAAAAAAGCTGGACACATGATTAAATCCACAGTCCCTCCCCAAAACGTTTGGAGTTAATCTAATCAGTAAGAAAAATAACTTGATAAATTTATGCTAGAGGAGTTGAAACTATCTTAATGCTTTTTTTTTTTAACTGAAGCAGAGCAAACAGAGAGAAAACACAAGAATATTTTAATGAATTATTTTGAAGGTTACATCACTATATGGTCAAGAAGTAAAATATACTAAACATCCTAAATGCCCCTATATGTTTTTCACTGATTATAGTCTCTACCTCATTTCTCATTCCTGTGAACGTTATTCTGATTTTCACAGTACTAATTTCTTAATATTTCAAATATAATTTCATCTTCCATTTAATCCTTAAGAAATTTTATTGGGTTTTAATAATAGTTTGTTTTATGAGTAAACTCAATATTGCATGCATTATTTTCCCTTGCTTCCCATGTTAATGTTGTGTTGCATAATTCATCCTTGTTACTATAGTAGCTTATTCATTTATCTTATTGTATTGTTCTCTATCGAATCAAAGTGTCATAACCTATTGTACTTTCTATTTTTAGACTTCTACAAAAAATGCTATTATGAATATTCTTGAACTTCTATATTTGATCTATACTCTTGGATTTGTACATGTATCTCCATAGGTTCTCTATCCTTGAGTAAAATTGTTGAATACAAGAAAGCATATTTTGTGCCTTACTGGATAACTCAAAGTCAGTTTCATAGAGATTTGCAAATTGACGTATGACCCCATGTTCTCATATGTATGATGATAAGTCTCATGGTTTCAATTTGCCTTTTCTTAATTATTAAAAGATTCTGCATCATTTCCTATTTATTTTTGCCCTTCAGATATTCAGTTAATTCCACACTCAAGTCTAGTCATTTTTTATTGGGTTGTCTTTATATATTTTTAAAGTTTAATATTAATTTGACAGTTGTTGCCCTATCTATATGGCTTTGTGGTTATATTTTTACTCCTTTTATATGCACATTCTTCACTCACCCTCTACCAACTGTCCTTTCCTCCCCTCCTCCCTCCCCATTATTCACTATATAACCAGTCATTTTTCAGTCTATGAATTATTTTTGCTGTGCTTTGCTAGTTTGTGATCTTTGATTATTTATATTCCACATAAGTGAAATGATCAGGTATTTGTCTTTCACTTTCTGACTTGTTTTACTTAACATAATTGTGTTATCTGCAAATAATGACAATATCATTTCTTCTTTTCCATCTGAAATTCCTTTTATGTCGTTGTTTTGTCTAATTGTTCCTGTTAGTACTTCCAATGTTATGTTGAACAACAGTGGAGATAGTGGACTTCCTTGCCATGCTCTTAACCTTAGGGCAAATACTTTCAGTTTTTCACCATTAAGTATGATGTTGACTGCGGGTTTGTCATTTATGTTATTTATGATGATGATATAAAATATATTCCCATTCTATGTTAAATTTGTATCATAGATGTTGAATCATTTGCAATGCTTTTTGGTATCTATTGAAATGATTTTGTGATTTTTATCTTCTATTTTGCCTGTCTGGTGAATGACAATGATTGATTTGTATTTGTAGAACCAACTTACATTCATAGTATGAAACCTACTCAATCACGGTAGGTGACTTACTTAATAAAATATGACTTTGGTGTGCTAACTTTTTGTTAAGGGTTTTTAGATATGAGTTTTTAGAGACATTGGCCTATCATATTAATTTTTTGGTGTTTTCCTTGTTTGGTTTTAGAATAAATGTAACATTTGCCTCAGAATGTTAGGGAGTTTTCTGTCCTCTTGAATTTTAAGAACAGTGTGAGTGGGATAAGAATTACTCTTTTAAGCCTGGGTAGAATTCACTAGAGACACTATCTGGCTCTTAACTTTTATTCTTAGGGAGATTTTCAGGTACTCTTTCAATCCGTGTCTGTAATAAGTCTGTTAAAACTGTCTACTGCACCCTGGTTCAGTCTTAGAAGGTTGTATGATTATAAAATTTTGTCTGTTTCTTCTAGATTAGCAGTTTGTGTGATTAGACATTGCTGGTAGGTTCTAATATTCCCTTGTGTTACTGCATCATATGTTGTAATTTGCTTTTTCATTTTTGATTCTTTTGATTTGGGTTCTTTCTTGCCAGGGTTTTGTCAATTTTGTTTCTTTTTAAAGAACTAGCTTTTGGTTTCAATGATCTCTTGAACTGTCTTATTTTTTCACTTTTGATTTTATGATGTATTCTAGGATTGATACACACACACACACGTGTGCAACATAAATATGTCCATATACAATTTAATATAATATATATATAATTTAAATACAATATATAATGCTGTTTTTGTTATTAGTTATGTTTTGTTGTAAACACTGTATAAGTATTTTATATTTATTCGATTCATAATATCTTTAAATTTAGTAGCATTATTAAGTTTTTTGCTGTTTAGTCTTATTCAAGAAATGTTCCTACTGTCAAGTTCATAGATATGCTCAATTATATTCCAAAGTTTCTATAATTCTGACTTTTCAATTGAAGACATTTGTCTACCTGGGACTTTTTTTTTAACATATGAGAAAAGAAAATACAATTTTACTCCAGTATAATATCTTGTTTATTTGTTTTAATTGAGATATAAATTAAATACAATAAAATACACAAAATGGCTTTCAGTGATTGGATTCAACAATGCGGTCACCACCCAGATCAAGTTATAGAATATTTCATCACCCAGAAAATCCCTTCTTTTTTGTCCTTTCAGATGCAAACTTATTTAAAATGTTTTAACTCCATTTACTCAATGTGTCCACCTCTCAAATTATGGTTTATTTTTGCCAGTTTTTAAAGTCATCTTTTTATTTCAAAGTATCACAATTACTTTTTTGAAATAAATATCCATTTAAATTCCCCATATATTTTCCACTTTCTTTCTTTTTTTTTTTTAAACTTTTTTTTTTAATAGAGGCATGTTTATTTATTTATTTGTTTGTTTTGTTTATACATGTACGGGGTACAGTCAGAAGCGCGGGAGGGTGAGAGAATTCGCTAGAGCGGGGAGCAGAGCAGGCAGGAGCACAGAAGTACACTGCTGAGGGGAGCAGCGGGCCACAGGAGAGGTCTGCGCGCCATGTGGGACCCTCCTCCGGTGGCTGGGGAGCAGCTGGGGATCGAACCAGCGCCGCAAAGGCTGAGGGCAGGTTCACAACCCAGCGCTCAACCGCTGCGCCACCGGGGAGGCCCTCCACTTTCTTTATTATTCTTACCATCCTGCCTCAGTCTCTGCCTTTGGAATCACTGAACTTCTGCCCAAAATACACCTCTTGAAAATTCCCCTCTTGATGGTTTTCTGGTGGCCATATTTTCTCAATTTTTATCTGCATATGTCTTTACAATATCTTCTTTATATAAATTTCTCCTAAACACAGAGTTTTTGTTGCTTATTTCATTCTTTCATCACCCTGATGATATTGCACTGACTCTAGCTTCAGATTTATGATTGGGAACCTTGTTATCTAACTCCCCATTTTATTTCAGTCTTCTACCTTCTCTAATTTAAGACTTATCTTTTTTTTTTTTTTTATTTCTGCATTTTCGCTATAGAGTGTCTAGATCTGGATTTCACTAAAATGTGTAAAGGTATGGCAGGTTGCTTAGAACAACTGCGGGCCTTCCTGATGCACAAGGGGTTAAGTCTCAGAGCTATCAAGCTATTGTGATCCAAGGCCAGGGAGCTGACCCACTTGGTACAACAGACCTCTCCTCTCTCTCACCTGCTGTTCCCTTCAACAGTGTATTTCTGTCAATCTGCTTGCTCTGCTCCCCACTCTGTCTCTGATGAATCCTCTCACCTCCAGAACCTCTGGCCTACACCCTAGTTCTTCTATGCATAAATAAATAAAATAAATCTTAAAAAAATAATAAAAGAACTGCATAATAACTCTGATATTTATTGTGATTGAACAACTAATTCTAAGTATTTGATGCTAGAGCTAAATTCATGAGTCTGGAAGGAATTAGAGATTATCAAAGATTGCCATCAAATAATAGAGAATTTTAAATCTTGGGGAAAATTTCTGTCAACACAGTTCTTTACTTTCTACTTTATTTATTTAGTAATGATAAATTAGTTCCCTTTATTTAAAACAAATAAAAATGAAGTAAAAAGTATAATTTACATAAAATTATAAAATAAGCTTAGTGGAAATATAATTGAAGATATAGTAAATGAAAATAGTCAGGTTTTACAGCAGAAAAATATTTATGGTTTTAAAGCAGAAAGTAATATATCTTTCTTTGGTGATTTTGTTAATAATTATTTGTCAAGTGATATCAGAAAACTTTTACTGACTTGTAACTGAAATCAGGATTATAGTTTTCCTTATTATGATGAAAGAAACACTTGTGTACACATTAAAATATACATGGTGAGATGATTTCATGTGCATATAGTGCCCATACAAATACAATTACTTGATCTTTATACAAATATTAATATTTACATATTTTCCTTTTCTTTCAATGATTATCCCTAAGTTTATGTTTAAGTATTAGACATCAGGCTTCTTCATTCTTTTAATATCTTTTTTTGTAAACTACCCTATGAAGTGTTATTAATATTTATAAAGCCTTATTGATCAGGGCCTCCCATGGTGGTGCAGGGTAGAGCGCTGGGCTGCGAGGCTGCCTGCAGCCTCTGCAGCACTGGTGCATTCCCCGGTGTCCAGAGAGGGTCCCACAAAACAAACAAACAAACAAATAAACAAACAAAAAAATGAAGCCTTATTGATCAATACTATTTTTATATAAACACTTATCCCAATTGAATAATTATGTATGTCTGTACAAAGGTGAGAACTGTGATATTTCTAAAAAGAATTTCAAGAGCAGAGGGTGTAAGCAATGTAGCAGCAAAATAGTAATGTAAAGATTAAAGAGAATTTGGGAACTCAGGCCTTGTCATTAACTGAGTGAGATAGTAGAGCAAATGGGTTAGGAATGTGATTGCTAATGTCAGAATGTTCAAATTCATGGTGTGCTACTAAAAGCCAAGTGACCTTGGGTATTACTAAACTCATAAGTAAGTATGACTAAATGATTTACTAATGTGATAGATACAGAATTGTTCCTGGTACATCAAAATATGTTGCCATTACTTGTGATTTATGAGAGCATTATCAGTAGAGTGGTAATGACATATGTTTAAATAGCAATGAGCTGAAAAGTACAAAAGAAAGTGACTAGCAGAAGTAAAAATAAATGCCATATTAACTGGTTATGAGAGTGGTCATTAAAAGGCTTCCTAAATTAATGTTGGGTTGATATATCATTAGCTTGACTTTTGCTTCTTGTTGTTTCTGATAGCAGTACAATGAAGCAGTGTGGGTAAGGGTGTTAGCAGGAGAATGGCTGAAGTGACAAAGCATGAAATCTAAGTAGGACATGTATGGAAGTGAAAATAGGAGAAGTGTCAACAAGAGGGGAAAAGTATGGCTTGGGAGAATGGAGTTTTCAGCATGTCTAAAAAACCTGTATATTTATTTGGATTAAGTTAGTTTCAGAATGTCGGTGATGGGCAGAATCCAGATATTCAAAAACTCATTATTGTAAGGTGGCAAAAGGGGCTTTACATGGCTCTCTAAACTCAATGTACTTCATTTTAGTACTTTGTTGTACTACACTATGAAAGTACTTTCTTCACTTTCCTTTAAATTCAAATTCCATAATGTGTTAATCATGTCATTCAGTGGACAATGAATCATATACTTCAAATTGTGTCTACATAATGCTTAAATAATATTACAGAATTGTGGTAATTATTTGTTTGTTTCTATACTTTAACTCCCAAATTGTATTGAAACACTACAGTGTGTTTATGTAGATGTTATGTGAAAGTGAGTATAAGTATTTGCTCTATGATGCCTTTTACATTGTTACTATTGAAAATATTTTTGTATTATTATTTTAAAAAATATTTAAAACATTCATATTTTTAAATATTTGTTTTTATAGCTAAATCATTTTTCTACCAAGCTGCAATTTTAATAATTGAACTTATTAAACTTAAAACCTAGGTTTCAATTAATTTTAATACTATATGTTCATTAGTAGATTGCCTGCTCCACTTATAAATGGGACAGTTTCTGCATCTGAGTATTACTTATATACAATGTCTTCGAAAGTACTTGTCACAGGAAATAATTAATATGTAAATAATTACAATGTAGAATTATTAGTATGCCCAAAATTGAGGTTCCACTACCAGTATCTCCATAATTCAAAAAGAGTGAATGGCTCTCTAATTGATGGACTGTCAAGTTGTCAGTGTTTATTCTGCTGCTAGTGGTTAAGAATATGGAATTCCTGCAGCCTCATCAACTTGAGCAGGGTTATTGTCAATTCTCAAAAAATAAGCAGAGTTGTGTCTGCTTAGGATTTGCAGATAAGATTGACCGATTCCTAAATATTGGACTAATCTTGACTCTCTTGACAGTATATAAATGAAAGTTACATTTTCTCTGAATTTGACAAAAATATGAAGTGGATTGTTTATTTTTCACTGCAGTTGATGAAAAGAAAGAACTTTTGTACTTTGATGTTTTCACATATTATTTTACTTTCATATAAGGTGGCGTTTCATTGAGTAAATTAATTCAAGAGACACTCAAGTGAAACTCAAAGTCAAATAATCAGATCAGCAAGGTTCTATGTACTTAATCTTTATACAAGAATGCAATTATTTCTGCTATTTTTTATCAACACATATAATTTCCAAACTGAATAATAATTTAAGTAATAACATCTCTCCAATCTAAAAATAAATTTATTACAAGATTTTAAAAGTGAACATGAAATTAAACATTTAATATAAATCATCATTTGTGTCTATTATTGGAAAAAGAATTCTACAAGATAGATTTTTGGTTTATGTGTCCAAAGTTGTCTTTATTTTATTTGGTTTTAACAATACTGCAAACCATTTAATATGAAGACTGAATTCTAGCACTTTTTTTACCCAATACTTAATATCTTTGAACCTTGATCAAACAGGTATTAAAGACAGGAAAAATAGATTAAAACAGGTTTCCAAAACAATCTTAATTGCATATTAATGCTTAATTAGTATCTTCGTAAAATTCTTTTCTCATATAAACTGATGAAATAAAATGGTACACCAGAAATCTTCTAGCTCCTAGGGAAAATCATTTTTTCAGAGAGGTTTGTAGTCTTTACTCAGGTTTTCCGATATTAAATTCACAAATATAAAACTACAACTGAACATTCTTGTGTAAACCTAATGTATTGATTTTGCAGTGGTTATTATATACTCATTGGTCCGTTTCTAATCAACTGAAACATTTATTGTCTTGTACTTAGAAAGAGGAAATAACAGCTATCTCTTCACATAATCAATGATAAATATTGAAATGATGATGTTGAACATTGTATTAGTATTACAATTCTGAAGTATCTAAGATAGCACTTACTTTTTCATTTTAAGAGTAATGTTTATGTTTCCTTATAACACTTTGAACATTTGGTAGATTTCAGTGCTGAAATTATCTAGTCCTGGGTTTTTACATTTGTGAAAACAGTGATTATTGCTCCAAATTCTTTGCTTGTGATTGGTCTGATTGGGTTTTTATTTATCCCTGATTCATTCAGATGAATGTATGCTGTTATGAATTTTTTCATTTCTTCTAGCTTATGAAATTTGTTAACATAAATATGGTAATAATATTTTCCAGTACTTCTCTATATTTTTGTAAATGTCATTTGTAACTTCTCTTTAATTTCTGATTCTCAATGTTAAAGATTTTTCTCTTTTGTTCATAATGAGCCTGCTTAGGCATTTTTCATTTTTTTTCATTTTTCAAAGGACCACATCTTTGTTTCATTGATATTTTTCATACTGTCTATATATAGTTTATTGTACCCTCAATATTATTATTTCCTCCTCCTATTGGCATTTATTTTCATCACTTCTTCCCTTTCTAGTTCCTCATGGTCTAAGTTAGATTGTTTATTAGACATATATCATGCTTCTTAATATAGGACAGTTTTGGTATAAATGTCCCTTTAAATGCTGCATCTGCTACTTCTTATATATACTGGTAGCCATCTTCATTTTCATTTGTTTCCAGATTTTTTTATATATCCTTGATTTCCTCATTATGGCAAATTTATTAAGTAACATGGTTTTTTTTTTTTCCTACATATTTCAGGATTTGCCTACTTTCATATTGTGGTCTTTCTAGTTTTATACTAATGTGATCAGAGAAGAAACAATGTGATTCCAATCTTCATTAATTTATTGATAATACTCTTGTGATCTTAAATGCAATCTACTTTCAAGAGAACTCCATGTGCATTTCAAAATATTGTATCATCAGCTTTTTGAGCATGCAGAGTCCTGTAACTTTCTATTAAGACTATCTATCCTAATTCCTCATTTATGACTGTTTTCTTATTGTTTTACAGTCTGATTAATCTATTCATTATGAGGTTCTTTAATTGATGCAAATACAGTGATGAGTTTTATGACTTTCTGATACTTTGTTCTCTTAATCATCATATAATATTCATCCTTTCTCTTTGTTAACTTTTTGTAGTTGGAATTCTATTTTAAATGACATTGTGTCATTGTCTGCCTTTTTTAAGATTTATTTATTTATGCATACAAGAACTGGGGTACAGAGGTGTGTGGGGTGAGAGCATTCACCAGAGACACAGTGGGGAACAGAGCTGGCAGATTGACTGAAATACAGTGCTGAGGGGAGCAGTGGGGGAGACAGGAGAGGTCTGCTGTGCCATGTGGATATATCCCTGGCAGGGTATTGAACCAGTGCTGCAGTGGCTATGGATAGCTTCATAAGTTACATCTTGACCCCTTGTGCCACAGAGGAGGCCTATTGTCTGCCGTTTTTAGAGTTCCATTTGCTTATAGGATTTTTTTTCCCCCACCATTTACTTTGAGCCTGATATATTTTTTTTTTAATTCAAATGAACCTCTTGAATGCAACAGAAAGTTAGATTTGTTTTCTGATCCAACCAATCACTTATTTTCTTTTGATTTGTGTGTTCAGGCTATTGTCATTTTGGAAAGTATTGATATAGAAGTGTTTATTGCTACTTTTTTTTAATTTTATTTTTTTTCATATTTCTTACATCATTTTTCATTTTTGCACAATGTATGCATTTTCATCTTGGTTATAGTCCCCATATAATTCCCACCACCCTTGTTTTGATCCTACTCTCTTCTCTCCCCCCTGCAGTGTGTCCCTGATTTATAGTTGCTTGTTGATTTTGACTTTTACTTTATTACAATTAGTCTTGTTCCCAGTCCCTTATGTATTGCTACTTTTCTATGGGTTTTCTGTATGCTTTTGCAGTTAATTTCTGTTCTTTTGTTCTTCTCATTTTCTCTACCCTTGTGTTTTGAAGATTATATTTTGTATATTGTTTGGATTCCATTTTTATCTTATTCCTCATTTATTATAATTATTTTTGTTTTGAGGATATCATGTAATTTATATGTGAAGTTGTATACTTATTGTCGGACTTAAATTTAAAAGAAAATAATCTTGAGTTCCTTATGCAAGTCTCCATTTTACTGATTCTCCTTATATTCTATTTTTGGAGTTTTGTTGCTTCTCTTGAGGCCTATTTGTTTTACAGAATTTTCTTTAAGATTTCTTGTCAGGCCAGGTTAGTGTTCATGAATTCCTCCCTACTGACATCTCTCTTTAAAATTCTTTGTCACTCCTTCAATCTGAATGTTAGCTTAACTGGCTAGAATATTCTTGATTGGAGTTCTTTTTATTTCATCATGATGGATATATCACTGCATTCCCTCTTATCATACATGTAATGATTGAATTTGGAAATTCTATATGTAACTATTTGTTTTTCCTTGGGTACATTTAGGATTCTCTTATTATATTTGGCTTTCGACATTTTAATTTTAATGTATATACATCTTTGTATTATTTTTGTTATTATTATTATTATTATTATTGGAAATCTTTGCGCTTCCTATATTTGAATATATTTCCTTACTAGAATAAGAATATTCTCAGCCACTATTTCATACAATGCAATTTCTGTCCTTTTCTCTTTCTTCTCCTAGAACCCCTGTGCTGCAAATATTGTTCCTAGTAATGCTATCCTAGAATTCTCACATGTTGCCTTCATTTTTACAATACTGCCTTTTTTTGGATGCTGTCAACTACCCTGTTGTCCATCTTGGTGATTCATTCCTCAGTTACATTGAATTTATTGCTACTCTGTCTATTATAGTTTTTAGTTCAACTATTGCATTATTTTTTTATGTCTGTGACTCTTTAGAGAACATTTTATGCTTTCTCTGTCCTTGTATTATTTCTCATTATATATATATACATATTTCTCATTTTCATCCACTGTTTTTCCAATTTCAGTAATCATCATTTCTATGGTTGTTCTCAAGTCTTCTTCCAGTAATTTGGTTAAATATTTTATATTAGAAATTTCCCCAAGGTTTTATCTTGATCCATGAATTCCTGTGCCTCCTCATTGTGTTTGATGTTCTTTGATTTTTCCTATTGATTCAGCTACAATGCTTTTCTTCCCAGATCTTTTACCATGAACTGTATTAAAATTGAAGGTTGCAAGGTATTGGCCTGTGTTGTTCATCTTGATTTTGTGATTTTTCTTGCTATATTGTTTGAAATCCCGAAATCCCAAAATTCCACCACCAAATAGATGACTAGAACTCAAGAGCTCAGATGGTGTGGTGATCTAAGAACCCTGCCTGCAGGTGAAGGCTTGAGATATGTGTGTTGGAATGCGGCAGGTAGAGGTTGCTCAGTAAATTTCCAAGGGCATAGTTCTTCCTTGGTACTGCAGCCTTTTTCATCTGAGGAAGGGGTCTCCATTTAACATTTTTTTTTTTAATCACAGGTCAACAGTTTTTTTTTTTTTTTTTTCCCAGAAGCCCCAAACTTGAGTTGTAGCCTAGTTCTGAATTCTGCAGCTTATGCCACTGGTGCCTTTTCCTTGAGGCTAGGGAAGGAGCAGAGTGGCCATGGTATTGTGGGATTAATCTTCAATGACCAATCACAGGAAATTTGCAGAATATGAAGTAGCTAGACTGTCAGATGCCTTCTAAGGCCACATAGAGTCAAACTTGAAACTAGCAGCTGCAGGTGCTATAAACTCAGTGCCTGCCTAGCAATCCTTGATTTCTTAGGGAATGTGTGTGCTCACTCTCTTTCAGTAGGGTAGGGGCCAGGAAGTCTTGGACATTTGGCTAGGGCAGGAACAGTTTTCTTTCAGGAATCTAAATCTAACTATCAGTATCCCCAGGTGTTTCAGTTTAATTCCTACCCAGCAGTCAGTGTTCTTTTTGGTATGCACTAATTGCCCATGTGCAATGGCTAGGGATCCAGGGAAACCATGAGATTCTATGCAGGAGAGGGATGGTGCCTTTCAAGAACACCAAGCCAGCCACCAGCAGTCACAAGTATTTTATCTCAATGTCCACACTGAGCTGATGTTCTTTCAGAAAGATGCCACACACCCTGATCCATTGTACTCGGGCTTGAAGGGGAGGCTCCAAAATCGGGAGGCACTTTTCCCAGTGCCTTAATATCATTTCTGCAATAACCATTTATAGGGCTTTCCTACCCTTTTCAGTCACCTGTCTCACCAGTCATCACATCCCCAGTTCTGGTAAAAATGCAGTTGTTCCCTACCCTCAATGATGCTGATTTTTGAGGAAGATACAACTCCAGACTGCAGTTAATTTGTCATTTTCTGTCTTTCCCATTACAGTGTAACTCCATGAGATAAGAATGTTTGTTTGTTACTGGCTATGTTCCCCAATACATGGTATGTTATAGATTTTATTTAATCATTTAGTGGATGGAATAATCAGTAAATGCGCATATTATTAAAATAACTTCAAAAGAAAATTTAGATAATGCAAACTTTATTTAGCACTTTATGAGGAAAACCATCTTCTTTCAGAGAACTGCCAAATGGGGCAGAAGTCAGGAAACTTGTATAAGATAGAGAATAAAGAACACTGAAAAGACAAATTGAAAATATCTGAGTGTTTAGGGTCACGTAATCAACTTTATTTATGGTGAGAAGGCCACAGTTGGCTTTGCATTTGGGAATTGAACTGAGTGGAAACACTGTGTTTCTGGTAAAGTTGATCATTTATAGGGATGGCAAAGTTTTTAAGTTTTGGTATGCTAATATGGACACCTAGATAGGAGTGGCTCGATTTGAGCCTAGAAATTTACTTCAATAATACTGACATACACATCTATAAAATTCTTTCTCTATCTACAAAACTGTGACAGCTATGATTTTTCTTTTATCCAAATGAACAATTAAAAGAATATGCACATAAATGAATGTGAGCATGCTGCACTAGAAAGTGAATCTGTGGGCCTCTCCTGGTGGCGCAGCAGTTGAGCACTGGGCTGTGAAGCTGCCTGCAGCCTCTGCTGCACCGGTTTGATCCCTGTCCACTGGTGAGGGTCCCACATGGAGCGACAGACCTCTCCTGCAGCATCCGCTGCTCCCCTCCGCAGTGTATTTCGTCAGTCTGCCTGTTCTGCTCCCCGCTTTGGCTCTGGTGAATTCTCTCACCCTCCTGTGCTTCTGACTGTACCCAGTGCTTGTATAAATAGATAAATAAATCTTTAAAAAAAAGTGAATCCGTGCTTACACTCTTTCCATCACTGTATCCTCAATGCCAAGCAAAATTGGCCACCATAACCATAATCAATTATTTCAGTGATTATTAAATAATATTATGTATAATTTGCCTGTAGGAGCTCATAAAGAAATAGGAAATGGATGATTGATTATTCTATGCAAGTAGTTTTATTGTTGTAAGCACAATGGAAAGATAAATTTATAAGCTTATTAGGAATTACTGGCATTTATAGCTCAAGATCATTTTCTAACAACTAGATTAGAGTTAATGCATTATAATAGGTAAAAAAATGCCTAACCTTTGCTGTCAGACACTCCTGGGTAGAAATTCTGGTGTCACTTATTGGTTGTTGATCCTAGAACTGCTAAACCTAGTGAGTCTCAATTTTTTTTTATAATATGTGAAATAACACTTATTTCTAGAGATTGTTGTAAGAATTAATTACAACTCAGTTTGTAGGTTACATGATGAAGGATAATAAAAGAACACCCATTTGCATATAGACTGTAATCCATGCAGTTCATTTCTAAGTCAACATAAGTAATGCTAAGTAGAGTTGTTAATCTGACATGAATTTGCAATGGGAGATAGGAAAAATAATTTTATTTGATATGTTTCACAGAGCATTATTCATGGCAATCACAATGACATCAGAACATTTTCTAACTAAAATTCCACAAGTCTCCTAGTTAGGAGTTGGAAGCATCTACAGTTCAATGGTGAGAAAATAATTTTGTAGCCAACATACCCTGAATAAAACCAATCGTCAAAGTTAAACCCATTACTAGAAAAATCATTCACACTTACTTCTGGCAACGAATTTTTATCTTGGAGGTTTATATGATGGAAAGTATTTAGAAAATACTGTGAATTGACAATATGTTGTGAATACAACAGGTTTTTATTCACTCATCCTTCTTTATATGTAATATATAATAATGATAATTTAGTCTGATCAGCTTTTATCTTGAGGTACCTTCAAGAAAATATATTGTGCCAGAAAGTAATGTGACATTCAATCTTGTGTTTAATAAAATGAATAAGAATAATTTACCCAAGCAATTCACTGGAATACAAGGGAAGTAAGTACTCTTGTAAGATGTATACTATGGACTAGATTATTTCTGCTTTTAAACAAACCCATCTACTATTACTACATAAACAATAATGCTAATTGTATCCAATGAGGTTTATAATTGCTGTGGTTTCTCCAGAAGAGTTAGCTATTACAAGCAGCATTCACCTGCCTCTTGAAAATAAACAGTTGTCTCTTTTGGTGGGTGGGATGATGCTAACTTCTCTAATGGAGAGCAAAACAATGCATGATAGAGTACATTTTCAGTCAAAATTTTGGTGAAAATAGAATCAACTATTTTTCTGGGTGGACTACAAAATTTAGATCATTTGCTTGTTATGGATTGCTTTACTACTTTTTAGGAAAAGGCTTATTGCAAGGTGAGTAGTTGCTATTGGTATGTAGATTCTCAGGATGTGTTTACATGTAGTTTTTCTTTATATCCTTATAAAAGACCCAGAGAGTCTGTGGGTCACATGCTGAGAGTTTGGTAAAGAGATAAGAAAAGTCAAGAGAATCCAAAGTGGGATATACTAGAATCTGCTGTAATCCAACTTCTGACACATAGACACCACCTCCACCACCACCAAAACCATCACTACCAAAACTTCAGTTCAAGTTCACTAATACAGTGTGGCTGCACTTATCCACTTTATTTCCAATTTCATCTGCCAAGGTTGACTACAAGTGAAAAGCCCACTACCAGAATGATAGTTACTAAATCTAAAGTAGGAATATATAGAAACATTTGCTCATATACATGCCTCTTCGAAAATTTCTCATTGTCATAATTGAACTTTTTTAAAATTTTAATTATTTATTCATTCATTTTTTTATTCATTTATTTAATTATACAAGCACTGGGTACAGTCAGAAGCGCGGGAGGGTGAGAGAATTCACCAGAGTCAGAGCAGGATGCAGAGCAGGCAGAAGGACCGAAGTACACTGCTGAGGGGAGCAGCGGGCGGCAGGAGAGGTCTAGCACCATGTGTGACCCTCCTCTGGTGGCCGGGGAGCAGCCGGGGATCGAACCGGCACCGCAAAGGCTGCGGGCAGCTTCGCAACCCAGCGCTCAACCGCTGCGCCACCGGGGAGGCCCTGTCATAATTGAACTTTAAATATCAGATATCTAAGGTGTATTTCAAAAAACGTGCATCAATGGTCAGATAGTGGTAGAAAGAGGGCATCTGGTGAGTTAGTCATTTGTTCTGGTATGTTGATCACCCACAATAGATTCATTTGTCTATGGTGACATGGTATGGTAAGTTCAGATGAACCATAATCTCAGGAGTTTACTGTTGTACCTCAAATTACCTACTTTCTCTCTCTTCTGAATTATCTCTAGACTATTAAAATATTTGATTATGTATCTTTCTTATTCTGTCAGGCCTGTCTTGACTCCCCCAGGGGGTTATAAATAATTATTTAACACTAAAATGATAATAAAATTGTAAATATTATGGGTACATGATCTCACCAAATTTATTTTTGAAAAATCACAATTCATTTGGGGCACTTCATTCAAATGTATGACTGTTATAGTCATGTCTGTTTTATTCTCTAATACGAATTAAATGGAAATAGTAATTATGCTTTTGGTGCCGCTGATTGTATTATCCTCTTCCTGTCTTATTTTTCCTTCAATAATTTTATTTTCCTTGGTAACCAGGATACCAAACACATTAAATCTTAAACTCCATTAAGGCTTGAGCCTAATCACACTGTTTTAAGTTATTAAGAAATGTGGGAATTGATATTTTTTCATCTGTTTTGAATAAAAGCTCTTGTTTAGTTTTTTTTTTTTTTTTTAGATTTTGGGATGGCTTAGATGTTAAACTATTGTACCTTTTAAAGTTTCTTTTTTTTTTTAATTTGCATAGTATTTTCTTTAAGGTTTCCTTCTTAAAAAACAAAGTAACACAATTTGTTTCAATATCCAAAGAGCAGAGACAACAGATTATATCCTAAAAGCAAGACATTTACTGTGCTAAGGACATCTGTATGCCATTTGCCCTGGATCATCATTCCTCAACAGCATAGAGACTAATAACATGTAGCTGGGAATGGCCAGCATGCTTGCCATTATAGTTTCGGTTTTGGAGGGCAGGATAGTCAAATGTACAGTATTTTTACAGTGATCATTAGATAATAACCGCCATTAATGTAAACATATCCTTATTACCCTGATAGCAAGTATCTCTGAGAGTTTATTTTACCGTTCTTTAAAATATGTAGAAATCTAAGGTCTTGCATACAATAGTTACTTTTTTCTAGTTATGAAAAAAAATGAAATATAGTATTTATGTTCTCCAACTTAATGGTAGATTTTTGTTTTTAAATATTTCATATTCAAATTTTTCTTTGTAGTTGTTTTATATTGATGATTATAGGATAATTGTTATTGTTTTCTTCTTTATTTTTTCCTGATTTTCTGCAAAGGGCATATAATATATGTATAATCAAAGGAAATCTGAGTTTTATAAATTTGAAAATAAATCTAAAATTATTTATTTTATTTTTTTATTTTTATATTTCCCATACAATTGCACCCCCGTTATTTGGACCCCAATTCCTCCTCTCCCCGCCCCCCCATAGTGTGTCTCTGGTTCATAGTTGTTTGTTGATTTTGATTTTTTTCACTCATAGAAGAAATCTAGAAAAACTAAATAAGAGACCAGGAAAAAAAAATAACTATAAGAAAGGAAAAAATCTAAAATTATTATTGTATTTAGGGTAAACATTTAGTAAATGCTTACCAGAAGTAGGAAAATAATTTATATTTTGAGGCAAACAAGTTTTATAGTTTGTAGTTTGACTTAGAGTCTTCTTTCCTACGTCTTATGATTATTTCATTTCAATGCCATCTTACATTCATAAAACATTTTGATGAATTACAATTCACTTTACCTCCAGATATTTATATTCTATCATATCATATCATATAATATCATATATATTGTGTATGTATAATATATAATATGTGCATCATTATATAATGCACATGTCCATTATATGTATAATATACAATATGTATATATAATTATATTAATATATAATATAATTATATTATGTTATCATATTATATTATTATATGTAATTTATATATCATATTACTTGAAGCAGGACTATACTATGTTAAGTAAACTTCAGGCTTATTTATTAAAAATTCCAATTTTCAATTAGGATAAAAAAATAAAGTAATTTCACATTACAGTAATTTTATGCATGATAATAAATCTCATACCACAGAAAAACATATTTTTATATATGAAATTATCTATTTATGGATAGAAAAGATATTTATAGGTAAAAAGTCCTTGAATGCTCGTTCACGGACCTCTATGAACTTGCTCTAAAATATGTTTTAGGACAAAAAGATTTTACCAAGGTAAAACAGAACACAAGATAGATTCAAACTGAAAACTGAGTAATGCTAGCTTTTGTATTACTCAGATGAAAGGCATGTGGTCATCACAACAGATACAGATGGGCCTAGGAGCCTGGTTTCCGCCTGGTGATTCCCTCCCCCTCACTGGCTGAGTGAGCTGCATTTCCTTGTGTGGAATTGAGGGTCCTCGGCTTGGGGTTGGAACTCTTGGGCAGGTTTCCCCATCAGGTCCAATGACAGACTGGGGAGAGTCCCTTGTGTTTTCTTCAGTGGCTAAAGGCCACCTGAAAGGACCCTATTACCATTATTTTATTTATTTTTATTGTTATTTTACATATTTTACATAATTTTTCATTTTTGTACAATGTATGCATTTTCATCTTGGTTATCACCCCATAAAATCATCCCTGTAAAATTCCCACCCCCCTTGTTTTGATCATACTCCCTTTTCCCAACCTGTAGTGTGTCTCTGGTTTATAGTTGCCTTTTGATTTTGATTTTTAATTTATTATAATTAGTCTTTTTCCTGATCTTATTTAGGTTTTCTAAATTCCTGCTATGAGTGAGACTATCTGGTATTTTTCTTTTTCTTTCTGCTTTATTTCACTGAGCATGTTCCCTTCCAGCTCCATCCATGTTGCTGCAAATGGCATGTATCTTTGATTTTTTTTAATATTTGATTTATATATTTTTATATCATTGTTAATTTTTAAACAACAGTTGCTTTCCCCCGACCCCAGGTGTAGTCCCCATGCAATTCCCTTCACCAATGCACCCGTGCACCATCACCTCAGTCCCATGTGTGTCTCCCTCCGTCCCTCTGATACTTCTCCCTCCTCCTCCACTGCAGGATGTCTCTGATCTATAATTATCTGTTTGTTTTTGTCTTGTTGTATTTTGTATTATTATTATCCCCCCCCCCATGTCTTATTTGGTTCCCCTCTATTCCTGCTAGAAGAGAAGCCACCCAATATTTTCTTTCTCCTTCTGACTTATTTCACTGGGCATAATTCCTACTAGTTCCATCCATGTTGCTGTGAATTGCATGAGTTTCTGTGAAACGTATCTTTGGATGATTTTCTTTGGTGAAGACTTGGAAGAACTCTTAAAAAAAGAATTTGTTCTAACTTAAAATATTAGTATTTGATAATTTTCACCATAATATTTAGGTTTCTTATATATTTAAATGGACTTTTTATATAAAAATAACAAAGATTTTCATAGTATCAATAGTATCATTAGTATCAATTGTATCAATAGCATCAGTATCATAGTATCATTGTTTATTTCAAACCCTGAGATTAATAGTCAAAAAGAATCCCAGATGTTTACAAGCCAGTTTTTTTTTTAAGTATATAAACTAAGATAATTAAAGACATAAAATAAATATCTTAAAAGCTAACAAAAATAGAGTCTCATTGGTGGTGCAGGGGTTAAAGACACAGCACTATCAAGCTATCACCAGCCACTGCAGAGTTAAGAGTCCGGGCAAGGAAGCTAACCCACATGGTGCAGCAGACCTCCCCTGTCTCAACTATTCCTCCCCTCAGCAATGCATTTCAATAGATTTGCTTGTTCTGCTCCCCATTCTATCTGGTGAATTCTCTTACATCCCCGCACCTCTGGCCTACACCCCAATTCTTGTAGGCATAAATAAATAAATCTTTAAAAATAACTAACAACAGGCCTCCCCTGGTGGTGCAGGTGGTTGAGCGCACCGCTGTGAAGCTGTCCACAGCCTCTTCAAAGCCAGTTCAATCCCAGCCAGCTGGCGAGGGTCCCACATGGTGAAGCAGACTTCTCTTGTCTTGCCCGCAGCTCCCCTCGGCAGTGTATTTTGTCAGTCTGCCTGTTCTGTTCCCCGCTCTGTCTCTGGTGAATCCTCTCACCCTCCCGTGCATCTGGCCTGTACCTAGGTTCTTGTGTAAAATAAATAAATAAATCTTAAAAAAAGGCCAATAAAATAATTCTCATTTTATGCATATTCTGACCTGCAGTTTCTTTAAGAACTTAAGTCATCAAATATATAATCTCAAATTTTATCATATTGAAAGAATTCTGATGGCTTGACTCAGTTTTTCAAGGTGATGTTTGAATATTTAAACTTAAAAGTTTTTTTTTCTAAGATTTATTTATTTATGCATATAAGAACTGGGGTATAGGCCACAGGTGTGGGGGATGAGAGGATTCACCAGAGACAGAGTGGGGAACAGAACAGGAAGAATGACTGCAATATACTGATGAGGGGAGCAGTGGGAGAGTCAGGAGAGGTCTGCTACGCCATGTGGGTAGCTCCCTGGCCAGGGATCTAACTTGTGCTACACAGGCAGATAGCTTCACAGTGCTGTGATTAACCGCTTGCACCAGCAGGGAGCCCCCAGAATAATTTCTTATATTCATGGAATTTAGGTGTCTCTGATAATATGCTCCCTGAGTTACATCATTTTCTTTGCTTCTATTTTTTGTTGAGACAGTAAATATCATTTTGAGGAACTGTTTTTTGATTGTTTTTCATTTTTGCTTTAAATTGTCAGCATTTTTGCCAGATCCTTAAATGTCTTTCCAGTCAATTCTCTATGGACTTAATAAACACCAGGGTTGGGGAGAAAACTAAGTTTGTGTAGGTTTTTTCCAGTATAGAAAATAAGTTCTGGGGCCTCCCTGGTGGCACAAGGGGTTAAGACACAACCTATGAAGCTATCCACAGCCACTGCACAGGAGTTGAATCCCCGGCCACGGAGCTACACACATAACACAGCAGACCTCTCCTGTCTCACCCGCTGCTCCCCTCAGCAGTGTATTTCAGTCAATCTGCCTGTTCTGTTCCCACTCTGTCTCTGGTGAATCCTCTCACCCCCCATACCTCTGGCCTGTACCCCATTTCTTGTATGCATAAATAAATAGATCTTTAAAAAAAATAAAATAAGTTCTGAGAAATGGAAACAGCCTTTGAGAATTAAAGGTACTTTTATTTATCACAATACTTCAACTATAATAAGGAACTTTTAAATTTATTAACAATTGATATTGATTTTTAAAAGTCAAGTAAATACCATTCATCAGGGTTATTAATATTATAACAGTAAAATAAAATATTTTAAAGATTTATTTTATTTATTTATCCATACAAGAGCTAGAGTGTAGGTCAAATATGGGAGGGTGAGAGGATTCACCAGAGACAGAATGGGGAGCAGAACATGCAGATCCACTGAAATACACTGCTGAGAGGAGCAATGGGTGAGACAGGAGAGGTCTACTGCACCATGTGTGTAGCTCCCTGGCCGAGGATTGAACTCTTGCTACAGTGGCTGCTCATAGCTTCATAGTGTTGCGACTTAGCCCCTTATTACCCCACCAGGGAGGCCCAAAATAACATTCTTTTTCAGTCATCAAAGTGAGAAATGAATCTGACATCAAAAAATAACCCCCAATGGGCCTCCCTGGTGGCGCAGCTGGGAGTGCTGGGTTGTGAAGCTGCCTAAGGCCTCCTCGGCGCCAGTTCGATCCCCGGCTGCTCCCTGGCCACCAGAGAAGGGTCCCACATGGTGCGCAGACCTCTCCTGCTGCCCGCTGCTCCCCTCAGCAGTGTACTTCGGTCCTTCTGCCTGCTCTGCTCCCCGCTCTGGCTCTGGTGAATTCTCTCACCCTCCCGCACTTCTGACTGTACCCAGTGCTTGTATAAATAAATAAATAAATCTTTAAAGAAACAAAAAACAAAAATCCCAAAATGTATTAATAAAGAATATGCTTTGAAGTGTTTAATTAATACCATGAATGAATCTAGCTGAAAATCACCCTAGAAAGTAACTTGATGCTTATGAGGAGAAAGTGTTTTCAAGCAATCCTTAATCAGAAACTATGATAGTTTTATTATATTTGAATACCTGAATAAAGGCAGTTCTATGGGTATAAGTGGAAATGTATTTAAAACTCTTTGCTTGAGAATTTATTCCTTTGATTCATTCAAATTTTACAGGAAACTATCTTCCAAACTCAGATGAGAAATCACTCTAACCTGGGCTCATGCATTTTGTAATGTCTGATTGTAGTCATCTGGAACAATGATATGATTTAAATATGTGTACCTTTATTTAATGAGAGACAAAGTTGTTTAAGATTGTGACAAAAAGTAATTTATTTCTCTCATATAAAATGTGAGAATCAATGTACATTTTTTTCTTCTAAGAAAATTGGAAAGTGAGGAATTATTCCTAAAATTAACAAAACATTTATAATTCAGGAACTGGGTTACCATCCCATATGATTTTTATTCATTGAAAATCATATATTGATTTCTGTTTCATCTTCTATTCTTTTATGATTCTTGAAGTTTCAAGATTTTATAAGTAAAAAAATTAGACTTCTAGATGTTATTTCTTTTTATTGTTATTTCTTCTATTGCTATTCGATAAGCTAACAATATGACATCGCTAAGTATTTACTTTCCTTTTTATAATCTTGTTAATGTAGCCAACAGCTCTTATACTCATCAGAATCTCGAAAGATTGCTACTAGTTTAAACTGCAGATTACTTGTAAACTGTAGCTAACTTGTAACAACTTATTTATTGTCCTCTGCATTCTATCAACAAAATGTGTGTGGAGACGAGGTAAGAAGGAAGAATTAACTCATGGGGCTCTAGCAGAAAAAGTTATAGGAGGTGGGCGAAATTAATAAGGGCAGATTCACTAAGTAAAGTAATAATAGTAAGACAATAAAGTCAGTGAAGATATCTTTTCAGAGAAAGGGAAATAAGAGTAAAGTATGTAAGTGTTGCCTACTTCCCCCTTTTATTTTTAGTTAACATTGGTTATATACTCAGCTTGTCAATATTTGCTCAATTAATGTTTGGATAAATGAAAAAAAATGGCTGATGTTGTTACAGAAGCCTGGAAGAGAAGTTAAAGGCACTAATTGCCCATATAGAATTAACATTCAAAACTGTGAGTGGATTTAGCTTATGAGTAGATGACCAATTAATGGTATTTATAAAAATATATAGCTCCATATTAATCATGATTTTATGCTGAAACTCCGAGTATCTGATCTCTCATCAGCTAGTTTTCTATTGAGTTAAAGAGGAACTCAATATTCCCTTTAAAAATAATTTTTAATATTCTAACATGTTCACCAACTTGCCTTTTAAGATAGTTTCACAGACACATATGTCAAAATTTACACAAATTACACTCTAAATATATGTGGTTTATACTATAGATAATACTTCAATTTAAGAACTTAGAAAAACCCATTGCAGAGCTAACTAGATAAATATCTGATGATTAAAATATTTAACATTTTTATGCATGATCTTTGATTATCCTGATATATATAAACATATGAAGAAATAACTAAGACACACAGTTCTTTGTTTTAACTCTTATTTAAAATAAAGTGTGAATGCAAATATCATTTGTGATATTCAAAAACCATTGTCTTTAGCAAAATACATTTAAATTATTAAGAAGAACAAGATTTTTTCCCAAACATAGCACATTGCCCATAGGATATTATAGTTTTTGGGAATTTTAATTGATTTTTATGAGAAAATTTAAATGATTTTTTTCTGTAGTATGTGTTGGTGAAAACTCTAAGTTATTAATTATTCTGTCTTTGGCTGTCATCTTCTTATTTCATATTCACATTAGAAATATGTTATAAAAAGCAGTGATAATTTGCCACACTTGAGAGAATGATTCTTACTAGAATGCTTTACTCTAAGTCCATAGATTTTGTTAAATAATTTATTTTATATTACTTTATTTTGTAAATAAAATTTCCTTTTTATTTTAAATTGATTTTTATTCCATATATTATCTGTATGAGAGGAGCTGATAAAATATATTATAATACATATTAATAACCTGAAACCATAAAATATTAGAAGAAAATATAGGTGGAATACTATATGACATACCTCTCAGCAACATCTTTAAAGACTCATCCCCCAAAGCAAAGAAAGTGAAGGAAAAAATAAATAGCTGGGATTACATTAAGCTAAAAAGCTTCTGTACAGCAAAAGAGACATTAACCAAAACAAAAAGACCCTTTATTGATTGGGAGAAAATTTGTGCACTCCATGCAACTGATAAGGGACTGATCACGAGATACACAAAGAACTCACATGACTCAACGACAACAACAAAAAAAGTAAAGAATCCAGTCCAAAAATGGACAGAACAACTTAAAAGACACTTCTCCAAAGAGGAAATGCAAATGTTCAACAGATATATGAAAAAATGGTCAGCATCTCTCATCATCAGGAAAATGCAAATCATAACGTCAATGAGATATCACTTTATACCAGTAAGAACGGCATATATTAAAAATAACTAGCAACAACAAATGTTGGTGAGGACGTGGTGAAAAAGGAACTCCCCTACATTGCTGGTGGGAGCGCAAACTGGTCCAACCACTATGGAAAGCATCTGATTGGTCCATTTATGACCCAGGCTATAAACACAAAAGGGAAAAGTCTGATGCCTGCACAGACTTGGCATTCCCTTAGGTCAGGGCAGGCTGGTGGGCCAGTGGGCTCCGAGGAACCAAGGGCACAGGCAGCCTTAATGGGGCTGAAGGCAAACTGTACCCAGGGACACCTCAACACAGCCAGCTATAACAATGTGAGGGGGGATGGAGGGGTAGGGGATCCTGCAGTAGTGTGGGAACACAGGTGGGCTGAGATGGAAGCCTGCATGGGTCTCTCTGCCTGTGGCTCCAGGGAGAAATGCAGACGCTGGCCCCTCCCCATGCTCCTCTTCTGCTGCCCTGAACCAGGGTCCTAGAGGCTTGGGGTTTGCCTCCTCTTCCAGAGCCTTCTCCACTCAAGCTCAAGCCTTTCTTGTTGCCTCAGTGAGGGCTGCATGCCATGAGGAACACCCTCTTCCAGCCTGACTCCCCCACCCAGGCCTCTCACACAGAGGGTGAAGCCAGTGTGGGTTGTTAATTTAGCCCTTCAACCAACACAGGTTCTTGTCCCACGAAACTGTAAAAAAGGAATTTGTAGGGCCTCCCCCGGTGGCACAGTGCTTGAGCGCTGGGTTGCGAAGCTGCCCGCAGCCTCTGCGGCGCCTGTTCGATCCCAGGCTGCTCCCCGGCCACTGGAGGAGGGTCCCGCATGCCGCGCAGACCTCTCCTGCCGCCCGCTGCTCCCCTCAGCAGTGTACTTCGGTCCTTCTGCTTGCTCTGCTCCCCGCTCTGGCTCTGGTGAATTCTCTCACCCTCCCGCGCTACTGACTGTACCAAGTGCATGTATAAATAAATAAAATAATTTAAGAAAAAAAGGAATTTGCAGACTTTTTAGATAAGTAAGCAGGAAAGCAAATTTTATTCAAGAAAGTGAAGAACAGTTTATGTAGGAAGAAAGCAAGGACTTCCAGGTGCGCTGTACCTGGGAGGGGAAAAGAAGCCTTTGTGGGACTTTGTCTTGTAGTATTTTATTTTATTTTTTTTAATTTTCTAGAGGCATGTCTTATTTATTTATTTATTTGGTTGGTTGGTTGGTTTATACATGCACTGGGTACAATCAGAAGCGCGGGAGGGTGAGAGAATTCACCAGAGCCAGAGCGGGGAGCAGAGCAGGCAGAAGAACCGAGGTACACTGCTGAGGGGAGCAGCGGGCGGCAGGAGAGGTCTGCGCGCCATGTGGGACCCTCCTCCGGTGGCCGGGGAGCAGCCGGGGATCGAACCGGCACCGCAGAGGCCGCGGGCAGCTTCGCAACCCAGCGCTCAACCGCTGCGCCACCGGGGAGGCCCTGTCTTGTAGTATTTTAAACTTGTTCTCTGTTCTAAAATCTCACCGTCCTCCTTAGTGACTGGCTCTTTATCGCGGTGGCTATGCTCCTCCAGCCAAATTTGCCCATTTTCCTAGCTCTTATCTTAGAATTTTTGCTTTTACCTCCCATGTCCAAGGTCTTATTCTCTCAAATTTTACTGTCTCTGTTTAGTCCTCCTGGAATTTCTGACCTCATCTCTGAAGTATGTTTGGGTTAACACCTCTTAGAATTCACTGTCCTTATCTCAGAAGCCTCTTACTCTGCTGAGGCCCCTGCTTGCACGGTCTCTGAAGCTGCCTACTTAACCTGAACTTGCTCAGGGACTAGGGGGACAGGTGGCTGAATGCCCACATATTCTGCAATTTTTACAGTGGTCTGTGCTTGCTGGTCCTCAGGCCATATGTAGGGGTTGCCTAAAAGTATTAGCAAGCCCTGATACTCAGGAGGGAGGAAAAAGCAAGGTGTGTCCATGACTTGTGCTGCAGGGGTCTGTTTTCAATGTAACAAATATGTATATAGTTCTCTTAAACTTTTGTTAATGGATCACCTGCAATGCCTTTAAAAAGCATCACTCGTCAAGCCCCATGCCCAGGGATTTAATTAAATAACACTCCGGGTGAACTCAAAACTATGTCTTTAACAAACTGATGTCTATAGACTCACCACACTTGAACAAAAAAGGTTTCATGAGATGTTTTGCAAAGACTGGGGATATAATGAAAATTACACACACACACACACACACACAACACACACAAAAAAGAAAACTTGTGATCCCTGCATGCAAATGGTTTATACATTCTTTGAAGGATAAGGCATGTGCACAAGCTGATTTGAGTCAGAATTTGTGAGAGGGTCTTATAAAGTCATAGAATAGGGTGTGAGTTCTCTATAAGATTCTGTAATTTAGCAATTGTAAAGACTGATTGCCTTCATGTGTATGTTTCTCAATTCATTTCATTTGCCTTGTAATTAGTGTAATTAGTGGATTATCATATAAGAGTTTTGTTGACTGACAGTCTAGATTTTTTTTTTATATGTTATATGAGAGTCTTTTTTTTTTTTAATAGAGGCATGTTTTATTTATTTATTTGTTTGTTTGTTTGTTTTTGTTTATACATGCACTGGGTACAGTCAGAAGCGCGGGAGGGTGAGAGAATTCACCAGAGCCAGAGCGGGGAGCAGAGCAGGCAGAAGGACCAAAGTACACTGCTGAGGGGAGCAGTGGGCGGCAGGAGAGGTCTGCGCGCCATGTGGGACCCTCCTCTGGTGGCCTGGGAGCAGCCGGGGATCGAACCGGCGCCGCAGAGGCCGCGGGCAGCTTCGCAACCCAGCGCTCAACTGCTGCGCCACCGGGGAGGCCCCAGTCTAGATTTTTTTAAGAACCAAAGATGATTTTTGGTTGAGTCCCATATAAAGAGTTATGTTTAAATGTGAATATAAAATAATTAATAAAATGAAAATTTCAAGAAGTCCTGGTAGTCTTTTTAGGATCCCATTTTCCCTTTCCTTCACGGAACTGTTAAACGCTTATTTGGGGACCTCCCCTGATGGTGCAGGTGGTTCCGCAGCCTCTGCAGTGCCCATTAGATCCCAGCTGGCCGGTGAGGGACCCACATGGTGCTGTAGACCTCTCCTGTCATGACCGCTGCTCCCCTCAGCAGTGTATTTCGTCAGTCTGTCTGTTCTGTTCCCCGCTCTATCTATGGTGAATTCTCTCACCCACCTGTTCATCTGGCCTGTACCCCGGTTCTTGCATAAATAAATAAATAAATAAAATATTTTTAAAAATAAAAACTAGCCTTTAAAAAAAAGCTTATTTGGACTTTAGGTGTCAGAAAATAATAGAGAAAAGGGTGAAGAAAATGCTATATAGAATAACCTATACACGGACTAACAAAATGAGAGTGTTCGCGAAGGGTTTAAGGGGCCAAGTTTTGAACAGATATTTGAATAAATTAATTACAACAGAATGATCTCATGCTTGTGTTAAGAAAGGGGCTTGTGCAAGAATTCCTATTGTAGAGGATTTTGAGAGAGACACTTTATAAAGATATCATCCAGATAGACATTCCTACATTTTAAAACACTTAGTCTTTTTTACCCTCATTGTTATTCTCTTAAATGTGGTGAATTTAAGTTATAAATATTAAAAATATGGCATTGCTATATTAACACACTATTTTTAAGCTTTTAAAAGTTACTTGGAGTTTTCAATTTTTTTTTCCAATCCCACCATTTTTTATGAGAGTGTATTTACAAATCTGTCACCTGTCAGTACTGAAGAAGAACACTGTGGAAAACCTTTAATGACTCTGTGGGGGCAAATGGGATCAATTTGCATTTCTATTATTATTAATGTCAAACTTTCATTTTTCTTCTCTTTTTAAGTTATGTATATTCTTCTTTCATTTATGTTTTGCAAGACTAGTATTTTTAATCATTTTTTATGAGCTCTTCCCATGGTAAATATATTACCCTTTGTCATATTTCTGGGTAATATTTTTCTAATGGATAATTTACTTTTAAATTTAATTTATTCTGATTTACAGAAAGCAATATTTTTAAATTATATGTTTTATATTATATTTTATATATATTTTACATCATTTTTGTTTTTTGCCCAAACAAAAATGCAGTATCATTTTGACTATATTCCCCATACAATTCACAACCCCCTCTTTTTGACCCTAATCCCTCCTTCCCTCTGCCCCCCCAAAATGTTTCTCTGTTTTATAGTTGCTTTTTGATTTCGATTTTTACTTTATTATAATTAGTCTTTTTTTTGGTCCCTTATTTAGGTTTTCTAAATTCCTACCATGAGTGAGACCATCTGGTATTTTTCCTTTCCTTTCTGGCTTATTTCACTGAGCGTGATCCCTTCCAGCACCATCCATGTTGCCGCAAATTGCATGAGTTTATCTTTTTTGAATGCTGAGTAATGTTCCATTGTATATGTCCCACATCTTCTTGATCCAGTCATCTATTTTTGGGCATTTGGGTTGTTTCCAAAGCTTAGCTGTTGTAAATTGTGCTGCTATAAACATAGGGGTGTAGGTGCTCTTTTGAATTAATGTTTCTGTGTCTTTTGGGTAAATCCCTAGGAGTGGAATTGCTGGATCATACGGAAACTCCATCTTTAGCAGGTTGAGGAATCTCCACAAAGCTTTCCATAGTGGATGGACCAGTTTGCACTCTCACCAGCAGTGCAGGAGAGTTCCTTTTTCTCCACATCCTTGCCAACATTTGTTGTACATAGTTTTTTGTTTGTTTTTTTAATATGTGCCATTCTCACTGGTGTGAGATGGTATCTCATTGTAGTTTTGACTTGCATTTCCCTGATTACAAGTGATGCTGAACATTTTTTCATATGCCTGTTGGCCATTTGAGTTTCCCCTTTGGAGAAGTTCCTTTTTAGCTCTTCTGCCCTTTTTTTTGACTGGACTATTTACCTTTTTTTGTTGTTGTTGTTGAGTCTCTTCAGCTCTTTGTAGATTTTTGTGATCAATCCTTTATCATTAGTGTTGTGTGCAAAACTTTTCTACCAGTTGGTGGGTGTCTTTTTTTGCTTTGGCTACTGTTTCTGTTTTTTTTTTTTTTTTTTTTTTTGGTGGGACCCTCGCCAGTGGCAGGGGAATGAACCAAGCTGCAGAGGCTGGCAGGGCAGCCTCACAGCCCATTGCTCAACCGCTGAGCCACCAGGGGAGGCCCTTGTTACTGTTTCTTTTGCTGTCTCTTCTGGTGTGTCTTTTCCTTGAGGACTTGCTTGGTTGCTTGTAGTGTTTTTTTTTTTTTTTTTTTTTTTTTTTTTTTTTTTTTTTATTTCTCCCTGATGCTTGTTTTCTAATTTGTCCTGTGTGTTGGGACACTGTGTCGTTGGTACTGGCTGGCATCTTTTTTGATGTGCTCTTTCTGGGATCTTGGAAACTGGTGGTCCAATCGAGTCAAAAACTTTATGCCAGAAGTCCAGTAGGGCAGTGGTGCTATGAATATGTTAGTGGTCGCTGTCAGAGAAAATCTCCTCCTTCTGTATATCTTTAATTCCAGAAGTGGGTCTTGAGGTCCCACAGGCTGACCAGGCCGTGGCTGGATCACCCACTAGGCTCCAAATTGCTGGATCCCCCTCTGGGATCCGACTGGGGGCCAGACAGGGCCTGGATTGTGGGGGCTTTTCAGCTCACCTCTGGCTGTGGGGGCAGCCCTTTCTCAGTTTCATGCAGTCTAGGTGGGTTCCAGATGCAAAGATACCTGGTCTAAAATGAGAAAGCAGTGATTTTTAATAGAGCATATTTCCTTCTTTATCATATCTTCTACATACTTTCTTGCAAGAAAGGTCTTCCCACATAAGAAAATAGGACTCTTCTTTAGAGCAGGCTGCTTTGGGGGTTTTGGGGTCCCTCTCTCTGTCCTGTGACAATACCATTTCATCACCTCACCATGTTTTATGCTTTGGATATTTACAAATATTTTATATTCATTATTTTTTACAGTATGATATTCTATGAAATAACAATTGGATATTCTGTCTCAAAATAGGTATTGTTGTCAAATGAGAAACTAAAGGAAGAATGTCCACATTTATCTACTGTTGGGACATAAAATCTTGTTTCAATTTACCCCCACAATTTTTTTTTATTATTTATAGCAAATAGAGATTTCTTATAACATTTAGAAAACCCTCCATTTATTTTTTCTTAACTTCTAATATCATCAACATAACTACATTGTGAACATCCTATGCTTGTGAATTTATTAATTTAGAAACTGTACAAAATACTGATTCTATAAAGGGGTTAACTAAAATGTACTCTACAACACTGTTGGGTATAGGAAAGAGAAAAAGCAATAAAATTCCTCGTAATATTCCATAATCCACTTGCAGTGTTTTATACATGCAGAACATCTCACACAAACACACATACACACACACACATTCTCACACACTCACTCTGAAGGGTTGAAGCTATGATCCAAAGTGGACCAGTCATGGCATCCCTCATAACCACCCCATTAACCCCATGGTATCATAATGAACATGCTACCCACGATTCATCAATGAGAATTTTTCTCTGGGATTTTAGAAGAGAAATTTGTAGGTAAAGGGTATCTTTCCCCTTGATCATAGACATTAAGAATAAAAGTCTAGAGGTAACTTCTTGGAGATAAGCAGACTGATAGAATAAAGCCAAACATACAGGGAGAATGTGAGCTGCATGTGAAAAAATTGCAAATGGTGTTTGAGTTCATGAAGGATATACTTCTCTCCCAAGTGATGAGCGGATTTCTATATTTTGTTACTAATAGCATTCTTTCTATTTACCACCTTGTTCTCTACACTGATTAATTCAATTTTCATATGTATTTATTTATTTGAATGTTTATAATTTAATAAAATATGGATTAAAGTTGTCCTCTTTTCTAACTCTATTTTAGATTGATCCTGGAAATCCAATGGCCATTCATGATGTTTAGCTCTAGTTCATTCCTTTAATCAACTATAATAACAATATTAGGAAAGAATATCATGCTCTGAGAGTTATTCTTAACTGTTTTAAACCTCACAGTAGCCATATAAGATAGATGACTTTTATATATGCACATTTAATGTATTTGAGGAAGGTGGTTTTATTAACTCTGTAAAAGTAAAAGATTTAGTGTTCAAACTTATGTCTTTGATTTCAAAGGTGTGTTCTTAACTCCTCTATTATTTTATCTCTGTGCCAGCATACCTACTGCATGCCAATAATGGTGATAAACATTAGCAAGGCAGGGTGAACAAGATAAATAGTCTCTGCTTCACAAAGCACATAATCTAGGAAGGGATATAGGGAAATCAATAGAAAAATCTTCAAAACTGGCTTAGTTTGTCCAGGCTACTGTAACAGTGTACTATAGAATATTGGAAGGCTTAAACAAATTGCAGTTATAGATTTTTTTTCATAGTTCTGGTGGTTGAGAAGTCCAAGATAAAGATACCAAGAGTTGGTATTAGAGAGAGGTCTCCTCTCATTTCACTGAGGACCAACTTTTCACTGTGTATTCACATGACTTTGTGGGGAGAGAGATTGTATGAGAAAAATAACTCTGTGGTTTATTTTATTGTAATGACACTATAATGAAGATTCTATCCTATCAGTCAGGACTAATCTTTATTATCCTTCAACGATAGGGTAAGGTTAATTCAAGACTTTAAAGGACTACATCCTTAGTTCAGACAGGACCTCCCACAATAATTTTCATGAAATGAAAATAGATGTCAATAAACATAATAGATGCCAATAAATAGATGTCAATAAAATAAAATAGATGTCAATAAAATAGATGTCAATAAAATAGATGTCAATAAGCTTTCATGAGTTTCTGCCACCTCTTGCATGTTCCATTTTGCCCAACTCAGGCTCACAGTGAGATCACAGAATATATAATAATGTGAAAAATACATAGGACAAATAAGGGTCAACAACTTCTTAAGTCATAGCCAGATACCTAAACTAACAATTGGTACCTTGGCTGAGAATGTGTAAAAGCACTGAGCCAAAGCACATCCATCTTCTCAGAGAGCTTAATTAGCATAGAAGAAAGAAAGGTTTGTTTGCATGATCCTGGGAGCATATGTTCCTCTAGATTGATGGAGAACTGAGTGAATGGCTTTCCCTTTCTTTTGATTATTTTCAAATGAGGAAAATATGAGTTTTATGACTGATCATCTAGAATTATGATGATGGTGGAGTCTATTTCCTGAAACCATATTATTTACAGATATAATTCTAAAGTCAACAAGAAAAAAAATAACATATCAGTATCTTTTAATTTGGGGTGATATCCAGACACAATTCAGGAAAAATTTAATCAGTGCTAGGAAAACTCTAGAAATCCCATGCCTAGAATAGAATTATGATCAGTTGAATGCAGTATTTCTTAAGCTTTGTTGCACATTATAATCACCTGGAGACCTGTTAAAAAAATACTCAGGGCCTGCATCTCATCACAAATAAATTTGATTAGAGTCTCTAAGGATAAGACTTGGCATTTTAATAAGCTTCTTGGATAATTCTTCTATTCAGAGAACTGTTGGTATAAGGATGAAAAAGAATGCCTGAATGCAGTAGCCACTTAAATGCCTTGGTATGAACCTGGAAGATCCAGCTTGTGTGGACCAAAGTATTCTTGTTAGTCAACACTTGGGTGCAGCGATTTCACATAAAGAGAGGCAAAGCTTAATGAAAGGTCATTAAGACCAACCACTAGCCAAATGGAGTCAACCATGATTGAATGACAAGTTTTAAGCCCACATTGAGAATAGGTTTAGGGAAGTATCATTTTCAGGGACTAAATAGAGATTATGGACATCCAATATGACTTGGCATGTTGTACTGAGGGGATAAATTTTACTAGTCTCCCTTGAAAATGAAAGATTTAGTTATATGCTGCATTAAAATAGCACATTCACTGAAACTCAGAACTTGAATGTTAATTGCCTCCTTCCAGGGACTCAAGGCTGTATAAAAGAATGTTTAAAAAATATGGCATGGCCTTATTTGGGCAGGAGGACAATGAAGAAAAGATAATCCTGCCTTCTCTCAGTAAACCCCCAAGTAAGGAGGAAAAATGCGTTACCATTTGCAGTGGATGCCTCCTTTTCCTGTTTCTCATACATTTTGATGTTTACAAGTGATCTATCTAAACCTTTAGGAATGATTTTAGCATAATCAGCTCTCTTTCACACATATAATAAGGTAAGTAGGATGAGGAGGTCAGGTTGTTGTTGTTGTTTTAAATTTTCCCTCAGTAAATAAGTGGAAACATTAGAGCCCCTAAGAAATAAGATATATGGATAGAGTGATACTTTATGTCACAAGATGTAGTTAAGAAAAAAATCAATAGACAAAGGGAATGACAAAGAGAAGAGAAAACAAAGAGAAGAATGATTCCATTGTGATTTGGCAATTTAGAGTTAAATTATCCATCTACACACACACACATTGGAGGCTATGGAATTCTTTAAATAGAAATGCAATAGGGAGGTAAGTCAAAGAGGTTTGTGTGGCATCATGGCACCACACAGATGATGTTGCTTGATGGATAGGATGCCAAAATGAAAAATTGTCAAGAGAGGATGCAAAAACTACTTTACCATTCTCAAATGTACTACTCATACAGAAAATATAAGCATGTGGGAAATTAGAGAAGTTTCAAAGAAGGTTATTTTTCTTTCTTTTTTCTTTCTTTTTTTTTTTTTATAGAGGCATGTTTTATTTATTTTTTTGTTTGTTTTGTTTATACATGAACTGGGTACAGTCAGAAGCGCGGGAGGGTGAGAGAATTCACCAGAGCCAGAGCGGGGAGCAGAGCAGGCAGAAGGACCTAAGCACACTGCTGAGGGGAGCAGCGGGCGGCAGAAGAGGTCTGCGCGCCATGTGGGACCCTCCTCCAGTGGCCGAGGAGCAGCCGGGGATCCAACCCGCGCCGCGGTTGCAGCTTCGCAACCCAGCGCTCAACCACTGCGCCACCAGGGAGGCCCTATTTTTATTTCTTTTGAGAGAAGTTTTAATGTGCTTTGGGTCCCCTAGCTGCAGCACCCCACTGCTTTCATCAAGGACAGTTGGAGGTTTCAGCCTTTACCTCAGCCAAGAGAAAGGGTGTGGGGAAGTCTAATGGAAAAGCATCGCATGCATTTCCTAATTTGGAGGATACAGAGACCTAGTAGCTCACTTATGTCCCTTAAATGTGAGTGACTTTGTTAACCACTTTGTTTGAAGGAAAGGCAGATGCTTGTTCTATAATTTGAACTACCAGTATTTATGTGGCAAATTATTTATATGTGTGTACATCATATAAGTCACACAGCAATAGATATTTCTTATCTAGGTCATTTGGGTCTATTCTGAAGTCCCCCTATTATCACAAACAGACCTCTTAAGAGAGAATTTTCTGAACAATTCTTACTATGGAGAATGTGGAGCTATTCTAAATATCCAGAGTCTAAAAATCTAAGAATAAAAATCAAATAGAATAGATAGAAATGAAATCTATAGGAAAAAATATCTATGAAAATGTTTCCTTTGAGGGAAAAAGGGGTGTTTACAGAGAACCATTAAAAAAGTTGCAAATTCAAGATCAAAACAATAAAGTAGGCAATTTCTTGTTTTTTTTCTTTCATTTTTACCTTCCAGTAAACCATGCCCAAGGGAGCCAGATGTTCCAGTTAGGAAAGTAAGGGAACAGAAATCAAAAACAACTGGTCTGGGGATGTAGAAAAATCAGCTATATTTTCCCAACTGTGGGTGTCCCACATGCAAATTGGAGGAGGTAAGAAGCCTCAATATCTCGATGAGAGGTTGATTTTTTACTCAGGCTAGAGATTTTTATTTATTTTTATTTTTTTTAAATGTTTATATATTTATTTATTTATTTATACAAGCATTGGTTACAGTCAGAAGCGCGGGAGGGTGAGAGAATTCACCAGAGCCAGAGCAGGGAGCAGAGCAGGCAGAAGGACTGAAGTACACTGCTGAGGGGAGCAGCGGGTGGCAGGAGAGGTCTGCGCCGCATGTGGAAGCCTCCTCCAGTGGCCGAGGAGTAGCCAGGGATCGAAGTGGCGCTGCAGAGGCTGCGGCCAGCTTCGCAACCCAGCGCTCAACCGCTGCGCCACGGGGGAGGCCCGGCTAGAGATTTTTAAATTACTGTATAAAAATATAAGATAACAGGAAACTTAGAAAAGTTATGAGATCTGTCTGAATATTAATTTAAAAACTAAGGGAAATTTAACCTTGCTTATTTAGCATGTATGAAAACATGGTGAGATACAGTAAATTAACATTCATTTTTAATGTGTTTTATAATTGTTGCCTATGAAATCTAATTTTTTATTGTGGTAACATTGGCTCACATCATCATTTGTGTATTAGAAGTATAGGATTTCCCCCCTCAGGTGTTGTATCCAAACTGAACCCATCACCAAGATGCCCATAATCTATCCCCAGAGTCCATTATGTACCTTCTGCACTTTGTTCTATCCCCTCCCCACAGCTGGCCTCAGCTGGCCTCCTCCTCAGATGGCCTCAGTTCTATGGTCAGCTTTCTATAGTAAGTACTTTGTTATGTTTCTCTATATTCCACATATTAACAAATAAGGTATTTATAATTTTCTTTCTATCTTATTTTGTTTAGCATAATCCCCACTAGGCCATCCATGGCAAAAGTTTATCATTTTTGATATCTGAGTAGTATTCCATTATGTATGTATATCACATCTTCCTGAATCACTCATCTGATCAAGCATACTAAAGTTTTTCCTATGGATAGGTTAATGGAAATAGTGCTACAGGCAACAAGGGAGTGCCTTTTTCCCTTTAGTGTTTTTGTGTATTTTGGGTAGGTATCCTGGAGTGGATTTTCTGGGTCATATGGCAGATCTACTTTTAATCTTTTGAAAAACATTAATGCAGTTTTCCATAGGGTCTGGGCCAGTCTATATCCCCACCAATAATTTAAGAGCGTTCCTTTTTTCTCTGTATCTTTGCCAACACTATTTTTTCTGGTCTTTTTTTTTTTAATTGTATATATTTTTACATCATTTTTGCACAATGTAAGCATTTTCATCTTGGTTATAGCCCCCATACAATTTGCAACCCCCCCTTTGTTTTGATCCCCCTTCCTCCTCCATCCCCCCCATGGTGTGTCTCTGGTTTATAGTTGCTTGTTGATTTTGATTTTTACTTTTTGACCTGTGTCATTTTCACAGGTTTGAGGTGGCATCTCAATGTAGTTTTGATTTTCATTTTCCTGATGAGAAGTGATACTGAACATTTTTATTATGTGCCTGTTGGCCATCTGTATGTCTCCTTTGAGGAAGTGCCTCTCAGCTCTTCTAACCATATTTTGGATTGTATTATGTATCTTCTATTTGTTGAGCTCTATAATATCTCTGTAGATCTTGGATATCAGCCTGTTGTCAAATGTATGGTGTGCAAATATTTTCTCCCTTTCAATAGGGTGCCTTTTGTTTAGACTACTATCTCACACCATAAACACAAATCAACTCAAAATGGATAAAAGACTTGGATATAAGATATGAAACCATAAAATACATAGAAGAAAACATAGGCAAAATAGTTCACAATGTAGGTTTCAAAGATGACTTTGTGGATTAGTCTCTGGCAACAAAGAAAACAAAGAGAATGTAAATAATTGGGCCTCTGTCAAACTAAAAAGTGTCTGCAGAATTAAATTTATTATTTTCAAAATTCAAAGTTAAGATCACAAATGAACAAATATAGCACAGATTAATAAACATTTATATCTTTATTATATTTTAAAATTTTACATATTCTCTTATTTCATCATAAATATCTTAAAGATAGTATAGAACTATTTTTCTCCATGTTACAGAAAAATAGCTTGATGATAAAAGTAAAAATCTGATATATTCAATGCATTTCATATGTTTCAGTAGATTTTGAAATAATTAGGATCATAATCCACAAATACTCACAGCAAATCTAGTTTTAAGGAACGATTACTTAGAGGCCTCCTTGGTGGCGCAGTGGTTGAGCGCTAGGTTGTGAAGCTGCCCGCAGGCTCTGCAGTGTCAGTTTGATCCCCGGCCACCACCCGCTGCTCCCCTCAGCAGTGTACTTTGGTCCTTCTGCCTGTTCTGCTCTCCCTCTGGCTCTAGTGAATTCTCTCACCCTCCCGTGCTTCTGAATGTACCCAGTGCTTATATAAATAAATAAATCTTTAAAAAATAAATAAAGGAACAATTATTTAGGTAAGAAGTAGCCTTTGCTATTCCCCTAAAATTTATTTCCAAAAATGTATTAAAGAACATTTATTGTTGTTCTTCCATGCAGCAGACATTGTTAGGATCCATTATGGAATAAATCAGAGAACCCCACTGCAGTTTCATTCTAATACTAAAGACATATAATAAATAGAACAAACAAATAAAATGACATGCCATGGGATAAGTTTTGTGCAAATATAAATAAAGCAGGATATGAGGGATAACAAGTCTTAGAAATGAGATATGCTATATATTTTGCAGGCTCTAGTGCCTCAGAGCAATGTGCACCTACAAAAAAAATCCAATGGCTCTAGTGGTTGGAGCAGAGTGAGCAAAGGAGCATGATAGAAGATGAATATCTGGCAGTGCAAAGGGGTATGGGGCTTGAAGAAGAGGTCATATAGGACCGTTCTAAGACTTGGTAAGAAGTTCAAATTCATTATGAGTGCAATGGGAAGCCACTCAGTTGGTTTCAGTAGAAGAGTAGCTTTGTCTGGCTTGCCTTAAAATACTTTTCTGGCTGATAGGGAAAGAAAACCTCTAAGCAGCAATCCTGGGAGTGGGAATATCCTGATGGATGCTATTGTAAAAGTCTAGCCAAGCTCTAAGACAATTAGTGGAGGTTAGAATTACTAACTTCTTTCAGATTTAATTCTGTGGGCAGTCCTTAACAAGCTTCAAACTATATTTCTTTAGGCCATGTTTGGCAGCTTATAACAAATCTCTATGATAAAAAAGTTTTTCTCTTTACTCAAGGATTTTTCTTTCCCTGTGATGGTAAATATGAAATCTTTCAGAATAAAACCATTTAAGATAATCCTTGACCCATCCATACAGCTCATCTTTCACCCTGTCAGCAGAATCCTCTATCACTAAAGGTGACTTTTTTTTTCCTTTATAGCACTTACTGCAAATGTGTCTCTGTGGTCACAATTCATTTCTAGTGTTAGACTTTAAATCCTCAAATATTGTGCAAAAATGAAAAAAAAAATATGTAAAAAATATATAAAATAAAATAAAAATTATATAAAAAAGAAAATAATTAAAAAAGTTAGTATTTACTTCTACTTTTTTTCACTTCTGGATATCGAAAATCTAATAAACAACTTGACACAAAGTAGTTAATTTAAAAATATATTACACTACCTTCATTCTAAGTTATCCCAGTATTTTTTTTCTTGCCTTTAGATTAAAAGGTTAAGGAAAATATCTGAATATTCCCATTAAAAATTAGTCTACTGAAGGGAAGAAGAGAACATCCTCCCCACCCCAGGTTCCAAATGGCCCCAAAAACATGTCCACACCCTAATCCTCTTCAAAACATTGAGTATGTTATATTACAGGAATGTGATAGGGAAAAGAGATGAGGGAAAGAGAAACTAAGGTAACAACTATTTAGCTGACTTAATGAAGGGAAAATGGTCTCAGCTATCATGGTGGGCCCAGGGTAATCAACTAAGTTCTACAAAGACAGGAGAGAGACAGAGGAGAGGGTCAGGGAGTTGGCACCTGGTTAGGACAGATCTGCTCCTGCAGACTTTGAAGATAGAAAAAAATTGACCATGAATGAAGTAACCTGGATGCCTTTAGTATCTTGTGTGTCTCAGATTAAACCTTTCAATAAAATGGGGACCCAAGTACTACAGTTGTACGGGGCAACACAAAAAAATATATTTTGCAAGGAACAAATTGTCCCTGACAATTCCAAGAAATTCAGTAATGTAGAAATCTTGATTTTAGCCTAATGCAACACATAGTAGACTTTAGACCTAGAAAACTCTAAAATAATTTCCTGTAATTTTATTCACTAAATTTCTGGAAATTTGTTATGCAAGTAATAGAATACTAGTAAAACTTCACATATAGGTATTCATTTAGTGATTTTTTTTATGTTAATTTTTAAACCTTATGGATTGTTTACAATTATGTGTAATGTAAGGATAGATGCTATGAATATTTTTGCACACTGAAAACTGCTTGTTCAGATTCTTATCATAAAATGAATATTCTTGAAATCTGGAATGACATTGATTTTGAATAATGAAATCAAAATTTAAATTTAAGGAATATAATAGATACAGTTAAATCTTAATATTGTATTCGATTATTATGAAGACCTTTTCTTTTTTTTTTTTTAATAGATGCATGCTTTATTTATTTGTTTGCTGGTTTGTTTGTTTTGTTTATACATGCACTGGGTACAGTCAGAAGCGTGGGAGGGTGAGAGAATTCACCAGAGCCAGAGCGGGGAGCAGAGCAGGCAGAAGGACCAAAGTACACTGCTGAGGGAAGCAGCAGGCGGCAGGAGAGGTCTGCGCGCCCTGTGGGACCCTCCTCCGGTGGCCGGGGAGCAGCTGGGGATCGAACCGGCGTCGCAGAGGCCGCGGACAGCTTCGCAACCCAGCGCTCAACCGCTGCGCCACCGGGGAGGGCCATGAAGACCTTTTCTAACAAACCCCTAAAACTTTCTTGGTGTTATGGTTGTGCAGATATTATGAACTTATTTTATGTTTTCAGTTCTGCAATTATTACTTAGCACTGCAAGACTGGATTTGAGGAAATGACAAATGTTGTAAAGCAGCTTGAATCCATTTATTACTATTACTTCTCAGAAGGATTTAAAGAAGGAAGGATGAAAGAAATCAACAGTCTTGACAAAAATGAGACTTTGGATAATCCATGAATTTCATTTCATTTCACTTTAAATTTTTATAAGGCTTAAGTATACTGTAGAATATTAGGAATGGCTACAGACACCTAACATTTTATTGAATGAGATAAACCAATGTCTTCTTAGCTCTTTCTTCCATGTACCAGGAAGAACTAGAAAGCTTTGAAGCATTTTCAAAAAAATTATATTTCTTTGGTAGGAAGGCTGGCTGTGCATAAAGGCTGACTCCTGCTGCAGGGTTAGAATCTTGAGAAATAATTTAGCTTTTCAGAAAGAGACATTGTGTATGTGCTACAAAGTCTAGTCTTTGATATTTTGTTTGTTATTTGCTGAAAAATAAACCTATTCTACTCCCTGAGGCAAATTTTGATTTCTAAGACTGTAACAGTTTTATTAGGTTATAATTCAAATGCTATAATATCTCTTCTTTAAAACTGTAAAATTCAGTGGTTTTAGTGTATTCACGGTTGTTCAATCCTCATCATGATATATTTTTAGGACACTTTCATCACTCCAAAAGGAAAATCTATACAAAGCAGATGTCACTCCCCCCACCCCATTTCTTTATCTCTCAGCCCCTGGCAACCATTAATATACTTTCTTTCTCTGTGAATCTGTCTTTTCTGGATATTTAATAATAAAAAGAAACATACAATAAATGGTCTTTTGGAACGTACCTCTTTCATCCTGCATTATGTTTTCAGAATTCATCTCTGTTATAGCATAAATCAGTAAGTCAAACCTTTTGATTGGTAAAAATATTCTACTCTCTGGATGTAACAAATGTGTTTATTATTAATGAGTTGATGGGCAAGTAAGTTATTTTCACATTTTGGCTTGGTGAATATGAATAATGACACTGTGGATTTTTGTAAGTAAGCTTTTGTGAGATTATATTTATTTTTCATTTATCTTGGAGTAGAATTGATCATTCATAAAACTGTATTCAATATTTCAAGGAGGAGCAAACTGCTGCTTTCCAAAATTAGTGTATCATTTTAATAGGCACATCATCAGTGAATGAAGGTTTCACATTTTTCACATCCTCACCTTCACCTGTTATGTTCTACATTACTATTATTAGAATTAATATAGTAATTCTAGTGAGTATAAAATGACACGTGATTCTTTTTTCAAGATTATTTATGCATACAAGAATTGGGGTACAGGCCACAGGCATGGGGGGTGAGAGGATTCACCAGAGACAGAGTGGGGAACAGAAAAGACAGATTGACTGACATACACTGCTGAGGGGAGCAGCGGGACAG
This sequence comes from Talpa europaea, assembly GCF_964194135.1. Taxonomy (NCBI): domain Eukaryota; kingdom Metazoa; phylum Chordata; class Mammalia; order Eulipotyphla; family Talpidae; genus Talpa; species Talpa europaea. The sequence continues at coordinate 84,351,129 of NC_140071.1, read as the reverse complement.
TCAGCTACCTTGTGGGTAGCACTCTGGGGATCAAACTCATGCTGCAGTGGCTGCAAATAGTTTCTTAAGTTGCTTCTTAACCCCTTGTGCCACCAGGGAGGTTCTGACATATGATTCTGATTTGGATCTGCATTTTTCCAGTGGCTAACGATGACACTTTTTTTAATGTGCTTTTTGTAATTTGTTCATATTTAGAGAGTTATCTATTCCTTAACCAATTTTGAGTTGATTGTCATTTTTGTTGTATTGTAAAATGCAATATGTGCAGTATATGATTTTTATATATACAGAATATGACTCCTTATCAAATACAGGATTTACAAATATTTTCTACCATTCTTTGGGTTGTCCATTTTCTTGATGCTATCATTTGCAGCACAAAAGTTTTTAACTTTATGAAGTCAATTTATTTTTTTTTTTGTATGTGGGGTGTTTAATAAACCATTACTTAATCCACTGCTTTTAACTCTTATTTTTCCCTAAGATATGTACAGTATTAGCTTTTACATTTAAGTCTATGATACATTTTAAGTTATAATGAATTATGAGGATGTGGCAGTTATTAAAGAAAAAGATGAACTCTTGCCTTTTATGACAATATGGTTGGAACTGGATGGAATAAGTGTTAAGTGAAATAAGTCAAGAGTAGAAAGACACATATTGCATTGTTTCACTGAGATGTGGATTTAAATAAATGAACAAAACATCAATCAAAACCAATTCAATAGCAAAACAGTAAAATTTATAGCATTAAATTTACCAAAGAAGGAGAAGAAGGGTGGATAGCAAAGTGTCTAGGGTGCCCAATGGACTATGGTGGATAACTCTGGGTACCATGGTGGTGGATGTAATGTGGTGATGTGCATCTGAGGTGTGATCCTAGGTCTCTGAAACACATAATGTGTTATAAACCATTGTTACCTAAATTAAAATAAATAAAAATAAAGTGATGCTATTCTATTAGCCAAAACAACAAAAAAAAAATAAATTAAAATGCATAGTTTTGTTTACTATTATAAGTAGAGAACCAACTTTATTTATTTATTTGCTCATTTATTTGTTTTTATTTATATATATATATTTGTTTGTTTTTGCTGGTGGATATACAGTTATCCAACACATTATTTGGAAAAAGTTTCCTTTACACATTGAAAGGTCATGTTGTCCTTGTCAAAATATATTACTATAAATGTGAATGTGTACTTCTGACCCCTCCGTTATGTTCTTTTGATCTGTGTGTGTATGTATGTGTGTGTGTGTATTTTCATTATTCTATAATTGTTATCAGAATATGTCATTTCTTCAATTTTGTTCTTTTTTTATTTTTTATTGTTTTTCTATTATTATTTTTTTTAATAGAGGCATGTTTTATTTATTTGTTTGTTTGTTTTGTCTACACATGCACCGGGCACAGTCAGAAGCGCGGGAGGGCGAGAGAATTCACCAGAGCCAGAGCGGGGAGCAGAGCAGGCAGAAGGACCAAAGTACACTGCTGAGGGGAGCAGAGGGCGGCAGGAGAGGTCTGCACGCCATGTGGGACCCTCCTCCGGTGGCCGGAAAGCAGCCAGGGATCAAACCAGCGCCACAGAGGCTGCGGGCAGCTTCGCAACCCAGCGCTCAACCGCTGCGCCACCGGGGAGGCCCTCAATTTTGTTCTTTATCAAGATAGCTTTGGCTGTTCTGATTTCCTTTTATTGCATGTGAGTTGTAAGGACAGCAGTTCAATTTCTATAAAACAGGCAACTACTATTTTGATATAGATTACATTGAATTGTAAACGGGGAGTATTGCCATATTTAGTCTTCCAGTCCACAAATATGTGCTTTCTATCCATTTATTTAGATCTTTAATTTCTTTAAGGCATGTTTGGTAGCTTTCAGTGTACCAGTACTACACTTATTTTATTAAAATTCTTCAGATAATCTGAGGAAATTAAAAAAAGAAAAAATGAAATAAAACATCAGAAGTAGAAAGGAAAGAACAAAAATAAGAGAAATAGTAAATTTATTGAAAGCTTAAAGACAATATCATAGATGAATGAAATCAAGAACTGATCCTTTGAAAGAATAAACAAAATTGATAAACTAATATCTAGGCTCAAATAAAAAGAAGCAAAAATCAAAGAGGCAGAATTACAATTAATACCACAGAAATTCAATGGATTATTAAAAACTGACAATGCCACGTGCCATTACATTAAAAAGGGATGAAATATCAGAGAGTAAACTTAAAGGATGTAAAAGATCTAGATGTTGAAAACCATAAGACACGGTCAAAAGAAATAAAAAAAAAGAGATAAAGAAAAATGACAAAGAGTTAATGAAACGGAAGAATAATCATTGATAAAATTGTCATACTACCTAAAATAATTTACAGAGTGAATGCCGTCTAAGGTTGATTAGAGAATCAGTGCCACTCAGTTTAAGTGTTTATGCTGGTAGCAACATACACCATAGATTACCACAATGAGATGTAACTCAGAAAGAACAGTTAGCTGACTGTTGAATGTGGGAGATGGTCAGAACCTGGACATTGGTAAAGAAGTCAGGATAATGAAAGGGGGCTGGTGGTAGAATAATAGAAAAACACAGATACTTAGAGAAATAAGTCCTCAAGGGGACTTACCAAGAATGAGACAAATAGATTGAAAGAGGAAAATTTTGATGATGATTGCAAATGTTCAATAGTAGGTTATTAGAAGAATAATGTTGCTCTGGCTAGATACTAAGAAAACTAAAGAATATGTTTATTCAGAAGGAATTATTTTGACATTTTAAGTGATGTTTTTTGATGAGATAAGAATTCCTTACCTCGATCATCCCCAGTGGCGCAGCGGTTGAGCGCTGGGCTGTGAAGCTGCCCGCAAACTCTCAGCGCAGGTTCAATCCCCGGTCACTGGTGAGGGTCCCACATGGCACACAGACCTCTCCTGCTGAGCCCGCTGCTCCCCTCAGCAGTGTACTTTGTCAATCTGCCTGTTCTGTTCCCCGCTCTGGCTCTGGTGAATTCTCTCACCCTCCCATGCTTCTGACTGTACCCAGTGCTTGTATAAATAAATAAATAAATAAATAAATAAATAAATAAATAAATCTTAAAAAAAAAAAAGAATCACTTACCTCTGAATCATGTACAGTGTTGTAAACCAACATTTCCTCAAAAACAAAACAATATAGTGATCAACTGCAACAATAACAAAAAGAAATCTCAAATAGAAATATCTGGCAGGAAATCAAAAATGTGGAGCTGGAACTCAAATAATGGTATTGATTTGAGATGTAGTGTTAGAACTGTGAGAGTAGATGAGATATTTAAAAGAGGACTTATAATGTTCTACACAAAGTATCAGATCAAGTCCTAGCCATTGAGAACACTTGCTCCTAAGCAGAGGGAAGAATAAATGGTAGCACAGGAAAGACAGCAAGAGTTCTATGGATAGAGCAAAATATCAGCTTATCAAGAAGACAAGATGTGTTCTTCATTCAATTCATTTTATTTGAGCATATAATGAATATATAAAATAGGTTATAGATGTCTCATAGTTCCTTTCATTGTTTTGAAGAAAACAGAATGTTAAATGGAAAAAGAGAAGGATTTTCACAGATATAGGAACAAAAAATATTAGGAGGTCATAAAAAAAAAAAAGAAATGTCTTCTCACTTGTAAGTTTCACTGCATTTTTATTTTTTTTTACTTTATTTATGTATACAAGAACTAGGGTATAGACCAGAAGTATGGGGAGTGAGAGGCTTCACCAGAGACAGAGAGGGGAGCAGAACAGGCAGATGTACTGAAATACACTGCTGAGGGCAACAACTGGTGAGACAGGAGAGGTCTGCCACTCCATGTGGGTTGCTCCCTGGCAGGCCAGAGATTGAACTTATACTGCAGTGGCTGGCAGTAGCTTGATAGTGCTGTGTCTTTAATCCCTGAGCTACAAGGAGGCCCTTAAGACTCTTTTGAAAAGACTTCTTTAAGACTGGTTTTGTGGGCAGAAAGAACATGTAGGTATTGCTTTGGATTTTAAATCAATGAATAACCGGGACCTCCCTGGTAGCACAGGGGGTTAAGATGCAGCCTATGAAGCTAGCTGTAGCCACTGCAGGATGAGTTTGATCCCCGGCCAGAGAGCTGTCCACATGGCACAGCAGACCTCTACTGACTCACCCACTGCTCCCCCCAGCAGTGTATTTCAGTCGATCTGCCTGTTCTGTTCCCCATTCTGTCCTGATGAAGCTTCTCACCCTCCACACCTTTGGCCTGTATCCCAGTTCTTGTATGCATAAATAAATAAATCTTTTAAAAATTAAAATAAATTAAACTAATGAACAACTTATTAAAGTTACAAATCAAAAAAGCTTTTTATCTTCATAAGCCTTTAGTCAGTCATTCGCTTACTTCCCCAGTCCTGCTGCTGTATTAACACTTTCAAATTTTTAAATATGTGGTCACTTTTAAGTAGCAAATAAAGCACCCTTAAATAATATAAAAACTAATGATAGTGATGGTGTGTATTTTTCATGTGTCTAAAGGTCATCTGTATGTCTTCTTTGTAGTAGTGCCTCTTTAGTTTTTCACCCCATTTTTGGAAAATGCTTTTTATTTAATTGCATTAGTTATTTCTAGATCTGGAATAGTAGCATCTTATCAGATATATGATATACACATGTTTTCTCCTATTCATTAGGTAATATTTTCATTTTGAAGATGGTTTATTTTGCTATACAGTAGCTTTTTAGGCATTTATTCCCCTTGCTGTTGGAGTCCAGTCCCAGAGTACAACACTGAGCCCAGTGTCATGAAAGGATTTTGCCTATGTTTTCTTCTATGTATTTTCTGATTTCAGGTCTTACACCTTAGTTGTTAATCCATTCTGTGTGCATTTGTTCAAATGGAAAGCATGTGGCAGTCCATTTCCCCCAACACCACTTTTTTAGGAGACTTTCCTTTCTTTAATGTATATTCCTGGCTAATTTGTCATAGACTAATTGTTCATATAAGTATTCATTTATTTCTGGGATCTCTATCCTTTTCCATTGGTGTGTGTGTGTGTGTGTGTGCTTATTTATACTATACTCTTTTGATTGCAATATCTTTGTAGTTAGTTTGAAGTCTGGTAATGAGATACCACCATTCTTCCTCTTTTTCTTTTTTATCAGGATTGACTTGGTTATTCAGGTTCTTTTGTGGTTCAACATAAATTTTGTTAATGTGTCTTTGGTTTCTAGTTCATTGTTTGCATAAAGGAGCACAACTGCATTTTGTAGACTGATTTTATAACCTACACTTTACTGATTCATTTTTTCTAATAGTTTCACATAACATTAGATAAATGCAAATCCAAATCCCAATGAAATGCCATCTCAAACCTGTGAGAATGAATCATGTCAAAAAGTCCAGAAAGATCAAGTGCTGCTGGTAAGAATGTGGAGATAGTCACATTACACTGTTGGTGGGAACACAGAATGGTCCAGCATCTTTGGAAATGAGTATGGAGATTTCCCCAAATATTCAAAATAGATCAACAACTTATTCCACCATTTCCAGTCCTAGGTGTCTACTGAAGAATGCATGAACACTAATTCAAAGGAATATATACACTCCTATATTCATTACAGCACTATTTACAATAACTTATTTATAGAATCATCCTTCTTAAAGCTGGTTTAAGAAGTTATGGTATATATATATATATATATATATATATATATATAATGGAATACTGCTTATTTATTCAAACATATAAACTTGCTATTTTGTGACAAAATTGATGGAAGTGGAGGGGATTATTTTATTCAAAATAAACAAACAACAACAACAAAAAAAACAAATACTGGGTATTTTCACTTACATATGGACTATAGAGAAACAAAACCACTTGGAAAAAAACAAATATGACTATGAAAATGAGACTAGCACTAAGGGAGGGAGAACAAAGATAAGGACATGACACAGTGGACTGCAGTGGAAGACAGTGGGTACCTCGGTGGGAGGTGTAATGTAGTGACATACATCTGTAGAGGGAGATCCTGTATTTCTGAATCATATATGGTGTTATAAGCCGATGTTTCTTTAATTAAAAAAATACACATGTTAAGTGTAAATGCAGCAAATTTATTACCTTTGTAAGGTACTAGTCTTCACTTAGATGCTTAAGAAAATGTCCCAAGTTTTCAAACATTGTAACTTTTTTTAAATATATAGTTTCTTACTATTGTTATAAGCTCCATTACTATGCATAAACATTAAAATTCATATTTAAAATAGCATTTAAGTTAGCTATTCAAATCTATATCACTATAATAAGGCCTATTATGAGTACATAAAATTTGAACATTCATTGTACATACATAAAATAGCAATATATCTAACATCAAGATATTAATATTAATATGTCCGGTTTTAGTCTCACAAACATTCGTTATAATTTTGAAATCTCTAAATACATTTTATTTTTTAAAGCAACGGTAAGGTAATCTTAAGAATTTTGGGAATACTTATCCAAGATATTGACAGGCTTTTATTCAGGATTAAATTGGAATATACTGGGGCTTAGAAATAATTTTTAAGATAAATATAAATTGGAATGAGTTGTGTGATATGGGTCACTGATTTAATTATGTTAACTCTGTAATTCTCCCACACTTTTACATGACTTGATTGGATATTTAACAATGTTTGAATCCTGAGCCATATAATGCTTTATAAAGACCTTTGAACTTGATGGTATCTTGCTTTTTCATGTGCTCTAAATCCACCCAAATGTTATGTATTAAAATGGATTGCCAAGTTAATTTCTAATATATCATGTATCAATTATACATTCAAAAAATATGAAGTCAATCCTATACCTTATGGTGTGTTGGGAGTTCAGTATGGGTAAGGCAAGAGTAGTAGCTAAGACTGGTAAAATTAGCTCACATTTTGAGGCACATTGCATACCAAATTGCAGTGTTTGCATTTTATATTGTGTGACAATTTTTGGTACATGTGTAAAGAAAGATGTTTATGACAGTTCTGAAAGGGATGGTTGGATAAGCACTAATAGGTGACAGGACAGCTTATGAAGTTTTTACTAAAATAATGACTAGCAAAGGTTTAATGTCTTTGTAATGGGGAGAATGTTGGTTTTGGAGAAAATTGGTAATATTTTGTGATTCATTGATTGCAAGGCTAAGACATTAGGAACAAAGTTTAAAGTTTGGCTTATTTGGTGATGGTTATATCATTAATGAGAGGTCATATTGGTCATATTGGTCAGGTATAACTATACATGCACACACACAGATATATATGTATACATATATATGTATATATACATATATATAACTGTATTGCAATATGTATGTTTTTAAGATTTATTTCATTTATTTATGCACACAAGACGTGGGGTGTAGGCCAGAGGTATGGGAGATGAGAGGATTCACCAGAGACAGAGTGGGGAGCAGAACAGGTGGATCTACCAAAATATACTGCTAAAGGAAGTGGCAGGTGAGACGGGAGAGGTCTGCTGCACCATGTGGGTAGCTCCCTGGCCAGAGATCCAACTCATGCTGCAGTGGCTATAGACAACTTCATAGTGCTGAGGCCCCTGTTTTTGATTTTTTTAAAGATTCATTTATTTATGCAAGAACTGGGGTACAGTGAGAGGCGCCAGAAATGAGAGAATTCACAAGAGACAGCAGGGAGCAGAACAGGCAGAGGGACCAAAGACGCTGCTGAAGGGAGCAGGGGCAAGGCAGGAGAGGTCTGCTGCACCATGGGCGTTTCTTCCTGGCGGGCCAGAATCCAGCCCGCGCTGCAGACAGCCTCTGTGATGCAGCACTCAACCCGCTGTGCCACCAGGGAGGCCTCCTGTTTTGGATTTTTTAAATGAGAAATAGTTTATTACCTGGATATCCTAACTATGGGAACAATAGAAGGTTTGGTATGGCAACATGCATTGGAAAAGGTGTTAACCTATACATCTGAATCATATAAAAGTAAAAAATTACCTTAATAAAAAATGCAATATAAAAATAGATTATGTGACAGTCAGAGCTCCTAATCATCTTTAAAGAATCTTGCAGAAAATTTATGAATAATTATTCAAATATAATAATATTGGATAATGATATGAATAACTATTCAAATGTAATGATATTGTAACAAACTGATTTAAGTGAGCTGGAATTCTTTTCAGATATTAGTTGATTCAAATCATTTCATCTTTCTTTCATGTGGTTGCACAGTCTAAGGAAAATAAAGTATGAAATGTATCAGTCTACAAATATTTAACTATTATATGCTAAACACTATTCTAGGCACACAGGACACGACAGTATACAGAATAGACATATAAAAAAAAATCCCTACCCTGGGGAAAAGTTTATTTCTCTTAAATGGAGACACAAAAAATGCATATACAGGAAATGCATGATACTTATTTGGTTATAGGTGATTTTGTGAAAAATTTACCAGGGAAAGAGAATAATAATGAAGACTACACAGGAGTGGAGAATGTGTTGTAAGTAGGATGCTAAAGAGGTCCTCAAAGAAGATATTGTTAATTGGCAAAACTGCAAGGTGAGGGAGATAATAGAAATGTATAATTTACTTCCATAATGCAAACATAATTGGGCCTCCCTGGTGGCACAGGTGGTTAAGAGCAGTGCTGTGAAGCTGCCCGCAGCTTCTGCAGTGCCGGTTCGTTCCCCACTGGCTGCAGAACAACCCACATGGCGGGGCAGACCTCTCCTGTCTCATAAGCTGCTCCCCTCAGCAGTGTATTTCAGTTGGTCTGCCTATTCTGATCCCGCTCCGTCTCTAGTGAATCCTCTCACCCTCCTGCACATCTGGTCTGTACCCAGGTTCTTGTATAAGTAAAATAGATCTTAAAAAAAAATGCAAACATAATTACCTCAATAAAAATACTTTTTAAAAATGAGCTGAGTAGGATGTCATATATTACCTTAAGTTGATTTAAGTTACAGTGTTTTGAAACTTGCTAGGGAAAAGATTGTAAACTTGTATGAATTAATAATACATAAGGGCTGAAATAGTATGTATCTTCTCACTGCAACTTTTGAAATAACTGGATTTCATTGTTTCAGTAAGTATCAAATACAAATAGAGTGATAATATAATGGTCTCTAGATATAAATGCAAACGTTCTTTTTTTTGTTTTATATAAATTTTATTTTTATATACCCCATACAATTGCAAACCCCCCATTCTGAACCCAATCCCTCCCCTCCCGCCCCCCACCCCCCAAAAAGTGTCTCTGGTTCATAGTTTTTTGTTGATTTTGATTTTCACTTTCTTATATTCATTTTCCTGGTCCCTTATTTAAGTTTTCTAGATTCCTGATATGAGTGAGACCATCCGGTATTTTTCTTTTTCTTTTTGGCTAATTTCGCTGAGCATGATCCCTTCCAACGCCATCCATGTTGCTGCAAATTGCATGTGTTTATCTTTGTTGAATACTGAGTAATATTCCATGGTATATATGTACCACATCTTCTTGATCCATTCATCTATTTTTGGGCATTTGGGCTGTTTCCAAAGCTTAGCTATTGTAAATAGTGCTGCTATAAACATAGGGGTGCAGGTGTTCTTTGGAATTGATGTTCTGTGTCCTTTGGGTAAATACCTAGGAGTGGAATTGCTGGATCATATGGAAGCTCTATGTTTAGTAGGTCCAGAAATCTCCACACAGCTCTCCATAGTGGTTGGACCAGTTTGCCCTCCCACCAACAGTGCAGAAGAGATCCTTTTTCTCCACACCCTCGCCAACATTTGTTGTTGCTAGTTTTTTTTTAATATGTGCCATTCTCACTGGTGTAAGATGGTATCTCATGGTAGTTTTGATTTGCATTTCCCTGATTACAAGTGATGTTGAACATTTTTTCATATGCCTGTTGGCAATTTGCATTTCCTCTTCAGAGAAGTTTCTTTTTAGCTCTTCTGCCCATTTTTTGACTGGATTATTTTCTTTGTTGTTGTTGAGTCTCATCAGCTCTTTGCAGATTTTTGTGATCAGTCCTTTATCATTAGTGTTGTGTGCAAAAATGTTCTCCCAGTTGGTGGGGTTTCTCTTTGTTTTTGTTATTGTCTCTTTTGCTGTGCAGAAGCTCTTTAATTTGATGTAGTCCCAGCTGTTTAACTATCACTGCTTTGGGTGATGTGTCTGTAAAGATGTCTTTGATGTGTATATCCCGTAGTGTTTCGCCTATATTTCCTTCTATGTATTTTATGGTTTCAGGTCTTATGTCTAGTTCTTTAATCCATTTTGAGTTGATTTTTGTGTATGGTGTGAGGTAGTGGTCAAGCTTCATTCTTTTGCATGTAGCGACCCAGTTTTCCCAGCACCATTTATTGAACAAACTTTCTTTGCTCCAATGCATAGTCTTTGCTCCTTTGTCAAAGATTAGTTGACCATAAATCTGTGGGTTTATTTCTGGATTTTCTATTCAATTCCATTGGTCTGTATGTCTGTTCTTGTTCCAATACCATGCAGTTTTGATGATTATGGCTTTGTAGTAGAGTTTGAAGTCTGGGAGTGTGATGCCTCCATTTCCTTCTTTTTTTTTCAGGAGAGCTTTGGCTATTCGGGGTTTTTTGTGATTCCGTATGAATTTCATCAATAATTGTTCTATTTCTTTGAAGAATGACATTGAAATTTTAATTGGAATAGCATTGAATCTGAATATTGCTTTTTGTACGATGGCCATTTTAATAATGTTTATTCTTCTTCTATGTCTTTTAAAAGTGTTTTATAGTTTTCTTTGTGTAGGTCCTTTACCTCTTTTGTTAGATTTATTCCCAAATATATGATTTTTTTTGTTTCGATAATAAAAGGGATGGTTTTTTTGATTTCTTCTTCTTCAGAATTATTGTTTGAGTATAAGAAGGCTACTGACTTTTGCGTGTTGATTTTGTATCCTGCCACTTTACTGAATTGACTGATGAGTTGAATTAGTTTTTCTGTGGAGTTTTTGGGGTTCTCTATATATATTATCATATCATCTGCAAATAGTGATAGTTTAACTTCTTCCTTCACTATTTGGATTCCTTGTATGTCTTTCTCTTGTCTTATTGCTCTGGCTAGGACTTCCAGTATTATATTGAAAAGCAGTGGTGAGAGTGGACATCCTTGTCTTGTTCCAGATCTTAATGGAATTGCTTTCAGCTTTTCACCATTGAGAATGATACTGGTTGTTGGCTTGTCATAGATGGCCTTTATGATGTTGAGGTATGTTACTTGTATCCCAAGAATTTCAAGGGCTTTTATCATGAATGGGTGTTGCACTTTCTCGAAAGCTTTCTCAGCATCTATTGATATTATCATATGGTTTTTATATTTCTTTTTGTTGATGTGTTGGATAATGTTGATTGATTTTCGGATGTTAAACCATCCTTGTGTCCCTGGAATGAATCCACCTTGGTCGTGGTGAATTATCTTATGGATACATTGTTGGATTCTGATAGCTAAAATTTTATTGAGGATTTTTGCATCAGTGTTCATTAGGGAGATTGGCCTGTAGTTTTCCTTTTTTGTGTTGTCCTTGTTCGGTTTTGGTATTAGTGTAATGTTGGCTTCATAAAACGTGTTTGGTATTGTCCCTTCCTTCTCAATTTTTTGGAAGAGTTTGTGAAGGATAGGCACTAATTCGTCTCTGAATGTTTGGTAGAATTCATTTGTAAATCCATCAGGTCCTGGGCTTTTGTTTTTGGGGAGGTTTTTGATTACCATTTTAATTTCACTGCTTGTAATTGGTCTGTTTAGGTGTTCTATTTCTTCTTTATCTAGCTTTGGGTGATTGTAGAGTTGTAGGAATTTGTCTATCTCCTCTAGATTGTTGAACTTGTTTCCATATAACTGTTCATAGTAGTTACTGATTATTCTTTTGATTTCTGCTGTGTCCGTTGTGATTTCTCCTCTTTCATTTATGATGCTGCTTATTTGTGCTTTCTCCCTTTTTTCCTTTGTGAGCCTGGGTAGGGGTTTGTCTATTTTATTTATTTTTTCAAAGAACCAGCTCTTGGTTTCATTGATCTTTTGGATTGTTTTTTAGTTTCAATTTCATTTATTTCTGCTTTGGTTTTTATTATTTCTTTTCTTCTACTGGTTTTGAGGTTTTTTTGTTGTTCTTTTTCTAGATCTTTGAGCTTCGAGATTAGGTTGTTTCTATGAGTTCTTTCTTGTTTTTTGATGTGAGCTTCTATTGCTATATATTTTCCTCTTATTACTACTTTTGCTGCATCCCATACATTTAGGATATTGGTGTCCTCCTTGTCATTCAATTAAAGAATTTTTTCATTTCTTCTTTGATCTCCTCATTATTCCAGTGGTCTTCCAGTAGTGTGGTTTTTAATATCCATGAGGTAGGATAGTTCCTTGCCTTCTTTTTATGGTTTATTTCTAGTTTGATGCCTTTGTGGTCAGAAAAGATGGTTGGTATGATTTCAATCTTGGTTTATCTGTTGATGTTTGTCTTGTGCCCCAGTATGTGATTGATCCTGGAGAATGATCCCTGTGCACTTGAGAAAAATGTGTACTCCGTTTTTTTTGGGTTTAGTGTTCTATAGATGTCTGTTAAGCCCAAGCACTCTAGATCCTTATTTAGAGCTTTAGTTTCTTTACTTATTTTTTGTCTTGTTGATCTATCCATTGTTGATAGTGGCGTGTTAAAGTCTCCCACTACCTATGTGTTTTCTCTGATGTCTGTTTTCAGAGAGGACAACAGTTGTCTGATATATTTTGGTGCTCCTTCATTTGGTGAGTATATGTTAATGAGTGTTATTTCTTCTTGAAGTATTGTCCCCTTGATCATAATGGAGTGACCATTGGGATCTCTTTTTATTTTTTTGAGTTTGAAGTCTGTTTTATCTGATATAAGTATAGCTGTTCCTGCTTTCTTTTTTGGTCCATTTGTTTGTAGGATTGTTTTCCATCCTTTAACTTTGAGCCTATTTTTATCTTTTGTAGCTAAATGTGTTTCCTGGAGACAGCAAAAGGTTGGGTTTTGTTTCTTAATCCAGGCTGCAACTCTGTGTCTTTTTATTGAAGAGTTTAGTCCATTTACATTTAGAGTTAATATTGATATTTTAGCATCTGTATTTGCCATTGTGTTGTCTTTCCTTTGATTTTATTTATTTATTCTTTTAATAACTTTTTTTTTTGGTCTTCTTTCATTGTTATTCATCCCTCTGAGGTTCTGGCTTTAGGATTCCTTGTTGTATTGTTTGGAGTGGGGGTTTAGTCGTAATGAAATTCCGGAGTTTCTGTTTGTCTGGGAAGATCCTTATTCTTTCTTCAAAGTGGAAGGAGAGCTTTGCGGGATAGAGTATTCTTGGTTGGCATCTGTTTTCTTGGAGTCTGTTGACTATGTCCCTCCACTCTTTCCTTGCCCGTAGTGTTTCTTCAGAGAAGTCTGATGTCAGCCTGATTGGTTTTCCTTTGAATGTTATCTGTTTCTTCCCTCTTGCCAGCTTCATTATTTTTTCCCTGTCCTGGATTCTTGGGAGCTTTACTATTATGTGTCTTGCTGTATTTTTCCTTTTGTCGTGGAAGTTTGGTTTTCTTCTTGCTTCTTGTATATCCATTTTCAGCTCCTTCTTCGCATTTGGGAAGTTCTCTTCAATTATCTCCTGGAATATTTTCTCTCTTCCTACATCTCTCTCCTTTCCTTCTGGAATTCCTATAACTCTTATATTTCCTTTCCTCATAGAGTCAGATAGTTCCCGAAGTCTTTCTTCATTCTTTTTCCTTCATACTTCTATTTCCTTTTCTGTTTTGGTTCTTTTTATTTCTGTGTCTTCAAGAGTACTTATTCGTTCTTCCATTTCATCTATTCTGCTTTCATTGCTTTTCCCAGAGTTCTTTAGTTCCTCCATTAATTCTTTGATCTCCTGCATTTCTTTTACTTCCCTCTTTAGGGACTCAATTTCATTCTTCTAACCATTGTTTTCCCTCTTTAGGGACTCAATTTCCTTCTTCTGATCATTGTTTTCCTTTATGACTTCTATCACTTTTTTAATCATGGCAATTTTAAATTCTCTTTCTGGAAGGCTCAGAAGTTCTTCCAAGTTGCTGTCGTTGCAATCTGGGGAGTGGTTTTCTTTTTGTGGTGTGCTTCTTTCCTGAGGAGTTGTTAGTTTGCGTGTGGTTCTTCTACTCCCTACTGTCTGTTTTCTAATTTGTCGTATGCATTGGGACACTGTGTTGCTCGGACTGGCTGGCATCTTGGGTGAACTTCTCCGCTCCCCTCTGGCTCTTCCAGGAGCCATCTCTGGCTTCTGGGGGAGCTTTCTGCTGGTTTTACGCAGTCTTTACTGAAGAAATGTCCCTGTTCTAAAATGGCGAAACGGGATGTAGTCCCTGCGCCTCCGGTCTCAGGCACACTCTTCTGCGCGCCCGGTCTGCCCCGGACGTGGGTGCCTGCTCCCTCTGTGGGCTCAGACTGCTGGTCGGAAGGGGCCTGGCATGGGCTAACTTCCCAGCTGGCCACTGGGTCCTCCAGAAGCCTTCTGCCCTTTCAAGTAGTCTTTTCTTAAGAAGTTTCCCTTTTCTATGGGGTGTTAGTGACTTTTTGTTCCTAGTCGCTAGGTGGCGCCAGAGATCTCTCCTATTGTCCTTGGGGGGCTGTTTTTCGACCCCCCCCATGGGACAGGGAGCAGAGCGAGAATTGTAGGGTAAACCTCAACGGCTTTGGGGTGCTGTGTCTGCCTTGTGCCCCACTGTCGTGGAGAACCCACGCCCCGAATTTCGTGCCCCGGGTCTCATTTCAAGGCCCTCAGTTCCAGGACGCGGGCTGTAGCCCAGTTCAGTGGCGCTGGAATGGTGCCTTTTGCACCCGCTCCAGTGCCTGGGCGCCTGGTTTCTGTTCACTCAGTGAGGGACTTTCACCTCAGTGAGGAGGGCCTCCGCGCGTCTCCCCGCAAGCCTAGTTCGCAGGCGCGGGGACCTGGGCAGCCGCGATCCGTGCGCCAAGCGCGCTGCTTTTCCGCTCAAGCTTACCAGCAGGCCCGGGCTGTGTGCGGGTCTCCCGGGGTCTTTGTTCTTCTCTAATGGCACCCAGAGCCTTTTGCTCACCGCCGCGGCGAATCCTGCAGGGTTCTCCACAGCTCCCGTTCACAGGGTGTGGTGGCTGAAATAGTTCCTTTCTACTCACAGTCCTGCTTGCTGCGTAGTTTGTTCTTGTTGGTCGTTTTGGTTTGTTGTTTTCCTCGTCTCTGCCCGTGGGAGATTGCCGACTCTGTGGGTGGGGGAGGGGAGCAGTGTTCTGCGCTTTCCTCCCTTCTAGTCCTCTTTTATGGCAACTTTCTTCTTGGGGTAGTTTGCTGGAGTCACCCGTTTATCTTCCGTGTCCCAGTTCTCACTGGGACCTGCCGCTTTTCCTCCCTATTAACTTTTTTTAATGGGAGCTCTTACTCGCAGAGTCTCCTCGCCGCCATGTTGCTCCGCCCCCCCAAAACATGCTTTTTTAAAAATCATTTTTATTATAAGTAAATATGTCAGCTGTAATTGTCATCTGCATTTCCTTTAATAATTAAAGCTCTGGGGCTCCCCTCGTAGTGCAGCGGTTGAGTGCTGGGTTGCAAAGCTGCCCGCGGCCTCTGCAGCGCCAGTTCGATCCCCGGCTGCTCCCCCCCGGACACTGGAGGAGGGTCCCACATGGCGCGCAGACCTCTCCTGCCACCCGCTGCTCCCCTCAGCAGTGTACTTCGGTCCTTCTGCCTGCTCTGCTCCCCCCTCTGGCTCTGGTGAATTCTCTCACCCTCCCGGTGCTTCTGACTCTTCCCAGTGCTTGTATAAATAAATAAATAAATCTTAAAAAAAAAAAAACAATTAAATCTCTGAGCATCAAAAATAACCTAAAATTTTATGTTGACCTAGTCATAGTTACTAATATTAAATCCCTCCTTATACCTTTTCCAATCTACTTCTATTTTTAGCTTATTTCAGTGAAAGTATGCAATTACTGTCCTATGGTAAACATCCCAACATTAGATTAGAAACTTTTTAAAAGGTGACAACTAAAGAAGTGCCCAGGTTGGTGACAGGACACTGTGGATTCTCATTCATGTACTTGAAATTATAAGACCACTCAGGCTCAAGGTGCAATAGCAACAGTGTTTATTTACAAAGGGGACAATGAAGAAAAAAAGTTTCTAAGACAAGAAGCCAACTGTCTCACCCCAGATGGTGTCTACAGTGCCCAGTAGTCCCCAAAAAAGATCAGTCATACAAGATGGCACTGTTCCTTTGACAAAGGCTTGGAGATGGTGGCACACAGTAAGCAGTAGACCAGGTTCCAACTCATGGTGGCAACTGGAGGTGATCACAAGTGGGGTTGCTGAGGGGACACCACAGCAGCCCACAGCAACAGTCTGAAGACCAGACTGGACAACACTCTACACCAGATCTAACAGCAACAGAGGTGACCGTGTAAGGAGATAGTGCCAGGTGGACAGTTCTCAGAGGTGGCCCAACGTAGGTCAGTAGTGCTGGTCACTGGTCAACAGTACTGGTCAGCACTGGTCAGAGGTGCTATGAAGCACCAGTTACCAGAAGGCTGTGTCAGAGACACCAGTGGTACAACTCTTTGAGCCATGGTCATAAGCCAATAACAAACAGCTTTTTGAGACATCAGGCTGAGGCTGATATTGCTTTTTGCAGTTGATATCAGAGGAGGGCTTGGGGTAGGTGAAACAGTCAGGTCTCTGTTAAGTCCATGAAGGTCTGGGAATCTATGAATGTCTCAATGTCTGTTGAGTTCTGGAAGTCTGTGGAGTTGTCATTATCTGCCGAGGTCTGAAGTTCTGCAAAGTTCATTTGTTGAATCCTCTTTGATAGCTGTCTAGTGAATCTTTCTTGAATTCTGTGTGCTGAATTAATTCAAACTAGCTGCTGCCCTGCTTATATATTCCTCAGGATCCCCACCTTACAAGCCTAACTGGCAGGATTTTTTCAATCCTAACTCTCTAGTTGGTATTGGTTAAGCACGATTAAACTAGCTCCATTTTCTATCTGTATAATGGACTTAAAGGCTTGAATGGAACTCAAAAATGGGAACCTGACTGGTCCATTGTGATCCTTGCACCATATTCACTGGGAGCGGCCCTACCCTGACCTTCACTGAGGTCAGAGCAGGCTCGTGGGCTGGTGGGCTTTGGAGAACCATGACCGCAGCCAGCCTCAGAGAGACCAGAGACTTGCTGCAATGGCTTGCCTTAGCAGGGAAAGGCGTACTAGAGATTTAGGGAAGGTAGATGTGAGGGCTGAAGTAGTATGGGTCTCTGTGACTGCAGAACAGGTCACTACTTGGAACCTGCCATGTTGGCCCATAATGCTATGGGACTCTCTTCCTGTGACTTCTGGGAGTCACAGTACCAGAGTTGCCCCAACAGAGCCCAACACTCCTCCCAGTGGCCCTGAACCAGGAATCACAGGACTTGGGGTCACCTCTACTGCCAGACTCCCAGGGCTAGCTTGCTCTGGGGTGGGGAAAACTGTTGTTTTCAGAATGGCTTTGGCACAACCGACAGGCAGTGCAAGCTGAGACCAGCTGCCAAGCCAACCTGCTACAACACCAGCCTCAGGCTGTTTGTGCTGAGGGCAGCAGTCAGGGAAATGCTCAAAGCTGTTGCCCCTTCGATAAGTCTGCTCCATCCTGCAGGCTGCAAGCACTGGGGACTTGGGAGGGGCTTCCTAAAGCAGTGAATTGAGGAAAGCACCACTCCTTCCACAGATACTGCCTGGGACCTACTTACACACAGGCAGCATACAGTGAGGCACAGTGGTATAACAAAGATGGCATGCCATATCAGATGTCCAATGGAATTGTTTTCTTAAATACTTTTTACTTCTCATTTGTTATTTGCATATAGGGAAGTAACCAATTTTGGTATAATTTTGTATGTTAATTCTGTGACTTTACTGGTTCCTCATATACTCTTGGTGGAAATGTAGACTATTACAGACCTTATGGGAAATAGTATGGCTGTTTCTCAAAATATTTAAGATAGATACAGCAATTCCACTTCTAGGTATATACCCAAAGAATGCAAAATGTTTTTTTTAAAGGAATATTTGAACTTCTATACTTATCTCTGCATTATTTACATTTACCAAGTTATGGAAACAATCTAAGTGCCAAAGAACATAATGAGTGGAGAAAAAAATATACAATGATTTGTTGATCAGCTGACCTAGTAAGTGCCACTAACCAAGGTAAGTTAAGCAAAATGTTAACCAGGTTTGAGAACAAAGTATTTTTAGATATAAGAAGAATCAACCCCAATATAGGACAATTTTATAAAGTAAAACTGACTAAAACATGCTGGAGTGAATAAAGATTAAATAGGATTATAACAATGGGCTGTTGTAAATTAAAGATAATAACTGACTCCGCACAAACTCACCTCAGAGTAGTTAGGTATGCTTGAATCAATTTTAAACTACTTCATAGTTTTTTTTTAATCTGTTTTATTCATTTTTGTAGAGATAATTTTGGATCAAAATAACAGAAAACATTGGAGAATAACTTAACAGTCATTTATTCTGAAACTTAGCTTTCTTAAAATTATTTTTGCCATAAAGATTCAGATTAAATATAATATATAATAGCCAAAGGGGGAGCGGGAACCCACCGCCGGGGCAGACGCAGCATGCAGGGAGTGCATCCCACATCGCCATTTTAGAACAGGGACATTTTTTCAGTAAAGATTGCTTGAAACCTGCAGAAGGCTTCTAGAGGAGCCAGAGGTGAACTGGGAAGTTCGCCTAAGATACCGGTCAGTACCAGCAACACAGTGTCCCAATGCATACGGCAAATCAGAAAACAGACAGTAGGGAGTAGAAAAACCACATGCAACACAGCAACTCCTCAGGAAAAAAGCACACCACAAAAAGAAAACCACCCCCCAGAATGCAACGGCGGTAACTTGGAAGAACTTCTGAGCCTTCCAGAAAAAGAATTAAAAATTGCCATGATTAAAAAACTGACAGAGTCATAAAGGAAAACAATGATAAGGGAAAAATAATCAATGATCAGAAGAATGAAATTGAATCCCTGAAGAGGGAAGTAAAAGCAATGCAGGAGATCAAAGAGTTAATGGAGGTGCTAAAGAACTCTGGGAAAAGCAATGAAAGCAGAATAGATGAAATGGAAGAATGAATAAGTACTCTTGAAGAAACAGAAATAAAATGAACCAAAACAGAAAAGGAAATAGAAGTATGAAGGAAAAGGAATGAAGAAAGACTTCGGGAACTATCTGACTCCATGAGGAAAGGAAATACAAGAGTTATAGGAATCCCAGAAGGAGAGGAGAGAGATGTAGGAAAAGAGAAAATATTCCAGGAGATAATTGAAGAGACCTTCCCAAACGTGAAGAAAATTGATATACAATAAGCAAGAAGAACACCAAACTTCCACGACGAAAGGAAAAATACAGCAAGACACATACTAGTAAAGCTCCCAAGAATCCAGGACAAGGAAAAAATAAAGAAGCTGACAAGAGGGAAGAAACAGATAATATTCAAAGGAAAACCAATCAGACTGACATCAGATTTCTCCCAAGAAACAGTACGGGCAAGGAGAGAGTGGAGGGACATAGCCAACAGAATCCAAGAAAACAGATGCCAACCAAGAATATTCTATCCTGCAAAGCTCTCCTTCCTCTATGAAGAAAGAATGAGGACCTTCCCAGACAAACAGACTCTGGAATTTCATTACGAATAAATCCCCACTCCAAAAATACTACAAGGAGTCCTAAAGCCAGAACCTCAGAGGGTCGAATAACAATGAAAGTAGGCAAAAAAAAAAAAAAAAAACCAAATGAACAGTTATTAAAAGAATAAATAAATAAAATCAAAGGAAAGACAAACACAATGGCAAATACAGATGTTAACATATCAATATTAACTCTAAATGTAAATGGACTAAACTCTTCAATGAAAAGACACAGAGTCACAGGCTGGATTAAGAAACAAAACCCAACCTTTTGATGTCTCTAGGAAACACATTTAGCTACAAAAGATAAAAATAGACTCAAAGTAAAAGGATGGAAAACAATCCTACAAGCAAATGGACCAAAAAAAGAAAGTAGGACCAGCTATACTCATATCAGATAAAACAGATTTCAAACTCAAAAAGATAAAAAGAGACCCCAATGGTCACTCCATTATGATCAAGGGGACAATACTTCAAGAAGAAATAACACTTATTAACATATATTCACCAAACAAAGGAAGCACCAAAATATATCAGACAACTATTGTCATTGCTGAAAACAGACATTAGAGAAAACACATACACAGTAGGAGATTTCAACACACCACTATCAACAATGGATAGATCAATGAGACAAAGAATAAATAAAGATATTAAAGCTCTAAATTAGGGTCTAGAGCATTTGGGCTTAACAGACATCTATAGAACACTAAACCCCAAAAAATCTGAGTACATATTTTTCTCAAGCGCACACAGATCATTCTCCAGGATCGATCACATACTGGGACACAAGACAAACATCAACAGATACACCAAGATTGAAATCATACCAACCATCTTTTCTGACCATGAAGGCATCAAACTAGAAATAAGCCATAAAAAGAAGGCAAGGAACTCTCCTACCTCATGGAGATTGAAACCCACACTACTGGAAGTCCACTGGACTAACGAGGAGATAAAAGAAGAAATTAAAAAATTCTTTGAATTGAATGACAAGGAGGACACCAATTTCCTAAATGTATGGGATGCAGCAAAAGCAGTAATAAGAGGAAAATATATAGCTATAGAGGCTCACATCAAGAAACAAGAAATAACTCAAAGAAACAACCTATTCTTGAAGCTCAAAGATCTAGAAAAAGAACAACAAATAAACCCAAAACCAGTAGAAGAAAAGAAATAATAAAAACCAAAGCAGAAATAAATGAAATTGAAACTAAAAAACAATCCAAAAGATCAATGAAACCAAGAGCTGGTTCTTCGAAAAAATAAATAAAATAGACAAACCCCTAGCCAGGCTCACAAAGGAAAAAAGGGAGAAAGCACAAATAAGCAGGATCATAAATAAAAGAGGAGAAATCACAACGGACACAGGAGAAATCAAGAGAATAATTAGTAACTACTGTGAACAGTTATATAGAAACAAATTCAACAATCTAGAGGAAATGGACAAATTCCTACAACTCTACAATCACCCAAAGCTAGATAAAGAAGAAATAGAACACCTAAACAGACCAATTACAAGCAGCGGAATTGAAATGGTAATCAAAAACCTCCCCAAAAACAAAAGCCCAGGACCTGATGGATTTACAAATGAATTCTAACAAACATTCAGAGATGAATTAGTGACTATCCTTCACAAACTTTTCCAAAAAAATTCAGAAGTAAGGGATAATACCAAACATGTTCTATGAAGCCAATATTACATTAATACCAAAACCGAACAAGGACAACACAAAAAAAGAAAACTACAGGCCAATCTCCCTAATAAACACTGATGCAAAAATCCTCAATAAAATTTTAGCTACCAGAATCCAACAATGTATCTATAAGGTAATTCACCACGACAAAGTAGGATTCATTCTGGGGATACAAGGATGGTTCAGCACCTGAAAATCAATCGACGTTATCCAACACATCAACAAAAAGAAATATAAAAACCATATGATAATATCAATGCATGCTGAGAAAGCTTTTGACAAAGTGTAACACCCAATCATAATAAAAACCCTTGAAATTCTTGGGATACAAGGAACATACCTCAACATCATAAAGCCCATATATGACAAGACAACAGCCAGTATCATTCTCAATGGTGAAAAGCTGAAAGTATTTCCATTAAGATCTGGAACAAGGCAAGGATGTCCACTCTCACCACTGCTTTTCAATATAATACTGGAAGTCCTAGCCAGAGCAATAAGACAAGAGAAAGACATACAAGGAATCCAAATAGGAAAAGAAGAAGTCAAACTATCACTATTTGCAGATGATATGCTAATATACATAGAGAACCCCAAAACTCCACAGGAAAATTAATTCCACTAATCAATCAGTTCAGTAAAGTGGCAGGATACAAAATCAAAATGCAAAAGTCAGTAGCCTTCCTATACACAAACAATAAGTCTGAAGAAGAAGAAATAAAAAAAAATCCCTTTTATTAATGAAACAAAAAAAAAAAAAACAAATACTTGGGAATAAACCTAACAAAAGAGGTAAAGGACCTAGACAAAGAAAACTATAAAACACTGTTAAAAGAAATAGAAGAAGACACAAAGAAATGGAAAGACATCCCCTGCTCATGGATTGGAAGAATAAACATTGTTAAAATGGCCATCCTTCCAAAAGCAATATACAGATTCAATGCTATTCCAATAAAAGTTTCAATGCCATTCTTCAAAGAAATAGAACAATTATTGATGAAATTCATATGGAATCACAAAAAACCCCGAATAGCCAAAGCTCTCCTGAAAAAAAAAAAAAAAAAAAAAGAGAAGGGAATGGAGGCATCACACTCCCAGACTTCAAAATATACTACAAAGCTGTAATCATGAAAACTGCATGATATTGGAACAAGAACAGACACACAGACGAATGGAATTAAACAGAAAATCCAGAAATAAACCCACAGATTTATGGTCAACTAATCTTTGACAAAGGAGCAAAGACTATGCATTGGAGCAAAGAAAGTTTGTTCAGTAAATGGTGCTGGGAAAACTGGGTCGCTACATGCAAAAGAATGAAGCTTGACCACTACCTCACACCATACACAAAAATCAACTCAAAATGGATTAAAGAACTAGACATAAGACCTGAAACCATAAAATACATAGAAGGAAATATAGGCGAAACACTACGGGATTTGCACATCAAAGACATCTTTACAGACACATCACCCAAAGCAGTGATAGTGAAGGCAAAGATAAACAGCTGGGACTACATCAAATTAAAGAGCTTCTGCACAGCAAAAGAGACAATAACAAAAACAAAGAGAAACCCCACCAACTGGGAGAACATTTTTGCACACAACACTAATGATAAAGGACTGATCACAAAAATCTACAAAAAGCTGATGAGACTCAACAACAACAACAAAAATAATCCAGTCAAAAAATGGGCAGAAGAGCTAAAAAGAAAGTTCTCTGAAGAGGAAATATAAATGGCCAACAGGCTTATGAAAAAATGTTCAACATCACTTGTAACCAGGGAAATGCAAATCATAAGTACCATGAGATACCATCTTACACCAGTGAGAATGGCACATTTAAAAAAAAAACTAGCAACAACAAATGTTGGTGAGGTTGTGGAGAAAATGGATCTCTTCTGCACTTTTGGTGGGAGTGCAAACTGGTCCAACCATTATGGAGAGCTGTGTGGAGATTTCTTGACCTACTAAACATAGAGCTTCCATATGATCCAGCAATTCCACTCCTAGGTATTTACCCAAAGGACACAAAAACATCAATTCCAAAGAGCATTTATTATGTTTAATATAAACATAATAATAATATGTTTCTAGCAGCACTGTTTACAATAGCTAAGCTTTGGAAACAACCCAAATGCCCAAAAATAGATGACTGGATCAAGAAGATGTGGTACATATACACCACGGAATATTACTCAGCATTCAAAAAAGATAAACACATGCAATTTGCAGCAACATGGATGGCAATGGAAGGGATCATGCTCAGCGAAATAAGCTAGAAAGAAAAAGAAATATACCGCATGGTCTCACTCATAGCAGGAATATGGAAAACTTAAATAAGGGACCAGGAAAAATAATAACTATAAGAAAGTGAAAATCAAAATCAACAAACAACTATGAACCAGAGGTACTCTATGGATGGTAGGGGGCGGGGAAGGGAGGGATTGAGGTTAAAATAAGGGGTTTGCAATTGTATGGGGAATATAAAAATAAAAAAAATATATAATAAATAAATAAATAAATTATTGTAGTTTAAAAATAAATATGATCATGGGAAAAAGTAAAATTAAATTAAAAACCATATAATATATAATAGCTTTACATTTAGCATAGAAAAATAGCATCACTTTATTTTTTTTTTATTTTTTTTTTTTTTATAGAGGCATGCTTTATTTATTTGTTTGCTGGTTTGTTTGTTTGTTTTGTTTATACATGCACTGGGTACAGTCAGAAGCACGGGAGGGTGAGAGAATTCACCAGAGCCAGAGCGGGGAGCAGAGCAGGCAGAAGGACCGAAGTACACTGCTGAGGGGAGCAGCGGGCGGCAGGAGAGGTCTGCGCGCCATGTGGGACCCTCCTCCTGGTGGCCGGGGAGCAGCCGGGGATCGAACCAGCGCCACAGAGGCCGCGCGCAGTTTCGCAACCCAGCGCTCAACCGCTGCGCCACCGGGGAGGCCCAAAATAGCATCACTTTAGATTTTAATATAATAATAATAAACAATTTTGATATAATTGAAGCCACCCTGAACCCTTCTCTGGTCCTATTTATACCCCTCCAGATGCAGAAGAAACCTGAACTTGGAACTTAGTGTTTATGTCTGTGATGTCTTCATATTACTTCCTCATACACACACACACACACACACACACACACAGTAAAGAGTAGCAAGAAGTAAAGCAAGTAGGTAAGAGAGTAACCCTTTTAAGAAATATAGGCCATTTTAAGGATTTCGATTTTTTACTCTGTGAGTGAGTATGTTAATCCATAAGAGAGTTTGAAATGACCTTTGTAAATTATGTTTCTAACAAAAATCAAGTTTACAAATTAAGTGGAAAATCTGGAGCTTGAAATGAAGCAATCTGTCTCCATCCTGTGTCAATACTATCAGTACTGTTATTGAAGTGGTTGTAAGGATTTGGGAATTTTGGGAAATCTGGGCCCTCCTTTATTGTCTTTGGATAGTTACTGGCTCTGTAGTTTTGAATGGATGAATTTACTGATGAAGGCAAAATAAATGGCTAATATCCTTAGCTCATTGTTGCTGTAAATTTCTTATTTTGCATCTTCAAAATATTGGATCATGTATTAAAAAAAAAACCTGGAAGCATATCAGCTTTTCTCCTATATAGAAAACTTATGAGTCATTTATTTTTATGATTCTAAAATAGCAATGAATAACAACTTTCTAGAAAATTATCAAAATTTACATCTAACTTTAATATTGTAAAAGGACAAAAAAGCAAACAAACAAGACTAAACTCATATTCTCTAGTCTTGCCGTGAGATTTAAAGTTCACATATAACATTAAAGTAGTATAATGGAACAAAATATATCCTTGTATTTTCTTTCCATTGTTGTTTGGTAAAATGGTGAAAACAGAAGGAAAATGAGTTAAGTGCTCATTTAGTTTTTAAGTATCACATTACCCGTTAGTATGATTTCTGAGATTGATTCTACAACTTAGGCTAGACAGCAAAATTTGAACTGTTCCAAAGGACAGAAAATTGATGCTTCCTATAAGGATCTTTTGGTTTTAACGATTTTTGGCAGCAAAATACCAGATTTTGTATACATCTGCTCTCAGTACAGAAACTGAGGTGCAGAAGCAGCAATAATTGAGCAATATATTAGATCTGTTACTGCCCCTTGTCCTACCTTGTCTCAGAAAATATATTTGAAATTTTTAATCAGAGCACATAGGAACAGAAAGGTAATGTATACATTAACATAACATGGAATGTCACATTATTAATATAAACATATATACCCAATTGTTATAACCACTGATGTCAAATGTGGACCAAGAAATCCCTTTCTAATCAAGAGTGCTTTGATATAAAATTGATAATCTTTTTCTCAAGACACAATATTATATATAATCCCAGCTGCCTAACCTTGTTCCAAATCTCTCTCAGGTGAGTTACTGCTATTTAGCTTATCATCACCTAGGTGTTTTGTGAAAATTATAAACCTTTGAACAGCCATTTAAGACAATGGTATCTATATCTCTGTTATGAAGTCTAGAAATATATATTCTAACAATGTCAAATTTTCTCAACTTTGAGATTCATTAGCTTATAGTATATGTTGGGACAGCTAATTTTCATTGCCCTGGGAACTGATACACTTATGTTGTATGGTTGATTAACTTTCTAGAATGGTTCACTATGTGACATACTACATCTGACTTTTCTGATGTCTTACCTAATTGTCCATAGCAATTGTAAAAAAAAAAAAAAAAGAAAAGAAATAAAATATTTGAAAAGAGAAAAAAAAAATAAAACTGCAATCCCCAAGGCAAAAAAAAAAAAAAAAAAAAAGACTTCCTAGGTACTTAAATAGCTTCAAGTTATTTAGAAAACACTGAACTGGAATTTTAATTACCACCCTTCCAGAGAATAGATGAACTCCAATGACTTGACAGAATTCATGAGCATTTCAAAATTTAAACTCAGGTAGTACTTTATACACATAAAGCACCATGATCAATCTCTGTATTTCATGTCACAGAAGTCTATTAATGGATGTACTGTGTAGTTCCAAGCATTGAACATGGTACAATTTGGTTTCATTGTTCATAACTTTTGCACTGTCATTTTTTCATATCTAAGTTATTTTTTTCTTTCCATAGACTAATTTTTTTTTCTTTTTCATACTTCCTTACTGACAGTGTCTTGACTCCTTTCTTTAAAGTTTAAGTCTTTAATTTGCTGCACTTATGTACCCATAAGAATACCTTGATTCATTTGTATTAGAAGGAGGATATGAAAGCAGGGTATTTTTTTGCCCATTTTATTTCCTATTTCCTTAAATATAAGCTAAAAATATTAGAAGACATAGATTCAGTAGCTTTTTATCACAGTTTAAAGGGGTGAAAAAAGTAAATAGGCTACAATATTATAATCCTCACTAGTCTCTTTTTTTGTTTGTTTTTTGAACGTAGGGTAATATCTCAGGGTATTTCCTGTAGACATAAAGCTAAACTGTTTACCTGACATTTTTTTCTTGATATAGGACTGTTTTGCTATTAACTTCCCTCTTAAGATGACTTTTGCTGGATTACTTAGTTTCTCATAAATCCTGTCTTCATTATCATTTGTCTCCAAGTATATTTTTATACCTGCTTTAATTCCTTTATTTGTCCAGTGGCTAATTGATATGTATCTTGTTTAGAATGCACATATTCAATGTTTTTTTTTTCAGCTTTCATTTTGTAGTTGATTTGTAGTTATACAGCATTGTGTTTGGAGAACATGGTTAATATGATTTCAGTCTTCTTAAATCTGTTGCCAATTGTTTTGTGTTTGAACATATGATCTATCTTTAAAAATGTCCCATGTGCACGTACAAAAAAAGGTAAAGTTTGATGTATTTTGGTAGAATGTTCTGTAGTTGAATTTTAAGACCATCTGGTCTAGTTTATCATTTAAGTCTGTTGTTAGCTTTTTAAAATTCTCTGATAGCATATCTAGCATGTTTTAAAAAGTAAAACTCCTTACCATTATTGTGTTGTCAATATCACTTCATAGATATATTAGTAATTGGTTTATATATTTGGATGTGACAACATTGTGGCATACATATTAATAAGTACTATATCTTCATGATGTACTAGATACTTGATCATTATAAACTGTCCACTCCTATCTCTTAATACCTTTTTCAGTTAGAAGTCTATTTTATCTGATACTTGTATGTTTGGTTATACCTGACTTTTTGAGGTGACCATCAGCTTATAGGGTTTTCTTTAAACTTACTTTCAGCCTTTTAAATATACATATGTGTTGTGTGTGATATGAAAAAATAGTTGAACTCTGTTTTTTTGTTTTTGTTTTTGTTTTTGTTTTTTTTCGGTCCATTCAACCATTATAACTTTTACAAATTTTCTTTTTTTCTTAAGGTCAACAAAATAATGATAGGATAATTGTGAAACTAAAAAAAAAAAAAAAAAACAAAACAAAGAAATAAATAAAATAAAACACCCAAAATTGGGCACTAAGCAAAAATTAGTTGTGTTGTCACTATTCTTTATATACTGAGAGAAGAATAAAAATAAATGAGTTGATATTTTACTTTAGTCATCCAAATACTTAATAACCTTTTTGGAGAAAAGTAGTAACTTGGAATTTAATTAAATTAATGAAGAATGTTACAAAATACTTAAATTATTTTTTATATATTGTTACTGCTCTAATTATGAGAGAAAATTATCCAGAGTAGATGTGTAAGAAGGCTGTTTCACACTTTAGCCAAATTATTTATATATTCATTGAATAACTGCAGGGATCCTAGTTGACAGTGGATGCCTTAATTCAAGCAGGAAGGAAGCTGCAAAGGGAAAATTACCCAGAGTGCTGCCCTTGGCAAGACAGGTAGAACCTCAAAAGCAGGTTTTATCTCTGTAACCTCCAGCAGTGCTATGTTCTGTGGATGGAAAAAAAAAAAAAAACGGTCTCAGTGAAGCATTTATCATAACAAGGAGGAATTCAGGAATATTATATTGAATTTAGAAGAGATTTTTAAAAGTTGAATGTAACTAAAGGACAGTTATCTTAAATTTTGCTTCAAGTGACATTTTAAAATATTTCACAAATGTATAAATATAATATCAGCATGTTAGTCAAATGGTTATGTTGATATCCTACTGTTGAACTAAAAAGGCAAAATTTAATTAATGAAATTATCATATTTACTATGGTCATCTGATGAATGGTCAAGAATTGATCATTGGTCAAATACTGTATTGACAATTCTGGAAGCAAATTCATTTGAAATTCCTCCATTACACAAGTTTCATCAATATCAATCTGTCAGAATTACAGAAATAAAAGCTTACACTGTCTTTTGAGTGAAAGGTTGAAAGCATGAATGTGTAGATTATTCACCATTTTTACCTTCCCTAATACTTTAACTTTATGACTCATAACATAAGCTGTCTAACCTTAATACATGACCCCCATATATTGACATTTCTCAAAATAAGAGTTGAGTTTTCTTTCAAGAATTTTTTTTTTCATATAGGTTTGGTATATTTTCTCACATTTTATTAAAAATATGCTCAAATGAGGTGAGGTGTTTCTTCATTGAATATCTCTCACATTAGAGAAAAGGACACAGGCACCACACATACATTAAATGGTTTATTCTTAGCATGGTTTGCAATAAAATACTATTGAAAAGAAGGAACAGCTGTTTGTTATAAACATCAAAATGTTTTAAAATTTTCATAATGTAGGCAAAGTTGTTAGTAGACTTAAGAATCTCCTGTATATTTGGGCTACCTCCAAAATTGACTTCTAGTCACACTAAATGTTGCTGGGTATCTGCTGCTTAGGGTTCAAAACTCTAGAACTACTGCTAAATGCATATGTTGCCTAGGCAATTCCTGATCACTTTAATGGGCTGGATGCCACCTGCCCATTGATCAGGACCAAATTGCCCTTAAATGACCAACTTCTTGCAGTAGAAATGGAGTTTAACCACCTCGGGTTTTTCATCTGTCCAAAAGAGTGGGCTAGCACATAACTCTGAGTTTCCTTTCCTACATTCTTTTATTATATACATTAAAAATCAGATAAAATTTCTGTTTGTATTGTTTATTCTGTTTGCATTGTATTATTAATTTTACATTTTTATGTTGTATCAAAGTAAATATTTCTGTTTATAATAAAAAGTCTGATTTATTCTTGTAGAGGTTCAAAAAATTTTTCCATATAAGTTTCCCAAATTTATTTGTTTTCTTGATATCTGGTATTTCTGTTTCCTATGTTTTATTTTCATGTTACTCTGATGTTGTGTGAATAACAGACTTATTAAAATTAAAGTAGATTTGCTGTTTTATAATTTTGGATTCATTTTCTCACCTTTGACTAACTCTCAGTGATCTGAATATTATATTTTTATTTCAAAACCAATATAGTGTCTGTTTAATGAAATATTAAATAGCTTGCATTCTTTAAAGATTTTTTTTTTGTTTTTGCATACAAGAATTGGTATGTAGGCCAGAGGTGAGCAGGGTGAGAGGATTCACCAAAGAGTGGGGAGCAGAACAGGTGGATCTACTGAAATGCACTGCTGAGAGGAGCAGCAGGAGAGACAGGAGAGGTCTGCTGCGCCATGTGGGTCAGCTCCCTGACTAGGAATTGAACTCATGCTGTAGTGGCTGGTGATAGCTTGATAGCACTGAGACTTTATCCCCAGGCCCCAGTTTTGGTTTTTTTTTTTTTTTTTTTTTTGGCTAAAAGGCTATGATATAATAAGAAACCTTTTATAAAATGAAGTAAATCTGTTTTAAAATGATCAATTCATTGCATGGATATATTAGTTACAAGTGGTCATTTATAATTATTCAGTGTTTTATACAAAACTGGTAAATTTGGGCCTCCATGGTGGTGCAGGGGTTAAAGACAGAGCTGTCAGGCTATCACCAGCCACTATAGCACAAGGTCAATCCCCTGCTGGCTTGGGAGAAACCTATATAGTACAGTAGACCTCTCCTGACGCACCCGCTGCTCCCCTCAGCGTATTTCAGTAGATCTGTCCTGCTCCCCACTCTCTCTGGTGAATCCTCTCCCTCCTGCACCTCTGTCTTATACCCAGTTCTTGTATGCATAAATAAATAAATCTTAAAAACAATGGTAAATTTTGCACAAGAAAATAAGTTCTGTAGCTAGATGATTAGGTATTAGTCACTTTGCTTGAATGGGAACATAACCGATCTCTTTGGCTTCTATTATCATGCTGACACAATAAAATAAATTTATGGAAGAAAAATGATAGCTGAAGAAAATAGGGTCATTCCTGTGTACTCTTAACAAGAGATTAGGTCTGGTGCAAATTTTAAGAAACTGCTAAATCCTGCTCTATTGTTTTATGAAGTACCTTTTTGTAAAGCATTGGGGTATGTGGCAAAACCCTACATGTCTAGACTTCCACAGGGAGAACTCTTTAATGGTGTTGGCTACCTAGTTCTGCTCACTTCATAACAGTCAATTAGAACTTCTACCAGCTCACTTATCCACACATGTTGGTGTGGCTCTTTAGATCTTTACTTTGAGAATAAAAAAAATACAAGAATTGAATTTGTTTCTATAATGAGGACTTATGCATATACTTAGTGTCTGTGTGATAAACATATACAAGTAATATAAAGTGGGTTATAGTATACATTTATAATTCTTCCTTATTAAAGACCATTAGTGCCCTTGGCCTGTGTTTAAAACCTGTTTTCCTCTGTGGGCCTCACAAGTCAGTGTTGGAATATCTACTCCTTTTTCAGGACCCTCATCGTTCTATGTGTGTGTGTGTGTGACCTACATTAATCCTGAAATATTTACAATAGCTTTAAAAATATCCCTGTGTTTAAACAAGTAAATATAGCTGAGAAAATGAAATACGGAGTCAATAGTTAAAGATAATATGTGAAGCTAGAGGAAAATTTGATATCACTTTTTCTAGTTGTCATGATAACAAGCTATATAGTCCCCAGTTTGTATTAAAGTGCTTAAGGATACAATTATTCTTGACACCAAAGGAATTGTTTCTTCTTGTCTTCATGAAGAGCACACTATGTATGACATTGACAACCTCAAATATTTAAAATCCAACTGCGTGCCTTCTCTGGTGGCACAGGCGGTTGAATGCAGTGCTATGAAGCTGTCTGCAGCCTCTGGAGTGCTGGCTTGATCCCAGCCAGCTTGGAGGGTCCCACATGGCGCGGCAGACCTCTCCTGTCTCGCCCGCTGCTCCCCTCAGAAGTGTATATCGTCAGGCTCCTTATGCTGTTCCCGGCTCAGTCTCTGGTGAATCCTCTCCCTCCCATGAATCTGGCCTGCACCCCAGTTCTTGTATAAATAAATAAATCTTAAATAAAAAATATGTATATAATCCAACTGAAATTCCTAGTAGTTCATAAAAATGTCAATATCTCTATAGTTTGTCAATAATAAATTTCATGTTAAAGTTTCTCAATATTGTAAATGGGCTGATATTAAAATTTTGTTGAGCAGGAAATTACTTGTTAGTACATGTTTTTGAGTGGTAGGCAAAGGAATATTTATAGAGATGGAACGGCAGAGAAGAATTGTCGAGGAAAATCCAATCCAGTAACAAAGTTAGAGAGCCATAATTAGAAAAATAGTAACTCTGATATCTCAAGGACATGAAAAATGTTAATAGTAATTTATGTATATGTTCAAATGTAATTTTACCAACAAACCATAAACATTAATTGAATTATTTTATTTTTGTATGGTTGGCTTTCTTTTCATATTTCTTTAACATTTTAATAAGATTCATATATATTTATATGTAAATGTATATGCTTTATTCCCCCTCTATACAAAAATACACATTTTCATAAATTAGGTCAAATAATAAGTGTTTTTATCATGGTCTTTTTTTGGCTTTTTTCTTTTTTCCATCCAATCAGAATCCTGTTGCTCATTCTTGCCTTCTCTTTTCTCTACTTATATAATTATATACATATACATAAATAATTTATGCACATGCTGACATAAAAGCACACCTATGAATACATATATAACATATTATATAACATATCATTACATGTATGATCTTGCAGTTTGTATGTGGATATAAGAATAGATAGGTACGTAGATAGATGATAGATGGTAGAAAGAAAATGGAAAATTTTGGTCAAAAATGGTATCTTACTATACACATTTTTTCAATGTTTTATTCTTCCGATTTGGTATTACTTGATGGAAATCCCCTTAAGAATGTCATCAGGACTTCGCTGGTGGTCCAGGGGTTAAAGTTTAAGTGCTATCAGCCAGCCACTGGGGCATGAATTCAGTCCTGACCAGGCAGCTAACCCGTATGGTGTGGCAATCCCTCCTGTTTCCCATGCTGCTCCCCTCAGTAGTATATTTCAGTACATCTGCCTGTTCTGTTCCCCACTGTGTCTCTGGTGAATCCTCTCACGCCCTTCCCCCCAGCCCTCACCTCTGGGTTATACCCCAGTTCTTGTATGCATAAATAAATATTTATTTATCTTTAAAAAAGATTTATTGGGTCTCCCCTGGTGGCATAGCAGTTGAGCTCTGGTCTGCTAAGCTGCCTCCAGCCTCTGCAGCGCTGGTTCCATTCCTGGCCACCGGTGACGGTCCCACATGGCACCCCAGACCTCTCCTGACACGCCTGCTGCTCCCCTCAGCGGGGGGAGTGAAAGGGTTCACAAGAGACAGAGTGGGGAACAGAAGAGGTAGATCTACAGAAATACACTGCTGAGGGGAGCAGCGGGCAAGACAGGAGACATCTGCTGTGCCCTGTGCGTAGCTCCCTGGCCGGGGATCGAACTTGTGCTGCAGAGGCTGTGGATAGCTTCACAGTGCTGTGCTTTAACCCCTTGTGCCACCAGGGAAGCCCAATAAAATAAATCTTTAAAGAAAAAGAATGTCATTAAGCATAGCTCTAATTTGGTCTTTAAAATAACTGCATAATGATCTTATGGACAGAATTTCCATGGTCCATTAATTTCCCTATTGATGGACAGTGATTTTACTTTTTTTTTTTAGCAATTCTTTGTTACCTCAAAAAATGTCACAGTAAATATCATTCACCTTTAATATTGGAATATATGGAAATAAGGTCCCTAAAATGGAATTGCTCAGTCAGACATGCATAATTTAAGTTTTTGTAGATATTGTTACATCACATGCACAAATCTATTTTTTTTCCAACTCCAAACTGGAGAAATTTTTTCATATGTTTTTGAACACTTCATTTATTCTTTTTTTTTTTTTTTTTTTTTAAGAGAGGCATGTTTATTTATTTAGTTATTTGTTTGTTTTGTTTATACATGCACTGGGTACAGTCAGAAGCGCGGGAGGGTGAGAGAATTCACCAGAGCAAGAGCGGGGAGCAGAGCAGGCAGAAGGACCGAAGTACACTGCTGAGGGGAGCAGCGGGCGGCAGGAGAGGTCTGCGCGCCATGCGGGACCCTCCTCCAGAGGCCGGGGAGCAGCCGGGGATCGAACCGGCGCCGCAGAGGCCGCGGGCAGTTTCGCAACCCAGCGCTCAACCGCTGCGCCACCGGGGAGGCCCTCATTTATTCTTTTTTAATTTGTCTATATTATGTTTTGCCCTTCTCTGTTTGAGTTGCAGCCCATATGTTTCAGCTCCAGTGTGATGGTTTATATGTTCAGGAGACTTTTATTTGGTGTTTCTAGATTGCAGTTCGGGGAACATAGACACAGATGTCACTTAAGTTGTGTGCCCTTTTAGCATGCACGTAGCTATAAACAAAAAAACAAGGACAGATTCCACTCAGATCCACTTTATACAAGTCAGATTTTCAGTCAGTGTAGTTCTAATAGTTACAAATCTTGTTAAGTGGTGGTTGCCTAATTTCAACCTTAGTCAGTCTTTGGCTGCATAGTTTCATTTTCTTCTTGGTAGATGAATCTGGATATGTCCAAATCTGCTGGGATGACTTGATGCACCAGGGAGAAAGACCTCAAATAGCCTCCACACTATGGGTTTTACTCTGACCTGGGGTGACTTCATTTTGTTATATTATTTATCAGCCCACTTGACTATTTTTTTCTATCAGTTTGCAAGTCTTTGGTGTATAGAAAGTTATTTCTTGTGTGTAATTTGAATTAGAAATAATGTTCTTAGTGTTATTGTTTTTCTATTTATCATTAAGATTTTGATGCAAAAGGCTTAAACACACTTATATTGATAAATAATGGCAATATTTTGTTTTATAACTTTGGGTCTCCAATGTTATTTTGCCAGTTTCCCAAAACCTAAATAATAATGTTTTTTATCTTAAAATATTTTTGTCATCTCTGAGATTTAAAAAAGCCACATTGTTAAGAAAGAGGCCATTACTGAAACATAAAGTTTCTCTTGCAAGTTCACAAGTGCCTTCCCTGCTTCCTTTCGTTTTCAATACAGGTCCCCTGAGCTACATTGAAAGGCATAATCTTCTCTCTTAGAACTCTCTAAATACTGTAAGCCCCTGTAAAAACAGACAGTTGGTGTGATCATTTTTAACAGCCCTGGAGATGTCCATATGCTATTCAGTAATGTGGCATCTGCATGGCTCTTAAGCTGTACCGTGTACTTTAAGCATAAGCAAGTTTGAAGCAACAAGGTGTCAAATTATTCATCCATGTGAGGTAAATCAGTGCTTTGAAAGCCTTGAGTACAATCAACTAAAATCCTTAGAGTGTTCCCATCACCCACCCTCTCTAAGAACTAGTTAAGTTCGTTTTAAATATTTATATTATCGAGGTCAAATAAAAATATGATATAAAATACACATTCTATTAACATCAGAGTCACTAAGTCACTGCTGTATTTCCCACCAATAATGTATAAGAGCATTCATTCTTTTGGCTATGGATAAAGCTTCTACATCCTTCTTTCATTCAGGTATATACTAGCAAGCTTAATTTAAGCACATTTAATAGGAATAAGTTTAATCAAGTTAATTCTGAAATGAGAGTAAAAGTCCGTGTTTCTTTTTTCTTGGTTTAATTAAAACCAATTGAATTTTTTGTTCTAAGTTCTGTAACTTCTTTAGTTTTTATATTTGGTAATTTTGAACTTTTAACATCAAGCAAATAAAAAGAGATGTAATGGGTAATGTTTTCATCTTGGTAGAATAGCTGAAAAATGTTCTCATGCAAAATTATTGCCAGTGAAATAATTTACATGCCAGTTAATCCAACAAGCAACATTACAAAGGTGAGAGAGAACATGACTAAGCCTAGTAAAGATTCTACGCTAGTCACAATGGCTGTGAATCATAATAAAAGCACATCCATTTATTCATTTATTCAGAGTGTTTACTGAATACTTATATAAACCTTGCACTCTATTAGATTCTAAGGGGTATAGTAGTGGATAAAACAAAAATCCTGGGTCTCCCGGGTGGTGCAGAGGTTGAGCGCTGGGCTGCGAAGCTGCCCGCAGCCTCTGCAGCACCAGTTCAATCCATAGCTGCTGGGCGAGGGTCCCACATGGCACACAGACCTCTCCTGCCACCCGCTGCTCCCCTCAGCAGTGTACCTTGTCAGTCTGCCTGCTCTACTCCCAGCTCTGGCTCTGTTGAGTTCTCTCACCCTCCCTCGCTTCTGACTGTACCCAGTGCTTGTATAAATAAATAAATCTTTTAAAATAAATAAATAAATAAATAAAAATCCTTGACCTTAAGAAATATATTCTAGTGCTAGGAGACACAAACTATGTAGAAAAAGACTAGTGTGATTGGATCTAAAGGAAGCATAAAAACCGTAGCAGGAGTTGAGGTCAGAGGTTGAGGTGACCTATATTAGACCTGATAAGCCATGGAAGATCTGTGGCTCTTACCCTTAATCAAGATGCTACCACTGGGTCTACAATATAGAGTAATGTGATCTAATTCATATTTTAGAATATTTTTTTTTTTATTTCTAGCTAGTATGGTGAGACTATGTAGTGTGTGTGAGAGTGTGTGTGTTTGTGAGTGTGTGTATACACACAAGGTAGCAGAAAGAGGAAAGAGACCATTTAGTAGCTATTGAAATACTAGAATTAAAATATTCAGGATTTTTGAGGAAAGCAGGAAAATGTGATCCTACTTAAGATAAATTTGAAAGATAAAGTCTATTGTATTTGTTAATATATTACATAGGTGTAAAAGAAAATAGAAATCAAGTATGATCCCTGGGTTTTGGGATATACAACAAGAAGGACTGATCACTGATGTAGTTTCTCAAGAAGAGATGATGGGCCTCCCTGATGGCACAAGGGTTAAGATGCACCTATGAAGCTGTCCGCAGCCACTGCAACATGAGTTTGATCCCGGGCCAGGGAGCAACCCACATGGCACAGCAGACTTCTGCTGACTCGTCCACTGCTCCCCTCAGCAGTGTATTTCAGCCAATCTGCCTGTTCTGTCCCCCACTCTTTCTCTGGTGAATCATCTAACCACTCCCCATCCCACACCTCTGGCCTGTATCCCAGTATTTATGCATACTACAGCTGAGGTACAGGCCAGAGATGCGGGAAGTGAGAGGATTCACCAGACACAGAGGGGGGAACAGGACACACTGACTGAAACACACAGCTGAGGGGAGCAGTGGGTGAGGCAGGAGAGGTCTGCTGTGCCATGTTGGTAGCTCCCTGGCCTGCAAGGGATCGAACTTGTGCTGCAGAGGCTGCAGATAGCTTCATAGTGTGGTGGCCTCCCTTGTGCCACCAGGGAGGCCCATAAATAAATAAATCTTAAAAAAAAAAAGAAGGGAAGATGATATGAGGATGCCATTTTGTAGAGAAGATGAGAATTGCAGACTTAGACATAATATGTTGAATGCCTTTTTGAAACCTGGGCTGAAAATGAAAACAACTGGGTATTTAAAACTAGAGTTCAGGGAAAGAGATCCAGGTTCAGATCAAAAATAAATACAAGTGATCAAAAACATAGATGATACTTAAAAGCATTTATTTAATGAGTGAAATAAAGAAAAAGGACCCAGATACTGAGACCTCAGCTTTCCAACATTAGTAGGTAAAAAAGAAGAAGAAGAAGGAGTTAAGGAAACTGAAAATTTGGTGAAATTGGCATGAAACCAAGAGCACACAGTGTTCTTCAAACCAAGTGTAGCAATCAAAGTTGAAGCATAGGAACAGAACAAGCAGGAACATATTTTGATAGGAATTGGTTTACACAACTTTGGGGGCTGGCTGGGCACTTCCGTAGTCTACAGGACAGTCTACAGGAAGGGAAAATATTTGAAGACACAATCCACAGGCAGAGATATTTTTCAGTTGTGTGAAACATAACCACAATTCTTCATATTCCTTTCTATCTGATCCTTCATCTCCAACCTCTAACAAGACTTTTGGTATTCTTTCTACATAATTCACCCTCAAAATGTACTCCAACCCTTCCTCAAAGTGAATCCCCACTTCTTGAGTAAGTTTCCCTTATTGTTCCTCCTTCTTTCCTCAATACCAGGTAACTTACTTCATAGACTTGTTCGTCCCATGCACTTTATTATGCAGCAATTATACTGGTAATTTCATAATTTTCATTAGAAACACACTTTTCATTTAAAAAAATGAAACAGCATTGCATTATAATATATGAAATTATTTTATGATTAAGATCCATTGAAGTACCTGATGTCTGTTTTAGTTCATCATTTTATCTAAAAATTTAGAGTTTTTTAAAATGTCAGTTGGAAACTACTAAATGAATTGTGAAAGAAGATTAATGGGTAATGCAAACTTTTTCATTTTTTATTTCTACTGAAATAAGGTAGAGTGAAAGAAAGCTTTTCAGAATGAATAAAATGCAGATAACGTTCATATTGTATGCAAATATTTATTTTATCCATTTTTAGCATGTCTATATATTCACACAACATACATCTGTGTATAGTAAAGGTCTTGATGTAAACTATATTCCCTACTGTAGGTCTCAGTCAAGATAAGCCCATGCCATTTGTGGCAACATGGATATAACTGGGAGAGATTATCCTAACTGAAAAAAAGTCAGAAGGAGAACGATAAATACAGATGGTTTCACTTATATGTGGAAAATAGAGAAATCAAACACAAGATAAGACAAAGATAAGTTTTAATACTGATTCCTGAGAGCTGACTGTAGATAAGAGGTATCCAGGAGAGAATGGGGAGAAGGGGAGAAAACAAGGAGGATGGAGAGCACAATTCTCTATGTTAGAAGACTGTGGGTTCTTTAGTGGTGAGAGAACTATGGTGACCAATTCTGAGAGAAGAAATCCTATATTTTCTTTAAAGATTTATTTATTTATGCATACAAGAACTGGAGTGTAGGCCAGAGGTGCAGGGGGTTAGAGGATTCACCAGAGACAGAGTGGGAAGCAGAACAGGCTGATCTATTGAAATACACTGCTGAGGGGAGCAGGGACGAGACGGGAGAGGTCTACTGTACCATGTTTGGGTTAGCTCCCTCGCCGGGGATCAATCTCAAATGGCAGTGGCTGGGATGAGTATATGAAGTGCTTTATAGCACTGTAACTTTAACCCCTGCACCACCAGTGAGGCCCCCAAAATCCTATATTGTGAAAAAATATAAAAGGGTATAAAATATTGGTACTTCATTTATATATAAATATATATATACATATATTTGTATATATATGTATACACATATATAACTTAAATGATATATATATAATTTGTATATATGTGCACACACATATATATAAATTAAAATAGAAAAAATAAAATAATATGACACAAAACTTAGAAAATCATAGATGTAGGAACATGTCACCTAGTAGACATTCAATGAATATTTAATAAATCAATCAATGCCTTTTCTTTCCTTTCTAATATTCAATTTAGTCATTTTAGACTATAGATGTGTTAGTAAAAATTACAAATAAGATGATATTTGTCTGTTTACATTTTGAAAATAATTATTGATTATTCACAAGATTGCACAATTAAGGTGTCTGCTTAATACTGGTCTGTTCAATGAATTATAAATATATGTATTAAGTAGCTAAAGTTCAAAGTTATTGTTAATAGTTTAATGATATTGTATTAGGTTTAAGTTTTATTAAATTGCCACTGTTGTTTATCAGTATTAATGTATTCTTGATTAGTAGTCAGTGTTTTTTGTTTGTTTGTTTTTTAAATAGTACTGACAACTTCATATACTCATCTATTCCACAAACATTAATTCCGTTTATGCCGGAAATTCTGCCAGGACCTGGTTATACTAAAACTAAAATGGTAACTTTAAATAGTTCTTATTATTTTTTGTTCTTTTTGGGGTGGTAAATTTATTTTAGATGCCATTCAAGAAATGCTTAATGTTTGAAAATAATCAACTCTACAAAGATTTATTGAATATTGATTATGTTTCAGAAACTATTTTCAGGTATGAATAATATGGTAATGAAAAATATAGGTAGACCCTGTGGCTCTGACCCTGGAACTAGGCAGTATTCAGGTTCAAAAAATTTGCTTGAGAGATGACACTGGGAAACATTGACAAGTGGGAAAGTAAGTTAAGAAACACAAGAAAATAAAGTATTTGTTTTCAAATAGTCCCCACTTTAAGTTACTGGAACTCAATCCTGCAAGTTACTCTGGGAACCAGCATAAAAGTCACCTCAGTCAACCCTCCTGACAAGCAACAACCTAATGTGGCTGTTCTCTGTGGTGGCCTCCCTGCAGATTGTAGTTTGAGGTCCTGAGGCAGAGCTGCAGATGTTGGCAGCATCCTTATCAAAAAGCATTAGAATGATCACTCATAGCAGGCTAAGAACCAGAGAGAAAAAATCTCAAAACTAACCCCTGAAACCCAACCATAAAACTGAAGAATCCAAAGATGGGAGGGCCTGGGGAATGGGTAGAAACAAAGAGGGAAGGGGGCACATGGGCTCTGGTGGTGGGCACCCTACAGTGGCAACCTGATGGGAGAATCCTAGGGATGCCACAATTAAAAAATAATTATTTGAAAATAAAAGCAAGACTTCAAGGGGAAATAGAGCATCAGGATCAGAGGGATCTTTTACAATATAAAGGATGTTTTAGGGGGCCTCTCCAGTGGCACAGAGGTTGAGTACTGGGTTGCAAAGCTGCCCGCAGCATCTGCTGCGCCGGTTCAATCCCCGGCCACGGGGCGAGGGTCCCACGTGGTACACAGACCTCTCCTGCCGCCCCCTGCTACCCTCAGCTGTGTACTTTGACAGTCTGCCTGTTCTGTTCCCTTCTCTGGCTCTGGTGAATTCTCTCACCCTCCCACACTTCTGACTGTACCAGGTGCTTGTATAAATAAATAAATAAATCTTAAAAAAAAAAAATAAGGATGTTTTAGGTTTCACTATATCAATGGAGTTTAAATAGTGTTTGAGTACTTTCTGCTATTTTTTGGATCTAAAAATAAATGGTTACATATTTGATGCTATTTTAATTGCATTTCTCTAATATGAGAATTAAATGTTTATTTCTGTAGCTTTCTCCCCCTAAAATCTTTTTTTTATAAATTATTGAATTACTTTTAAGTAATTTAATTATTTCCTTGTTCTGCATTGTATCTTCTCTAAGAGTTCCAGATGTTAAAGGCATAGGAATCAAGTATGAGCATAAACTAATATTTATTGAGTTTCTTAGGTGTCCTAACTGTTAATCCTAACACCACAACTTTGAGCTCCTTAGAGTTATATGCATTTTATAGGTAAAGAAACTGAGTATGAAAGATTGATGAAATTACCCAAAATTTTGAAGATTATGAGATTAACATTTAAACCCACATCTTTCTGATTTCCACATCCATGGTTTTCATCAGAGATCTTTTAACCTCATACTCAGTTAAGAGTGCTGCACTGGAAAAGTCCACATGGAACCCTCCCTCCCCCAATAAAAAAGCAGAGTTACCTCTACTGTAAATAAATTTACTTGACTAAAAATAAATTATGGGATGAAATTTCATCAGAATATATCATAAATTCAGGTCTCCCCTGGTGGCGCAACAGTTGAAGCTGCCCACAGGCTCTGCAGCACTGGTTCGATGCCCAGCCACCAGCAAGGGTCCCACATGGAGCACAGACCTCTCCTGCCCCGCCCGTTGCTCCCCTCAGCAGTGTATTTCCTCAGTCTGTCTGTTCGCTCCCTGCTCTCTCTCTGGTGAATTCTCTCACCCTCCTGTGCTTCTGACTGTACCCAGTGCTTGTATAAATAAATAAATAAATAAATAAATAAATAAATAAATAAATAAATAAATAAATCTTTAAAAAAAATAATATATCCTAAATTATGAGACTACACCATCTTTACATGGGTAGGAAGCCATTGCACTTTGGCATGGATAAATAAATTAATTCCTCTGATACCTTTTACTTTAACTCTGTGTAAGAGTCATCATTTTATCAATCTCAGAC
This sequence comes from Talpa europaea, assembly GCF_964194135.1. Taxonomy (NCBI): domain Eukaryota; kingdom Metazoa; phylum Chordata; class Mammalia; order Eulipotyphla; family Talpidae; genus Talpa; species Talpa europaea. The sequence continues at coordinate 84,309,317 of NC_140071.1, read as the reverse complement.
AATTTCTTTAGGAAGTAAATGAGATTATTTGTGCATTGTGGTTAAAACAGTACCTGCTTCATAGAAGGCTTTCCAATGGGGTTAGCCTGTATTAATAATCATAACATGAATAGAAATTATTCAGAGGAAATTGAACATTTGTATAAGCTATTCTATTTTAAATAGCAGATATTTTATCCTATTAACTTTAAATATTGATAATAAAATTCACAGCAGCTTTGTTAACAAAAAACTAAATGACATAAATAATATAAAACTTTATAAAATAATAAATGGTATTTCAGCACCAAATATTTGTTGAATGAATGAATAAAAATTTGTATTCTTTGAATATATATGTATCCTGATAATTTTGGAGAAAATTACTACTGAATGAACAAGTCTGAATAATCCTCGTGGTTGTGAGTAGATCTTTTAAGTAAAAATGATATTCTATGAAAAAAAATAGCTAATTTATCTTGCAACTTATCTAAGTGCAAGAGCCTAATATTCTTGTATGTAGCAGAAATGCTTATGTATACACAGAATGTTAAAAGTCTTATATTCAAAAATCAATTTATAATGAAATTGAAAATTTTAATATTTCATCAAGGGTTTTTAGGCTTTTTTGTTTTTAACTGATACTGCTTGGTAGTAGAGATGCAACACCCAACCCCCAGCAGGGCTGGTGCCCAACCTTGACCTTTGCTAAGGTAGCACTTGTACCCACAATTGCTTTTATCCATTAGTGCAAATGTCAACATAGCAGAATTCATATTCCACGAAGTAAAAGCAAAATCTAGTATTGAACAAGAGCTGGGGTACCGGGCAGAGGCGCGGGAGGGTGAGAGGATTCACCAGAGACAAAGCAGGGAACAGAACAGACAGAAATACACTGCTGAGAGGAGCAGCAGGAGCGACAGGGAAGGTCTGTGTGGGAATTTTCGCCAGCTGGCGGGGTTCCAATCGGCACTGCAGAGGCTGCAGACAGATTTACAGCGCGGTGCTCAACCCGCTGCACCACAGGGGAGGCCCCTGTGGAAATATTTTTTGACCTTGAAGAACACTTTTAAAAGTCTTGGATCCACAATTTGAAAACTGATAGATTCTAACATAAAAATTTCCCACAGGGAAATTGTGTCCCATTCATATTGGGGACAAAAAAGAAGCAAAACAAGCAAATGAACTAAATAAAACAAAAATAAACTTACAGACTATAATACTAAACTGGAGGTTGCCACAGGATAGGGGTTTTTGGAATAAGTATGTAAAAATGGTCTCTGTATGTGAAGGATGGAATTAGGTTTTCAGTTGTGAACAATGTCTCATACATAGATGTCGATTTATAACTATGGACACTTATATAAAGAAATATTATGAATGGGTGAAATATTAATTAAATTTTAAAAAAGAAGGTGAAACAATTTCTAAACAAAAACAGGAAATATTTTAATTAAAAACATACTTTGAAAAGGATGCTAAATGTTTAAATCTACAATTGTCCCCCAATACTTCTTTACTGATATAAGATTTATTAATTTATCTCAATATTTAAGGAAATGTTATGCTTTTTTCCTTTGATATTTGGGGGATATTAAATATATATGTTGTTGAATATTCTAAATTAAAGATCTCAATTAGGGCCTTCCTGGTGGCACAAGGGGTAAAGAAGCTGTCTGCAGCCTCTGCAGCACCAGTTCGATCCCCTGGCCCACCAGGGAGCAACCCACATGGCGCAGCAGACCTCTCCTGACTCACCTGCTGCTCCCCCTGTTCTGTACCCACTCTTCTCTGGTGAATCCTTTCACCCCCACACCTTTGGCCAATACCCAGCTCCTGTATGCATAAATAAAACTTTAAAAATAAAATAAAATAATAAAGATCTCAATTATATCTCATTTGATCCACTTCAAAGTTAATTTTTAATTTTTGATTTATAATACATTTTTTATTAAAGTAACACTAGTTTACATCACTTCACTTGATTCAGAAATATAAGACCTCTCCTCTTTGGGTGTATGTTACTATGACACACCCACCACCAAGGCATCCATAGACCATTGTGCCCAATCCCCACTTTTCTCTTTGTCTTCCTCCTCCCTCTCCTGTACCATCGGTTTCACAGTCAAATTTCTAGGGTTTATTTTTAGTTTGATATTTGTCTGACTCTGTTTGAAGCTCTATTTTCCAACTATGAGCAAAAACAATCCAGTAAGTGTCTAACTTCTTCTGGCTTATTTGCAAACAGAATTCCCTCCAGTTCCAAACATGTTGTCATAAGTAGTAATAGTTCATCTTTTCTAAATAACTGCATCCACACCCCCAGAGGTGTGGGGGGTGAGAGGATTCTCCAGAGACAGACTAGGGAGCAGAACAGGCAGATCTACCGAAATACGCAGCTGAGAGGAGCAGCGGGGAAGACAGGAGAGGTCTGCTGTGCCATGTGTGTGGCTCTCTGGCTGGGGATGGAACGCCTGCTACATAGGCTGCGGATAGCTTCATAGGTTGCATCTTAACCTCTGTACCACCAGGAAGGCCCCATATGGTAGATTTATGATCAATATTTTGAGGACCTTTCATACTGTTTTTCAGAATGACTGGACCTCTGTACATTCACACCAACAATACCAGGGTTTCTTCTTCTCTACTTCAAAGTTTAAACTAAGATTTATTAAAAATAGTTGAATAAGACTAAAAACAAGATTCTCCATATGTCATGTGTATTGAATGTCTTTTTTTTTTAAGATTTATTTATTTATTTATACAAACACTGGGTACAGTCAGAAGCGTGGGAGGGTGAGAGAGCCAGAGCGGGGAGCAGAACAGGCAGAAGGACTGAAGTACACTGCTGAGGGGAGCAGCGGGTGGCAGGAGAGGTCTGTGCACCATGTGGGACCCTCACTGGCGTCGGGGGATAGAACCGGCGCTGCAGAGCCTGCGGGCAGCTTCATAGCCCAGCGTTCAACCACTGAGCCACCAGGGAGGCCCTGTATTGAACGTCTTATGGAATCATTGTTTTTTTTTTTTTTTTCCAAAGATAGATTTATTTATTTGTTTGTTTGTTTGTTTATACAAGCACTGAGTACAGGCAGAAGCGGGGGAGGGTGAGAGAATTCAAGAGCCAGAGCGGGGAACAGAACAGGCAGGCGGATGAAATACACTGCTGAGGGGAGCAGCGGGCGGCAGGAGAGGTCTGCACACCATGTGGGACCCTCGCCAGCCGCCAGGGATTGTATCAGCACTGCAGAGGCTGTGGGCAGCTTCGCAGTCCAGCACTCAACTGCTGTGCCACCAAGGAGGCCCGATTGTTTCCTTTAAACAAAAAAAAAAATTATTTGGGCCTCCCTGGTGTTGCAAGGGGTTGAGACAGCCTATGGGGCTATCCGCAGCCACCGCAGCACAGGTTTGAAGGCCAGCCAGGGGGCTGCCCAAATGGCGCAGCATACCTCTCCTGGCTTGCCCACTGCTCCCCTCAGCAGTGTGTTTTGGTCAATCTGCCTGTTCTGTTCCCCACTCTGTTTCTGGTGAATCCTTTCATCTCCCTCCTGCCCAGCACCTCTGGCCTGTACCCCAGTTCTAGTATGCATAAATAAATAAGCACTGGGGCACAGGCCAGAGGTGCGGGGTGGGGGTGAGAGGACCCACCAGAGGCAGAGTGGGGAACAGAGCAGGTAGACCGACCAAAACACACTGCTGAGGAAAGCAGCGGACGAGTCAGGAGAGATCTGCTGCCCCATGTGGGCAGCTCACTGGCCGGCCGGGGGATCGAACTGGTGCTGCAGAGGCTGCAGACAGTTTCACAGTGTTGTGCCTAACCCCTTGTGCTACTAGGAGAACCTGGAATCATTGTTTCCCATAAGAAAACAATATATTATTGGAAATTATATAGAAAACAAGAAAAGTGGTGATTGGTTTCTTATTAGGTTTGATTTATTATTTTTTATAACATAAATGAAGTGATTTATTATAAGCTAACCATTTTTCAACTGGTAGAGTGTCTACTGGCCTTTTAATTCCTTCAGTCTTTTTTTACTGTGATGGTAAAAATGGTATTGTAGGTTTGTTCACTACTAATTAAGACTTTTAGGCAGAAACCATAGTGCTAGATGCCCACAGCTCATCTGTTCACCTTTGTTTTTTCACAAAGAATCAAGCCTACTTGTGTTGCTAATTACAATTTTCTCACCAGTTTTTTTTTTTTTTTTCCCCCAGGGAACCACCATAGCAGACCTGTATTTATTGATTATTCTGACTTTGTTGGTGCATTTTGGCTCAGTCCCTACAAACTACGTCTGAGATTTACTTTAAACAACAATTGCTTTATATATTTTAATTTTTTAATTGAAATGATGCCAGCTTACATTTTTTTAAAGATTTTATTTATTTATGTATACAAGACCTGGGATACAGGCCAGAGATACAGAGGGTGAGAGGATTCACCAGAGACAGAGCGGGGAACAGAACAGGCAGACTGACTGAAACACACTGCTGAGGGTTGCAGAGGGCGAGACAAGAGAGGTCTGCTTTGCCATGTAAGTTGCTCCCTGGCTGGCCGGGGATCAAATTCATGCTTCAGAGGCTGCAGTTTGCTTCATAGTGTGGTACTTAACCCCTTGCCCCACCAGGGAGACCCCAATGTCGCCTTACATTTGCACTGTTATTTTTGAAATATAGGATATCTCCCACTTCAAGTGTAGTTACCATAATGCACCTGCCAGCAAATCATTCATAGTGCATTCTCCTTCCTCTCCACTTTGTTCGCACCCTCCCCCTGTGCAGGCTTCAGTTTTGTAGTCAGCTTTCTTTTTTTTTAGAGATTTATTTATTCATGCATACAAGAACCGGGGTACAGGCCAGATGTGCAGGAGGGTGAGAGGATTCACCAGAGACAGAGTAGAGAACAGAACAGGCAGACTGACTGAAATACACTGCTAAGGGGAGCAGCAGGTGAGACAGGAGAGGTCTGCCGTACCATATGTCTATCTCCCAGGCCGCCAGGATCAAACCCGCACTGCAGAGGCTGTGGACAGCTTCACAGCACTGTGTTCAACCTCCTGCGCCACCAGGGAGGCCCATTTTTAGTCAGCTTTCAAGGGTTCATTTTAAAGTTTGTCTATATCTGACTCTTTGTATAATTTCTCTATATTTCACATATTAGTGACACCATCCAGTTTTTTTCTTTCTCCTTCTGAATTATTTCATTTTTTTTAATTTGACAATTTCATGTTATGACTTATCAAAGTATCATAAACTGTTCTTTCGCCTTAGTTGTGTAATCCAATATATATAATTAAGTTAATGCTCATAACAGCTAATCACAATTATTTTATATATTTACTATTCTTTTACGATCTGGCTATTCATTATTAAGTTAAAGTGATTACAACCACTTCTTGTTTTGCTGTTATAACTGTTGTGATTTTTGTCCATTAAAAGGAAGGTTCACTTAGATCATCAATTGTCAAAGAACAAAGCAATTTAAAATAAATAAAAATGCATTGATTCCACAAATATTCATTGAAAGACATATACATAATAAGGCTGTTTGTTCGGAGTTATAAAATATGCAAAGATATTGCTACATAACCTGTAGTACAATGAAGATAAAGTTAGAGATGAATGGGACCATGAAACAGTGCTGATAAAATTTAGAGTTCAGAGAACAGAAAATCACTTGCGAGTAAGGAAAAATATATTTCACACAAAGTAGTTAAAATGTTTTCTGTTTTTGGGGGGCGGGCCTCCCCTGGTGGTGCAGCGTTTGAGCGCTGGGCTGCGAAGCTGCCTGCAGTCTCTAAAAACAAAATGCTTAAGCTTAGACTTTAATCTAAAAGGTGTTTTATTTTTGTTTTAATATTCAAGTGTTCGTGAAGCCATCATCTCAATCTTAAATTTCACAGATTTTTTTTTTGACAGATCTTTTCTTGTAAGTTGTTTTTTTTTTTTTTTTTTTTTGGTGGCACCCTTGCGGGCTGCGGGGGAATGAACCCACGCTACAGAGGTTGCGCTCAACCGCTGCGCCACCAGGGGAGGCCCTCCTTGTAAGTTTGTTTGTTTTTCACATCTTACATTGTTTTTTTTTTAAAGATTTATTTATTTATGCATACAAGAAATGGGTACAGTCTAGAGGTATGGGATGGTGAGAGGATTCACCAGAGACAGAGCGGGGAACAGAACGGGCAGATTGACTGAAGAATACTGCTGAAGGGTGCAGCAGGCAAGAGAGAAGAGGTCTGCTGCCCCATGTGGTTCAGGTCCCTGGCTGGGGATCAAAATTGAACTGCAGTGGCTGTGGATAGCTTTATAATGCTGCCTCTTAACCCCTTGCATCACCAGGGAGGCACCTCATCTTGCATTATTAAATAAGATAAACATTTGTGCATTTTGTTCAATGTATTGTATAGGTATCAAGTGCAGTGTGGTCTCTCAGATACATGCTGACACCCTTTATGCTGTTGAAAAAAATGTAATTCATCTTCTATCTAGAAGATAAATGTAGGCAGTTGAGTGAGTAAACACTAAATTTTGTTCCACTTCCTCAGAATAAATAGTGGCTAAGAGACCCACTGGCCTGGTGGATACAGTACCCAGGGGCCTTAGAAGATGTTGTGTTCTATTTCTGCACCATCACCAACTTTCTTCGTAACTGTCAATGAACAATACAACTACAATGCCCATTTTTTCCATTTACAATATTTAATTTTTATTATATACCCCACCACACACAGAGAGCTCAGAAAAAAAAATGGAATCACAGGTAAACTTCCTTTAAGTACTTTTTTTCACTCTGCAAATCTTCATCTTCTGTATGTTTATAAGGGCAACTATAAAAAACTAAAATATTCAGCAACAGTTTAATAAGTCACTTTATTGAACCAACAATATCTCCAACTGTGCATTATCTTAAAAAGAAAATAGCTAAAATGTAGATAGTTTTGATAAAATACCCATATATATATGGTTGACTATAAAGATGCAAAAGAAGGAAGAAAAGAAACCTTAAGATCTCTAAATAACTTAAAACAGTAAAAAAGTGATAGTTGATAAATTTAGACAGATGCCTGGGTAGATAGATTATCTATAGACAGATGGGGGGAGAATTTGATAGGAAACACAAGTATTTGCATCAGAGAACAGATCTTTTATTGCTCACAGATTATCATTTCACTGGTTCATGAATCCAAATCCCCTCAGAAGTAGATAGAGAGGATATGATGCTAGCCTGTGTCAGGAATGGTGTTATACCTCAAAAGAATTATGAACTTGAAACTTAACAAAGGACAGTTGGCATAATTGCCCAACCTATCCCCATACAAATAATAATAATAATAATAATAATAATAATAATAATACAGTAGATTGCAAAGGAATCTCTTCTTGGGTATGGAAGGAAAGTTCATTACCTTTATAACACTACAATATTAACCAGTGGTCCTGGGGATGATAAATTTGTAAATCTCTCTGAAACAATACAAAATCTCTAACTACTGGGACAGTCTTGCTACTCAATCATCCTTTAACCAAGTTTTGCCAAGTTTCTACTGCTGTCTTTATATTTAACTTAAATATCATGGACACTGAAGTCATGCTAAGTAAAATAGTATCATGGTTTCCTAAAGAAAATGCTTTTTTTTTAATGTTTTACCCATTTTATTTGGTGAAATAATACACTTAACTTAGGTAGGTAAGTTAATTGAACTATATTTGCTTCCCTCATGTTTATATTGCATTCACACTCCGTGATCTCAAAATAATTATTAGGTAATGCAAAACATTTTTTTTAGATTTATTTATTTATTTATACCAGCACTGGGGTACAGTCAGAAGTGTGGGAGGGTGAAAGAATTCACCAGAGCCACAGAGCCAGAGCGGGGAACAGAACAGGCAGACTGACAAAATACACTGCTGAGGGGGAGCAGCGGGCGAGACAAGAGAGGTCTGTCACACCATGTAGGATCCTCCCCAGTGGCCAGGGATCAAACCTGCACTGCAGAGGCTGGGGAAAGCTTAGTAGCTCAGTGCTCAACTGCTGCGCCACCAGGGGAGGCCCATGATGCAAAACATTTTAAAAGTATAATATAAAGGAAATATTTTAAATATATCATTTATATTGATCTATTTGAAAGAAAATTAGGTTTACTTACTTCATCTTCTTAAAATTTTAATTTTTATTAATGAAATAAAATATAGAAATATTTTTGAATCAAGATAGCAACTTGAAAAGAATATTTTAAATATGCTGAAGGAGAAATTCCTGTTATCTCATATTAACTGGGAATTTAAAATAACAGGAAAATTATAGAAAAGGATGATGTGTATAGAATTAAAACATTCATCAAACAACACCACATATATTGTATCTTTGCTAGAAGTATTGTTTTTATTTTCCATTGGAAAATCATAGCTTCTCTTTGGAGAAACTGAAATTTGGTCACCCGCCTACACCTTTGATAAGTGCTTTGATGATCAATAAGAAAGAAAAAAAAAGGATGTTGCTTGTGCAAAGAGAATCAGGAAAACACCAGTTGGAGGAAAAGGGCATTGTTTTATGTACTTTACAAAACAATACCCAGCATGTAAAGAGACTTTTTTTTTTTAAGATTTATTTATTGAGCCTCCCCGGTGGTGCAGCGGTTGAGCACTGGGTTGCGAAGCTGCCTGCAGCCTCTGAAGCTCCGGTTCGATCCCCAGCTGCTCCCCAGCCACCAGAGGAGTGTCCCACATGGCGCGCAGACCTCTCCTGCCGTCCGCTGTTCCCCTCAGAAGCATACTTCGGTCCTTCTGCCTGCTCTGCTCTCCGCTCTGGCTCTGGTGAATTCTCTCACCCTCCCGCACTTCTGACTGTACCATGTGCTTGTATAAATCAATAAATCAATAAATCTTAAAAAAAGATTTATTGATTTATTGATTGATTGATTGATTGATTGATTGATTGATTTATACAAGCACTGGATACAGTCAGAAGCACAGGAGGGTGAGAGAATTCACCAGAGCCAGAGCAGGGAATTCACAGGCAGACCACCGACAGAACACACTGCTGAGGGGAACAGCAGGCCAGATAGGAAAGGTCTGCGCGCCATATGGGACCCCCCTCGCAGGTAGCCAGGGATCAAACCAGTGCTTCAGAGGCTGCTGGCAGCTTCTTAGCCCACAGCTCAACCGCTGTGCCACCAGGGGATGCCCAAGAGACATTTCTTTTTTTTAATTAAACTAGAGTAAATATATCTTGTTTGAAAATAGATTGGACAGAGATATGCAAATAATGCCTAAACTACAAAAAAATATACAAATTGTATATTAGAGTGTCCATGACATTTAAGTTGAATATAAAGACAGCAGTAAATAAGCTACAAAGCTGGTGTCATTTGTAACTAAATGTTTGTCCTCATAGTGGAAATGGATTGCTATAATGAAAAGATAATTTACAGTTTGATAAGCATGTAGTCAATGATTTTATAAACATGGAAGTTCGGCTCAATTTTACAATAACATCCAGGAATATGACAATAAAATGAAATGTTCTGGTAGACTTTTCTTTAAATGTAGACAGTTTTGATAAAATGTCCATATATATAATATGGTTGACTATAAAGATGCAAAAATATTTCTTAGCAAAATTTTCAGGTCTTTATTGAAACAGATTCGGTCACTAGTAAAGTTCTGATAATTCCAAAGAATAGGACACCTGCTCTTGATAAAGGGAGAATGACTTGGGGTGAAGTCCATAGTAATAATAACTTTAATGAGAGCACCTTCCTGGCCAAAAGTGACTGCAGGACAAGTGTGAATGTAGCTTTACAGTTTATAGACAGGGACATTACTGAAGTATAAAGTGAATTTGAACTTCAACGTTTAAAAGATTTCAAAAAAAAGTCAAATATTCAGAAATTCAGGGTGATTTTTAAAAGTATCTTTATGTGTATTGTCTAAAGGGAAAATAAGCTAAACTCAGCAGGAAGAGTTAGGACTCTGGGTAAGGGGACAGATTTGGCTGATGATTCTGGATTTAGAGTGGGACTTTTTATGAGGGTCTTCCATTTCTTCACTTGATTGAATAAAGTGCTAACTAATGGGAATGTGAGAAAAAATATCCTAAGAATAATGCAATTATTTGCATAGGAAAATTATTGGAGATATATATATATATATATATATATATGGAGAATATACTTACGTTTTTTGGAATTTAGGACAAAAATAAAAAGTAAATCTCAATCTGTGGGTAATGTAAAGGCTGATCGAACAAAGATGATGGAATAGGGGCTGCCAGCATATATATTTTTTAATCCCATTGATAATAGATCTTAACTCTTGTCTGTAATATTTTAATAACTTTCCCATAGCATTCTCTCTGTTATACAATACACCTTTAATCAATCTGCAAGATTACTTCCAGAGTCAAAAGTCTAAATCACAAGTTAATAATCTTTTCATAATTCAAGGTTTATATGACCCAAGAGCACATCCTCAATCTCCCCCATCTGAAATTAATCCTTAGATTTTCCCATAGATCTTTGCCTGTATTTCTACTTACATCATTAATTTAAGTCCACATAAATTTGTTGTTTGTGTAAGTCTATGTTTCTAGCATATATTTGGAAATTTTCTTAAGGTTGGCATTTTTCTTACAGATAGTTTATTCTTTGTTTAAGTACAGAAAAAAAAAAAAACAAAAACATGTCCTCCCTTTCTCAGTTCCACCCTCTCTCTTCCCCTCTCTTCTCTTTTCTCTTCCCTCTCAACCTCCCTATCCTGGTCTGAGACATTGCCTAGAATAACCATAGATAATATTAAAAAAAAATTGGTTGTGAATAGCAAAAGAAATGTGCTCTCTGGGTGCTGGGTATAGAGAGATACTTTCCTAATTAAGCAAAGATATAATAGTGAACATAGAAGGAAAATCATTTATACTTTTACCAATTTGATAGTGTTCATTTTGTTTTCTCAACAGTTTTTCATAAATCCCCCATACTATGTTTATTAGTTTTTGGTTGTAGAATACAGTAGACTGGAGGGGTCCTGAATACAGTAGACTGGAGGGGTCCTGATTGTAGAATACAGTAGACTGGAGGGGTCCAGAGAAAAGAAAGTGAACAAATATTATAACTCATTGTTCAAGCTCTGAAGGGCTTACCACCTAGAAATTTACCTAAGATGCTATAAAGAGAAGAACCTAACTAAGAAATGTGTCAAAATAAAACTTTCCGAAGAAGGTACTTTCCAGCAGTGGTGGAGGTACTGAGGTTTTATTCACCTATGGAATGTAAATTATCAGAAAACTTACACAGGTAAAATAAAGCCAGAATAAATCTCAAACTCAGTGAAAGAATGTACTGATTACCAGAGAGAACAGTGGAAGAGAGTGGGGGCATGGCAGTTGGGATATTCACACAGGTGGTTTCGTGGAGGATGAATAGAACATGCACATATAAAGGAGAGAAAAAAGTGACCCGAAAATTAAAATTGAGCAAATGACAAGGATCTTTCATGAAAACTGATAATTTCATACACTTTCAAGTTATTATTTTTAAAATATATGCTACACATGTAATGTGGTATGGAAAATGATTTTACTATTATTAAAAATAATATGGAGAGGGCCTCCCCGGTGGCACAGCGGTTGAGTGCTGGGTTGCGAAGCTGCCCGCAGCCTCTGCAGTGCCAGTTCAATCCCTGGATGCTCCCGGCCAATGGAGGAGGGTCCCACATGGCGCGCAGAACTCTCCTGCCGCCCGCTGCTCCCCTCAGCAGTGTACTTTGGTCCTTCTGCCTGCTCTGCTCCCTGCTCTGGCTCTGGTGAATTCTCTCACCCTCCCGCACTTCTGACTGTACCCAGTGCTTGTATAAATAAACAAATAAATAAATAAATAAATAAATAAATAAATAAATCTTTAAAAAGAAAAGTAATAATATGGAGAAGCAGATTTATTTCATGCTCACTGGATTACATAGAATCAATATCTAGAAATAAACTAGAAAAAAATCACTCTTGAGTTTTTTATAGTTTCCTTTTGTGATTTTTCAAAAACCCAGGCCTTCTATGTAAGTATAAAGGTTTAAAATTTACTAATAAAATTAAAATTAAAAAAATGTTTCTTAGAAATAACCTGTGTTATGGTAATGTTCAACTCAGAATAGAGGCGTCTATGACCCTCTGGGATGCAAATAGATTTTAATACAAATATCTACATCCCATTTTCCAAATGGCCCTAATTTTAGAATGCAAATATCTTGTATGTTGGAGTCAGTAGAGGTCATCCTTGTGTACAATCTGAAGAATTAATGGCATTTGATCATATTTATGTTGGATCTTTACTGTGACATATGAGTAATCAGAAAAACAGTACAGGAAAGTAGGGGGCCAAAAATAAATATCTTTGTGTTTTGTAGAGTGTCAAACTAATATTTTTCCAAGAAAGGGAATAATAAAAACAATAATTAACATTGAATATTTCCTGGGCCTCCCCTGGTGGTGCAGGCATTTGAGTGCAGCGCTGTGAAGCTGTCATCAGCTTCTGCAGAGCCGGTTCGATCCTGGCTGGATGGCAAGGGTCCCACATGGTGCAGCAGACCTCTCCTGTTGGGCCCCACTACTCTCCTCAGTAGTGTATTTCGTCAGTCTGCCTGTTCTGTTCCCCGTTCTGTCTCTGCTGAATCCTCTCACCCTCCCGCACATCTGGCTTGTACGCCAGTTCTTGTATAAATAAATAAATAAATCTTTAAAAAAACAATTAAATACGTCCTTTCAATCTGACAAATACTATGCAAGATGTTTTAGTTTCTTAATTTCCTTTTGCCAATTTCTTTCTTAATAATTTAACTCAGGGCCTCCCCGGTGGTGCAGTGGTTTAGCTCTGGGTTGCGAAGCTGCCCGCAGTCTCTGCGGTGCTGGTTTGATCCCCAGCTGCCAGGTGAGGGTCCCACATGGCTCGCATACCTCTCCTGCCACCCGCTGCCCCCCTCAGCAGTGTACTTCATCAGTCTGCCTCTTCTGCTCTCCCCTCTGACTCTTGTGCATTCTTTCACCCTCCTGCGCTTCTGACTGTCAAAAAAAAATAATTTGACTCAAACTAACTTTGATTTGTTTATAACCTTACTGCATTTAATGGCTTATTTGAGAAATCTTTTAGTTGACCTTTACCCTACATTGTATATAAGTCTCTTTATACCTCTTATATTTGACTTCTGATTCTGAAAAAATAAATAAATAAATAAAAATTTATTTATTTATTTATTTGTTTGTTTGTTTATTTATTTATTTATTTATAAAAGCACTAGGTACAGTCAGACGTGCAAGAGGGTGAGAGAATTCCCCAGAGCCAGAGCTTGGGAGCAGAACAGGCAGACTGACGAAATACACTGCTGAGGGGAGCAGCGGGTGCGTCAGGAGAGGTCTGCGCTCCATGTGGAACCCTCACTGGCAGGCTGGGGATCGAACTGGTGCTGCAGAGGCTGTGGGCAGCTTCGCAGCCCAGCGCTCAACCACTGCACCACCAGGGAAGCCCAGATTCTGAAAATCTTGATGCACATTACTCAAGTAGTAACTCCATATTTTAATGAGAATGTGAACTATTTTGTAAATAAAAGTCTTGATTCTCAAAAGGTATAGTTTACCATAAATACAATTTAAATTTCCAAATTGCTAATAACTTTATTCTAAATATTTTAAGTTTTGTGATTAACTAATACTATTTTATATATTTTCCTAAAATATACACAATTAAGAACATTCATAAGGATAACGGGAAACTGCGTACAAGACTTTACCACCACTTTACTCCTAGTAACAATTTGATTTTTATTTTTTTGCAAAATACACATAAATACACTCCATTTAATAATTACTGGTTTCCTCCCCCCACTCCTCCACATACACATTCTAGGCCTGTTTACATTGTATGTACAGATGTTGCTGTCATTTCAATATAGTGATTTGACTAAGATTGCCAAAGAATATTTGGCCCATTAAGAAACAAAGCCTTCCTAAATTCCACAGCTTAATTATTAGATAACGTGATGTAAATAGCTATGTCAGGAAAAATGGCTGCTTCGTAATGATCTGAGGGAAGCCATGTGGCTGCTCAGGTTCAGCAAGAAGCCCTGCACTGTTAGTTTTGGAACAGGGTCTGCCTAGAAGTGGTGGTTTGAATTCAAGCCCTTTCACAAAAAGGATTTTTCTTTTTATTATTTATTTATTTATTTATTTATTTATTTGTTTTTACCTAATCTTTGTGGGTACTAGAAGAGGAGCTTGGAATGATTTATGAAATCAATTCTGTTCTTTTGTCCAAAATTCACATTGATTTCCATGATAATTAGTGACTTGATGGAACAGGAATTTGTTTCTAAGTGTTAATCTGAACGGACTAAAAAATACCCAGAAACAAGCCACTGTACCTTATTATGAAAATTTTAAACTCACTGAAAGTGGGATGTGGGGCTGTTTCAACACTTCTTATTTGATGAAAACAAATAAGGGTATCTGTTTCCAAGCATCACTAAAGGGTTTAGAAACCTAAAAATAGTTTTGAATAAATTTACATAATGAAGAAGGCAGTATTGAGAAAGGAAAAGAAGAATTCATGAATTAAGCACTTTGAGAATAGGTTAAAGAACCTACAGAAAAGCAGACTTTGTTACAATGTGTGCATAAATGATTTCACCAATTGTTGCAGGGAGAAGATCTGGGTGAGGCCAGAAGATCTGGGGTGAAAGAATTCACCAGAGGCAGAGGAAAACAGAAAAGGGGAATTTATTGAATTACAATGCTAAGAGAACCAGAGGGTGAGACAGGAGAAGTCTGTATGGGAAGGACATGGGGCTCCCTTTTATAATCTGTTTTTGGGGACTTTTCATGACTGGGAAGTAGTTTTTGCCAATTAGTGCTAGAATATCTGGTCTTGGGCATTGAGCTTTGACAGACTATGAACTGGGCCTGCTTCCCCATTCAGTGTCATAGTGATCAGCCTTATGGCCTGGTTCCCATAGCAACCCTATCAATTCCTTTTATTCAAGCCTCCCAAACCTTCCTGCTGGGTGAGGAGTGGGGGTTTATATTTAACCTTGGTAAATGATATCCCAGCACCAGTGAAATATGTTTTCTGGAATGGTTCTCACAGCTATAAGCAATTAAAGTGCTGTTCCCTGACCATATCAGGTAATGAGAATAGCTCAGCACCAAAATATTTCTTATGTCAGGTGATTTTGTCTTGTTGCAACATTAGAAATCTTCTGAGAGTGGATGAGAGTTAATATCTAAAATAAATAGAACTTGTCTTCATTGCAGCAAGGGTATCATTAATTATCCTGGCATAGTGTTAATGAAAATAATGAATTTTAATTACATTGTTAATTTTTTTTTTTTTTTTAAATTTTATAGAGGCATGTTTATTTATTTCTTTATTTTATTTGTTTGTTTGTTTTGTTTATACATGCACTGGGTACAGTCAGAAGTGCGGGAGGGTGAGAGAATTCACCAGAGCCAGAGCGGGGAGCAGAGCAGGCGGAAGGATCGAAGTACACTGCTGAGGGGAGCAGCGGGCGGCAGGAGAGGTCTGCGCGCCATGTGGGACCCTCCTCTGGAGCCGGGGAGCAGCCGGGGATCGAACCGGCATCGCAGAGGCTGCGGGCAGCTTCGCAACCCAGCGCTCAACCGCTGCGCCACCGGGGAGGCCCTACATTGTTAATTTTTATAAATAATTTGTAAGGGATACATTTCCCATTGCCTTCCTAGGCCTCACTGCCCACTACTGTCCCACGTACCACCAGAAAGGGGGGCCTGAAACATCACATGAGTCACTGATTTTACATATTTGTTTATTCAACTAACATTTGTGGAGAGGTAAACCAAAACAATTTGTTTTTATTTATTTATATGTATATATTTAAGTACTATTATTTTATTTTATTTATTTTTCAAAGTTGTTATTTATTTATTTATTTATTTATTTATTTATTTATTTATGTGTACAAGAACCTGCATATAAGCCAGAGGTGCAGGGGGTGAGAGGATTCACCAGAGACACAATGGGGAGCAGAACAGGTGGATTGACTGAAATACACTGCTGAGGGGAGCAGTGGGTGAGACAGGAGAGGTATGCTGCACCATGTGTGTCATCTCCCTGGTTGGCTGGGGATTGAACTCATGCTGCAGTGGCTGGCCATAGCTTGTTAGCTCTGTCTTTAACCCCTGCACCACCAGGGAGGCCCCTATTTTATTTTTTTTTAAATAACTGCATACCCTTTTATTTATTATTTTTTTATTTTTTTAAAGATTTATTTATTTATGCATACAAGAGCTGGGTAAAGGCCAGAGATGTGGGGGTGAGGTGGGGGATGGTGTGAGAGGATTCACCAGAGACAGAGCAGGGAGCAGAATAGGCAGCTACTGAAATACAGTGCTGAGGAGAGCAGCGGGAGATTCAGGAGAGATCTGCCAGGTCATGTGGGTCAGCTCCCTGGCCAGGGATCTAACTTGTGCTGTAAGTAGTGGCTACAGATTGCTTCATGTGTCTTCAACCCTTGCTCCACCAGAGAGGACCAGTACTATTATTTTATGTCCTTGTAAGTATTTGGACAATAGGGTTTCTCCCTTCAGTGTGGTCACAGTAGCTCTCCCACCAGCAAAGCACACATAGTCCTCAAACTTAGTCTGTTGTGCTCTCTCCCGTATGACTCCAGGGTTCTCACCCCTCTTTCTTCCTTCCCCTATGGATGCTGCATGACTCAGATCTATAGTGAGTTTTCAAGATTTGGTTTGAATGTTTCTTTGTCTGACCCTTTGTTTGGTTTTTCAATATTTCACATATTACTGGAATGTATCTGGAAATTTTTCTTTGTTCTCTGGCTTATTTCATTTAGCAGAATCCCTTCCAGCTCCATCAATGTTGCCACAAATGGCAAGGGTATCTTTTAATTTATAACTGAGTAGTATTCTATTGTGAATACACACCTCAACTTCATGATCCAATCATCTGTTTTGGGGCACTTAGGTTAAAAGATCAGGGTGAGGCCAGAGTTGCTGGGGTGAAAGAATTCACCAAAAACAGAGTGGAAAATTTGGTAAATTCAAAGATGGGTATGTAAAAAGAGGTAACTATGTATTTGTAGTTTGCCAAATCAGATATACTTGGGTTCATTAAAATAATATTAGCAGTGGCAGCTCTCCTAACCACCTGTGACTATGCAGGTGGCTCTCTTTTACTTCCTCCTTTTCCTAATAAACCTGTCCTTTTTAAATGTAAAAATGTTAAAAAAAAAAATGTGAACAGTAACAGATGAGCGGGTTTGTGCGGAAAGTACATAAGCTTGCTCTTAGACAAGTTGAGTTGCAAATGAGGAATGATGGAAATATTACAGTATCATCTAATAATAATACAAAACTAAGTATATTGAAACATATCGGTGTAAGATATCCTGAAAGAGTCATAGTGTCTCAAAAGGGTCAGCTCAGAGGTAAGGTATGATTAAACTTTGGTGTCTGGGAACAAGATGCTTCAGGGGATTCTTCAGAAAACTGATTGAACTGGGGAAGAGTCATGAAAAAAATTTTAGGAATGTTAGACCCAGCAAAGCAAGATTTGTGAAGTAAGTCTAGATAACTAAATTTTTCAAATAAACAACTGCTTTTCCTAATTAAATCTGCAATATATTCTGAAGCAAACAATTATCTATTTAAAGGATAACAATCTTATCATTTTGGGATAAAAGTTTAGTGAAACAAACAACTAAGACAATTTGACATATGTTGTCTTATTTGTCCAATATAATTTTGAGACATACAAGTGGGTATGTTGAATAAACTGTTGAAACTGTGAGATAGGATAAAATTAAGGTATAATCAATATATAATAAATACCTTATAATAAAGATCTTGAGATGATTCTGTCCAAAATAATCCACTGAGCATTGAGAAATGTCAACAGTTAAATACATAAGCACAAAATTAGGAGATGAGGATCCAAAGGATACTAGGAAATGGTCAGAAATGCATGAGGATGAAGAGGAGGGTGTAAGAAGTCTACACCAAGAAGGAAAGACCAATCAACAAACCTGATGTTGTTGGGTGCTCTGGTAATATGAGCTCTCTGAAATATCCATTAAATAATTTAAAGAAAATATTAGACTTGGTGTGAACTTTTTTATTGACTTTATATGTGCCAAAACAGATTAGAAATGATTGAAAAGGAATGAGTAGTTGGGCCTCCCTGGTGGTGCAGGTGGTTGAGCACAGCGCTGTGAAGCTGTCCACAGCCTCTGCAGTGTAGGCTTGATTCCCCTCCGGCTAGGGAGATACCCACAAGCCGTGGCAGACCTCTCCTGCCTCTCCTGCTGCTGCCCTCAGCAGTGTTTTCAGTTCGTCTACCTGTTCTGCTCCCTGCTTTGTCTCTGATGACTTATCTCACCCTCCCGCACCTCTGGTCTGTACCCCAGTTCTTGTATTAGTAAATTAATCTTTAAAAAAAAAGAATTATGACTGAGCAAGAAAAGAGGTTTGTGAACTAATAAGTTGAGAACTTGTTATTTTTCAGGTGGGAAGAATTTGAATATATTAAAATCTGCATGCTCTCTGCATCTATTCTCACTCTATATTCAAATAAGTAAAAAGTAAAAGCATCATTTCTTCCCTCTGTCCTTTTTTCTGTATACTGTTTAATTCATTCATCTAACAGAGCACAGAGCTTACATAGAACTTGGCCTATGTAGGTTAATGTCCAGGCTTTCCAGGCTTATAGAAGACCATTATGTTAAGGGTGAGTAGGTGTTTAAACATTCTGTTCCTGCTACTACATCCTTAGCATGAGTGCAATTTAAGGTTTTTTGTTTTGTTTTGTTTTGTTTTTTTGGTTATATCCCAAAGTAACGAGTTTTTATTGTCTCACAGTGCAAGTACTCAATGATTGGGTTGTGTTTTGGAAGCTCTGAACTTAACTTCCTTTAGACATAACTGGCTTCATTCAGGGATGAAACTTGAGACCTATGGCTCATTAGTAAGATAAAATAATCAAGTGAACTAGCAGGTACAAGCCAAAGACAAAAAGAGGAACATCACAATTGTTAATAGTAAAACTTAGCTGGAGATAGGGGGATAAAATTTCAACCTGTTTGGTGCATTGCACTCTTTAAAATTCATGTGAAATTCTTATTCAATGAAACCTGCTTACATTTGAATGCTAAAAATATTCATTTCCCCCAAAACCCTTAAATCAAAGGTGTTAGAAGTAAAGTAGAATACACATAGGAAGTCATGATGCGTTCTTATGTTGTTAATTGGAATTTTGATGAATATAATATAGAAGCAAGACAAGACAAGAGCAAAATATTTCCATTAGCTTTGCTACTCATGTTTCTGCATCTTAATCAGAGCCTTGTTAATATTTAAATATGCAGTTAAAGCCCCAAGTGTATAGGCAGTCATGGAAGCTTCATTAATAACTATAATTTGTCTAAAAGGATATGTGCCACAGACAAACCATCAAATATGGAGTCTATCATAAAAAAAAGATACCAGACTTGTGGTTACCAGAGGCAGAGGGTGGAGTGAGGGACAATTGGAGGATGATCAAAGTGTTCAAACTTCCAGTTACAAGATAGCTATTTATATGCAATGTACAGCATGATGATGACAGCTAAAACTGCCGCACGTGACTTAGAACAATTATTGAAAGAACAAGTCTTCAATGCTCTTAGAACATTTTTTTGTTCCATTTTTCTTCTTTTCTTTTTATTGTATCAAGGAAAGATGAATGTTAGCAGAACCTATTGTCATAATCATTTCACAATATATGTAAATCAAATCATCATTCTATATGCCTTAATCTTATACAGCTCTGATGTCAATTATTTTCTCATTAAAACTAGGAAAATATAGAAAGTTTAATTGGAATTATAAAAACATGTTTTACATCAATAGGAAATGAGCATATCTTTTGCTACTAAAACATGTGGTACTTAAGATTTTTATTGTAAAATCACATTTCCCCACCAGCATATACCTCTGTGTTTAATCTAGTGCTATTTGGAAACAGGCAAATGGGAAAGAATCTGCAAGGAGGAGACATATTGACATCACCCGAAATGACTTATATTCTGTAGAATTCTGAACTATACAGCCTTCAAAAGGGACATAATGGAGCAGAGAGTCCTGCCACTCTAGAGCTGTGACTCTTTTCTCCTTCAGCAGTCATGCTTCAAATGGTTTCTTCTGCAGAGGAATGGCTTGAAGTAACAGTCACCATTCCCTCTTCATAGCAGTCTGTCACAGAATAAAACTCCCTGGAATAATGCCAGTTGAAATGATGAAGTGTTTCTTTTCTACACACCACAAGGGCACTTAACTAGTATCGTCTAGGTTCAAAAGGAAAGGATATGCTTCATTATTGCCAACAGTATATTTTTCTCACTATGTGCAACTTGCTCTTTCATTAATAAGAGGAAAGAATTTAAGGACTTTCTAATACAATAACTAGCATATGTAGATTTCCATTCTTAGGTTGAATTCTAACTCATGAGATTATGTAGGGCAGTAGGAACCTTTAAAATAAAGCAGACTGAATTATTTGAAATTTTAGCAAATGGGCTGGTTTAGAATTCTTATCAGGGGTAGTTGATATAACTGTGACTTTTGTGGTCTTCTGAATTGATGTGTATACTATGCACAGACAGGTGTTACACAGAAATAGACACTAAATATAAAATCTATCTGTCTTGAAAATGATTTTCACTAGCCTACCATGCAGTTATTACTCCTTCCTTCTACTGTGTAAGTGGAAAAAAATCCTAGATCTTTGCAATACCTCACTAAACCCAACATCCTAAATTTCCTTTCTGACTCCCCTTCCCACATTTTATATCCTGTATCACCTCCTCCTGGATCACTCCATTGAAGACCCAAGCTAACCTGTAGGTCATTGGAATATTTCCTTTACAATGTCATCTATAGGGTTGCTTGAATTGTTTTTCTACACAAAATTTCTTGGCTAAGTCTGTTAGCTCTTTTAGTATTTCCTAAGTTTCTCTTTTTATGGAGCTCACTCTGATTATCTTACAGAACAGAACAACTGCCTCCTCCATTATCCTTACCATGTTTTAATGTATTTTTCATAGTCATCATCACTATCTAATAGCAAGTAATTTTTTTACTATTTATTATGATTTTGTTCTTTGTTTCATTCTCTGCATAAGACAAACTTTCATCTATACAATACCTATGAGTAAGAATATTTGTGTTTTGTTGTTTTCATTATCTTTAAAGTGTTGGGGCCTCCCCTGGTGGTGCAGCGGTTGAGCACTGGGCTGTGAAGCTGCCCACAGCCTCTGCAGCACCAGTTTTTTTTTTTTTTCTATTTATTTATTTATTTATTTATTTATTTATTTATTTATTTATTTAGACAAGCACTGGGTACAGTCAGAAGTATGGGAGGGTGAGAGAATTCACCAGAGCCAGAGCCGGGAGCAGAACAGGTAGACAGACGAAATACACTGCTGAGGGGAGCAGCGGGCGGCAGGAGAGGTCTGCGCGCCATGTGGGATCCTCGCCCAGTGCCCGGGGATCGAACCAGCATGCAGCGCCAGTTTGATCCCCGGCCCCCGGCGAGGGTCGTACATGGCGCTCAGACCTCTCCTGGCATGCCTACTGCTCCACTCAGCAGTATGTTTCATCAGTCTGCCTGTTCTGTTCCCCGCTCTGGCTCTGGTGAATCCTGTCACCCTCCTGTGCTTCTGACTGTACCCAGTGCTTGTATAAATAAATAAATAAATCTTAAAAAAAAAAAAGTGCTGAGAACTGTTCCTGTCAGATCGTTGACACTTAACAAATAGGTATTGAATGAATTAATTAACAAAATCATGAACCATCTTCTTTGTTCATTACTCTGGAAGCACTAGTCATATATATTTCCAACACAAAGTATTAAAATAATTAACTCACTCATTTAATTACCTTTTAAAAGATTCTCTTCTTTTGGTTCAGGCTCTGACACTAGTAGGTCTTTAAAGTAATAAATTTTGATAACAGCAATGAAATAACATATTGACATACTCACCAATAACTATTTGCATGTTGAGTTTATAAATTACCTAAATGGTATTTAAGATGGTATGTAGATCATCAACCTAAGCTTAGATTTTGGTGTAAGGAGTTCAGTACCACACTATGAAGTGATCCACAGCCTCTGCAGCACAAATTCGATTCCCAGCCAGCCAGGGAGAAACCCACATGGTGCAGCAGAACTTTCCTGTCTTGCCCGCTGTTCCCCTCAGCAGTGTACTTCAGTCAGTCTGCCTGTTCTGTTTCTCACTCTGTCTCTGGTGAATCCTCTCACCCCTGACATCTCTGGTCTGTACCCCAGCTCTTGTATGCATAAATAAATAAATCTTTAAGAAAAATAAGCTTAGATTTTGATGAGTATAATTGAAAAGGAAGTTTCCTACTAGTGTGAGAGGAAGAGTGAGGAGGTACCTTCAAGCCAGTTAGGGACACTCACTGCCGACTCACTGGTAGCAGGTAGAGTTGTTCAAACCCCACCCTTTGACCTACCAAAGAAGTTGCTGATGGAAAGTGGAGGCAGAGCTGGGGCTTTTGCAGTTAAGCTGCTGGGACTTTAACAAGTATTCTTATTTCTCCCTGTGTGTCTGCTTTTAAGTTTTGTCCTACAATCATCTTGTGTGGGTGTGGATCCCCCAACTAGACCACCAGGTTTATACTGTTACACTACAGTATTATGGGGAGAAGGAAAAAAACTGGTTATTCCAGAAACCTCAAGAAGAAGAAGAGGGCCTCCCTGGTGGCACAGTGGTTAAAGACAGAACTATCAAGCTATCACCAGCCACTGCAGCAAGAGTTAGATCCCCATCCCTGAATGGACAGGGAGCAACCCATATGGCACAGCAGACCTCTCTTGTCTCACCCGCAGCTCCCTCAGCAGTGTATTTCAGTAGATCTGCCTGTTCTGCCCCCCACTCTCTCTGGTGAATCCTCTCACACAATCTGCACCTCTGGCTTACACCTCAGTTCTTGCATGCATAAATAAATTTTTAAAGAAAAGAAGAAAGAGGAGAGGACTGGGGTGAAACTTGTTTTGTTGCTGCCATTGTTTAACTGGAATGTTTACCTATTTTACTGAGGTATCACTGGCATACAACAGTGTACACAATTCATAAGTTTAGGGTCACATCACTTCAATTGCACATCACCACAACACATCTACAGTGAAAACACCCACTGTCTTCCAGTATAGCCCACTGGGCCCCCTCCACACTTTGTTCTGAATCTTCCTTATCCCCACTTGGTTGCCTAAATTCTAGAGTCACATTTCTAGGGGTTGTTTTGGCTCAATTTTGTTTCCTAATATTCAGCATATGAAATTATACAGCAGTATAATGTCTTTCTTCTTCTAACTTATTTCCTCAGCATGATTCCCTTAATAGCCATCCATGTTGTCTTAAAATGTAAGATCTAATCATTATTTTCAATTATTGAGTAGTAATCCATTGTTTATCTGCACTACATATGCTCATTCCATTCATTGTCTTTGACCACTTAGATTTTCCATAACTTTTTATTGTAAATAATGGTGCAGTGAACAAAGGAGTTCATATATCCTTTTGAATTAGTGTTTTTTTCATTCTTCGGGTATACAACTAGGAGTAGGTATGCTAAATGTTATGATATATCTGTATTTAACATTTTGAGAAATCTTCATACTGTTTTCCATAGGGGTTGGACCAATCTGTATTTCCACCAACATTATGTCAGTGTTCCTTTTTCCCACACCTTCATCAACATTTTGTTGTATCTGGTCTTTTTGATATGGACCATTCTCACAAGTGCAAGATTATATGTCTTCTTTGGAGAAGTGTCTATTTAAATCTTCTGTCGATTTATGGATTGGGTTATTTGTTTTCCTTTTGTTGAGTTGTGTGAGTTTATTATAGATATTTAATATCAGACCCCTGTCAAATGTTTGACATGTATTTTTTTTTTTTTTTGCCATTCAGTAGAGTATTTTTTTTTTAATTTTAATGATAATTCCTTTTGCTGTGCAGGTAAATTTTTTAATGTAATGTAGTGCTATTTATTTTTTTAATTTGTTTGTTTCCCTTGGTGTTGGAGTCCAATCTCTAAGGACATACCTGAAACCAGTGTTTCAGAGTGTTTTCTCAGTTTTTTTTCTATGTACTTTGTAGTTTTAGTTCCTACATCCAAGCTTTTAATCCATTTTGAATGAACATATTTGTATGGTATCATTCAGTGACCTAATTTAATCCTTTTGCATATGGCTGTACACTCTGGTTTCCTTTTGCGTAGATTAACTGACCATATGCTACAAAACTTCAGTATTCATAATAGTATAGTATTGGAATAAAAATAGACATACAAGCCGATAGAAAAGGATTGAGAACCTGGAAATAAACCAACACTTTTAAGGACCTATGTTTTAGAAGGTCTAATTAAAATGATGGGGGGAAATATCCAACAGGAAATTTTGGAAAACAGAAAGATAAAGCTATTTTCTTTTTACAGTTTCAACAGAGCAACCGAGCTTGTATTTTAACAACTTTGTGGAAAAACCTTTAGTATTCATTAATTATTAGGCAGTTTTGGAAACACTTATAACCACTTAAAGAAAAAAAAAATCATACAAATGAGAGGTGAATTTACTTGCCCTTTCTATTAAAAACAAAAACAAAAAACAAAAACAAAAAAAAAAAAACAAGAAAATGGAGGATTAATGATATATCAAAATTAGATTTCAGATTGAAAGACAGAGTTCACATTCATGTACCAAATTTCTTTGAGTCACATGGATTTCTTTATTTTAGGAATCCAAATTCTGAGTCCATCTTAATGATCTAAGAAGAAAGCATGTGTTTAAATGTGCAAAAACACCTTTCCTATCCTAATGACAGGTGGACTATTGCAAGTGTTAAATATACTTTAACACTTAAAAATCCTTTAGAATATAGTTAATGTATTACTATGACTTAAATCATATTTGTTTCCTTTTCTATTGATGATCCTGATTTAGCTCTTCTTATTCATCCATATATTCTTAATTATGGAAATAGATTATAGCTATGTAAGTTTCAGGTAGTGAGAAGTCTTGAGCTTAATTTCCTCTTTTCTAGAATAAGCATTGCAGGATCATTTTTGAGATTCTAATTTTGAGATAATATTTTATAATTACCAAGGGAATATGAGCAGCTGATATTTGAAGTACATTTTTCTTTTAAATCAGTTTTTCCATTAAGGAATATATTATTGTACACCAGATGGAATTAAATGAACCATCATATGAACTTGACATTTTCAGATCTTGTAACCTGAGTGTAATTACCTACAGACAGTTTCTAAATATATTATTCATAAAGTATTAGCTTTTATAAAGAGAGTCTACTCCCCTCATATTTATTTGTTTGTTTGTTTGTTTACGTATTAATTTATTTTGCTTACAGTGCATTTAGCCATTTGGCTTATGTGTCTTATACTTTACCTTTGATAATGATGAGAATTAGTCCTGAGTTACTAGAATTGTTGAGATAGAACCAGTTGATAACTGTTTACAAGATAATCAAATAGGTAAGATAATCAAATAGGTAAGGTTCTCTCTCTCAAGAGAGAACATGGTGGCTTCCTATAATATATTATTTAATTTATCTGCCCCTATTCTAATAATACTAAAATTTGGAGTAATTGGTCTGTGCACTGGACGGACTTTCTTTCAGGAATGCAACCTCAAATGTCAATGCTGTATTTCATTTTTTAAAGTACTTTTATTTTTATTTTATTTTATTTTGTTAATGATTTATTTTATTTATTTATTTATATAAGCACTGGGTACAGTCAGAAGCACGGGAGGGTGAGAGAATTCACCAGAGCCAGAGCGGGGAGCAGAGCAGGCAGAAGGACCGAAGTACACTGCTGAGGGGAGCAGCGGGCAGCAGGAGAGGTCTGCGTGCCATGTGGGACCCTCCTCTGGTGGCCGGGGAGCAACCGGGGATCGGGCCGGTGTGCAGAGGCTGTGGGCAGCTTCGCAACCCAGCGCTCAACCGCTGCGCCACCGGGGAGGCCCTTTTTTTTTTATTTTTTGAAAGTATTTATTTATACATATAAGAAATGGAGTGTAGATCATAGGTGCGGAGGGTGAGAGGACTCACTAGAGAGAGTGGAGAGCAGGTGGATCCACTTAAATATACTGCTGAGGAGAGAAGCAGGCTAGACAGGAGAGGTCTGCTGCACCATGTGGGTTGCCCCTGGCCTGCGGGGGATCGAATTTGTGCTGCAGTGTCGGGGGACAGCGTGATAACACTGTGTCTTTAACTACTGGGCAACCAAGGAGGCACTTTTGTAGGTACTTTAAAATCCATCAATTGAAGAATATTAATTTCTACACATTTAATATCACATTTCATTTTATTTTTCTTGTGAATGAGTAGGCTTCTACTTTCTGTAAGTCATTTCTTCTCATAGAGAGGATGCTTTCTGGGTGACACATTGTAAGTTTGGCAATCACCTTTTTAAAAATTGAAATAACATTGACATATCATTGCTGGTATTTTGAAAGTATGGGATTCCCACTTTCAATTGCAGTTACCATCATGTATGTCCCACCATTGCCTATAGTCCACTGTGCTCTCCTCTCTCTTTGTTTTCACTTCCTCCCCCTTTGGATACTTCAATTTACTTTCTCCTCAACTAATGAATAGACTATACATGTCTTCTCTCACAGTGATGTCAAATATATACATTCCTATTAGAAATCAAAATATATTTAGACTTGGAAAATGGAATTCAGAACTTCTTTTTAAAATTCTCAGCACTAGGGCAATTTTATCTTTCTTTTTTTTAAAATAAGATTTATTTATTTATTTATGAAATGGGGTACAGGGCAGAGGTGCAAGGGGGTGAGAGGATTCACCAGAGACAGATTGGGGAACAGAACAGGCAGACTGACTGAAATACACTGCTGAAGGGAGCAGCAGGTGTGAGAGGAGAGGTGTGCTGTGACAGGTAGCGCTCTGGCAGGCTGGGGATCGAACTCTTGCTGCAGAGGCTGCGGATAGCTTCATAGTGCTGTGCTTAACCCCTTGCACCACCAGGGAGGCGCCGATTTTATTTTTCTTTTAAAATAATCGTTTCTCTCTATATCTTTTTAAAATAAGTTTATTTATTTATTTTCTTACATCATTGATAATTGTTGAATGGTATTTGATTTCTTCCTTCAGGTGTAGTCTCCATAGTTGTCCCACTCCCATCGTGTCCATGACCCCACACCATAGTCCCTTGTGCTCTTCCTTCCCCTATCTTGATCCTTTTCTCTCGCCCTCCCTGGCTGTATGACACAGATCTATAATCATCTTGCAAGTTTCATCTTTTTCCTGACCTTTTATTCAGTTTCTCTATATTCCACATATAAGTGAATTTATCCTATATTTTGCTTAGCATAATCCCATCCAGTTCCATCTGTGTTGCCACAGATGGCATGGATTTATCTTTTTTGATCGTGGAGTAGTACTCCATTTTGTTATTGATCCATTCATCTGTTTTGGGACATTTGGGATGTTTCCATATCTTTTTTTTTTTTTTTTAAGAAGCATGCTTTATTTATTTGTTTGCTGGTTTGTTTGTTTGTTTTTGTTTATACAAGCACTGGGCACAGTCAGAAGCGCGGGAGGGTGAGAGAATTCACCAAAGCCAGAGCGGGGAGCAGAGCAGGCAGAAGGACCGAAGTACACTGCTGAGGGGAGCAGCGGGCGGCAGGAGAGGTCTGCGCGCCATGTGGGACCCTCCTCTGGTGGCCTGGGAGCATCCGGGGATCGAACCGGCGCCGCAGAGCTCAACCCAGCGCTCAACCGCCGCGCCACCGGGGAGGCCCTGTTTCCATATCTTAACTATTATAATTAGTGATTCAATAAACATAGAAATACAGCTTTCCTTTAGAATTAGTGTTTTTGTGTTCTTTAGGTAGATTCATAGGAGTGTATGACTAGATTGTGTGGGTTAATCCATCTTTGATGTTTTCATGAATGTCCACACAGCATTCCATGGTGGCTGGAAACAGCAGTATAAGGGGGTTCCATCGTTAAGATGTTATTACTTTCTCAGAGCACTTGGCAAATGACCTGCAATCTGAATTTGGGCAACATCAAGTTTAATGGAAAAATATATGATTTATTATTTCAAATTATTTCATCATTTAGTATGTGCTCATTTCTTTCTTATACTAATAAAATTTCCAATGATTCAAATGAGCCAAATAATGGAAGTGTGTGAATTTTTATTTTATTTTTTTAACATGCTTTATGTGGTATTCTATAACAACATCTGGAATCATCTTTCAGAGAAATTACTAGCATCATGTTCTAGAATATCTGGTGTTCTATAAAGTAATAATATGACTTTTGTAAAATTAATCACTTAATATCTAAGTAATCAAATATATATTGCCAGTTTTTGAATTAGCATTACAATAGATGTTGTTGAAAATAGATCATTTCCAAATAAGTGATATTTAAAGATTTTATTAATATAGACTTGGAATTAATATTGCCTTTTATAATTTCTAACTTGCAAGCCAAAAGAAAGAGTTTGACTGTAAGTAAAAATTAGCTTTCTGAATATGTTCTGGGCTCATTAATGAGTGGCTCAAGAAATAAACTTGAAGGCAGAAAAGAGAATTGCTCCTGAACACTATTAAGCAAGGATGCTGGGAATGATCATATAGAATCTTTTGAACAGCTTAATTGATATATAATTCACATAGTATAAATATAATAATATTTCACCCACTGTTTTGGAATTTTTGCTTCTGTGTTGTAGTAATATGGTTAAAAAACTGTAGTACACTTCACACTTCTTCAGTTGTGTGATCCCACATGATTGCTACCAACAAATTACTAATGCACCTCCACCCACCACAATCTCTTGGAACCATTTGCCACCTATTCCTGCCCACAACTTTCCTTTCTGTTAACCTCAGTTCTGCTGTTAGAACACATGGATTTGCTTTTATTTTGTTTTGGCTGTTTGCTTTGTTACTATATATTCCACCTCTGAGTTAGATCATCTAATATGTTTCTATGCCTTCTGACTTACTTCACATAGCTTACTTTTCTCAAGTTCTTTACATAGTGTGGCAAGTGGAAGATTTCAACTTTTTTTATAGTATTCCATATGTAGATATACACCATCTTCTTTATTTAATCATCTCATCCATCAATGGGAACTTAGGTTGTTTTGATATCTTGGCTAGTATAAATAGTGCTACAATGGACAAAATTAATCAAATTCATATCCCAAATAGTGTTTTCATAATCTTAAACTTAGATACTTTGAAGTGGATAAAATTCACCCATTTAAAGTGTACAAATACAATTTCACCCCCCTTTATTTTGACTCTAGTTCTTCCACTGCCCAACCCTCTCTAATATCCACCCCATAGTGTGTCTCTGGTTTATAGTTGCTTGTTGATTTTGATTATTACTTTGCATTGATTAGTCTTTTTCCTGGTCTTTTATTTAGGTTTTCTAAATTCCTGCTATGAGTGAGACCATCCGGTATTTTTCTTTTTCTTTCTGGCTTATTTCGCTGAGCATGATCCCTTCCAGCTCCATCCATGTTGCTGCAAACTGCATGTGTTTACCTTTGTTAATTGCTGAGTAATATTCCATTGTGTATATGTACCACATCTTCTTGATCAAGTCATCTATTTTTGGGCATCTGGGTTGTTTCCATAGCTTAGCTATTGTAAATAGTGCTGCAATAAACATTAGGGTGCAGTTATCCTTTGGAATTAATGTTTTGTGTCATTTGGGTTGATACCTAGGAGTGGAATTGCTGGATCATATGGAAGCTCTATGTTTAGTAGGTCAAGAAATCTCCACACAGCTCTCCATAGTGGTTGGACCAGTTTGCACTCCCACCAGCAGTGCAGGAGAGTACCTTTTTCTCCACAACCTCACCAACATTTGTTGGTGCTAGTTTTTTTTTTTTTTTTAATATGTGCCATTCTCACTGGTGTAAGATGGTATCTCATTGTAGTTTGATTTGCATTTCCCTGATTACAAGTGATATTGAACATTTTTTAATATGCCTGTTGGCCATTTGTATTTCTTCTTCAGAGAAGTTTCTTATGGGGAATATAACCAAAATGAAAATGCATACATTGTACAAAGATGAAAAATGATGTAAGAATTATATAAAATAAAATATTAAAAAACAAAAAAACAAAGTGCACAAATATGTTTCAATCATTAATTTTTAGATAACATTGTTTTTTACCAAACCACAACTCCATCTTCTCTCTTCCTCTCTAGTAGCCTCAATTCTAGAGTCAGATTTATAGAGTTTCTTATTGTTTATTTGTTTTTCTTTTTTTTTCTTTTTTGTCCAGCCTCTTGTTTTTTTTCTCTGTATTCCATATAGTAGTGAAACCATCTGCTATTTGTCTTTCTCCCTCTGACTTATTTTGCTAAGCATAATCTACTCACTCCAGCTCCATCCATGGCAAAAATTTATCTTTTTAAATAGGTAAATAATACTTCATTTTGTATATATACCACATCTTTCTAAATCACTCTTGTGTCCATAAACACTTAGGTTGTTTCCATAACTTACCTTTGTAAACAGTGTTGCAATAAACATAGGAGTGTATATGTTCTTTCAAATTGGTGTTTTTGCAGTCTTTTGGTGGCTATCTAAGAGTGTAATTGATAACTCATATGGTAGATTTCTTTTCAATATTTTTAAAACTCTCAATACTATTTTCCATAAGGGATGGACCAGTCTATATTTGCAACACCAGTATATGGGCTTCCTTTTTGTCTACATCTTTCCAATATTTGTTGTTGCTGGTCTTTTTATTAAGGCTCATTCTTATGATGTGAGATGGTAGGCATTGTGGTTTGATTTACATTTCCTGATGCTAGGTGGTGATGAGTATTTTTTCATGTTCCTCTGAGCCACCTGTGTGCCATCTTTGGAAAAGTATCTATTCAATTCTTCTCATTTTTTTTTGAATTGTGTTATTTATTTTCCTTTTCTTGAATTGTATGAGTTCTATGGAGATCTCAGATACCAGCATCTTGTCAGATGAAGTATGTAAATATTTTCTCTCATTCAGTAGAGTGTTTTAGTGATAGATTTGTTGACTGTGCAGAAGATTTTTAGTTTGATTTTGTCCCATTTGTTTATGTTCTTTTTACCTCTCTTGCTCTGGGTGACAAATGCAAAAAGGCATCACTGAAGTCAATGTTGTGGAGAGTTTTGCTCATTTGCCTTTGTGTATTTTATGATTTCCTTCTTATAGCCAAGTCTTTTATCCACTTTGAGTTAATTTTAACATGTAGTGAAGTAGTGGTCTAGTTTCACTCCATCACATGTGGCTGTCCAATTTTTCCAATACCATTTGTTGTAGAGACTTTCTTTTATCCAGTTTATACTCTTGGCCTCTTTGTGATAGATAATCTGGCCATGTAAATGTAGGTATATATCTGGGCTCTCAACTCTATTCCATTTTTTTTATTGGTAGCTGCATACTAAGGTGATTTTTATAGTCTTGAAGTATACATTAAAGATTGGTAATGTTATCTTTTGACATGATGCTTCACTTATTTAGAGGATTTTTGTGATTCCATATGAATTTTAGTAATGTTCGTTGTAATTTTTGAAGAATGCTATTGAAACTTTGATAAGAATTGCTTTCCATCTATATATTGCCTGGTCATTTTAACAATGATAATTCTTTTAATCCATTAAAAGGGATTATCTATTTCTGTCTTCTATTTGTTTTAACAATATCTTACATTTTTATTGTATTATACTTTGCCTTCCTTGTTAAATATACTCCAAGTTATTTAATTATATCTGATATAAATGTAACTTATTATATTCTTGATTTCTTCCTCATTGCTTTGTTACTATATATTCCACCTCTGAGTTAGATCATCTAATATGTTTCTATGCCTTCTGACTTACTTCACATAGCTTACTTTCCTCAAGTTCTTTACATAGTGTGCCACTTTTTTATCATTAATTGATGTTATAGCTTATTTACTGCTTTCTAAGTATTTATCCCTGTGTTTCTCATGTAAGAATTCAGTTCACAGAGGAACATAGAATTGACAATGCTTATGCCATAGGTGTTCTTTCTGGTGGTGTCAGAGTTCATGAAGATAAAGGTTTGCTAGAACTATGGCAGGAGGGAATGAAATATCGAAGGGCAGTAACTTGGATTTACTCTTCCAACAAGTTGGATGTAAAAGATGAGAATAAATGATTTTGCTGTGGTGTGCAGATTTAACAGCAAGCTCTCTGGAAAGAAAAAAAAAATGTCTTACTTTAGATACTGAAGATTTCAATTTTGTAAATTTTCCAAGTATAATGATTTTTTTTCTTTTCTTTTGATTTTTTATTTGTCACATTATTGTTCATTTTTAAACAATATTGTTTCTCCCCACCCCCTCAGGTGTAGTCCCCATAGAGTTTCCTTCACCAATGCACCCGTGCACCTTCACCTCAGTCCCCCTGTGCTCCTCCCTCCCTCCCTCTAATCCCTCTCACTCCTCCTCCCCTGCAGTATGTCTCTGGTTTATAATTTTCTGGTTTTGCTTTGTTGTGTTTTGTACTGTTATTATTTTTTTACACCAATGTCTTATTTTGTTCCCCTATATTCCTGCAATAAGTGAAACTGTTGTAGAGCAACCCCGATACAAAACGGGTGCTAGTCCTGCAGAACTAGTGCGCTTATGGTGACCAACGCAAGGAATGTTACTTTGGGCTGGTCAACCGCGGGTGTAACTTGGAAACCACGCTGGGCGCCAAACTGTTGTAGAGCAACCCCAATACAAAACGGGGTGCCTGACTGTGGGTCCTCACCCGCGCACTTAAAAGGACTTATCAATGCTCTACTGCAGGCACACGTGAAAGGTTAATAAAAGGTTTATTTACAAGGGAAGGGGAAATGAGGAAATGTACAGCTCTGGGAGAAAAGTGGGAGACCAAGTTTTAAATGAGTCCTACCCGATCCGCGGATCAGGAATCCCAAAATGGCGCTCTCAGAGTTGGCCGCCAGCCAGGAGTGGTGAAGCCAGGAGGCGAGCGATCTCGAGCCAGAGAGCGAGCAAGGCCCACGTGTTTGTTTTTTTATATCCAACCTGGCTGCCCAACTCCACCCTCAGGTCCCAGCCACCCTCCCTTGGTGGTGATGGGATTTGTCTTTCCCAGAGTCTTAATGGCTTTAGTCTGGAGTGGGGGTGGAGTCCACAAAGCCTGTATAGGATTAAATCAGGACATCACTTCCCCCTAACAAAACCATCTGATACTTTTCTTTTTCCTTCTGACTTATTTCACCAAACATAATTCCTTCTAGTTCCATCCATGTTGCTGCGAATGGCATCAGTTTTTCTATTTTGACTGCTGAATAATATTCCATTGTATATATATATGACACATCTTCTTGATCCAGTCATTTATTTTTGGGTATTTGGGTTGTTTCCAGATTTACCTATTGTAAATAGGGCTGCAATAAACATAGGGATGCAGGTGTTCTTTTGAATCAATGTTTTTGTGTCCCTTGTGTAGATTTTGAGTAGTGGAATTTCCTGGTCATGTGATAACTCCATTTTTAGTAGGCTGAGGAAGCTCTAGACAGCTTTCCATAGTGGTTGGACCAGTTTGCACTCCCACCAGCAATGTAGGAGAGTTCCTTTTTCACCACATCCTCACCAACATTTGTTTTTGCTTTTTTTTTTTTTTTTTTGATATGTGTCATGCTTACTGGAGTAAGGTGGTATCTCAATGTGGTTTTAATTTGCATTTCCCCGATGATAAGGGATATTGAACATTTTTTCATATGTCTGTTGGCCATTTGCATTTCCTCTTTGGACAAATGTCTTTTAAGTTCTTCTGGTTTATTTTGTTTTTGTTGAGCCATGTGTTCTTTGTATATCTTTGTGATCAGTTCCTTATCAGTTGACTGAAATGCAAAGGTTTTTTTTCCCAATCAGTGGGGTATCTCTCTGTTTTGGTTAATGTCTCTTTTGCTGTGCAGAAGCTTTTAAGTTTAATGTAATCCCAGTTGTTTATTTATTCCTTGACTTTTTTTTTGCTTTGGGTGATGAGTTTTTAAAGATGGTATTGAGATGTATGTCCTGTAGTGTTTTACCGATATTTTTTCTATATATTTTATGGTTTCAGGTCTTATGCCCAGTTCTTTTATCCATTTTGAGTTGATTTTTGTGCATGGTGAAAGGTAGTGGTCTAGTTTCATTTTTTTGCATGTGGTGGTCCAGATTTCCCAGCACCATTTATTGAACAAACTGTCTGTGTTTCATATACAGATTAATTTGAAGTTATCAATATGATAGCATGCAGAGTTTGGAAAGTTGTTGATGATACACTTTTGTGAGCTGGAAGGCACTAGTTCCCTCCAGAAGAACATAGGTGCTTTTTGGGAGGGAGGATATAAGTAAGCTATTTTTAAAAGTGCAAAGGGTGCCAGTGGGCTATGGAAGAAGACTCTGGGTGCCTTGGTGGTAGTTGTAATATGGTAATATACATCTGAAGGGAGTTGTGTTATATACCTAAATCATATGCAGTGATGTAAACAAATATTACCTCAATTAAGATAGAGGGGGAAAGGGAAACAAAGGGAAAAAAAAAGAAAGTATTCAGGTGTTTATCATATATATTATTTATTAAAAATGCTGAGACAATATGTTTTAAATAAATAAGTGACTCTTGGGGCCTCCCTGGTGGCAAAAGGGGTAGGGACACACTGAGGAAGCTATCAGCAGCCACTGCAGCACAAGTTTGATCTCCGGCCAGGGAGCAACCCACATGGTGCAGCTGACCTCTCCTGACTCACCATCTTTTGCTCTCCTCAGCAGTGTATTTCAGTCAATCTGCCTGTTCTGTTCCCCACTCTGTCTCTGGTGAATCCTCTCACTTCCCACACCTGAACTGTACCCCATTTCTTGTATGCATAAATAAATATTTTAAAAAATAAACATATAAGGGCCTCCCCTTGTGGTGCAGTGGTTGAGTGCTGGGCTGTGAAGCTGCCCGCAACGCAACCTCTGCAGTACCAGTTTGATCCCTGGCCACCGGCGAGGGTCCCACATGGTGCACAGACCTCTCCTGCTGTGCCCGCTGCTCTCCTGAGGAGTGTATTTCATCGGTCTGCCTGTTCCGTTCCCCACTCTGGCTTTGGTGAATTCCCATGCTTCTGACTGTACCCAGTGCTTGAATAAATAAATCTTAAAAAAAAACCAAATAAATAAATAACTTTTCATTAGGAACGGTATGTGGACAAGTTAACAACTACTACAGTATTTTGTTTCATAAAAGAAACCACTTCTCCTTGTCAATGATTTCTTAATTTATCTGGGGAACTCAAATAAGTACATTTCAAATACTAAAAGTAATTTTCAAAAATCACTTCCAATAGGGGAAATTCTAGGGGTTGTCAGCATGGCATTCATCTCTAGTTTTATCCCCAATAATATGTTACAATTACATAGCAAAAAGAATTTGGCATGTTTTGACCTTGAGATGGGGAGATTTTCCAGATGGGTTTTACCTATTGCATGAGTTTTTTAGGAACAGAGAGTTTTCTTTGACTAGAAGCAGAAAATGTCAGAGTCTCAATATATGCAAAGGATTAAGCATAAGAGAGATGTGCATTACATGAAGCAAAGTCTTGGAAGCAGCCCCTTGAAAAGCCTGACAACCCCCTGAGTGATAGCCTTCAAAAAAAACATGACTTTAGTCCTATAATTGCAAATATCAATTTGTCAGTTACCTGAATGAGCTAGAAGTGAATTATTTCCTACAACCACAGATAAGAAGCAGCCTACCCAATACCTCAATTTTAGTTTTATGAGACTCTAAGCAGAGAACCCAATTGAGACTTCCCAGACATTGCCATATATTACTATGATATAACAAATGTGTTTGTGTGCTGTTTAAGATAAACATGTGAAAACTTGTTATACAGCCATGTAAAAGTAATATACTTTTTATAAATGTATAAGCTGTTTATAAGTAAGTGCACTAAATGCATTTTTGCTCAGCCAAAACCTTAAGAAATAAAGAGATATGTATGGAATAAAGTGAAAGAAAAGCTTTTACAGAACTCTGCCTGGAAGCAATTGTTAGAAACAGACAATTGAGAAATAAATGGAAGATATGCATTAGAAAGATGATCATGATATTGAGGATTACTAGCCATAAAAGAGCCTTTCTGATGTGATATAAGAATACAGAAAATAATATCTTAGAAGATCATATGAGTTATAGCCCCAAAGCTGAGACTGATAAGTTGAATAATTAAGGCATTGTGTTACATGGTTCTTAATTGGGGGAGGGGTACTTTCAGTACTTTTGCACTTATATTAGACAGCCAGAATAGCATTTCAGATAAATTTAATTGAAATTATGGAATATGCTACAGCATCTGTATATTTTTTAAAGATTTATTTATGCATACAAGAAGTGGTGTATAGGCCAGAGGTGCGGGAGTAAAAGGATTCACCAGAGACAGACAGAATGGGGAGCAGAACAGGCAGGCTGACTGAAATACACTGCTAAGGGGAGCAGCAGGCCAGGCAGGAGAAGTCTGCTGCACCACGTGGGTAGCTCTTTGACTGGGGTATTGAACCCCTGCTGCAGAGACTGCGGATAGCTTGACAGTGCTGTGCTTAACCCCTTGTACCACCAGGGAGTTCCACATTTGTATTTTTTATACCTCCTTAAGTATTAGGGTGTGCAAAGTTGAGGTCCACTTTCAATAATTATGAAATTCACAAAATTCTAACAACCATTTGGAACCACTAAAGAGTTTGCAATTTGTCCACTCTTCCCTCCCTGCCCTTCCTTCCGACTTCACTCTTTCTCCTTCCCTTCCTTCCTTCCTAATGATAAAAAGAGGTGAGTTGACCCCACCTAAATTGTAACATTGTTTTTTTTACAGGAACAATAAAATTATAGGGAATATTATAAAAGTCAAGGAATTAAATGAATGAAATATTGTTCTTAAGTTAATTTTATTTAGGCTAAAATATTTCATTAATATATTTTGTCTCATATAAACTGTTTAAAGCCATATATCTTTAAATCTTAATAGTGCCCCAAGTCAGATTTCCATGATTACAGATTCTGAAACATATTAACATGCAGAACATTTGTCTTTTATTGAAGTAACATTGTATTATAACACCATATTAAAATTCAGGTGTGTATCACTATAAATGTGGCATCTGTATAAATCATATTAAATTTGACCAGGACATTTTTAGAGGGTTCTCTTTGAGCTATCATTCTGGACAGGAAACATGATTTTGCAAGAGAAGTGGGGCTGTGAAACAATCCCAGAGCAGACCCCACCCTTCAGAGTTGTTCCAAGTTGGGGAAGCTGCTGGGGCCTTTTATCCTTATCCTTGCTGTGATCCATAATTGAATGTGGTCCCTCCTAGAAAGAAGTTACTTACTTTTTTTTTTAAAGATTTATTTATTTATTTATTTATACAAGCATTGGGTACAGTCAGAAGCACAGGAGGGTGAGAGAATTCACCAGAGCCAGAGTGGGGAACAGAATAGGCAGATGGACCGAAATACACTGCTGAGGGGAGCAGCGGGTGTGGCAAGAGAGGTCTGCGCGCCATGTGGGGCCCTCGCAGGCGGCCAGGGATCAAACCGGTGCTGCAGAGGCTGTGGGCAACTTCGCAGCCCAGCACTCCACCGCTGCGCCACCAGGGGAGGCCCTGAAGTTACTTTCTTTACCTAAGACAATCTGCAATAAAGGATGCATGCTTTGGGCCGTCACCTCACAGATTTACCTGGGACAGGGAAAAATAAGATCGTTATGCCTTAACAGAGATGGTTAGGGCTTCCCAGCACAGAGCCTACAACAAATTACTATTTTTAAATGGTAACTGTAGAACTTTACTTCAACATGTGTTTCCCTAGTCATCACAACCTGATACCCAAAAATCTACACACACATACACACACACACACACAAAAGTGTCATAAGTGTTCTTATTTTTTGTAATGTATTTGAACCTCATTCTAGTTCTTTAACAACTAGTTACATGGGCAATGATATGATTCAATGAGATAAGAACTGGGCTAAGGTGGGGAACTTGGGTGCTTTTGCTGTCGGTGTGTTGTGGTAGCATACTGCTCCTCCAGTACGGAATCTATATTTCTGAATCTTATACAATGTGGTAAACCAGTGTTACCCCAACTGAAAATGTATTTTAAAAATTGGGGAAAGTCCCATAAAATGGGATATGAAAAGCACTTGGCTGTTTAAGAGCACAGCCAGTGAAGTATGAATTGATTGAGCCTGAAGAGACAAGAGAGGTTTCAAGAAGAAATTATCTACAGAAAAGTCAAAATGAATACATTGTACCAAAATGAAAAATGATGTAAAAATATATAAAATTAAAAAAAAATTAAAAATGTGATAAGGTCTCAAAAAAATCACTGGAGGTATCAAGAAAAATTAATAGATAGCACTGAAATAAGTAACAACTAAAATAAATTCCTTTATTTATTTATTTATTTATTTATTTATTTTTATAGAGGCATGCTTTATTTATTTGTTTGCTGGTTTGTTTGTTTGTTTTGTTTATACATGCACTGGGTACAGTCAGAAGCGCGGGAGGGTGAGAGAATTCACCAGAGCCAGAGCGGGGAGCAGAGCAGGCAGAAGGACCGAAGTACACTGCTGAGGGGAGCAGCGGGCGGCAGGAGAGGTCTGCGCGCCATGTGGGACCCTCCTCTGGTGGCCGGGGAGCAGCCGGGGATCGAACCGGCGCCGCAGAGGCCGCGCGCAGTTTCGCAACCCAGCGCTCAACCGCTGCGCCACCGGGGAGGCCCAAAATAAATTCCTTTATATACTCAATAAATTGCTATATATTAACAAATAATCTTAGTATATTGCATAAAAGTGTTCTCTATATTACAGGTTGTCATTTCCTATTTTCATTTGGGGGAGGGGGAATTGCAAAACTTTTGCTCTTATATCAGACACCAGATCTCTCTCTCTCTCTCTCTCTCTCTCATATTTGATAATTATATGTCTAAGATTCTCATTTGGATGTGTGCTCTGAGTCTTGTTATGAATACATTGATGTCACACAATCATGAAAGAAAACAGCAATTTATCAATATCCAAATTAAACATTTGGAAAGGCAGGATAACATAAGAGACAGATGACTGTTATCATTCAATTCAGTGCAAGAATGGAAATGTGTGACTAAATCCCCAAATATCACTGCAACACAGTACAAATACAGAATTAAAGGAGAGTTAAATCTCAGTAGGAGATCACATAAGCATAACTGTTAAATATTTACTCAATAACACAGAATTTAACAGAAATATGGCAACTACTTAGAGATGACTCTGAGGCAACTGTCTTGGAAAGACTTTATGTGAGCTTCTGGATCCCCTACAGATTACTGCAATCCTTGCCATGGGATGATTCTGCTGATGATAGGAAAAAAGCCAAATGTTGCTTTTACCACTGACCCTAGATCCAGACTTGAAACACCATTCCAAATTACACTAAGAGCACATGTGTTTCTTTTAAAAGGAGGCTTACAAAGACCTTTCTCTCCCGATTTCTGAAATAAAACTTAGAATGCGAAGATTAATCCCCCAGTATGAGAAGAGATTCACAGGCTTCATTTAGGCTTCGGATATTTTTATACTTTTCCTGGGTAAACAGGCATGATGTCTTGGTATCCTTGGGTTATGCAGAGCATACAAGCCTTAATTATAACACTAGTTAGTTGCTATATAAATATTTTGAAACAAATACTTCTATTTCTTCATTGATTTTTTTTTTAATTTTTAAAGACTTATTTATTTATGCATACAAGAACTGGTGTTTAGGCCAGAGGTGAGGGGATGAGAGGATTCATCAGAAACAGTAAGGAACAGAAAAGGCAGATTGACTGAAATACACTACTGAGGGGAGCAGTGGGCGAATCAGGAGAGGTCTGCTGCGCCATGTGGGTAGCTCCTTGGACTGCTAGGGATCAAACTCTTGCTGCAGAAGTTGTGGATAGCTTCATAGTGCTGAGCTTAACCCCTTGTGCCACCAGGGAGACCCAAATGTCACAGTTTATCATTTAACATATAGATTAATTAAAAAATATTGTCACCTTATTTAACCATCAAATAAAGTGAAAATAAAATACAATCTAAGAATCCTATCTGAGCCCTTCCCCACACTTTAATACCACTCTCCCTACATTGCCACTGTTAATAGTTTAGACTTTATTTCTATCATTTTTCAGTGTTTGTATAAATTTAGTCACATGCATGCCTCTACAAAGCCCATTTTCTCCCTAGACACCACTTTTTTTTTTAAATATCTGCTTTATAACTTCTCTTTTCAAATTCCAGGACCTATCCCCCTATGCCGAACCATTGATTGTACTTTCCTACCAGGTTAGATACCCAGATGCAGCTACAGAGAGGGCCGAGCACAGCAGCTCTGGCAAAGCCATTGGCCAGTTTGCTTCCTGAAGTAAGATACATGAGAAGTATATTCTCATAGTTGCCACATTATTCTTCAGTCTACATTTAGTAGAAGTCACCAGAAAACTCCTTTAAATAAGGTATAATAAATCATGCGTCTTCTCAGCTCAAAACTCTGGATAAGTTCCTCATTACATTGAAAGTAAAGATTAAACACAAATAATGGCCGCAGCACCCTGTGTCCTCAGCCCTACCCCTATTTCCCTCCTCACCTCTCAAACAGTGTGCATTGCTGTCCTTCTGTGGCCACTCCATTGTAGAGCCCAGAATCACTGTGTTCCTTGAATATGCCAGCCAGCTCAAGCCTCTGATCTTCTCTCATTGAGAATGTTGGCACAATCACAAAAGCTTTGCACTGGCTGTGCTCTTTTCTTGGGAAGCACTTTCAGGTCCCCCTGTGGTGCATCCCTTGACCTTTTAAAGTCTTTGATCAACTCTGACATTCTTGATGAGGTCAACCTGGAACATTCCTTAACAAATAGTCTTGACCTTTACACTCTTAATGCCTTAACCCATTTCTGTTTTCTTTTTGTTTTCCTATAGTATTGATCATATGAAAGACCACATATATTATATCCATTTGCATGCATTTCGTCTGTCCTTTTCCACAGAATATAAACTCTGCAGAA
Organism: Talpa europaea; assembly: GCF_964194135.1. Lineage (NCBI taxonomy): Eukaryota > Metazoa > Chordata > Mammalia > Eulipotyphla > Talpidae > Talpa > Talpa europaea. Next base: position 84,268,153 of record NC_140071.1, on the reverse strand, counting down.
ATAGAGACTTTAAGGACAAACCAGAACATAGGTGAGTTTCTAGTCATTTTAACCATTCAGTGACCATTTGAAAAATAGATGGATGCACATATTTAGGAGTTAGGACAGCATCAGGATATAGGAACTACAGTCAAATCGGTAGGCTTTATTCCTTATGTGCTCTAAGAAGGGAAAATAATTATATTCATAAGGAGGACCTGAAACCTGCTCATGGTGTTGCTACGAGGTTTCACTTAGCAACTAGATAATAATTGTAAACAGAAAAAATTGTGCCTGAAATACATTCAGTACTTAATTAATGCAACATACGGTCATTGTTATTATAAATAGCTTTTTAATAGAAGTGTAATCATGCTATATATTATTCATACAACTTGATTTGTGCACTCAATTCTATACCAATTTTTTTTTTCTTTTTAAATAGCAAATTACAGATTCATCCATTAAATAAATATCTTGAAGTACTTACTTTGTGCCTTTGTAGCATTCACATTCAACCTTATGTTGACATGACTGCAGAAGTCTGTAGTAGTTACATGTTACTATTAAATCATTCTCCTAATAATAAAGATTTGAATGGTCTCTAGGTTTTGTTATTATGTATACTTTCCTTGTAGCATAATATAACAAAAATTAAATTGAACATTTCAATAATATTACCTGACATTCTCTCTCTCTCTCTCTCTCTCTCTCTCTCTCTCTCTCTGTCTATATATATATATAAAGTAGCCCTGTTCAGTATCATAGCTTGAAATATCTGAAAGATAATATCTGTGCCCACAAAAGATAATTTATATGTGATATATATTTTTCATAACCACAATATTTATATATTCAGCAGGCACTATTTTATCTGGTCCTTCTTCTAGAGGAAAATTTTTTTCCCTCAAAGCTATTAGTTTCTGCAAAACTGTCATGTTCTTATTCTACAATAGCTTTTCATTTCAGAGTGACTAATGATTCCTAATAAAAGCCAATACAAGGTGACCGCTAATTGGGCCACAAAGAATATCTGTATCAAACAGGAAGATCCTAGCCTTACCTGAAAATTTGAACTTAGGGTCAAAGAGGGTATTATAAACCCCATTCAACCTTAGTAACTAAAGGAAAAGGATTCAAAAGGAATTAGTCGGGCTTTCCCTGGTGGCGCAGCGGTTGAGCACTGGGCTGCGAAGCTGCCCACAGGCTCTGCAGCATCGGTTCGATCCCCAGCCCCCAGTGAGAGCCCCACATGGCACGGTAGACTGTTCTGTTCCCTGCTCTGGCTCTGGTGAATTCTCTCACCCTCCCGTGCTTCTGACTATACCCAGTGCTTGTATAAATAAATAAATCTTAAAAAAAAAAGAATTAGTCGTCTTGTTTCTGAATGCACGGACAAAATCTGTTGTCATTAAAGAAAGGCAATAAAGCTCCCCCAGATAAAACAAGTTAAAAGTCTGGGAATGTTTGAGTTCTGGGTTCCAGTTGGCTTCAAGTCCTAGATACATCATGTCACAAAGCTCAGTCATTCAAGTCCTTTCTTAAATTTTCTCAGTCAATAACTTGTACTTCTTATTGTTCAGGAATTTCAAATTTGGTTTCTGCGACTTAACAACCATGTTTCCAGGATATTAAAATTAAAGTAGAAATAAGATTATATATTCATTATGGCATCTACAGAGAAATATTCAAATTGAAATCCATTACAATGTCACATAAATTGAAGACATTCTAATGACATATCGCATTGCTTGAAAACATGTTGTCAGATATAATTAAGTTAAGATGCACCAGAATATGTTCTAAGGCATAGATTCTGTCCACACCATCCTTTTAGAACTGCCTCCCCTGTCAGGCAGATTATGACATTTTTTTTTTCTCCAACCTAAGGGCTAGGACTGGCAACCCTAATGAGTAGCCTTTTCTTCATGGAGCCTTTTGCACTCTGCAAGTAATTAATCACACACTCTTCAGAAGCCTTTGCCTGAAACAGGCTCTTTTTGATGTGTTGCTATCACCATCAGTCATAGCTGAATATAATAGAAATTTCTCCAACACAACTGATGTTGATAAAAGAGGCTTTGTTCCTGGAAGATTAGGCATTTCAGTCACCATGCATTTGATGATAATAATAATGATCTGTTGACTGTTAGCATCTGGGTGCTCTAAGCCTTTTAGTTTCTGACACAAATTTCAGTTAAATCTCTCAGCCATCTGTCCTGCTAGGAAAGTAAACAACTCTCTAGAAAAGTCTTCTGAAATTTTAACTGGTTCTGGAGTAGTGCTTTTTAAACGTTAATGAACTGCTCCATGATATTGTAAAATACACTTTCTGATTCATGGACTGTGGGACGGAGCATGAAAGTCTGCCAAGCGATGTTTATGCTACTGGTTTACGGATTGCCATTTGATTAGCACAATCTTATTAGTTACTCGTCTGGTTCATCACTCTAATATAATGTCAAAATCCCACATACCATTTAATGTATCTTTTCTTTACAGAACTGTAGCTATCTCCCTCACATCCTTGTTTTTTAATAATCCACACAGTGTCAAATTGAACATATTTTTACTGATCTTCCCCTTTTAGTGATTGAAACATAAATTGATTAATCCCTACAATACAGTAGTGTTACTCATTCCACTAAATAGTGTCTTTTTTTTTTAAGATTTATGTATTTATTTATGCAAGTACTGGGTACAATCAGAAACATGGGAGGGTGAGAGGATTCACCAGAGTCAGTATGGGGAGCAGAACAGGCAGACTGATGAAATACACTGCTGAGGGGAGCAGTGGGCGACAGGAGAGGTCTGCGCACCATGTGGGACCCTCACCCAGCAGCCAGGGATCGAACCAGCGCTGCAGAGGCTGCAGGCAGCTTCGCAACCCAGCGCTCAACCGCTGTGCCACCAGGGAGGCCCTAAATAGTGTCCTTTGTTAAGATTACAGATTGGATACCTAATAGATGAGCAAAGAAAACTAATTACTTACCTGAGACTATACATGCATAGAAAATATGTTTGCATTGTGTATTGTTTTCTAGATTTAAATTAAATCTCACCAGGAACCCAGAAAATGTGAAATAATTGCAAAGAAACATTTCCAGATTATGTGTTTTTCAATTTTACATCTTGTTTCCCAATCTGAAAGTTTTTACATAAGCCAATATAATTTCTTTCTTGTTTTAATGTAGACAGATAAGTTATACATGTAGGGCATCAAAAAATGTTAGTCACTCATCCCGTCACTATAATAATAATGACAACTATCTTTTATGGTGGCTAATTATATCCTTTTCTGTTTGAAATGCCACCCCAGTGTTAACTAGAGTATTAGAGGCAGCCCTGTCGTTAGTCATAAACTCTGCCAGAAGTCTGTACACACAGGGGTAATCAAAGTACATGCTTTCCATTGAGATGTGCACATGCTAGCACATAATGTCTTTGCCCCAGGGAATTGAGAACAGGATAGAGGATGTGGCTCTGTGAGGTCACTTTGAATCCAACTCAATTTGGTTGTGATTAGTACCTCTAACACCAACAGCTGTTGTACTACAACTAAAGTGAAATATAGTGTAAGGCAGTATTTGGAGTCTGTCTGGTTCTGAAAGGGAATGTCAGCCCTCCCTGTAGATGAGCCTGTGAAAATAAGTCAGGTTCATCAGAAGCTTGTTGTGAGGGAAACTGTTTCACTTCTTGTGCAGCATCTGCTCTCTAAATAATATGATTAGATCTCCAGGGCAATTTATGTGCTCCTCTAAATCGGCCATAAAATATCATAAAATTATGACATATTATTAGTTACTCCCACCTTGGCTCATATAAACATCTATTACAGGTAAAGTATCCGGCACTTGTAAAAATCTTAACTCTACTCCCTTCACACCCCTGTAGCATGTCTCTGATTTATAGTTGCCTGTTGATTTTTATTTTTACATTATTATAATCAGTTTGTTTATTTTTTTTCCCTGATGCCTTATTTGTATCCCCCATACACCTGCTATAAGTGAGACCATCGGAGACCATCCGGTATTGTTCTTTTTCTTTAAAAGATTTATTTATTTATTTATTTATTTATTTATTTATTTATTTATTTATACATGCAAGAACTGGGGTATAGGCCAGAGGTGTGGGGGGGGGTGAGAGGATTCACCAGAGATAGAGTAGGGAGGAGAACAGACAGACTGAAATACACTGCTGAGGGGAGCAGCAGGCGAGATGGGAGTGGTCTTCTATGCCATGTGGGTTGCTCCCTCACTGGCCCGGGATTGAACTCATACTGCAGAGGCTGCAGACAGTTTCATAGTGCTGTGCTTAAACCCTTGTGCCACCAAGAAGGCCCCTTCTTTATGGCTTATTTCACTGAGCATGATCCCTTCCAGCCCCATCCATCTTGCTGCCTGTGGCATGAGTTATCTTTTTGGATTGCTGAGTAATTTTCCATTGTGTATATGTACCACATCTTCTTGATCCAGTCATCTATTTTTTGGCATTGGGTTGTTTCCATGGATTTGCTATTGTAAATAGTGCTGAAATAAACATTGGGGTGTAGGTATCCTTTTGAATTAATTTTTTGTGTCATTTGGGTAGATACCTAGAAGTGGAATTGCTGGAGTATATGGAAGCTCCATTTTTAGCAGCTTGAGGAACCTCCACACAACTTTCCATAGTGTAACAAGGGTGGGAAGAGCACAAGAGACCATGCTGATAGTTCACAGGTGAATGGGTGGTAGAATTTTACTAGAACTATAACCAAGATGAAAATGCATACATTGTACAAGAATGAAAAATGATGCAGATCCAAAGCTGGGGCAGACCGTGCGTGCAGGAAAGTACGTCTCCAACTTGCCATTTTAGAACAGGGACCTTCCTTCAATAATCTGCTTGAAAATGGCAGAAGGCTCCCCATGGATCCAGAGGTGAGCTGGGAAGTATTTCCATGCCAGGCCCCTTCTGGCCAGCAGTCCGAGCCCAGATAGGGAGCAGGCATCCAAAGCTGGGGAAGACCATGCATGCAGGAAAGTGCATCACCAACTGGGCATTTTAGAACAGGGATATTCCTTCAATAAACACTGCTTGAAGCTGACAGAAGGCTCCCCATGGAGCCAGAGGTGAGCTGGGAAGCACCCCCATGCCAGGTCCCTCTGGCCAGCAGTCTGAGCCCAGAGAGGGAACGGGCATCCAGGACTGGGGCAGTGCACGGGCTCGGGAAAGTGTGTCTCCGACTCGCCATTTTAGAATAGGGACCTTCCTTCAATAAAGACTGCTTTAAACAGTGAGAAGACTCCCTGCGCAGCCAGCGGCGAGCTGAAGCTCCCCACAAGACTTGTCCCCCCTGGCAGGGAGTTGGAGACCAGAGGGGATCCAGTGATTTGGAGCCCAGAGTGCAACCTAGCCACCCCACCTCCAGGGAAGTCTGTGGGACTTCAAGACACACCTTTGGAATTAAACAAACACAAAAGGAGGAGATATTCTGTGACAGCGACCATTAACATACTCAAAGTTCCACTGCCTCACTGGATTTCTGGCATAACAGTATTTGACTCGTTTGGACCACCAGTTTCTGAAATCCCAGAAAGAACACACCAAAAAGATGCCGGACAGTACCAGTGACACAGTGTCCCAATGCATAGGGCAAATTAGAAAAGAGGCAGCAGGGATAAGAAAAACTACATGCAACCTGGCAACGCCTCAGGAAAAAGACACACCACAAAAAGAAAACTGCTCACCAGATTGCAATGACAGTGACTTGGAAGAACTTCTGCGCCTTCCTGAAAGACAATTTAAAATTGCCATGATAAAAAAGCTGAAAGACGTCAAAAATGATATGGGAAAAATAATAAACAATCAGAAGAATAAAATTGAGTACCTAAGAGGGAAGTAAAAGAAATGCAGGAGATCAAAGGATTAATGGAGGAGCTAAAGAACTCTGGGAAAAGCAGTGAAAGCAGAATAGATGAAATGGAAAAACGAATAAGCACTCTTGAAGACACAGAAATAAAAAGAACCAAAATAGAAAAGGAAAGAGAAGCACGGATGAAAAAGACTGACAAAAGACTTCGAGAACTATCTGACTGCATGAGGAAAGGAAATACAAGAGTTATAGGAATCGCAGAAGGAGAGGAGAGAGACGTAGGAACAGAGAAAATATTCAGGAAATAATTGAAGTGAACTTCCCAAACGTGAAGAAGGAGCTGAACATACACATACAAGAAGCAAGAACACCAAACTTCCATGATGAAAGGAAAAATACAGCAAGACACATAATAGCAAAGCTCCCAAGAATCCAAGACAAGGAAAAAATAATGAAGCTAACAAGAGGGAAGAAACAGATAACATAAGGAAAACCAATCAGACTGACATCAGACTTCTCCGAAGAAACACTACGGGCCAGGAGAGAGGAGGGACATAGTCAACAGACTCCAAGACAACAAATGCCAACCAAGAATACTCTATCCTGCAAAGCTTTCCTTCCCCTATGAAGAAAGAATAGGGACCTTCCCAGACAAACAGAAAATCTGGAATTTCATTACGACTAAACCCCCACTCCAAAAAATACTACAAGGAGTCCTAAAGCCAGAACCAACAGAGGGATGAATAACAATGAAAGAAGGCCAAAACAAAAGTTATTAAAATAATAAATAGATAAAACTAGAGGAAAGACAAACACAATGCCAAATACAGATGCTAATATATCAATATTAATTCTAAATGTAAATGTACTAAACTCTTCAATAAAAAGACACAGAGTCCCAGGCTGGATTAAGAAACAAAACCCAAACTTTTGCTGTCTCCAGGAAACACATTTAACTACAAAAGATAAAAATAGATGCTAGGTATTTACCCAAAGGACAAAGAAACAGTAATTCCAAAGGGCACCTGCATCCCTATGTTTATAGCAGCACTATTTACAGTAGCTAAGCTATGGAAATAACCCAAATGCCCAAAAATAGATGACTGGATCAAGAAGATGTGGTACATATACACCATGGAATATTACTCAGCAATCAACAAAAGTAAACACATGCAGTTTGCAGCAACATGGATGGAGCTAAATGGGATCATGCTCAGCGAAATAAGTCAGAAAGGTAAAGAAAAATACCGGATGGTCTTACTCATAGCAGGAATTTAGAAAACCTAAATAAGGGTCCAGGAAAAAGACTAATTAATACAAAGTAAAAATCAAAATCAAGAAGCACCTATAAACCCTATAAACCGGAGACACACTATGGAGGTCGGGGGTGGGGAGAGGAAGGACTAGGGACAAAATAAGGGGGAGTGCAATTTTATGGGGAATATAACCAAAATGAAAATGCATACATTGTGCAAAAATGAAAAATGATGTAAGAATTATATAAAATAAAATATTTTTTAAAATGATGCAAAATATATAAAATTATTAAAAATAAATAAATTTATAAAAATAAAATTACATTTTCCAATTTTTCAAAAAAAAATCTTAACTCTAACATTGCCATTAAAGGCATTAAATCTTACAAAGAACAAATGAAAGGCTTTGCCTAGAAGTAGACAATTATTTTAGCCAGAATCCTGACCTTCTAATAATTTCAAGTCTTCAAGTGTTGGTTTTGGTAAATAACAGGTTACATTATATTTTTCTTGTATACCTACGTACTGGTTGCTTGGAAACTGCAAAATACTTTTGATTATTTTCAACTATGGTGTCAGTTATTCATATATACAAACAATGTATGTCTAATTTATGTAATTCAGCAAGTATAACCATTTAATCCAGTGACTTCTAACCACTTATAAACTAACAATAGCAGCAATAAATGTGGTGAAATCTAGTGTAATAATTAAACACTTCATTACTTGGAAAGGGGTCTCTCTGATACTTGAGACCTTTTGGCAGTATTGTGCAATGTGTAAGAGCAGAGAATAAATGTCCCCCCATCGTAAGGAAAGAGGTAGATGAATTACTTTCCTGAGTTCTCCATACCTTGGGTGTGGGGCAGAAAAACACGTCCTTAAAGTGTCTACGCAGCCTCAGTTACATCTTATCAAATGACGGGAAACCAGTCATCACTGTAAAAATGGAGTATTCTGTCTTTCAAAAATTTCATGATCCTCAGGACCTCCCCTGGCGGCGCAGGCAGTTGAGTGCAGTGCTGTGAGGCTGTCTGCAGCCTCTGCAGCACCGGTTTGATCCTGGCTGGCGAGATACGCACGAGGCCAGCAAAACTCTCCTGTCTAGCCTGCTGCTCCCCGCAGCGGTATATTTCAGTCAATCTGCCAGTTCTGTTCCCCACTCTGTCTCTGGTGAATCCTCTCACCCTCCTGCACATCTGACCTGTACCCTGGTTCTTGTATGCGTGAATAAATAAATCTTTAAAAAAAAATTCATGATCCTCAATTGTTTTATATTGTGCTGGCATACTTATCTCAGACTAAGCAATGAAATTCTAGCATACAACTCCCTTGGGACAAGCAACAACAGTAACAGCAAAAACTTTACGCTCACTCCAACAAAAAAATAAACTGGTTTGAATATTTCTGAAAGTCTAGTTTCAAACTGTGTTCTTTAAAGATTGGAGATGGGGGGGTTTGCCTTCTCTTTGTCTTTTAATTTTCTAATCAAAGTCACCATTATTATTATTATGAAATTATTTTGAACCTATAGAAAATTATAAAAATGATGTAACATAAATTCTTATATTTGTCAACAAAATTAAACAAATATTAACAGTTGCAGTATAGGCTGAATATGAAAATAAAATTGCAAACAGATGAAAATGCACTTCTATTCCCTCTCTACGAGTTTCTTGACTAAGGAAGTTGAAGTAAATGTGTATGGATTCAAGTGAACTTTCATTCTATTTGAATACACCAAAATATTTATGCTAATATTCTATACTTAAAAAATTCATGAGGCCTCCCTGGTGGTGCAAGGGTTGAGCACAGTGCTTTGAAGCTGTCCTTGGCCTCTGCAGCACGAATTCGATCCCAGGCCAGGGAGGTGGCCCACATGACACAGCATACCTCTCTTGTCCAGCCCGCTGCTCCCCTCGCAGTATGTTCAGTGACCTGCCTGTTCTGTTTCCCACTCTGTCTCTTGTGAATCTTCTCGCTTCCCCCACCCCCACACCTCTGGCCCCAGTTCTTGTATGCATAAATAAATAAATCTTTAAAAAAATTTCATAACTGGGCCTCCCTGGTGGCGCAGCGGTTGAGCACTGGGTTGTGAAGCCTCTGCAGCACCGGTTCGATCCCCAGCTGCTCCCCGGCCAGCGGAGGAGTGTCCCACATGGCGCGCAGATCGCTCCTGCCGCCTGCTGCTCCCCTCAGCAGTGTACTTCGGTCCTTCTGCCTGCTCTGCTCCCTGCCCTGTCTCTGGTGAATTCACTCATCCTCCTGCACTTCTGACTGTACCCAGTGCTTGTATAAATAAATAAATAAATCTTAAAAAAAAATTCATAACAATGATAGTGATTGTTTTAAAATATTTTCCCATCAATATCATATTTTTGAGATTTGTCCATGTTAATGTATGTAATTATTTTTATTATTATATATATATATTACATCATTATTCCTTTTTGCACAATGCATGCTTTCTCTTCTTTGGTGTAGTCCCAGTAAAATTCCCACCACCAATTCACCTGTGCACCATTGCTATAGTCCCGTCTACTCTCCCCTCTCCTCTTTTGATCCTTTTCCCTCCCCTCCCCCGAAGATTGTCCGTGATTTACAATTGCCTGTTCATTTTGTTTTTAATTTATTATAATTATTTATTTCCTGATCCTGTATATGTTTATCCTACATTTCTGTTATAAGTGAAACCATTCAATATTTTTATTTCTTTCTTGCTCATTTCACTGAGCATAGTCCCTTCCAGCTCCCTCCAATTTGCTGTGAATGGCATGAGTTTATCTTTTTTGATTGCTGAGTAATATTCCTTTGTGTATATATACCACATCTTCTTGATCCAGCCATCTATTTTTGGGCATTTGGACTGTTTTTATATCTTACCTATTATAAACAGCACTGCAATAAACATAGGGGTGCAGGTATCCTTTTGAATTAATGATTTTGTGTCCTTTGGGTATATTCCTAGGAGTGGAATTACTGGATCATATGGAAGGTCCATATTTAGTAGTTTGAGGAAACTCCATAAAGCTTTTCATAGTGTTTGTGTCAGTTTGCATCCCCACCAGCAGTGTAGGAGAGTTCCTTTTTCCCCACATCCTCACCAACATTTGTTGTTTCCTTTTGATGTATGGAAGCATTTTAGTTTTATGTAATCCAAATTATTCATATTCTATTTCAGTACCTTGCTGCTGCAGATGAATCCACAAGTTATCTCAGTAATCTATGTCAGGAAATGTTTTGTCTATGTTTTCTTCTCTGTATTTTATGATTTCCCATATTACATCCAAGACTTTTATCCATTTCAATTTGATTTTTGATTATGATGCGAGGTAGTGGTCTAGTTTCATTTTTCTTTAAATGTGAATTTATAGTTTGCCAACACCACTTATCAAAAAGGCTTTCCTTGCAGCAGTGTATATTATTGACTTCTTTGCCATAGAATAACTGTCCATAGATCTACAGATTTATTTAGGACTCTCAGGTCTATTACATTGTTCTGTGTATCTGTTTTGGTACTGATGTCATACTGTTTGGATTATTATGGATTTGTAATCCCCAGTTTTTTGAGGGTTTCATTATGTTGAATATTATCAAATACTTTCTCAGCATGTATTGATGTGTTATCACGTGGTATTTATCTTTCTTTTAATTGACTTGGTGAAATACCTTGTCTAATTTTCACATGTCCAATGTCTTTGTGTACCTGGTATAAATCCCACTTGGTCATTTTACATGATCATTTAATGCATTGTTGAATTTGGCTTGCTAATAATTTATTGATGATTTTTGCACTGTGTTAATTAGGGAAATTGGTCTGTTGCTTTGTTTTTTGTGTGTTGTCTTTGTCTGGTTTTGGTATTAAAGTTGACCTAATAAAACGTGTATGGAATTAGTCTTTCTTTCTCAATTTTTTGAACGAGCTTGAAAAGAGCTATTAGTTTATCTTTGAAGTTTTAGTAGAACTCTGTAATTTTGTATTTTTGGGCAGAGTTTTGGTAACTATTTCCATTCCCTTGATTGTGATTGTCCTGTTCAGGTTTTCTATCTCTTCCCTCCTAAGTCTCTAATGATTGCATATTCTAAGAATATTTTCAAAAATTTCTAAGTTATTGAACTTATTAGTATATAAATATTCATAACCATCCTTAATATCCTCTAAATTTGTGCAAGGTTTATTATAATGTGTACTGTTTCAGTTATGATCCTATGGATTTAAACTTTTTCCACTTTTTGTCTTTGTGAGCCTATTTGCAAGTTTATCTATTTTTTTTTTTTCAAAGTGGGAACTTTTGGTTTCATTAATGCTTTGGATCTTTTTTATTTCTGTTTTATTTATTTCTGGTCTAATTTTAGTATTTCCTTTATTGGACTGGCTTTTGATTTTGTATTTTTTTTGTTTCTTTTACTAATCCTTCAACGTGGGAATAGGTTATTTGAGATCTTCTTGTTTCTTGATATGGGCCTGTTCTACTCTATGTGTTCTTAGTACTGTCTTTGCTGTGTCCGGTAAGTTCTGGAATGCTGCATATATGCTGTTATTTTTATTGAGAATTTTTTAATTCCTAATTTGATTTCATCATTAGTGCCATAGTCATTCAGTAATCTGTTACTCAGTATCCACTTCTTGAAGTTTATCTCTGTCTTCTTTTTCTACTTGATTTGCAGTTTGAGGCCTTTATGATCAGAGAAGATGCTTAATACAATTTCAATTTTCATTAATTTCTTATTTATTCTGTGACCCAATATGTGGTCAATCCTATAGAATGTCTCACATACCCTTGAGAAGAATGTGAATTCAGCCTTTTGGGGGTACAGTGCCCTATATGCATATTAAAACCTTATGGTCTAGTTCTTTGTCTAGGGCAATTATGTGCTTTTTAATGTTCTATCTAGTTAACTTCTCCTTTGATAAAAGCAGCATGTTGAAGACCCCATCATGGTTTAATAATAATTGTCATATATTTTGATGTTCATTCATTTGGTAAAGATAATTGGATGCATACTTCCATGTGTTTGGTGTATGATCCATTACATTTATGTATGCAGATGTTCTTTTAGTTTCATTTTCCCTATTTCTTTTTTTTTTAAAGATTTGTTTATTTATGCATGCAAGAGCTGGGGTACAGGCCAGAGGTGTGGGGGTGAGAGGATTCACCAGAGACAGAGTGGTGAACAGAACAGGCAGATTGAACAAAATACACTGCAGAGGGGCCTCCCTGGTGGTGCAGGTGGTTGAGCACAGCGTTGTGAAGCTGTCCGCAACCTCTGTAGTGGGGATAAAATCCCTGCCAGCCTGGGAGAGACTCACATGGAGCGGCAAACCTCTCCTGTCTCATCCACTGCTCCCCTCAGCAGTATATTTCAGTCAGTCTGCCTGTTCTGTTCCCTGCGCCACTCTGTCCCTCTCACCCTTATTGCTGAAACAGGGGACTGTATACACAGGCAGGCAGGCAGAGCAAGAGAGAGACTCTAACACTGAGAGAGGCAGAATAGTAACTCCCCTGCCTAGCCCCCTTTATATTGTTAAGTGACCATAGTGACAACACCATATGGTGTCACAAATGCAAGGCCCATCTCTTGTTTGCTAGATGTCCCAATGGTGGAAAACAGCATTACAAGGTATAGGTTGTCTGTTGAGTGGAAAGCAAAAAATGGCCTGATTTTTACTCATTTTCCTTAGTGTGGGGATCCTGCTGGTACTGGCTCCACCCCTCATGCTGTACTAGGGGTGGTCTTACCAGATGGCCTCCCCATGCTGGACTGGGGTGGGCCCTACTCGAACCATGCCCTTCTATTGCCACCTGGGGATATCAGGATTCCTAGACTGGATGAGGCTCCATTCCCTATGGCATTCTATTTAATTAAATTCCACTGTATGTAACATTAGATTGGATAAGTCAATTACATATAACATAGCTTTATGTTAATGTGATACTATAAGAGAATTATTAGGTTTTTTTTCCCTCTTTTCTGCTAAAGCAAGTAATGATTCAATGAATATCATGATGTATATTTTCTTGAGTACGTGTGAGAGTTTCTCTGGAGTTGAGACCTACAAGTAAAGCTGCTAATAATAAGTTAAGAGCATCTTCACATTTAACAAATCATTGTCAAATTGGTCTCTGAATTATAACCAATTAACACTCTCAACAGTGGCAGTACACGTATTTCCTCATTCTAAATAAGTGAATATATTGTAAATTATTTTTTCAGTTGACAGTGTGATTATAAAATTGAATCTTATTTGTTTTAGAGTTTCTCTTTCCTTGAAATATCAATGAGATCTTTGAAGATCATTTCATCTGTTATCACCATTAGGATTAATTTTCTATATCTAAGTCTCTGTTTACTTATCTAGCTCTTTAATTTTTATTGGCATTTTCTAATTCAATATCAATTATTCTGATTTGTTTTTGCTTTTGTGTGATGCTTTTCTAAAGATGGGATATCCTCCAACATTTTCAAAGGTATTTAAATCTTCATTTAGTCCATATTGAAGAGAAAAGTATGTAGGGGATAAACTTTCAGTCATAATGTTCAGTAAAAATTTTACAAAAGTCCTTTCACCATCTTTTTACTCATAGTCTCACTTAATTAGAGCATAGTTTGTTTTTTATTAAATATTTATTTATTTATGCATACAAGAACTGGAGTATATGCCAGAGGTGCAGGGCTGAGAGGATTCACCAGAGAGAGTGGGGAACAGAACAGGCAGATTAACTGAAATATATTGCTGAGGGGAGCAGCAGGTGAGGAAGGAGAAGTGGGTTACCTCCCTGGCCAGCCGGGTATCAAACTGGTACTGCAGTGGCTGGTGATAGCCTGACAGCACTGTTTTTAACCCCTGTGCCACCAAGGAGGCCCCTAATTAGAACATAGTTTTAATCTCTTTTTCTGCGCTCAAAACCAATCAGTGCTTATTATTGTGTCCTGAATACAAACTCTCTTCCGTATTCTTTATTTTCTTCTAGAAATATTTGGCATATTCCAATGTTAATGAGTACTTCAATTACCTATTCTGTGCATTAACAAAATCTAGGTGTAGATAAGCAGGCAGGGAATGAAAGAAGCTATGAATACTCATGTCAATGAATTAGCTGCCCTATTCGATTTATAAAGTTTCCCATATTTATTCTGAATTTACAATATTTAACTTTATGTTATACAATGGCTTAGAATTGTTTCACTCATTTCTCTGCTTTTAATTTTTTTTTCTTTATAACACTACCAGCAATAATATTAATAAAAACTAACTGAGGTTCAACTTTACCAATCATGTGCACACATACCACTCAAACACATTCTATGCATTCCAATTCACATATAATTTTCCACACACTATTTTTAATGTTTATTTATGTTGCTAATGATTTGAATATTTTATAAAATATTAATTTCTTAATTTATCATTATCTCATAGAGAACATCCTCATCACTTGAAAATATGTTGCTTTCCCCATGGAATCCATGCTTTTCAATCCTACATATGCATTATTAAACTATATTATTTAGAAAAAAATCACTTATCAAATTAAGAAGTTCCTTATCAAGACTGAGGTATAGTTCTACATTTCTACCTAATTCTTTCTAAATTTATAAATGCATAAACATATCTATGTAAGACATATTCATTCATATATTTTAATATGACTAAATCTATTTGACGATTTTTTATTTTTTAAGATTTATTTATTTATGCATAAAAGAACTAGGTTGTAAATCCTCAAATGCCAAATCATTTTCCTAGCTCTTTCTTTTTCTGACAATATTGTTCTCACTTCCCCATTTCCCAAGGGCCAACTCCTTTGGGCCTCAGAATGAAAGTCATTTTCTCATTAAAAAAAAAAATGTATCCTCTCTCTTATTTCATGTCTCCTTAATCACACTTCACAGATTTTAATGATGTATTTGTTTGGTGAGGGCAGGAAACAAATGTCTCACGGAGATTGCATATCCCTCATGCCTGGTATCATGTCTAGAACACATGTTTGATAAATACTTGATGAAAGAGAAAAATATACTAAAATGAATGATATTTATATAAATTGTGCTCTTGGAATGAAATTTACTTGAGAAAAAGCATAACTGTTATATGGAGTAATCAAAGAAATAGAGAATAACAAATTACATATTTATTTTTCTGTCTTAACTTGTATATTTTTTTGGTCAAACTGTATTAAATCAAGCCTGTTTGTATTCCAATTTTCCAGGCTGACCTTGCTTGAAATTGGAATAAGTTTTAGAATAATTTATGCATGAAGAAAAGAGTACAATGCTCTACTGATGCAAAACCCCTGAGGGCAGAGTATCAAGTGAAATATTCATGAAGCTTAAGTGCAAGAAACATCAGGTTGCCCATGGTACTTTATCACTGTAAATGCAAGGGAGTTGTAAAATGAAGAATATGAGAGAAGATAAATATTTAGTATAATAAAGAGGACCTATAAAGTGATTTCTTGCTTCTCAGGTTTTGCAGCTATTGCCATCCCAAGTGTATGTGGTTGTATATGCTTCCCTACTGGGTCATATTAGAAGCAACTTACAATCATTATAATGATTAATATTGAAAGTCAATAGAGATTTGTCAACTCCTATGTGGTTTATCCTCTAATTGTCACACATATTTGATCATTTGAAATTGAGATGTGTCTCTTTCATTTATTCCATATGAAAAAGAAAAAACTTAATGAATATATAAGTTTGTGTAAGGAATTTGGAACTCTTTTGGGTGAAAGTTAACCTCTCTTCTCAACTTAGTATTCACATTTAATTGTTTGTTTTATATGACACTCATTTTCTGAGGTGGTCAAAGAAGATATATGATTAAAGGATGTTGAAAATTACTAAGGCACAATCATCTTTTAGAATTCTTCACACTGAAAAGTGTCACTAAAAATTAAATGAATAATAATATAAAAAGTTTTGCTATATAAATTTGTCTACTGATATATATTTATCTTACCCATGCCATTGATCACTTTATTGTAATTTTTCATTTAAAAGATGTAAATAGTGATTTGTAAGTTTACTCTTACCTTGTCGCTAAACCTCTGCATAGGATACTCCTCCCCCATGTGCCTAACTCACCATATTTGAGGTCAACAAACAATATGCAATATTTGGAGTTGCAGAATAAGTAAGCAGAGAATTATTTCCACCAGCAGTATCTTTACTTTGTAATAGTCTTGTTAATTAACTTGTAGAATATGATAAAAAGCCCATTAACATCTTAGATTGATAAAAACTTGCTTGTTTGACATTCTGTCTAAAATACTTGTACCAATACTTTCTTTCATCAAATATGCCAAATATATGGCAGTAGCTGTACCAATGTCTGAAATTTAAAATGAGTGCTTTCCTAGAGGGATAATTATTAGTAAAATACACAATGTTCTCTGCAGCTATGGAGAAGTCTTACACATTTTACAAATTTAATTCTAATGTATGAGAAATTAAGAAGTTCATATCTTTCCCCAGTCTGTGCATGACTGACTATCAACATTCAGATGAACCAGCTTTTAATTGCCTGCACTGTCATGAATGGGATGTTCATTGTCCTTATCTTTATAGCAAAAGATTCAATAAAAACAAAACTTCATGGGAATAAACTTGATTGGGACAGATAAATAATCATACATAGCTTAAAAATGTTCAAAAATAGTATATTAGGCAAGTAAATTTCCAGCTACCTTGAATATAATAATAGTATGATTTCACCGTTGAAAGTGTGTGATTTACTTAAGTATTTATAGCAAAATATTTTTACAATTATAAAATTAAGATCAAAGAAAAGATTCGGTTGGCACTTAAATTTATATTGCTATAGACATTACTATTAACTTTTTAACATTTCATAGTCAGGTGTGCTCATGAATAAAAGAAAGAAAGTAGTACTGGACTGTTTCCAAAAGCTAGAGTTTTTTCGTCCTTCTTAAGCACAATATTCCAAAGCAACATTCCTTCTTTTCATTTTCATAATTTCTAATTTCTTTTGCCCCTCTTCTAAACTCTCTCTCTCTCTCTTACTCTCTCCTTATTCTTTTTTTTTTTTTCCTCTTCACCATAATCATAGTCCAAATGCCAAATGTGATAGATGTGTATTGAGAGAAAGTAAGACAAGACTGGAGAAATTCACTCTTTCATTTTTTCTCATTAAATTCAGTTTTTAATGAACTCTTTTCTATTATTTAATAGTCATAAAATTGGTTATTTTTAGAGTTAAATATATATTCCTTAGCTCATTTGAAAGTTGTAATAGTCCATCCTGTGGTGTTATCCAAAACCTGGGAACAATCAAGCTATTGTAAATGAATCACATCTCAACAGATTTTTAGCATAATGTCAGTGTCAGAGAGATTTGAATAGGCTGGAATAAGCCTTGGGTAAATGTTAGACTGCTATGAACCTGACAAATCGCTTTACTTCACTATTTAAGAATTTAACAGTTCTGGATGATTTAACTCATATGTAAAATACAGAGAAACAAAACAATGGAACAGATAAAACTAAACCAAAATAAATCTAGAAATCTAACAGTAGAATTGAGAACTAAAAAAAGAAGAGTATGGAGAGTGGGGAGTAAAAAGGGGAAGGGGATGAGGTCCAGTGGACTGTAGTGGAAGGTGAATTTGGGGTGCTTTAGTGGTGGGTGTTGTGTGGTGACATGAATCTAGAGAGTGGTGAAGCTACACACCTAAATCAAACCAATGTAACCTCAAGAAAAAATACACAATTTGAAAAATTAAAAAAAAAAAAATTAAACTGAAGTAAAAAAAAAAAAAAAAAAAAACTTCAGAAATAGGAGTAGCCAAGTTTTGATAAGTAGCAACCCTGCCAGAAGCTTACTGAGGTGAGGCCATGGCTGTGCTTGTCTTCTTATTTATGTATCCTGTTACCTACTAGGAATTCATTTGCACAATTACTGTGATCCAGTGGTGGCAATTTCCTAGGAACCACTTATATTTCTGAGCTGCCTGTGAGTAGAAATGACCTTGAAGGCCTTTGCTAGTACAATTTTCTCACTAGATTTCTGCTCACTTTTCAAGACACATCCATCCATCTTAGCTGATGGCCTCAAGAGTAAAGTCTTAACTCTCATATTATGATGTGAAGCCAGATCTATTTTATAAAGTCTGAGTATGTTCCAAACTTTTTACTCACTATTATAGTACTTAAATATTTAAAATGTTTAGATGTTTTTACAAATATTTTTGGTGGAATAGTATAAGCTACCTGGGCAAATATTCTGAAAATCTTCTACTGTTCATATTTACTTTGTCAGTATAGTGAAGCATAATTTTATTATGCTTGTAAACTTGCAATGTTATGATTTGTATAGGTAGAATATAGTTTTTGAAAATAATAGTAATGTTATATATTATACTTTTCTAGTACAACTAGCACAATTACTAGTATAATTCAATGTGCTTCATTGAATTTGTAGAAAAATCAAAGATTTTACCCTCTGTGATGTTTAAAAATATATATCTCTTTTGTAGTCAGTTATTATAATAGTTCTTGGCACTTTCCTTGAACACTGTACTAAGATAATAGTAACAGCAATGTTAATAATAAGTATCTATCGATCTCACCATATGCCAGGCACTAATATCATCATTTTTCATATTTACTAATTCATTACTATCAACCCTGTAAGGTAAATAATATTCTCATTTTACACATGAGAAAACTGAGACACAATAGATTTTGTGACTTGCCCAAGTTAGTAAAAGGAGCAGGGTACAGTCCTTGGCTGTCAGGACCCAGATTCTGCCATTTACTCACCACCGTATTGCTTCTCTGTTTGAAAATAAAAGCTCAACTCTGCTTTGGACATTATCAAAATTTTATGACTTGAAAGCACTTTCTGATTTCTGTATTTCTAAAATGTGAGCCAGTCACAATCTTCTGGACCAGAGTTAGAGATTTAACATGCCAAGATAATCTGAGAATACGTATAGTTGTGAAATGTTTAAATCCATAAATGATAAAATTGCATGTTTAATTTGATTGAAAATTCAGTGAAAACAGAAAGATTACAAAGAAAACATCCTCCAGGATTAGCATTTTGGTCTATATTTATGCAGAAAAAATTCTAATTATGTATCTATATGCATTGCTTTCCTTATTTAAGTGAATCTATTGTAAATTATATTTGCCATAACACAGTATCAAAATGTGCTGATAGAAAATAATACCAATTTTGTGACTCCCAGTGGCGCAGAAGGTTGAGCATTGCGCTGTGAAGCTGTCTGCAGCCTCTGCAGCTTGGGTTTGATTCCCGCCCAGCCAGGGAGAAATCCACATGGCTGGGCAGACCTCTCTTGCTTCGCCCACTTCTCCCCTCAGCAGTGTCTTTGGTCCATCTGCCTGTTCTGCTCCCACTCTCTTGCCTGTACCCCAGTTCTTGTATAAATAAATGAATCTTAAAAAATACTAATTTTAACACATGTAATTAGAAATAATATCTGATTAAAAGTTGTCTATAACTTAAATGTTAATAAAATAGATAGCAACATTTTTGAACCAAAGTCAGAAGTAATATATATATATATTATATATATATTTGTAATATATATATATATATATTTGTAAAGAGGAGCTTCTTAAATTTAGATTCAAATTTGTAAGTCATGATTACTTATTAGAAGTGCAGTGAAGTGCAAATAAGATGAATTATTTATAGTGAGTGTCAACACAGTTAATGAAAATGTCTGAAGCAAAGTGTTTAAATCATAACTAATACGGCTGGATGCATGGACTTCACCTGTGCTTTAGAAAATGAATATAAACTATCGTCTGCAATGTATCCCGGGACTGTTGCTCTGCAGAAGATGAGGTCTGGCCATGCTGTATCTCCTGGGTGTCTGGAATGTGGATGTCTGTGGGCTATCCCCCAAGAGGCACTGGCAGTTATTGCTCTCTGATCCTCTGCTTAGCGTCATTTGGCTATTGACCTGTGTGTATACAAAAACCAACTACATCTAGTTGGAGGGTTAGGGGGGGCTTCAAGTTGCTTGGTTTTGTAAAGCAGTCAATATAATATTTTATTCCTTGTATGTGTTCTCAAAATAAAATGCAAAGGATCAACTTTAAATAGAAAACTATGAACAATAATGGGTTATAATGATAGAAAAATAATAGGAAATCTTTAGATTCAAGCAGGAGCCTGCCTCCTAGACTGAGGGAAAATTTAAATTTGTCTCTCTGTCACTCTGTCTGTGTGTATATATGCATTATTAGCTCGTACACTGCTGTTTTTATTGAAACTATGTCTAAAAGCAAATTCCATTTGTACCTTCACTTGATAGATGTGGTCGTATAGCAGCACAGAAATCACTATCAGAGCTCAGTGAAAATATTTATCATTATTTATAACAAGCACATTTTCACTGATGTTCTTCATTTCATGTGATATTTATGGGAGAATGTCATAAGTTATATCTATATATGATTACTCACTTATTATATGTACATATATCATCAATATCATATGAACATGAAATATGTCCTATTTCTAATAGGTAGCTGTGAAAGTCTAATACATTTTTGTAGCATGCTATCTATTCTATTACTTGTAGTTTTCCTTAAAATGGACTGTATAAGCCTATTTTAAAATGGTCATTCTAGGAGAGAACAGAAAACTGCATTTTTTTCTCTCTTCCCCTCAGTGCTAATTGCTTGGAGTAAATAAATGATTATTCATTTTGCTATATTTTATAATATTTATTTTTTAACCTTTCCATCTTGAAAATTATACAGATGAAATTCTCAAATAAAAAATGTGCTGGAAAAAGAGAGTAAAAGGGAATAAAAATCACATGGGAACAAATATTGTTTGAGTATCTGCCAAGTAACATGTACACACTACTGACAGTCACATGCCTTGTCATTTAATTTTTATAACAGGTCTATGATGTAGGGCTAATATACCTTTTTTTGAAGGCCGGAAAGTTAAATGTACAGTTCCATACCTAACACTCAATAAACCTAGGTGTCAAATTCCAGCCCTCACTGAAATAATTGTAACAATACTAATTTACTGATAGTCATCATATTTTTAAGGTGCAAAATTCAGTTAAGTTTATATAGAAAAGTACCTTACTCGTCATTCTCATTGATGCAATGATTTAGCTGGGAAAGTGTTTTCTAGGAAACCCAGCTCTCCATCAGTTAAGTTTTCACTGCATCTGATCCACAGTGTTAAAGAGTTTATGAATAAGACTTGTCATAAAATGAATTGGATCAACTATTTGAGATTGATTGAGAGTTTTGATTCACAAGAGACTGTTATATATAACACAATTCTGAGTTATTCATTCACTAGTAAAAACACAACTATCAAAACTACCAGAAACCTGATGTCTATTATTTAGTACATATTAAGCTCATAGGCAAATCTATAAATTGTAATTAAAAAAAATTTAAAGATTTATTTATTCATTTATACAAGCACTGGGTACGTTCAGAAGTGTGGGAGGATGAGAGGATTCACCAGAGCCAGAGCAGGGAGCAGAACAGGCAGACCGATGAAGTACACTGCTGAGGGAGCAGCGGACGCCACAGGAGAGGTCTGTGTGCCATGAGGGACCCTCGCCAGCGGTCGGGGATCAAACTGGTGCTGCAGAGGCTGCGGGCAGCTTCGCAGCCCAGTGCTCAACCGCTGTGCCACCGGGGAGGCCCATGATTATTTTTTTTATGATAATAAAGTCAATGATAATAAGGAGAACAGCTATGGTGGTCTAGGCATTAGGCTAAGATGTTTATATAGATTATTTCATTTAATCCCCACAATGCTATTAACTATTCTATAGATAAGGAGTGAGGATGATGAATGAAAGGTTCAGAGAGTTTATGTAACTGCCACATATGCATTGCTTGTAAGGAATAAAGTCAGAATTTAAGCATAAATCTATCGAACTTCAGAGAAAAAGATGTTTATCATGAAACCATGCTGATTACCAAACATGCCATTTGAGGACAAGGAGTGTCCTAGCAACATTAATAGCAAACAAAAAAAAAGTGCCTACTTTATACTCCATATTTTATTTTATTTTATAAGATTTATTTATTTATTTATACAAGCACTGGGTACAGTCAGAAGGCGGGAGGAAGGCGAGAGAATTCACCAGAGCCAGAGCGGGGAGCAGAGCAGGCAGAAGGATCGAAGTACACTGCTGAGGGGAGCAGCGGGCGGCAGGAGAGGTCTGCGCGCCATGTGGGACCCTCCTCTGGTGGCCGGGGAGCAGCCGGGGATCGAACCGGCGCTGCAGAGGCTGCGGGCAGCTTCGCAACCCAGCGCTCAACCGCTGCGCCACCGGGGAGGCCCTACTCCATATTTTAAAGTTATACTCTACATCACTCACTAATTGTCATACAATCCTGTAATGTAGACATCTTCATCATTATTTTATAGAAAAGGAAACAGAAGCTCAAATATGAAATAATTTCTTTAAGCCATGTAGCTACTATATAGTAAGACTGAAAAGGACTTTATCTGACTTTAAATTTTGCAGTCATCTTCTTGCTCATGCTGTCACTCCAAGCCAGTTACAAGTGACAGAAATAACAGCACTCATCATATGCCAGGCATGTGCTACTACTGTATGTCTATTTGCACGAAATTATGTAATCTTTTAACAACCCTACAGTTTGAATTCACACAACTAATTAATGGTATACAGGTAATATCAACCAGGAAGTCTGGCCCCACAGTCCTACACTGTACTGCTGCTGAATAGATCTTTACAAAAATATATATTTATTTATTTCTTGCATACAAGAACTGGGGTACAGGCCAGATGTATAGGGGGTGAAAGGATTCAGCAGAGACAGAGTGGAGAGCAGAAGAGGCAGACTGACCGAAACACACTGCTGAAGGGAGCAGCAGGGAGACAGGAGAGGTCTACTGCACCATATGTGTAGCTCCCTGGCCAGCTGGGGATTAAACTCTTGCTGCAGAGGCTGCAGATAGCTTAACAGTGCTGTGCTTAACACTTTGTACCACCAGGGAGGCCCTGAATAGATCTTAATAACAAATGGCAACCAGCTTTAGTATTTATGCATTCAGGTTTTTTCTGGAAATGTTTTATAGATGGGCAGCAAAATGCCTTTCCCCTACAGGGATGGACAGAGAAAAATATATTTTCTCTGGAGCAGAGAGAACTATAATTCTATAGAGTCAGATCATTTTTATTGTTGTTGCTGTTATTGTTAAAATAGTTTTAGGGGCCTCCCAGGTGGCGCAGTGGTTGAGCGCTGGGTTGCGAAGCTGCCTGCGGCCTTTGCGGCGCCAGTTCGATCCCCGGCTGCTCCCCGGCCACCGGAGGAGGGTCCCACATGGCGCGCAGACCTCTCCTGCCGCCCGCTGCTCCCCTCAGCAGTGTACTTCGGTCCTTCTGCCTGTTGTGCTCCCTGCTCTGGCTCTGGTGAATTCTCTCACCCTCCCGGCTTCTGACTGTACCCAGTGCATGTATAAACCAAACAAACAAACAAACAAATAGATAGATAAATAAATAAGACATGCCTCTAGAAAATTAAAAAAAAAATAGTTTTAGTCCAGATAGTATATAATAGAGATGTTTGGATTAAAGCTTGAATAGCTACCTGAGACATTATTCCAATCAATTTGGCAGAACCAGAAAAAAAGAATCATTACACAGAGTCAGAAACTGATAGATGTTAAAAATCCACATTTCAGAGCATTTAAAGAATGTATAAGAGCTTATATATTAATAAAGTGAAGATACTTCCAAAAGTAAAGGAAATTGTCAAAAATGGACTTTGGACCATGGAATCACAGATGGTGATGCTAAGAAAGTTTGGGATATTTTAAAAGGTTGGTGAAATTGCTCAAGGGCTTGCTGATGAACATGGGAATATGTAAAATGATGGAAGTAGTCGATAAAAGCAGGAACAATAGAGACATCTAAGAAAATTGCTTGTGAGTTTAAAACAAAAATGGAATTGATAAAATATCTGAAGGAAGCATAAAGGAATCCCAAAAGTTGGGATTAAATCAAGAATAATGATTAAAAAGAGGAAGGTCTGCTGCTTGGGGCTGAAGGTGACACATTGACGGATGAGTAAGAGAAAGCCACCCTATTCTAGTCCATTGAATTTTACTCTTTGGGAAAGAGAATAACTTTCACTGTAGAAAGTAAATGAAATTCATGTATAAGAAAATGCACCTATCAACTTTGATTACACTACAGTATTGTGAGGATTTGTGCAATCCACATTGCTGAATTATCACTGTTTTGTTCCTTTTATTGAATAAATACACATATATCCCAAGCACTGAACAAATGCTTTGCATTTGTCAACTCAGTTGCTCCTTAATAGCTGCACAAGTTTGGTGATCTTTCCACTTACAGAAAACAAAAAATAGACATTAAAATCTAGGGAGGTATCTTCAGTTCCTAAGATTTACCTGTTCAATGAATCATACCATTTGTTTTAAACAATAAGTTTATTTGGCACAATTTGTTCTTGAACACACATTGTTCTAAGGATTCTTAATTACTGTTCATAATCTAATATCCAGTAATCATTTGAATAATCTTGTGCTATTTAGACATCAAACTTACCAATTATTGAAGCATACAGGGCGTTATAGTTATCAAATCTTCAGTTGATGTGAAGTTAAAAGTAACAGAATCTTCAGGCTACAAAAAAGACTGAATGTAGATGAAACATACCATAGAGAGGAAAAAAATGATTTTTATGGATAAGTTTGCATTACAGGTTCAGATAGATTAGAGAAGGCGGAGTGTCTCCTAAGGATCAAGATTATACTATACCTATCTCTGTATCACAGTTTTCTTATACAATTATAAGAATGATTTATATTTCAAAAGACTCCAAAAAGAAGAACAACAAAATGTGATCTCACAATATACTCAAATCAGTTTAGAGTCCACTTTATATACTCTCTTGAGATAGCTCATCTCTCTATACATGTTAATAAAGGCCCATAGCATGGCATTAGATTTACTGTGCTTAAGAAGCAAATGCCAGGGCCTCCCCCATGCCTCAGCAGGTTAAGCACTGTACTGTGAAGCTGTCTGCATCCTCTGTAGTGCGGATTCGATTTCTGGCAAGCCAGAGAGAAACCCACATGATGGGGCAGACCTCTCCTGCTTCACCCGCTGCTCCCCTCAGCAGTGACTTTGGTCCATCTGCCTACATTGCTCCTGCTCTATCTCTGGTGAATTCTCTTACTCTCCACCACCTCTGGCCTGTACCCCAGTTCTTGTATAAATATTTTTTTTTTTAAAGAAGCAAATTCCTTCTAGCTATCTACCCAGTTACCTCTTGGGGGTGTAGGAGTTGAATTTACTTTAAAATTTATGAACAAATATTTTCTTCATCTATAATACTATTATTTACCAATCAGAAAAAGCTAGGTTATAGCCAATACCCAACACAACAATATCTTGTCACAACAAAGGGTTATTTCTTGTTCACGCTCTATGAGTATAGTCTGGGGAAAGCGGTCACTGCTCCCTGTTATCAATATTCTTATTCTTGGATCTAGACTGTTTCAGGTATTTTTGCTACGTAACAAACTATCATAATATTTAGAGGCTTAACACAACATTCATTTTATTATCTCTTATGGTTCTTTTGGTTGAATTGATTCAACGGCGGAACCTCCCATCCACTTGGTATCTTTGGGACTGCGGCATCTGCTGCACAGATTTGACTGTATTGTTCAATGTGGGTCACTCTTATAGCTGGCAACTGATGCTGAGCACTGGTAGCGATCAGATGATCTGCACAATCTATACATACTTTGTTAATGTACCTGGGTTTCTCCAGTATGGTACCAGGGTTCCTAGAGGTCATGTCCCAAGAGCAAATATTCCAAAAGGGAGGAAATAGAAGAGAGGAAATATTATTCCTGAAATTGGTATGGTACCCTTTCTACTACATGCAGTGAGTTAAACTTACGATTCATGGAGTAAAAAACTAAACTCTCTACCTCTTAATCAAGAGAGGTAAAATATTAAATATAAAAGTTATATTTATTTTCTTTTAACTATTTGAAACAAGTGGTTTTTATTTTAAATAAATATGAAGATCCTAACTTTATTATTTGTCAAAATTTACTTATTCAAATACCATTTACTGAATATCCAACTCTTTCTCGCATTGTATATTCAAATATTTTTGTGATTATGCTTTTTATTTCATTGCTCTGTTATGACATGAATAGATCAGCTTTTTATATACAACCTTTTGATTACTTTAATTACAACAAAATAATATAAAGTATGATTTTTTTTTCTTTTGGAAGTATTTTATCATACATTTTTTAATTCTGGAATTAGATTTATTTAATGATGTCCACAACAACTAAAATATATCATCTTAGGGTAATTTCATTGAACTTGCATCAAGTGTTTATACTAACTTTGGTGAAAAATGCATCTCCAAAGTATTTTTTCCTCTAATTTAGAAGGGATAAAAAAAGACTTATATTCACAATAGGAAATAACTTAAATTCCCATTTAAAAATTTGTGTAGGGCCTCCCTGCTAGTGCAGTGGTTGAGCGCTAGGTTGCGAAGTTGCCCACAGCCTCTGCAGGGCCGGTTCAATCCCCGGCTGCTCCCCGGCCACCGGAGGAGGGTCCCACAAGGCGCGCAGACCTCTCCTGCCGCCCGCTGCTCCCTTCAGCAGTGTATTTCGGTCCTTCTGCCTCCTCTGCTCCCCGCTCTGGCTCTGGTGAATTCTCTCACCCTCCTGTGCTTCTGACTGTACCCAGTGCTTGTATAAATAAATAAACAAACAAACAAACAAACAAATAAATAAATAAATAAATATTTAAAATAAAATAAAATAAAATAAAAATTTGACTAAATATCAGGTGATTACATTCATTTGTGGAACATAAAGAAACAAAGCAAAAACACAGACCAAAACAAATCAAAATAAATCTTGGAACCCAACTGCAGATCTGAGGTTACCAAAGGGAACAGGGATGTGAGTAAAGGAAGTATGGAGTCCAATGGACTATGGCGGAGAACTGTAATTTGGTGATAGGTGTGATTTGATAACAAACATCTGTTGAACTGTGACCCTGTACTCCTAAAATGCATACAGTGTTATAAACCAAAATTATCTCAATTAAAATTACAGTGCTCTTTTCTTCCTTCATTTAATATTTTGTTATCATCTCATTATTTTTTATACTTCTGATATTGCCTTAATATTTATCACCGCAATCAAGGTTTGTGTTCTTTTGGTTTTACTTTTTTTTTTAAAAGATGTATTTATTTATTTATACAAGAACCCGGGTACAGGCCAGATTCACAGGAGGGTGAGAGGATTCAACAGAGACAGAGTGGGGAACAGAACAGGCAGACTGACGAAATACACAGCTGAGGGGAGCAGCAGGCACGACAGGAGAGGTCTGCTGCGCCATGTGGGGCCCTCACTGGCCGGCCGGGATGGAACCATCACCACAGAGGCTATGGACAGCTTCACAGCACGGCGTTCAACGCTTGTGCCACCAGGGGAGGCCTGGTTTTACTTTTTATGTAGAAAAACTTGAAACATTTCTCATGGAGCAAGTCTTGTAGTGGTAAACTCCATTAATTTTTACTGGTCTGTGAAAGTCTTTATTTCTCCACAGTATTTGAAAGATAATGTTGTGGGATAGAATATTATTGACTGGAAGTTTTTATCTTTTGGTCTTGTAAATATGTCATTCCTTTTTCTTCTATCCTTGAGCATATCTGATGAGAAATGTGATTAAAGTCTGACTTAGGTGCCTTTGTATATTACATTCTTTAATCCCATAATCCCATAATATTCTGTTGTTGTTGACTTTTGATATTTTAACAATAATGTGACTTGGTGAAGGTCATTTTGCATTTAGAAATTTGGTTTGATTGCCTTCTGGGACTTCCATATTCAACTCTTTCTTTAGGTTTTGAAAATTTTCAGCTATTTCTATTCAAAGGATATCTGCTCTCTTCTCTCTATTTTTGTATCTGCAATTACCCTTAAATTTCCTCTACTAGTAGACTCTGAAATTTCTTGTAGAGTTTTTTTTTTTTTTCATTTTTTTCTAAATTTCATTTTTCTTCTACCTAAGTCTTTCTTCTGCCAGCTTATGGCTACTTAATATATTTTCCATATTTGTTCACATTTCAGTCAATGTTTCTTTTTTTAATATCTTCAATCTCTTTAGAGAAGAACATTTTATGTTCTTGGATTTCTTCCTTTTTTCTAAGCTCCTGGACCAAACATTCTATATTTATCTGTTAGGATGATAGAGTCTTTAAAGAATTATAATTCTAAAATCTTTATCTAGTAGGTCCTCAAATCTTGTGTCCATTATTGGTTCTCTGATATTATATTTTTTCTCTTTCAGCTTCTCCATCTTGTGTTCAAATCACCCTTGTCTCCTAGGCATGCATGCTGCTTTATTTGCCTTTTCCACTTGGAGTGCTCTGTTTTAAATTCTGTTTATCTTCTTTGCTTAAGTTGGTAGGTGAGGGAATGTGGGGATGCTGGAGTACAAAGACTTAGCATTAGTCTTGTAAGAAAGGGAGAGGGTTATTTTTTCTATCCTTGCTCAGCAAAGCAAATACTGTTTACTGCTTTACAGAATCCAAATTCAACTGGCCTACCTCCTTGCCACTTCTTTCTATGGTCGGGGCATGTGGTCCCATGACATACCTCACTCTCATTTCCCAGAAAGGGGGCCTGCCCCCTGCATTGCTAACACCCAGTTTCCTGCAAGTTAATCAATAGTATTAATACCCACGTGCAAGAAAGGGAGGTTTGCACTACCCCCTCACTGAAAATAATTCTTTGCCCTTTGTGTGTGCACCCACACAGATTGTTTGACTGACTGGTGTGACCACTTCATACCTGAATAGAATTATCTTTACCTCCTCCTGTTCTGCTCCAACAATGAGCCTCTAACTTCAGAGCATAATACCTGTGGTTCATGTTCCAGTTGCTAGCACTGAACAGGCGCAGGTTTCTGAGAACAAAATTCAGTTTTTCTGTAGTTGAATTTAGGACTTCCCTATTACAGTTTATCAGAACTCCCTATTTTGCCATGTTGTCAGTAAAGTCCCTTCTAACTTTTCTTATAAAACTTTAAGTGATTATTTTTTCAACATTAAATATGAGTATCAAAATGGACTCATCTGTCTTGTCCTTATTTTATTAAAACTTATGTTGACATAAAACAACTGGTTATTGGAAATGTGTACCTTTCAGTAAGTCAATAAGTTGTACTTGAACTTTATATTGAAATTTTAAGCAAAGATTAGGTTGCATTGCATCAAATTCTATTGGGATTTACTCAGGTCAGTTTTTCCCCTTTGATCTAGTCATGAAAGATTATTTTGGATATATAAGATTTAATTACTATGCTATTGTAAAAGACAATAAATAATGTATTTAATATACTACTAATTAACATGGTAATTTTATATAATAGGGATTTTCTTTTTTGTGCTTTTGGGTCATATTTCAATATCTGGTTTATATAGACTATATTTAACAGTTGGGAAGGCTGGGCCTTCCTGGTGGTACAGTGGGTTGAAGGCAGCACTATGAAGCTGTCCACAGCCTCTGCAGCATGTGTTCGATTCCTGGTCAGCCACGGAGATACCCACATGTCGCAGTAGACCTCTCCTGCCTCGCTCGCTGTTCCTCTCAGCAGTGTATTGTGGTCCTTCTGCCTGTTCTGCTCCCTGCTCTATCTTTGGTGAATCCTATCCCCCCCCCACATTCTTATATAAATAAAAATAAATCTTAAAAAAAAAAAACAATTGGGAAGCCCAATAGTTGCTATCACCATGATAACGTTGTGTATATATATATATATATATAAAAAATCCCTAAATTAGTGCTTTCTTAGGAGAGAGGGAAAATTTCTCCTCATGACTTTAGTTTTCTCTTGGACTGGTCAGGCAACAGGCAAACAAATTAACATCAGACAGATTATAAGAGAAAAAAAAATAATGACATATGTATAGAAAATATAATAGCTGTAAATTCTTCCAACTTACAATTTCAATTATGAGTTAAGAAATGGATAAAGATATGTCACTTCAAAGAGAGAAGAAGGTGACTCATATGACAAAAAACAGATGATCTATAACAAGATGTTTGCTCTGGCATATAGATAGGTTTCTGTGATAGAAAGGTTATATCTGGAAATAACTCTGAATCTGAGTCATTATCTCCAGTCTTCATTCTTCTGGATAATTAAACAGGCAATAATGATTTTATGAATGTATTTATGTGTGCATTTAGAATCTTAAAGGCACTCTATGGATGTTAGCTGAAAATTTTCCACATGCTAAGAAAATGCATCTTAGAAGGTATGGTCTGTACATCTTGAGGAGACCAGTCTCAACATTTTAAGGAGGACTATTCTTCAGCTTAAAACCACTTCTAGTATTTCTCATGAATATATGAGTTTGTTGGTTGATTCTACAGACGTGACGTCGTTTCACTTATCTCAGCTTGGTCATCACATGGGGTAGCCGGAAGACCACCTGAGAGAGAGTCGATGTAAGATATCTTCATCTGGGATAACTCATTTTTCTTTCATATACTTCTCACATATCTTAGGCAATTTTACCCAGGCTTTTTTTTTTTTTCATTATGGCAGCAGTAATCCAAGAAAAATGTTTAACCGTACTTGTAACTTTTAAGCGCTGTTAGTTAAGTTTACTATTTTTAACAGTTTGAGGAATCTCCACACAGTTTTCCATAGTGGTTGGACCAGTATGCACAGTGATTCCACTCCTAGGTATTTACCCAAAGGACAAAGAAACGGTAATTCCAAAGGGCACCTGCACTCCTATATTTATAGCAGCACTGTTTACAATAGCTGAGCTATGGAAACAACCCAAATGCCCCAAAATAGATGACTGGATCAAGAAGATGTGGTACATATACACAATGGAATATTACTCAGCAATCAAAAAAGATAAACTCATGCAGTTTGCAGCAACATGGATGGAGCTGGAATGGATCATGGACAGTGACATAAGTCAGAAAGAAAAAGAAAAATACTCATAGCAGGAATTTAGAATACCTAAATGAGGGATTAGAAAAAGACTAATTATAATAAAGTAAAAATCAAAATCAACAAGCAACTATAAACTAAAGACACACTACTGGGGGGGAGGAGGGAGTAGGATCAAAACAAGGGGGGGTGGGAATTACGGGGACTATAGCCAAGATGAAAATGCATACATTGTGCAAAAATGAAAAATGATGTAAAAATGTAATAATTAAAAAATAATAAAAAAATAAAAATTACTATTTTTGTTTTGACTAAGCAAATGACAGAATCCAGAGTCAGTGTGGGAAGACACTACCAAGGAGAATAAATAGGTACAGAGAGATGTGTAAAACTGGATCCAATAACATAATCAAATCACCACAGAAATTATTACCTTTCTCCTTTTCTCTGCAATTTTAAAATACTATATATAAGGATTATCTGTCCCAAGAGAAGAACTTAAGTCTTCTTGAAATAGTCTTGACGATGTAAACCTTTAAAAATATAATTGTTTTCATGAATACTTTAAAATTCATTAGCAGAACTTTATTCTTAGACATTTTAATGGGAAAAAAAAGACTTCGTGATAGTCATGATAATTTCATACCTAAAGTTTTTACTTTGTGTGTTTGTGCTCCTTCTCTGTTCTTAAATGGTCTTAGAAGAAACAGTTTCATTCATTCTTACCAATGATTTAAAAGACCATTTCTTAGGTTCTTTGTACTAGTTTTACTGTGTGCCTCCTTCGTTCTTTATGTTACAAAACATTTATTTTGTTACTCTTTACACTTCTTCAGTGAAATGCATAGTTCATCTATTTTAATTTTGTTATGTTTAATAATGATGCATTCTTGGATATTCATTTGAGATCTGTTTGCCTTTAGTCTCTAAATTTTGAACTGACATGCAAATATTTCTGTTTACTAATTATGTAAGATATGTTTTTATATCATTGATTATTTGGTAGAGACCTTTATTTACATCTTCTTTTAGTCATTAAAAAACATATCTGTCATTAATGTGTATTGCTATTGCATTTTTGCCAAAAAATGTGAACATCCTACTTTTTTTTATTTTGTAACTAGTTTATAATTTCAAAATATTTGTTATTGTTTTGATTTACTAAATTAAATTCAATATCCCATGCATGCTTAAAAATATGTTGTAGTCAATGTAGGGTATACGAGTTTTTTTAGAATTACTATTTAAATGATATTAATGATAATGTTAAACTTTTTCATGTATTTGCTTTTTACCTGCATATCAGTTATAGACAACTAAGTAGAGTTTAAATTTTTCTGCCTCATATACAATTCTATCTCAACCTCTTTGGTATATTATTCTTTGCACACAGTTGTTTCTCTTCATACTTCTCAAATTTTGCATCATATATCCATGCTATCTTTTTGAGAGTATAAAATTTCATCAACTGTATATTTGTAGCATTTTCCCATATTTTATAGTTCTACAAATTCTACATTACCTGAATAACTATTCCTATACTAGCTTCTCTTTTGCAATTTTTAGTAATAATAATATTTAATGTTTATTGCAGGACATATCCAGTATTAAATTGTTCACGTGGAAAGAGTGATTGTTACCTCATTTACAGAGGTATATGCTAAAATGTAAGGAATTGATGGTCAAAATTGTTCGAAGTCACAAAGTGAGTAAGGATCACAGCTACAATTGGAATCCAGGGGCTTCCCAGGTGGTGCAGGGATTAAAGACAGTGCTATCAGGCTATTGCCAGCCACTGCAGCACAAGTTCAAACCTTGGCCAGCCAGGGAACTACCTACATGGGACAGCAGGCCTCTCCTTCCTCTCCAGCTGCTCCCCTCTGCAGTGTATTTCAGTCAGTTTGCCTGTTCTGCTTCCCACTGTCTGGTGAATCCTCTCACTCCCCTGCACCTCTGGTTTACACCCCTGTTCTGGTACGCATAAATAAATAAATCTTAAAAAAAATTGAATCCAAGCTACTGCCTTTAAACAGAGATTTTTAGAAACTATATTCAATAGTGTGTTTTTTTTCTTTTTATATGCTATTTTATTTATTTTTTAAAGATTTATTTATTTATGCATACAAGAATTGGGGTACAGGCCAGAAGTGCCAAGTTGGGGGGTGTTGAGAGGATTCACCAGAGACAGAGTGGGGAGCAGAACAGGCAGATGTACTGAAATACACTGCTGAGGGGAGCAGCGGGCAAGCCAGGAGAGTTCTGCCCTATGTGGGTAGCTCCCTGGTAGGCCAGGGATTGAACTCCTGCTGCAGAGCCCGCAGATAGCTTCACAGTGTTGTGCTTAACCCCTTGTGCCACCAGGGAGGCCTCTTACATGCTATTTAAATGCCTTTTGTATACTCCCAACCCAGTACCAGATAAAAAACCCAAATGCCCCTACCATTGCACCCTGAAGTTGTATTTCTTCACTACTCAGCACTTCTCCAAATTAGGTGCTTAGGAAGAAATCACATCTAAGCAGGAAAACATCTCTCTTTCTTTATTTTGTCTTCTTGGGGTTGTAAAAGTTCTTGTATTTCTTTTACTTATTCATTTTCTATTTTGGTTACTAGAGTCTTAAGCATCATGGAAATGCTAGAAATCTGGAGTGACAAGGGCAACTATGTCTCTGAAGATTCAACTTCACTTTTTAAAAATTGTTGTACATGTGACTTTTTCCCATTATAATTTTCTAATGACAATGTACTCTTGGCACATTTCAACATAATTCCTTGGAAAATAAACAGGGCGCATTCTGGGGGAAAAATTCCAGTGTTGTGGAACAGTGAGAAATTCTGTCTAGTGATGAAATCCCTAACCTTAGCAAAAGATATTTCAGAGGAATTAAAGTATGTGGCAAAAATTAAGTACCTTTATTTCCTTTAACTTCACTATGCATTTTTATGGTTGCTTCAAATCAATGAGTGAGTCCACTTAATGATATTTCTCCTTTTTTACAATAAGGTGATTGCTAATGATCATCTCTAGAAATTCTACTTAATTCTTTTTAATGAATCATCTTTGCTTGACATTCATATATTCTTGAACTTGGTACACTTTTTCCATCGAAACTGTCATATTTGCATCTGGATCATTGGTTAGTTTATCTACTAACAGCTGGTTTTTTTTTTCTGTTTTTTTAATTGCACATTGTTACATGTGAATGTATGTTCAGCATTATTTAAATGCAATAAAGATTGAGGTAAATAGTATGTATTCCTGGGAATGGTAATGCCTGTTCAGTTTGGTCTTTATTATGGAGTATTAAATCAATCAAATTGATATTTAATATTAATTTAGATTTTTGTTTATGCCATTCAAGTCACCAAGGATTGAAATTTCCCTATGAAATTTACGCTTTACTTGGGATTGGGTCAACAACAAAAATTTCTCATTATGATTCAACATTAGATTTTTCTTGGAAATTGTGCCTCAGTACGTGTATTTTTAGACTGTAGCCTTTCCTCAATGGTAGGGAGCTCTTACTTACTCATCACTTGTAGGTCTGGTTTTGGCCTTGAGACTGTAGAACAGTACGGCTTTGATGGTCCTATGTTCCACATGCCGAGGTGACACATAGCGGGAAAAGTCTGCTCAGCACATCTTGGAAAAAGCCTATCTGAATACTTTTGGAAGCTTATTCTCTGACTCTGATGCAAGTCCACAATTGGTATAGTCAATTTATTTTAAAAATTAGCAGAAATATTACTTACTTTGATGATAACTCTATGCTAATTCTAGGCACTGCCCCTGCTAAGTCAGTACTCCTATCCTACACAACTCAGTCCTTGGAGAAGCCTACCTTACCTTGTATTTCACATTAGAAGATGTTTTGTAATATTAGATCACTGATGGAGTTGAGATGAGTTATGGTTTTGTAGAGCACCCAACTTCTTCTCTTTTCAGGAACAGAGTAATGCTGTTTCCAGCTAATTACATCCTAATCAAAGCTGGAAATCTAATTAATTTCCATCAAAATACTTCTATTAATGTTATGTGCGATTTTTCTTCCTAATTCTTGTTTTGTCCTTACTGCCACATGCTTGCTTACAAGCCTATGATCTTTCTTACCTGTATTTTTTTTTTTTTTTGCAATGCAGGTTTTTGTCTTCATTTGTGAGTTGGAATTTACTTTTTTTTTTACTTTAGAATTTTTTTTTGAAGACTTATTTATTTATTTATACAAGCACTGGGTACAGTCAGAAGTGTGAGAGGGTGAGAGAATTCACCAGAGTCAGAGCGGAGAGCAGAGCAAGCAGACTGATGAAGTACACTGCTGAGGGGAGCAGCGGGCAGCAGGAGAGGTCTGCATGCCATGTGGGACCCTTACCCGGTGGCCGGGGATCGAACCAGCACTGCAGAGGCTGAGGGCAGCTTCACAACCCAGCGCTCAACCTCTGCACCACTGGGGAGGCCTGGAATCTACAAATATTTTAAAAAATTATTTAATGAATATACTTAAGTGTACTTGATATATATTGAAATTAATATAACTTAGTTACAAGATCTAATATGGAAACAATAATTTTGTCTTTCTTCATGCATGAAAATTTTACCCTTTATTTTCTCTTCAATTCATCACTTTCAATCTATTTTTGGAAGGAAACATTAGTTGATATATAATAATTCTAAATATATAAATGTGGAGGGTGCTATTGGACAAGACAACTCATTATGTTAGGGGGAAAGGATGTCCTAAAGCTAATTCCATACAGGCTTTGTGAACTCCACCCCCACTCCAGACCAAAGCCAGACACTGGGAACTCCAAATCCCATCACCACCAAAGGGAAGGTTGCTGGAAACTGAGGGTGGAGTTAAGCAGCCAGGTTTGGTATAAAACCAGACACGTGGGCTTTGGGGGATTCCCTTTATGGTTCTCTGCCAGCTCGCAGAGGCACTGCGAGCTCTGAGAGTGCCTTTGGGTTTCCAGGTCGGTGGATCGGGTAGGACGCATTAAAGACTTTATTTCCCTATTTTCTCCCTGAGTTGTACATTTCCTCAATTCCCTTTCCCTTGCAAATAAACATTTTATACCTTTTGTGTGTGCCTGTAGTGGAGTATTAATAAGTCCCTTTTAAGTGAGCGGGTGAGGACCCAAAGCCAGGCAACCCGTTTTATATCGGGGCTGCTCTGTAACAATTAGAAAGTATTCTGTAAAAGAGGCTTTTGTTAAAGAAGACTATCTGCAAGAGGAAAAGCATTCTGAAGAAGTTTTTCTGTACCAGGAAACTTTGAAGTTCACAGAAGCTAAGTCAAATAGTCACACTAATTCTGAAATTAGGACATGCCATGGGAGCCCCTTACATTGGAGTATATAACAATGTTCTCTCAGGCCCCTATTCTCTGTCTCTGTTCACTGTTCTCTAAGGACTTTGGCTCCATTTTCTTGGAGTTCTTCTTTATTATTCGCCTTGGTTTTATCTGAAGAGAACAATGGAGACTCTCTAATTACAATTACTTGATTCATCTTGGTCTAGTCTTACCTCTGCCATAATAATATTGTTGTTCTGTAACCAGTGGCTAAAGCCAAAGGCTATTACTAGTGGTGTCCCCTGGAGGGGGTACTAGTGAAGATGGATAGCACCAGGGAAAATGCAAGCAAAGTTTCAGTGGCAGTAGAGACTTGATAAGAAATATAAAGGATTGCAGATGCAGTCACTAGGATTCAGTGCTCGGGATTCAACTTTTGGGATTTCAGCATTTTCGGATATTTGGTGATTCTGAGGTTAGCAATTTTTGCCCCAACCTTGCCCATCTTCCAGATGGTTGGTGCAGGCCTCTGAATGACATGGAGAGGCTTCTAGCAGCCAACCTCAGAGAGCTGCTGAAACTGTCCCTAGTTTTGCTGCTGTTACTGCGTGGAAGGGAAGGCAAAGACCCAGAGCCAGACTCTTTGTTGAGTTGTGTGGCTATTTTTAGGGTAGTCTGCTGTGGCAGCTGCTGTTTTGAGTGTTGCTTCTCCAGTGCTGTGCTGGGGCATCTTGGCAGCTCCTGTGAGCATCTCCCATTGTGTCTTTGGCTCTCTTCATGAGTTGCATCCTGGCCTATAGTCTGGCTTCTGCATACTCCACGTCCATAGTGGTGGGAAGATACCATCTTGTGAGCATTTGTGTTTAGGACTTTAAAGTACTGAACACTGCTTCAGGTGTGGTAAATGGTCATTTTTGGCCTCAGTAACTTTGTTTTTCCCTGGTTTGTTAAATAAATTCCATTATTGTTGTTCTATGAACCTGAGTCATCTTGCACTTGTGTATGTGGATGAAGAACTCAGACGGTGACCTATAAACTATTTGGGCAGTGTCCTTGGCCAGTTTCAGCTCCTGTTGCCCTGTTTCTGTTCTATATACCCTATTTTTTTAAGTTCCATCAGCTTTTCCAGGAATGTTTCCCTAAATTGCCCTTCTGTCATACTCATAACCCCACAAAGTCAATGTTTTTTTTTTTTTTTAATTTTCTGACATTAGCACAGTGGCCTTCTGTTCCTTCATTTTTAATTTTTATGGATTTTAATAGGAACATATTTTGAACTGTTGTTTTTGTACCTATTAGAACAGTTGGGGGGACTGGTACCACCAGCAAAGTGTAGTAGGTATAAAAGAGGACTAGGTAACAGGCAATAAAGGATCTCTCCAGTAGCCTAAAAAAATTGAACTTGTGAAGCATTTTTTTGGGTGAAGTGGCAGGCATTTAGGTTATTCTCAGCCTCGGGTAAGGGTGGCAGGTGTGTTGAGTCTTTCAGTATGGTCTTTAGCAGTAGCCACTTAGGTAAGACACTTCAGGTGCTCTGATGCAGTTCAAGCTATAGTTGTTCTGTTATGAGTCTCAAGTTCAAGACAATAGTCATTGCGCCACCCCCTCGGCCATTCTCCAGAATGCACCCTCCTTCCTGGGCGTCTGATCATTTGCTCCTTTCTCTAGTGTTGGTGTGTGCCAGACAAAAGCTATATGAGCCTCTGTATTGCAGCTGCTGCTCCCTTTTATGAGTTGAATGGCTCCATTATCACTGTAAAAAAAACTTTTTACTTTCCCTTCCAGTTGGGCTGATGCTGCTATTGTGTGTGTTGATAATCAGTTATTCCTTGAGGAGTTTTTGACTTTTTTTGCATTAGTTTAGAAGGCAGAAACTGGTGCTTTCATTCTGCTGCCTTCTTGCAGAACTCTGATAAATTTTTGTAAACTTATTTTTCTTAGCTTTATATAAAAAAATGCTTCCTAAACTATCTCCATCCCGCTATACTTTTATATTTACCATTTTTCAATTCTGGATTTGGATTCTTTTCATAGTCATTGCTGAATCCTCCTGCCAAAGGAAGAATAGAAAAAAGGAATATATATGGAATATATATATATGTATATATATTCGTTATAATTTGAGAATGGTTCACATTCCATTTTCTTATGAATAGCAATTTGGCATTCTTGGGATTTTACTAAAAATCTGAACACATATACATTTTTTTGAAATTTTGTTATAAGGAGAAGAAAACTGAAGAAACCTTTATTTAAATCTAAAACTAGCTTTATTTTTGTTTCTTTGCAGAATATCTGCTTTTATGCTGAGATACAAGGAGAAAAGTTTTTATAACTTAGGAACAAAAAAAGCACAAGATTAGATCTGAACATTTTTAATACAATTTTACCTGTGGCTTGGTGAAAAAAAATATATATACAACTATATTTATATATACTTTTCTTTCATTAGAAAAATTTTCTTCCATTGTTTCTTAAATTATTGAAGCTATGTTCATTGACCTACATTCTTCTGGAAAATTTAAATTACATTTAATTAGATTACATTTTTATCTCTACCAGTCATATTTCTCATTATTTTCTTTTGTCCTTTTTGCATTCTTAGAGAATTTTCAATTTCTCTATGTAAATGATTCAGTAATCATGACACATCATTTGTATTCACCTCCAATTTTACTTTTATTCTACAGTTGAAGTTTTTTCTTTTTTTTTCTGTTTTGTATTATTTTTTCATGTAATCTCATCCTTTTTATCTTTGCTTTCCTTTAAGCCTGCCCTCTCTTTTTGTATTTTACTCATATTTCACATAATTGTATATTGTTCAAAGGCTAAAGTAAGATCATATTATGAAATATTTATTTGATGTAGACAGAATATTTATGTTAGAGATATGCTACATCTGAGATGTCAGAGTTACATTCCCATTTCTTTAAGATACAATTGTTTTGTTTATTTGTTTACTTTCACACAGTCTTTGTTTTTGTTAATAGGTAAAGAAGGTGTAACTTCCCTAAATTCTATAGTCCATTTAATTATGGCCAACATTTCTTTCTCACATTTAAAGTTAACAATCAAGCTAGTATGCTCAACATTTAACCAAATGTTCCATAATGAAAATGCACTCGTCCTGTTTGGAGTGTTACCAAATTATGACAGAGCACTTACCACTACATGCTAAGACACCATTTAGTTTATACAATGTATTACTTAATAACCAAATCTTCCAAAATAAAAACCATTGTCATCTAACCCTTTCTCCGTCTTTAACTTTGGTATGATTTCTGCTTTGAGTAGCAGTCTCTCAATATTTTTCAGAAAGAGAGAACTCAGATAGTAGCAGGTAGAAATGCAAGACAATGACTCTGTTACTGAAGCAAGTTCTCAGATTGTTCAGGATGACTAACTGTTTTTCTAGCCCATATAGCCTTTACAGCTTGAAATTAGTTCTAATCAGCGTGTATATATTGATTATGTAAGGAGAATCAAAAAACATTTCTATTTTCCATGTGCTAACCTGTAAAAGGATATATATTATTATGTCCTAATGTTAGGAATGATCAAGGTATTATGTAATATAAAGATATCTGAGTATACTTATGGTTGCCTTCGACTAAACTGTCCTGTTCTGGTTATAAGTATGCAATATGAAATATAAAGATGAAGAATATGCTTTTAAACCTATTGTCAATGACAACGTAGTAAAGAAAAAAATATGAAAATTTATTCTATATTTTTGTCCTGATGTGACTTATGGGACCTATAATATTAATATATATATATATTAAAGCCATTTGGGGAATTTCTTTTTTTTTTAAAGATTTATTATATTTATATAACAACCGAGGTACAGGCCAGATGTGCGGGAGGGTGAGAGGATTCACCAGAGACAGATTGGGGAACAGAACATGCAGACTGACGAAATGCACTGCTGAGGGGAGCAGCAGGTGAGACAGGAGAGGTCTGCTGCACCATGTGGGATTCTCACTGGCTGGCCAGGATTGAACCTGCACAGCAGAGGCTGCGGACAGTTTCACAGTGTGGTGCTCAACCACCTACACCATCAGGGAGGCCCCATTTTGGGAATTTCTAAAACAAATATTTGAAGAAGTTGTATTGGAGGCAGCTGGTGTTTAATTAAATCTCAGATTCAGTCACTGTAAGTTAAATCCACCAATTCATGCCATTTACAAAGTTCAGCTACCTATTTACCTTCAGCTACCTAGTTACCTAAATTTAACTTTATTTTTTAAGATATATTTTATTTATTTATACATACAAGAACTGGGGTACACCAGAGATGCAAGAGGATAAGAGGATTCACTAGAGACAGAGTGGGAAGAACAGGTGGGTCTAGTGAAATACACTGTTGAGGGGAGCAGCAGGTGGGACAGGAGAGGTCTACTGCACCATGTGGATCAGCTCCCTGGCCAGGGATTGAACTTGTGTTGCAGTGGCTGCCAATAGCTTCATAGTGCTGAGACTTAACCCCTGTGCCACCAGGAAGTCCCCTCTTTGCCTTAACTTTACCTTAATACCCCTTTTCCCAATCTATAAAGCTCTTTATACAATGTTTTAAGCAAAATTATTTTAATTTATTTACTGTAATTAACTTTATTGATATAAATAAGAAGGTGCAAAATGGAAAATTATCTGAATATGCTCTCACAGGCTTGGTTTAAAATAACTGAGAAAGGGTTGCATAGCCATGAGGAATAAATAGAACAGGTTAATACAAAGCAAATTGTGCCATAAAAAAGCTGATTGAGTATTTGGTAGCTTTAAGACATTAATAAATACATAGAGTGTAGTAGATATAATGCATTTTTGACTTCCAGCAATGCATTAGATTTAATTCCATATAAAATTTGTTTGAAAAACTGATTTCAGTTGGCTTGGAAAACTGTTAAATATAAGCTTGTTGAATGGAATACAAACAAGAATGTTGATTAACATCAATGAATTAATGAATTAGTGAGATCTTCAGTTTAATGTCATAGTTGTGGGTCTTAAAATGAGTTATCACTAAATGCTTGATTATCTTTTGGAAAGAGAATAACATGCAATTGATTGAATTAGAGCAGAGAATTCATTTTTATTTTTATTTTTTATAGAGACTTCTTTTTTTAAATTTATTTTTTATTTATGTAATAGTTGGGGTACAGGCCAGAGGTGCCTAAGGATGAGAGGATTCACCAGAGATAGATCGGGGAACAGAACAGGCAGACAGACTGAAAGCACTGCTAAGGGGAGCAGCGGGAGTGACAGGAGAGGTTTGCCGCTCCATGCTGGAATCTTCCTGGCTGGCTGGGAATCGAATGCAGAGGCTGTGGGCAGCTTCATAGTGCTGTACTCAACCTGCTACGCCACGGGGGAGGCCCTAAAGCAGAGAATTTATGAGGAAACACCAATGATAATAGAATAATGATATAAATACATTAATTTATTTTAGAGAAAAATCCAGAAAACTTTACAATTTTATTTAAGTAATCCATATTTTTCATTAAAGAGGAATTCTATGAACACTCATTGATTAAATACCTTCAAACTATGAAATTTCCGGGAACTAACTAGAACATAGAGTTAGGGGCCTCCCTCATGGTAAAGGGGTTGAACACAATGCTGTAAGGTTATTGCTGGCCACTGCTGCTTGAGTTCGATCCCTGGCCAGCCAGGGAGCAGCCTGCATGTCGTAGCCGAACTCTCCTGCCTCGCCTGCTGCTCCCCTCCGCAGTGCATTTAAGTGGGTCTGCCTGTTCTGCTCCCTACTCTCTCTGGTGAGTCCTCTCACCAGTCCCCACACATCCGGCTTGAACCTCGGTTCTTTTATGCATAAATAAATGAATCTTAGAAAAAAAAAAGACTAGTTAATAACTAAGGAATGATTTAGTAGGATAAAAACATTCTATTTAAATCCTGTAAGTAGCTATAGTGTATCTAAAATGAGATAGTTATGGGTGAGATATGAGATAG
Organism: Talpa europaea; assembly: GCF_964194135.1. NCBI lineage: Eukaryota > Metazoa > Chordata > Mammalia > Eulipotyphla > Talpidae > Talpa > Talpa europaea. Next base: position 84,225,793 of record NC_140071.1, on the reverse strand, counting down.
AGGATGTGGTTAAGGTTGTAACTATCACTTAACAGAAATAAGAAATGTAACTGGAAAACTAACAATCTCTAGATGTAATTGGGTAGAATAGGAAAGGATGAATTTTAGGAAAGAGGAAATAATAGTGTTATTCTTAACCATAGGTAAAATTTTATATGCCTACAGATAACAAAATTATTTTTAGAAATAAAAACATTTTAAGATTTCTAGACGAAATATATTAAGTATAAAATAAACCTTTCAAAGTAAGTTTGAAAGGAAAGGTAATCAGCCATTAGGTAAATAAAATATTTAGTTAAAATAAAAATGAAATTATCACAATGACTAAACAGACTAAAATTTGTAATAACTACAAATTAAGCATGTAAATATAGCTAAGTTGGAAATATTTGAAGATTTCTGCTATTTTTTTGAGTGTTTCTTATTTGGGGACATTTTAATAACTTAGAAGATAGGGTTCAAAACATTTGAAAAAGAGAGAGACAGAAAAAAGAGAGATAAAGAGAGACAGAGAGAAATGAAATTGTATGTTTTGGGAGAAGAGTGGAAGGAGAGAACAAATTAAATAAAACCTAATTGACATTCCATTACCAATTTTGAATTGGGAAAAATTTGCAGATGGAATTATCTCTCATTTTGAAAGTGTTTATAATAATGCTCAAAGTTCCTTAACACATGGCAGTGCCTTTTATACAGACACATTCACAATTGTAATATATATAAATACAATGATAAAAATTTCGCAGGAATGAAAAATGATGTAGAAAATATATAAAAAATTCTAACTTAAAAAACTAATTTCACATGTTTTATGGAAAATGCTCTCATAGATTCATGGCTAACTAAAAGTATAAAATTCTAAACCTTGGAACATACGTTATCTTATTTGTAAAAAGTGTCTTTCTAGATGCAATTAAATTAAGGACCTTGAAATTAGAATATTATCCCAGATTATATGAGATGACGTTAAGTCTAATGACAACTGTTCTTACAACAGTGGAGGAGAGGGGGATTTGTCTTCTGGAGGAGGAGGAGGCAACAAGGCCACAAAGGCAGACTGGGTGCTGTGACCATAAGTCAAAGAAAATAGGAAGTCAACAGAAGTTGAAATAAATGTGTTATCACCCAAGAGCCCTCACAGGGAGTGCAGTCCTGCTGACACTGTGGTATGGAGCTTCTGTCCTCCAGTGCTTTGGCAATAGATTTCTGTTGTTTTTAATTAATCATTTTATGGTCATTTTTTAAAGATTTTTTTTTCATTTTATTTATGCGTAAAGAGCTAGGGTACAGGGTAGAGATATGGGGAGTGAGAGGATTCACCAGAGGCAGAGTGGGGAGCAGAACAGGGAGACTGACTGAAATGCACTGCTGAGGGGAGCAGTGGAGGAGACAGAAGAGGTCTGCTGTGTCATGTGGGTTGCCCACTGGGGCCATCGAACTCATGCTGCAGAGGCTGCAGATTGCTTCATAGTGTGGTGCTTAACCCCTTGTGCCACCAGGGAGGCCCCTTTTATACTAATTTGTTAAGACAGTCCCAGGAAATCAATGTACTCTGGTTTTGTTAGTTTATCTGTTTTTTGTTTTTGTTTTTGTTTTTTAATTTATTTATTTATACAAGAACTGGGTACAGGCCAAATGTGCGAGAGGGTGAGAGGATTCACCAGAGACAGAGTAGGGAGCAGTACAGGCAGACAGACTGAAGACACTGCTGAGGAGAGCAGCAGGTGAGACAGGAGAGGTCTGCCACACCATGTGGATAGCTCCCTGTCTGGCCCGGGCATAGAACACATAGCACATAGGCTGCAGACAGCTTTACCGCCCAGCACTCAACCAGCTGAGCCACCACTGGGGAGACCTTTGTTAGTTCATTTTTTTATCTAATGAATGACCATTGGTTTATAATACTGCCTTGAAGTATGTCTCACACCACCTAGCACCAGAGTTCTAGTGCCATTCATCATTATCAAACTGACTCCTTTACCCACTCCCCTCACCCTCCTTCCCTTCTTCCCCTTTGGTAACCACCAGTTTTGTTTTGTTTTTTCCTAAGAGACTATGAGTTATTTTGATTGTGTGTTTTGTTTTAATCATGATTAGGACTGAGCATAAGCAGAAAAAAATCGGTGTGCACATAAAGCATTCAATATTGGTTGAATGAATGTTTCCAAAATGTCTCCTCTCTCTTTTAGTCCACTCCTCAACCCCCATCTCTCTTATCATTACATTGATATAGACACAAGGCCATCTCTTTCTCTTTTTAATAAACATTTTATAAATACAAAGATCATACAGAGCAGAATCAAGGTGGTTTCCTCTTTAGGAAAATAGGGTTATGGAAACGTAATCTATCTATCTGTTTCCAATCAGAATCCAGAGAGTCATCTCCACATTTTCTTCACACCATTTTGCAATCCATTTCTGAAATAGGTATTAATTCTGTTTCTGAAATGGGTTCAAATACTTTCCCTTTCTGCTAATCAGCACTGAATTCCCTTAGGCTAAACCCAAATAATTTATTTTATAAATATAGCCTTCTAACTGATGTCCTGCTCCTAATTTTTGACCCGATCATTAACTTGCTACAGAAATAGCACACATTTATAATTTTAAAACACAGATTTTATTGAGTCCTCTACTTAACAATCTCTCAGGCTTTCAGGTACATAAATAATGAAAACTACTGTTCTTTGAAGAGTGTGCAAAGTTTCTCATAATTTGCTAATCTCTGTCCTTCTTTGTTGTAGCTTTATCACTTAACATTCTCTTTACTGCTGCTGCTATTACTACTACTAACACACACACACACACACACACACAATTCCTTGATGTTCCTGTTTGAAGAAATTGTCCACTATTGCTTGAACACTTTGAATGCTGATTTGATCTTGTTATTCTCTGAAACAAGACTATTCCTCCCTCTCTTTTCTTACTATTCTCTGTATAGCAATTAAGGCTCAAATAAAAATTGCATCTCCTTTGTAGTTTTCCCTCATCTTTACTCTCATATCTCTTTATATGTAACCCTAATTCTATGTATATCATATTTTATTATGTTATATTATTTGCCATTGTGGATTTTTCCTTGAACTTGTAATTGAGTGTTGTTTAACTTTAAATCCTCAGTTGTTTTCCTGACTCCTGGCACAAAGTAGATACTCATAAACTGATAAAATAAATTAATTTAAATTGAAGCTTTTGATATATTTAAATGATATGATTCACCTGTCTTTGTCTTATAATCACAAATATGGCAAGGGATTCAGTAGTATGCATCTAGACTAGGAAACCAATGTGAAATATCTTGAATGATAAGATGGGAAGATGAATTGAACTGTTGATCCACAAAGCATTTATTGAACCATTATAGGTACTGCCTAAAGTTTGATAATACCAAAATTGAATTTTGAAAGTTACTTCTTTTTTAATATTAAAGACAAAAATTTCATATTTATGTCAAGACTATTAAGGCTGCTTGAAGTAAACTAATTTAAAGTTTATACAAAAATAGAGCCTTATTGGACCTATAATTGGGAAGCCCAGGGGACAGCACGCAGGAGGTACAGTTTAATTTGGGTACTCAAGCGATGTCATTAGGGAACTGTCCATCTTTCTCGATTTAATCAGCTCTGTGCTTCTCTTTTTTGGCTTCCTTCCCAGGCAAATTCTCCACATGTGGTGACAAAATTGCAACTATAGAACTGCCTTCATATTTAACAATTCCAGCAAAAAGGGACTGTCTCTTACCCAGAAACTATCTAATGGATGAACAGAGATTTTTTTATTGGCCTTGTTTGGATTGTTTTCCCATCTTCAAATCAGTCTCTCTACTCAGAGGATGAAGTTGTGTGATCTTTAAGGAATTGATTTTAAAGCAACTATTAAGAGCAGAGAGAGAGATTAAACATCACAACAACTAAAGGCAGAGGTGGGATGGTGCCCCAAAGAGGTGGAGGAGCAAAAACAACTTACACACATTAACTCACTTAATTCTCATAGCAACACTAAGATGAGAGTGGGGCGGTGCTTCCCATGTGGTGTTAAAGATACAGACACAGAGGAGAGGATAGTATTCAAAGTGTTACTCAGTTATAAATAACTAAACTAGGATTTGCAGAGTCTGGACCCATAACAACAAGGCTATAATCAACATTTACATTGTAAACATATGTATATACATTTATATATGCACATGTAGTTGTAAGTATATATAAATGTCATAATATCAATTAAGTTAAAAATTGAATTCTATATTAAAAATACAAAATGAATATCACATATGCTTTGCATTTTTCCTATATTATATTTATATAATTGTCATTTATTTTGCATTAAATGGTATATATATATATTTATATATATATTGATATAAATATGGCATGCCCCACCTACATAGACCTAATTTTATAATCTTAAAACTTAACACAAGGAAATTAAGATGGCAGGAACATGTAACATGAGAAAATGGCAATAGATAAATACTTGGGATCTCAGAAGTGATTCAGCATTTCAAGAAATGTCAAACAAGTTTTTGCCAAAGGAATTAATTTTGAATTGGATTTTCAAGGAATTTGACAACTAGAAAATATAGAGGAGGACTCTCAGGGAAAATAGAACTACTTATGCACACATGAAAGACAGCGTGAATTGTAATAATGATTATATACTTTTATATTCTGACCTTTTCATTGTATTCCACTGCCCTGACTTTAAGTTCCTCCCTTTTGTCTGTCCTCTTGGCATTTAATGACTACAACTTCTGCTTTTTCCATTATTCTCTGAATCATAATTATTTCATTCATTTCTTCCTTTTCTTTTTCTTTTACCTTTGCAGTTTCATCATTCATGGGGGCATTTCTTAAATTGTCTTAACTGATTGCTGTATCTCTAGTTTCTTCTCCCTTCACAGCATTTTTCACTCTGTTTCCAAACTAATCTCCCATAAACATTGCTTTCATCATGGATGTTGTGTGCCTTAATAGCACTGGCATCAGATCACTCTGCAAAACAACAGTAGATATATTAGATATTAGTGTGACCAGGGAAAGTAGAACTTCTGAAAGACTGATAATGCTGAATTTGTAAAATAATTGTGAAAATATATTGATCAAGCTGGTACTAATCCTTGGATAAGCACACATGTTTATTTTTAATCTTTTTCTGTATGTGCAAATGTTTCTAATTCCAGTCCCATCAATTGTTAGTTTTGTCACCTTGGTGAAAGTTATTAACCACTCTGAATCTCAATTACATTTACTGTGAAATTGCAACAAAATAGTACATGCTCCATAAGTTTTTGTGGAAAATAAATGAGATAGACTGTCTAAAATGCTAAGTATAGTACCTGGTATATAATATTTGCTAAATAATGTTAGATACATTTCTATTGCTACATTACAAATTGCCACACTGAGTGGAAACTCTAGGGTTTTTTTTGGTATATTTTCATGTCATCTGTCTACAGGCAGTTCACTCTACCTACTATTTTTCAATTAAACATGAATCTCCACTGTGCAATCTCTGCTGTCCATAAGGTATTCCAGATTTGGCCCAAGTCTATAACTCTCTATGGGTAGTGTCCAAATGTTAACATATCTGATATGATCCTTTAGAATTACAGCAAACAACCTCCTCTGACACCATCTTGAGAGTATAAATCTAGGTAAGCCTCTAATATGGAAATAGTTAATACTCTATGGTATCCATGTTATGTTTGCTGCCATATTAATCCCTCTCTTCAGAATTTGCTATTTATTACCTTTAGTCAATGTTTTTGCTTCTGCTTTTCTTCAAACTAGAATTTTTCTGCCATCTTTTGTTATTGAATCCCTACTTATAATTCAAGTACCACCTTTTCCTAATTATTTTTTTCCTACAACAAAGTGGAAAAAATATCTAGTTTCTGATTTTATTTCTTCCCTGGCAAATGGTAACTTGATTCATCAATTTAATCTCTTTATATTATTGAATAATAAACATAGTAAACATTTATATCAGTACATAGTTTTATTATGAAAAATGCGAGCTTAATGACTGGTCATCTTGTGTTCATTTACTATTCCTACAAAATTGTTATCAATTATGGACAAGGACAATGTTTCATATATCTGTATACTCAAAGGACCTATTTCTAGATTAACAGGTCTTGTTTTATTTCATTAGAAGCTGACATAAAGCATGTAAGTTCTTCTGAAAATAAATCTTTGTAGTTGTAGTTTACTTTAACATTTGCTCAATGAGTTTTAAGCCTAATACGTAGAGCATACTTTGCATATAATTATCTTCTCTGCTATGAATTTCAGCTGGTGAAAGCTATTTATCATTCATGGGGAACTGAGAAAATAGTTACTAAAATCACTTGTTGTTCTGTAGGTCAAATGAACGCCATTGGAAGAAGCTCTGAGAGTGTATTTCTGTTTGGTTGAAATAATAAAAGTATTTAGAAGGAAAATGATTTAGAAATGCTTCAAACAATATATAGATTTTCAAAGATTTAGATATACTGTAAAAGGCTTATTATGGTAGTTTCATGCCATCATGTATTGTCTTAACTGGCAAATTGTTGTTTTCATGCCAATTATTGGTTTAAAACTCATCATGCATCTGTTAAATGTCAATTTTCACTTAAATACTTAGGGCAGGTAGATTGCAATGTCAAGTTAGGTAATTATAACTCCAACAGATGTTGTCATGTAGATGAAGAAAATTCATTTAATGTCATACCATTTTTTAAAATGCATTTTTCTTTGTCACTAAGGAAGGCAGTGTGGTGTCATATTAACTTTTCAGACTCAGGTTCCAATCAGTGCAGCATGTTTTGATTAAATCTTTACCACTTCAGAGTCGATGAATGATTAACAATGAACCACATGTGAGGAAATGGTAATAATAGACGTGCTCTCTGTATACTAGTTCTTTAATGCTTAATGACCCTTCATACTATCAATCAATTACAAAGGAATACTTGTAACTAGGCTGAGGAAATAGTGCAGCAAGGAATTATATTTGTCCTAAAATATAGGATACAAATATAGCATATGGGATTAATGTGTGTGGTTTATTGTATCCTAACTAATGCTTTGAGTCTTGCTACATAGTATCCTGATTTTATTTGCTTGCTTCACTTTAAAAAATCAGTATATAATTTTAACTTTCTTTGGCAGCCATTTGTCAGTTGAAACCCCCCCCCATAAAGTCCTCCCTAAATGTGTCCCTAGAAATTAACACATTCAGAAAAGAGTCATTTCATTCTATGCCATGAATAAATCCTAGAACTTAGAAACATATTGCAGACTGTTCACATCATATAAAAAAGGAGAAAGGTATGGGGGAAGTTGTGATTTCCTTACTTAAAGGGGCACTCCTATACTCTAAAACACTAGCAAGAACATAAACCAATGGCATTTTAATAAAAAAAAAAAAGTCAACTTTGTACCTTAGAAAATATTGACTTTCCAGTAATTGTATTCATTTCTTTCTCCTCAGGTTGAATTAATAAGTACTATCTATTGAATGTACAATTGGATATCATGTGCTATGTCTAAGCAATTCAGACATATCCTCAAAATTTAAAAGTATGGCATTTGTAAAAGTAAAAGGAGACATAGAATACATTTCATAATCCACACCTGGAAATGGAGATGCATATTATAATTAAAGTTCTCAACATAATTATTCCTTCAGTATGAAACAGCAAAAGTATTCCAGTTAGCAATTTAGTTTGCAGTATAATTTGAAGCCTACCTAAATCATAAATAGTACATAGCAAGTATCATGCGATAAGAAATAAGAAGAAAATACTGGATTACATATATAAATATATGTAATTACATATATAAATATATCATTATTTCCATTTTTAAATAAGTTTAATTTTGTTTCATGTAGTTAGTAGGCTCCTTATCTCCTAAAATATCCCCTTTATAAATTCTAGGTTATTTTTTTTCTACTTAAAGTTTCCTATTGTATATATGCAGGGAGACAATTTTTCATGACTCTTATTTTTCATCTCTTTTTTTTAAATTTATGTATTTATTTATACAATAACTGGGGTACAGGCCAGATGCACAGGAGGGTGAGAGGATTCACCAGAGACAGAGCGCAGAACAGAACAGGCAGACTGATGAAATACAGTGCTGTGGGGAGCAGCGGGCGAGATGGGAGAGGTCTTCCACGCCATGTGGGACCCTCACCAGCCAGCTGGGATAGAACCGGTGCTGCAGAGGCTGCAGACAGCTTCACAGCACAGAGCTCAACCACCTGCACCACCAGGGGAGGCCCTATTTTTGCATGTCTTATGAAATGAGTCATTTAATGCCTTTTAAGGAAATTCTTATTTGAAGAATATTTGTAAACTGCCTTGGAAAATTGAGATAGTGTCTCTCTGTAGGAAAAGAATGAGTGTCATTTACTGTCCAATGATTAATAAATACATTATATTTATAGTAAAGATGATGTTCTTCTTAGACGAAGAAAACCATTAAGCTTATTGCCTATTTTAAAAGATCTGGGTTCCCTAAGCACAGGGCCTCCTTCTCTAATGCATCACACTGCTTATGTAGACATTACCCTGTCTTCTTGGTATCTCCCCATGGGAACAGGGCTGGAGGAACTAGTGTCAGTGCATATATGCAATTGCTGTGAGAAATGAAATCTTCTGTCTCTGACCCGAAAGTCTCTTGTCTTCTGCTAACAAGAGATTGTAGCAAGTAGTTGATATCTGAAAACCCTTCTGGTTTTCACAATAGTTGTCCAGGTTGTTGTGGTTTCTTTGGAGTCATCAGAGGTGTAATTATTTCAGCCTGTGGTTTCATGTTCATTTGGAACATGCATTTCTCATGTGTAAGTGCTACTCAAATATCTAAGTGTTCTTGTTAAGGTCAAACCTGAAGAAAGGCATGAGCTTTAGAAAAGAAAACTCCACAACTCCATATCAACAAACCATGGCACAGTCACTTTTCTTTGCCTGCATGCCAAAAATAGAATCTTTAAGGAAGGGGCAGTGATTAGAATAGGCATGATGATTGGGTTGTAATCCCCTGACTCTAGCAGTCAGGGCTTGGACTGTCAGAAGGGAGAGGGAGGCAAAATAAATGTGAAAGTCGGGTCATGCTGCATTTGCTTTTTTCAGTTCCATATTCCAGTAAAATTTCTGTGTTGCAGTGCCCCACCTCAAACAGTAATCAATTTCATGTGTGACTGCATAAATTTCTACAGGAAAAGGCCAGGCAATGATATTACAAATCAATACATGGAAGAGGCAAGAACTGAATTTAAAACATGTTATTCTCTCATTGTTGCTGTCTTGTGCCCTCTAGCAAGTCTGCAACTTCATCTGCTCCAGACATTTGACGTTCCCCTTCCTAGGAGTTTCCCACAGTGATCTAGTATAGACTTCTGGAATGTATGCTTTCTCCTGTAGTTTCCAAGCGTTTAATTTTGAAGAAGTCAGAATACTTACTATAATATTTTACCACCAAATTTAGTTATATCATGATTTATACTGATAAATCTATCTTTAGTGGATCTACCAATCTATTTTTTTGTGTGTGAAAACAAGCCCCACCTCATGTTAAACCAAATAATTAACAAAATTTTTTTTATTTATTCAAATATTTCTCACAACAAAGCAGAAATGATATAATTAAAACTTTGGCATTTTGCCTCATTAATTATATTAGTTTGCTGGGGCTGCTATAACAAAGTACCCAACACTGGGAACCTTAAAAGATAGGAATTTACTATATCACAATTTGGAAGACTGGAAGTTCAAGATCAGATGTCAATAGGTTTAGTTTCCTTTTTCTTATGATTTATTTATTTATGCATACAAGAACTGGGGTACAGGCCAGAGGTGTTGGGGGTGAGAGGATTCACCAGAGACAGAGTGGGGAACAGAACAGGCAGAATGACTGAAAGCACTGCTGAGGGGAGCAACAGAAGAGACAGTAGAGGTCTGCTGTGCCATGTCGGTACCTCCCTGGCTGGCTGGGGATCAAGCTCATGCTGCAGAGGTTGCAGACAGCTTCATAGTGCTGGGCTTAACCCTTTGCACCACCAGGGTGGCCCGGGTTTAGTTTCTTTAGCAGCTTCTCTCATTGGCTTGCAGGTACAAGCCTGAGTTCTCACTATGTCCTCTCTTGATTCTCTCTGTGCTGCAAGCTTCGTGTTTCTTTATATGTTCTAATATCCTCCTCCTCCTAAAAGGACATCAGTCTCAGTGATTAGGTGCCAGGACTATGGCCTTGTCTAACTTTATGTAGCTTTTTAAAGTCTCTATCCTGAGACTGGGGTTAAACCCTAAACATGAATTTTAAGAAACACAGTTCAGTCCATAACACAAAGCAATAAATGAACATCAATGACTGATAACATTATTAGCAGAGGAGAAAGATATTATATGCCTTCTTTTTGAAGTGTGCAACACCAAATTATTGACAAATATAGCACTAAATAGGTCAATCATTGATCTAATGTCATTTACCAATACAGAGATTACAATAGGCAGAAGAACATGTTAAGTGACACAGAGAGATTCAGTCAGAGAAATACTGACTTGGGAGATTATAGAAAATATGACTGATTATCCTTTAACTCATAAATTGGAGGAATAAATGAAAACAGATGAAAGGAAAACCCATAAATGAAAAGATTCAGGTCACACTTTAACAATTGTGAAGTGTGGATCCTAATTTTCATAAATAAGGGCAATTTGAATACTAATTAGATACTAGATAATAATGAGAAATTACAATAAATTTTAAGGAGCATGACAATGATATCATGATTGTGTTTAAAAATGTCCTAATTTTCAGAGATATACACTGAAATAATTTGAATAAAATTATGTAACATGGTGTTTGTTTCAAAATAAATTGATAAGCCTGGTGGCAAAATGTTGTAGGGGCATAAACAAACAAGTTTGAAGGTGAATTGATTATTGCTTAGGTAGAGTGATAATTGCTTAATTGGAGAATTGGGTTCCATAAAATTTCCATTAAAAAGTTAGAAAGGCTTAAAATTGCCACTTTAAGTTTTGTAAACATTCACAAAGTGGCAATTGGTATATCTTTTTAGTTATTTTTTCTCTGTGATAATGAGGAGTTTTGATGAGTCAATCCTTCTCTCTCTTGAGTTTTCATTGTAAGGTTAATTATGTGCATTAGAGAACTGGCTGGGGTTAGGGAGCAAGCTCTATTTGAAGGATTGTGTTCTGCTCTCCAAACTAACTACCTTATGATTATTAAACTTTGTTGTCACCCTCATTAACACAATATTTTTGTCACCTGTGATAACCTGCCCAGATGTTGCTCTGATAATGTTCAGCTCAATAAATTTAGACTTCATACAATCGTGCTTGTCATTGCATGCCCTCCTGTCCCAAATAAATTTCAAAATATGTCCAATCCAGCTGTTAGTTTGACTGCATAAAATATTGCAATGATACTTTCGAGGATTGAGATGTTTGAGGTGTTTTAAGAGTCTTTTCCCTCTGGATTAGAACAGTTTCACCAGAACCAAGATGAATCTCTACATCACAGATTATATTCTACCTTCCACCATAATCTTGCATTTTAAAAGGAATTCTGGGGAAAAAAAGATAATATTCTAACAGCTAGTGTAGCAATTAAACAAAAAGAGAATCTAAGTCAAAATTGCCCTGCATCATCAATATTTTGATTACCACATTATAATTTCAATTTTTAGTTCTATCTTATAAAATTTAGCAATTTTATAAGGCTTAATAGTTTGAAACAAAGAGGGTTTTATGTTTAAGTTAGATAAAATTATGAATGTAAATATTTACGTGTATACATGTATACAGTCAGCCTTTCATAAATGGTAGATATAATGAATATTATAAACTTTAAAAAAATTATACTAGGGACAAAATTATAACCCTGAATTTTTTATACAACTGTGCTTTGAAAATAACTTGAAATCTTACTTTAATGATATTAATACTTCTTGATATTGAATTTAGGTTTTAATAAATGCCAAAAATTATTTCTACTTAAAAAAAAGTAGCTGATCACTCTAATTTTAGCAGAGGTTTATACATAAAGTTCCTATATAATGATTGAGATAATATTCCCGAAAAAAGAAAATTCATTAAAACTGCATCATACAAAGGAAATTTCTTATCTATTTCTCCGTTAGGAATTTCAAAATTGTTATTATAAGCTAATCAGTTTTTTCCCTGATTTAAGGATTATTTATCTTGTTATTCTGTGTTTTATCAATTTTAAAAAAAGAGTCATTGAGAGTCAAAAAAATTGTAATACAATTCCATACATTTTACTAAATGGCTCAAAATAATTATCAATGCATGTGGTGAGATTCTGATATTCACTTTTATTTTATTTTATTTCATTGAGGTAATATTGATTTGCATTGTATATGTTTTAGGAATTCAGGTTCATACTTCTTCAAATGATGTTACTAAACAATGCCCACTACCAAAATACCAGTAACCCTCCACCATAGTTTATTGGCCCCACCTATAATCTTTGCTCCCATGTTCCCTCCTCCTTTGGTAACCTCAGATACAGTCAGAATTGAAGAATTTGTTTTGGTTTGACCTCATTTCTTTATGTAATGTGCACAAGTAGAATCATTCAGTATTTGTTTATCTCCTCTTGACTTACTTAGTTTAGCATAATCCCCTTTAGTTTCATCCATGTTGTCACATGTGGTATGATTTCATCTTTCTTTTTTTTTTTTTTACTGGTAGTATAGGTACCACATCTTTTTTAGCAAATCATTCATCAGTGGACTCTTAGGTTGTGTCCATATTTTAGCAAAATAAGGGGGAGGTGCAATTGCATGGGGAATATAACCATAATGAAAATGCGTACATTGTGCAAAGATGAAAAATGATGTAAGAATTACATAAAATAAAATATTAAAAAATAAAAATAAAATAAAATGGGTCATTCTCACAGGTATGAGGTGATATTTCATTATTGTATTGTATAATATTGCATTAATTTATATTTTCCTAATAATAAGTGATGATGACTATTTTTCAATGAACTTTCTGACCATCTGTATGTCTTTTTTGAATAGTGTCTATTCAGATTTTCTGCCAATTTTTTTTTGTTTTTTAATATTGGTTTGTTTGTCTTGGGATGGTTGAACTGTTTTTTCTTTAATGTTTTACTCATATCTTACATCAAAGTCATTATTCCATTTTGAGTTACTCTTTATATATGGTGTGAGATAGCAGTCTAGTTTCACTCTTTTGCATATGGCTGTGCAGTTTTCCCAACACCATTTGTTGAAAACTCATTCTCCATCATATGTTTTTTGATCCTTTTTCAAGAATCAATTGTCCATATATGGATGTGTTTATTTCTGGTTCTCAATTCTATTCAAGTCATCTGGGCAGTTCTAGGTCAATACAACACTGTTTTGATTACTATAGCTTTGCTGAATAATTGTGGTGAAAGTAGACAACTTTTTCATATACCTGATATCACAGGAAAAACTTGATAATTATTTTAATGAATTTTCATTAAAGGCCTGCAGACATGCCTTAGAAAGCTATTGTTAAAGTGAATGTTCTCAGTTTAAGTCTATCTATATTCTAAATTTTTATTCCAAAATTCCTTATGTTGTCCGAGTGCCTCCTGTGAGATTCTGTCTTTATTCTTTGGCTTGGAGGCTTTGTGCATCTGGTGTTCTATCCTACCATGATTTTTGTAAAAAGGTTATAGGTTTTTTTGTTTTTGTTTCTGTTTTTTTTTTTTTTTTCTGGAAGATAAATTCTTCAGTATGTTTCCAGTTAAAAATTGTCTCCTCAGCTGGATCTCCTTTTAGAAAAACATTTCTAATATCTTCTGAATATTTTCTATTATGTTTGGAAGCCCAAGGTTGATTAAAGATAGGCAAGCCCATGGGAAAAAATATATTTTCATTTAAGCTTTATTTTATTTAATATTAATGATCAATTAAGTGGTTAATACTTATTATTTGCCACTGTATATATAAGGAAAATATGCATTTCAATACAAAATAATTTAATTAAGGATCAGCCAAAATATTAAGTGAATTAAAATAATGATTAAAAGTACAAATTATAAAAGTTATTTGAAAATACTTGTTTTATTCATTCTGAATTTTGTATGTCTGACTGTAAGTAATCACACATAGTTCATTCTGTCTCTTTCATTTTCTACAGTTGATTTTGGAATGTCAAAGTTATATTTGAATAAAGAAGTAAAAGACTCCTTTCTACTGTTTTTCTCATAGCAAGTAAGAAGGTATATTTGAAATATAGCTTGATGTGTCCAAGAGATTATAAGTCTATTTAAATATCCATTAACCCAACTATAATGTATTAATGATTAAAAAACAAATATTTTAATAATGACAATTTATTGATTAGCTCTTATAAGTAAGGAATATAAAGATGTTCCAGTTATTAAATTAATAAAAAGATAATTCTAGCAATCAAGGAGCTCAAAATCCTACTGGAGGAAATAAGGAATTAAATGACTAAGATAAGTCTCCGATAATAAACATCACAGGAGACTAGTTTTAGAGGTCCTGCAAGAAAAAAATCATTCTTGTTTAGCAAGTGCTTTCTCAATTCTAATTTGATGAAATTTATAATCATTGCATACAGAAAATCAATGTTCCCAATGCATATGAATCTCAAAAATTTATATCTTTTAAGAGATTGTATTATAACTAAATATAATAAATAATAAAAACCTTGACACTAAAATGAGAATATATAAACTGATCTATAGTAAGTTGGATGTTACCCACTCCCCCCAAAAATTGTGTTCACAAACTAACCCTTGAAACCTGTGAATGTGGCCTTATTTGGAAGAAAATCTTGTAAATATAATTAAGATAAAGATTTCAAGATTCAGTCATCATGGATTGCCCAGGTACCATAGATTCAAAGGCAAGTATTTTTGTAAAGAAAGACAGAGGTATATTTGGTACAGAAGTTAGAAGAGGAAAGGACCTCCAAAGATAGAGGCAGTAACTGAAGTTGTATAACCATATGACAAGGAATACCTTAAGTCACCAGAAACTGAAAAAGAAAAAAAAAAAATTCTCCTCTAGCACCTTCAGAGAAAACATGCCCTGCCAACAATCCAATTTTTGATCCATTTGCTGGTACTTTGAGAGAATTTCTGTATTAAACGACTGAGATTGTGGCAGTTTGTTATGGCAACCTTTGGAAACAAATCACGATCTGTCAATAATTTTCCTTATTTTCCAAAGTGTAGACAATTTATAAAATGGTTCTACCATAGATGAAAGTGTAGGTAGAAATGTCTCTGATTTCAGATGAGAAACATTTTTCATTAATAAATCTTTAAGAACTAAAGAAAAATTTTGTAGAAGAATGAATCCCTCTTAAATAAACACCAATGTGTGTGTATATATATATATATATATATATATATATATAGGTAAATATGTATATACATGTACAACTATATTGCCTTCTTGAATGTCTGATTGTTACAGAGGAGGGAGATGGGTACCTCAGAAACATCCACCACATCAAACAAATATACTCTAGTGAGTAAGACATATAATGGAAAGGAATTTTAATACAATTAGTGTGCAAAAAAAGAATATTGTTTCCAAATCAAGCACCCTCGTGGGTAAATGTCCAGCCAAATGGGGTTGACCCAAAGCAGGCCATTGAGAAGCAAAAATCTGCCACAAGTCTAAGGCACCTCCTGGTGGGGATCCATAGGAAAGGAGGCAAAAGGGGCTAGAAAAGTCTGGACACAGAAACATCAATTCCAAAGAGCACCTGCACCCCTATGTTTATAGCAACACTGTTTACAATAGCTAAGCTATGGAAGCAACCCAAATGCCCAAAAATAGATGACGGGATCAAGAAGATGTGGTACATATACACCATGGAATATTACTTAGCATTCAAAAAAGATAAACACATGTCATTTGCAGCAACATGGATGGTGCTGGAAGGGATCATGCTCAGCGAAATAAGCCAGAAAGAAAAAGAAAAATACTAGATGGTTTCACTCATAGTAGGAATCTAGAAAACTTAAATAAGGGACCAGGAAAATGAATGACTATAAGAAAGTGAAAATCAAAATCAACAAACAACTATGAACCAGAGGCACTCTATGGGGGGTGGGGGACGGGGAAGGGAGAGATTGGGTTCAAAATAAGGGGGCTGCAATTGTATGGGGAATATAAAAATAAAATTTATTATATAAAAAAAGAAAAGTCTGGAAAGAAGAGAGCAAAATCAAGATCAAGATAAAGGTCAACACTATTAATCTTCCCATTGGTCTCTCACCCATGTCTGTTTGAAGTGTCTTCTTCCATGTCCTTTAAGTTCCTGGTATAAATCCAATGCTGAGAAGAAAGTGCAGCTTTTTCACATGTCTCTCTCTTCCATGTGCCTCCTCCAGGTCTTCTTGTTTTCCATCCTTCTTCCTTCCCTCTCCCAGTCTCCTCTCCAGTTTCTCCTCCTGCCTGCTCAGCTCCACCCTACCTTGGGTGGGGAAGGAAACCTTGAACATTGCCTTTTCCTGGTGACCACCCTATTGAATGATCATCAGTTCTAGGGCAAAGTGAATATTGACTATTCATAAGCCATATGCTTCAATTATATAGTACTACATAGGAAAACACCCCAGAACTTAATCAATTTACAACAAAAATAAAACAGATCAAGAAATCTATTTAATTTCTAAAATTCTGTGGCTCTAGAATTCAGAGAGGTCTCAGTGCTGTGCTATCTGAGATTGATCAGGCAGTGACTCACAAGTCTGGTACCATTGTATTGAGTGGGGGTCCTTAGTTCCCATTTTGACTCCCTTTTCTTTCCACATAGTTTCTTCTGACTCAATATTCTAGCCCAGCTTTTTATTTTATTATTTTATTTTTTGTTGTTTTCTCCCAAAAATGAGAAAAGAAAAGCTGCAAGATTTCTTAAGACCCAGACTCCAAAATCACATATCATAACTTCTACCATATTCTGTTGGGGAATGCAGTCATAGAGCTAACCCAGATTCAAGACAGGGAATGAACATGACCTCTTGCATGGTAGGACTTACCTGTGATAGTGTTGTCCTGTTTTTTCTAAATCATTTTCTTTGATAAAGTCTGATTCTTTCTCACAAATATCTTTCTTCTTGAAATACTGAGTGTTTATTATTCATACTGTTTTTTGCAATTAGTAATATGCTCTTAGTGAAATTTGCTTTCATTTTTTTAAAGATTTATTTATTTATACAAGCAGTGGGTATAGTCAGAAGTGCAGGAGGGTGAGAGAATTCACCAGAGCCAGAGCAGGGAAGCAGAACAGGCAGACTGACGAAATACACTGCTGAGGGGAAAGCAGCGGGCTCAGCAGGAGAGGTCTGCGCACCATGTGGGACCCTCGTCGATGGCCTGGGATCGAACTGGCACTGCAGAGGCTGCGGGCAGATTCTCAGCCCAGCGCTCAACCACTGTGCCACCAGGGGAGGCCCCATTCTTTTTCTTTTTTAAGAATGTGTGTTTTGTCATTTTAAAAGCACAGCAGATATTTAATGAGGAAATGTCCTCTTAATTATGAATGTTGGTTGATGGGAGAGTAATGTATATTATTGTCTGTTAGATTATTTACTGCTAAATCCCTTGCTGGTTGATTGTGAGCAATCAGTTCTAACTTCTAATTACCCATGCACTTTCTGATGCTTATCACATGGTTTTATCTAATAACTGTCAATGAAAATATATAGGGGCAACATATTTAGCATTATTAATTTAAAAAAGTGATTAGAAGAACATAAATCCACTAAGAACCAACTTTTTTGAAGTATTCTAGCATTTTTAAACATGCCTGATATATGAGAGTCTCAGTTGCTTAAATGTTTACAATAATCTGTAATGAAATAAAAATTATTGTCAAAGCCAGTAAGAGGTATAGTCAATCAAAGGCATAGTCAATCAGGTGATGATTCAATTATACCTGAAACCGGAGTGCTCAATCCTAAATTTGAGCATGCACACAGGCATCTGATAGCGGGAATCTGAAAGGAGGAATTGCACAGTGATCTAGACAAAAGTGTCAGGTCAGCATTAGCACTGGATAAAATGACTGTGGTGGTTGATAGTACCCCATTAAGAATGGAGAAGTACAGTACTGGTGAGAGTTACTGGGACCATCTGAATGAGAAATTCTCCCTTTCCCCTCACAGGAATGATTCTTGGTATAAATCCAATCATATTAAACAATTGTAGGATCGCAAATTGTAAGGACAGGAAGGACACTGAGCAGGTTTTCTGATCCAGCAGACCGAGTAAAGGAGTAGTCCTGGAGCCCTCAGTGGGTTTTCAGGCTTTTATTGGGGTTTACCAGGTACACAGCAGGAAGAGGTGCTGGGGGGCCAGGAGGTTGGCAGGCCTCCCAGCCCCCAGCAAGTCTTCACTCTATCTGTGCTCTCCCGTGTTCTCTCTGCTTCTCTGCTCTTGGCTTCTCTTAGCATCCCTGTGATGCCGCCCTTAAAAGCCCAGTCTTAGCCCAGGTGAATCCCATCTACCTATGCCCATACCCTACTCCAGGTGCCCGCCATCAGGCATGCATTCAGGACCGCAGGGTTCCGTCATCCATCCTAATGGTGGCAGGGCAGAACAGCCTGATACTTTTACCTTACCCTACACAAAGCTAAATAAGACTTTATTAAATTAGCTGATGTATCTCTCACTTTGAGATAAAACTTGCATGCCACACTATCCTCTAGGCAATTTAATTTATTCTTTAAAAAAAAAAAGACAATATAGGGTAAATGATTGTCAGACTTTTCTGTCCTCCTGCCATTAGTGTTGATGATGGATCCCCATGTTCCTGAATGCATGCCTGATGGCGGGCACCGGGTGTAGGGTGTGGGCATACATAGGTGGGTACACTTGGGCTGATACTGGGTTTGTAAGGGTGGCATCAGGAGTGGAATGGAACTAGCAGAAGAAAATGAAGATTTGCTGGGAGGCCTGCCAGCCTCCTGGCCCCCCAGCACCCCTGCCTGCTATGTAGCTGGTAAACCCAATAATAGCCTGAAAAGCCACCGAGGGCTCCAGGAGTCTCTATGACCTGTCTGTTCGGGTCATAGAGAACTCTGTTCTGTGCCTTCCTGCCGCTACACCCCGCTCATTCAGTCAGTGAGTATTTATTGTGTGAACTCTACAAGCTGTTAGTATGAATCAGGAAATATTACCAGCAAAGATCTTTGCTTCTGTGGATCTTAGACTTAATAGGGTGATACAAATTATTCCATGAATTTCTCCTTTATTAATAAACACTATTGAATATAGATGTATATAATATATATACATATATATGTATAAGTTTGCTTTATTATAAGAAACAACCCCAAAATGAATCAAATAACTAAAAAGTTGTGAGTTTGAAGAAGAGTTTTGAATTCATTTGCATTAGCAATCCATTTCATTTTCAGATAGACAGTGAGATTCCCAACAACTGATTCTTACTTGAAGCAAAACCTGAGTGTTCAAATACTCAGTCCAATGTTCTTTTCTTTTCCCCTGTGCTTTCAAAAACAGCTTCCTTAGAGGTCAACTTAATGTTTAAAATATAACATGCTTGACTTTCAGTGAAGCACACCTGAAACTTAATATAACGTTACAATCTAATGTTAATTCAAAGAAAAAAAAACATTCAAACATATACAATAATTTAAAACAATACAATATTTACAATAACAATTGTAAAATAAAAATTAATCATTAAAAATTATTTTCCTACTGTAGATGCAGGAAGGGACACAGTGCAGGTTTTCTAGGATCCCATGCAGACTGGGTAAAGAAGGAGTCAGGGTCCTCAGTGTTTTTTGCAGATCTTTTATTGGGGTTCACCAGGCATATGGCAGGCAGGAGTGCTGGGGGGCCAGGAGGCTGGCAGGCCTCCCTGCCCCCTAGCAGGTCTTCACTCTGGGCTCCCCGGTCTTCTCTCAGCTTCTGCTTCTCTTGCTTCTCTCTTGGCTTCTCTTTTGGCTTCTTGGCTTCTTCTGGCGTCCCTGTGATGCCGCCCTTAAAAAAGCATAGTCTTAGCCCAGGTGAATCCCATCTACCTAGGCCCACACCCTACTCCAGGGGCCCGCCATCAGGCATGCATTCAGGACCGCAAGGATCCATCATCTATCCTGATGGCGGGAGGGCAGAAAAGCCTGACATTTTCTTTACCCTACACCTACATTGACTTACACAGTAAATTCATAAAATCCAGCATAATATCCCTCTATATTAACTATATATCTTTTGGTTCCATATGATATAAATGCAAATTGAAAAACTGAGGCAAAAAGGAAGTGTTATTATAAGGAGAGCTCATTTTCACAAGGACCCCAAAATACAAATAGAGCTAAATTTGGGAAATGAACATTAAAAAAATCATTAGGACTAGCTGTATGGCCTTGTTTTAGCTGTTTCTAGAAAACCATGTGTTTGATGTCGTAATAACTTAGTAGTTTCTGAGGCTATACTGTCTGGGTTCAAATCCTGTCACTTAATAGCTGAGTGACCTGGAATAGGTCAATTAATATCTCTGACCCTCAATTTCCTCATCTGTTCAAATTAGGATAATGGGGCCTCTGTGGTGGCTCAAGGGGTTAAGACGCAGCCTATGAAGCTGTCTACAGCAACTGCAGCATGAGTTCAATCCTCAGCCAGGGAGCAACCCACATGGCTCAGCAGACCTCTTCTTATTGGTCTGCTGCTCCCCTTAGCAGTGTATTTCAGTAGATCAGCCTGTTCTGTCCCCCATTCTGACTCTGGTGACTCCTCTCACCTTCCACACCTCTGGCCTGTACCCTAGTTCTTTTATGCATAAATAAATAAATCTTCAAAAAAATAAAAAAATAAAATTAGGATAATGATTGCACTGTCTGATAGCATAATAGCAAAAAAGTAAATTAAATAATATCCATACTTGGCCACATGTCTACCTCATAGGTCTTTGGTAAATACAAATCATCATTATGAGATATGTCAGGAGCTGAGCTGCAGACACCAACTTTTGGGTGTGGGACCAGTTGATTAAGAAATCAAGACAAGGGCCTCCCCGGTGGCGCAGTGGTTGAGTGCTGGGTTGCGAAGCTGCCCGCGGCCTCTGTGGAGCCAAATCGATCCCCGGCTGCTCCCCGGCCACCGGAGGAGGGTCCCACATGGCGCGCAGACCTCTCCTGCTGCCCGTTGCTCCCCTCAGCAGTGTACTTCGGTCCTTCTGCCTGCTCTGCTCCCCGCTCTGGCTCTGGTGAATTCTCTCACCCTCCTGCGCTTCTGATTGTACCCAATGCATGTATAAACAAAACAGGCAAACAAATAAAATAAATAAATTAGTAAAACAAGCCTCTATTAAAAAAAAATCAAGACAAAATGAAAGTATCACTTGAGGCTTTATTATTCACTGCCATGGGAAAAGCAACTCTAGAAGGGAGATCTGGTGGTGGCTCTCCCAATGTTTCACTTTTCCCTCCCAGATTAGGATGCCCAGAAGAATCCATTTAGGTGGGATAATCAGGTCACAGCTGGCAGGAACTCCAAGCAAAAGCTTCTTGTATTTTAAGGAGGTAGGTTTGTTGGGTGGGGAGAGAAAAGGGGTGTAATGGCAGGATCAGGGCAGGATCTCTATGACCTGAGCAGATGGAGTAAAGGAGGAGTCCTGGAGCCATCAGTGGCTTTTCAGGCTTTTTTTGGGATTTTTACTGGGTGCACAGCAGGCAGGGGTGCCAGGAGGCAGGGAGGCTGGCAGGCCTCCAAGCTCCTAGCAAGTCTTCACTCTGTCTGGGCTCTCTGGCATTCTCTTGCATCCTCTGCTTCTCTGCTGCTCTGTTCATTCATTCTCTTTGCTTCTCTGCTCTCTGCTCTACTGGCATCCCTGTGACACTTCCCTTATAAGCCCAGTCTCTCAGCACAGGTGTACCCTATTATGCATACCCACACATTACTCCAGGTGCTTGCCATTAGGCATCCATTCAGGACCACAAGGACCCATCATCAATCCTAATGGCAGGAGGGCAGAAAAGCCTGATATTTTTTACCCTACCCTACAAGGGGGAAATTAGAAATGGAGGAGGACAGTACTACATATTAAGTCAGAATTTAGAAAAGTACCCTTAAGTTACCTCTTGCCTCTCCAGTGGTCTCAGCAGTCTTCTGGGGTTGACTTTGACCCAGAACTCAGGCAGAGAAGCCCTTGGATTCAGGCTTCTGGGCTAAGCAGGTAACTATTGCATGAAAGTGTGGCCAGAAAAGGGCCTGCATTCTTGACCATAAATATCTTCAACAGGCCTAACAGCAGGTCTGATGAATGATACAGAGTTTTTTGATCAGGAAAAATGTCAGGCTTTTCTGCCCTCCCGCCATCAGGATAGATGATGGATCCTTGCGGTCCTGAATGCATGCCTGATGGCAGGCACCTGGAGTAGGGTGTGGGCATAGGTAGATGGGATTCACCTGGGCTAAGACGGGGCTTTTTATGGTCAGCGTCACGGGTTCGCCAGCAGAAGCCAAGTAGCTGAGAACGAATAGAAACCGAAAGAGAAGCAGAGAAAGAAGCAGAGAAGCCGAGAGTAGAGAGAACACCAGAGAACCCAGATAGAATGAGGATTTGCTGGGGGCTGGGAGGACTACCAGCCTCCCAGCCCCCCAGCAACCCTGCCTGCCGTGTACCTGGTAATCTAAATAAAAATCCTGCAAAATCCACTGAGGACTCTGACTCCTCCTTTACCCGGTCTGCATGGGATCAGAAAACCTGCACTGTGGTATTCTTGACCCTACAAGTTGGATCCTCAAGAGGATTCAGTATTCTTAGGAAGACTTTCCCCAAAATGGGTGTAGGGTAAGTAATTATTGGCTTTTCTGCCCTCCTGCCATTAGCATTAATGATAGATCTCTGCGGTCCTAAATCCTAAATGTCTGCCTGATGGCGGACACCTGGAGCCTGGAGTAGGGTGTGGGCATGCGTAGGTGGGCACACCTGGGCTGAGAGGCTGGGCTTTTAAGGTCTGCATCACAGGGAATGGGGGCTGGGAGGCCTGCCAGCCTCCCGGCCCCCCAGAACCCCCACCACTGAGGGCTACAGGACTCTCCCTCACCCATCTGTTCAGATCTTAGAGATCCAGCTCTGTGCCTTCCTGGCACTACAATAGGTAACATTGTTTTGCCAAGGTTTGAACAATGTCTGGTGAGATAATGTAGGTACATGCTTTAAGATGAGGCCTGGGATATATAAAATGCATATTTGTTAATTATTACTCTCACTTTTATCATTGCTGTTTTTGTTATATCATTGTTCAAATAATAGTTCTAATATGACACCTTATTCTCCACAGGGTTAGGTAATATCATTCTTCATACTGAAAACTGTTAAGTAAAATTCCAGCCAAGTTAATTTTAAAGATCTAATTGACTTTATTAAATGATTCATGAATCAACAAGCATCTCCCCTGGCCGTGGAAAGGTACTACAAATAGTTATACAAAATTCAGTTTTTAAAACCAGAAAATAGAGTGGGACAAGAAAAGAGTGATTATCTCAGACAAAACTATCTTCAGTTAGAGAAGGCTGGTGGGTTTTATGAAGATTACCACATTAGTGCTGACTTGAAAATTCTGATTGATTGGTTTAAAATTCCACTTTAGAGAAAGGCCCAGATATATAACTAGGTTATGCATTGAGTCTTGGTGGACCCAGCATGAATGGCTTTATTTGCAGACTAGTTGTTGTTTTGTTTTTTAACAAGACAATTGAAAACAATTTCTTGATCTTTATTATGCAGATCTCACCCTTCTGCACCCAGGAAGAATAAGAATACAAATCAGTCCAAATTAAAAACAAAACAAAACAAAAGCTTCAGTGTCTTGGCTATATGCTGAGCTCTTCATTTAAGGTATTGTTTAAGAAACAAACTACGGGGCCTCCCCTGGTGGCGCAGCAGTTGAGCGCTGGGATACAAAGCTGCCCACAGCCTCTGCAGCGCTGGTTTAATCCCCAGCCACCAGCAAGGGTCCCACATGGCATGACAGACCTCTCCTGCCACGCCCACTACTCCCTCAGCAGTGTATTTCGTCAGTCTGCCTGTTCTGTTCCCCGTTCTGTCTCTGGTAAATCCTCTCACCCTCCCGCACTTCTGACTGTACCCAGTGCTTGTATAAATAAATAAATAAATCTTTTTTAAAAAAAGAAACTACGATCACTCAGGACATATCAATTTCTTGCTTAAAAAGCATCTAAATTAGTTTACTATTAAAAGTAAAGCCCCACTTTATGTCAGGAATTATGTATTTGTTAAGAGATGGTGGAAGACAAAACAGTAATTTTCCTGGGACCCAAGAAAACTTACAGATAATTGGTGCAATAAATTCCTGCCCTGATAGTTTATTCACTAGCCACTAGCCTTGCCTGGTACAGGATGAGGGTTGTAAATTAGCATGGAAGTTTAAAACAGATTATTGTTGGTACACAGCACAAATTAGTTCTATATGGGGATGCTGGGGTTTCATCTTCATTTGTCTCTGATGCAGCATATACAAAATAATTGTTCTATTAACTGAATCCTATGTAATTAAAAAAAAATGTTGCAGCTGTTTTGTTGATATTCTTAATATTTCTAAGTAAATGTGATTTTTTTTAATTAAAAATTTGAATATGGGGCCTCCTTGATGCCACAGGGGTTAAAGTCTCAGAGCTATCAAACTATCCCCAGCCACTCCAGCATGAGTTCCATACCCAGCCAGGGAGCTAACCCACATGGTGCAGCACACCTCTCCTGCCACACCTACTGCTCCCTTCAGCAGTGTATTTCAGTACATCCACCTGCTCTGCATCTCCCTCTGCCTGGTGAATCCTCTAACCCCCACACCTCTGACCTACACCTCAGCTCTTGATTGCATACAATAAAATAAATCTTTAAAATAAATTGAATGTGGGCCTCCCCTGGTGGCACAGTGGTTGAGTGCTGGGCTGCAAAGCTGCCCACAGCCTCTGCAGTACTGGTTCAATCCCCAGACACCGGGGGAGGGTCCCACATGGGACCCTCTCCTGCCATGCCTGCTGCTCCCCTCAGCAGTGTATTTTGTCCATTTGCCTGTTCTGTTCCCTGCTCTGGCTCTGATAAATTCTCTCACCCTTCTGCACTTCTGACTGTACCCAGTGCTTGTATAAATAAATAAATCCTTAAAAAAAAATGAATGTGATATTCCAATAAAAGAGAGGATCAAGATACCATATTGCAGCCAATGAGCTAGCCTGAGGCTAAGAACAGGTGATCAGGGAATGTTTTATAATAGCTATAGATATTTACATTAAGTTCTAAATGATGAGTAAGAGTTAATTCAGCAATTCATTGAAGAAGGACAAATGTCTAAGATTCTTCTAATTAAGGAAAACTATGTTCAAATCCATTTATTCTCATTTTGGCTGTACTTTGGAATCATCCTAGAAACTTAAAAAAAAAAAAAAAAAGTACTGATGCCTGGCTCTCATGCCCAGAAATTCTGATTTAATTGGCATAGGTTGTGACATTGGCATTAGGACTTATTTTTTTTTTAATCACCAATGGTTCTGATACACTTCAATGCTGTGTAAACAAAAGTTTAAATTCTTGAAGTAGGAGGAATATAGCTAAGAGAAACTGAAAAATATCTACTGTAGTTCAAGTTTAAAAACTGAGATTAAAGGTAATATGACATAACACTGATGTAAATTGTGATAAATCCTACATGTGCTGGGGGGCCAGAATAGAAGTCTAGTTTTTATCTTCAGAACAACAGAAAATGATGGAGTGATTTTAAGCATAGCATAGCATAACTGAATTTATCTTTAAATGTACAGATAATACTATAAAGAGAAGCTATTAAATGAACTTGGACTAAGATTCTGACAAGAAGATGGAGTAAAATAGACTCGAGGTTTTATTTTAAGAAGTTGAAATTGGAATATTGGCAATGGATTGGATATTAGAGGTAGTCAGACTGACTTCTTGGTTTCTGACTAGTGGAACTAGATGGATGATAGAGGATAGAATATGAGCTTAACCATATGGATATTTGAGATGCATTTGAGTTAACTAAGAAGTTGCATTGAAAAGATATTAGAATACAAAGAGATATATCTGGGTTTGAAGTTTTACATTGTTCAGGTACAAAAATCTAAACTGCAGTAGAGATGATTTACATTACACATTGTATGTTTCTAAAAATAATTATTGCACATATACAAAACCTTTTAATAGTAACCAAGTAAACAAAGATGATTAAGATGGTGCCCCTGACATTATTATTAAATAGTTAATAGAGGATATAGTAAACATTGCAAATTATTTTTTAAAAGATTAATTTATTTATGCATAGATGAGCTGGGTTATAGGCTAGATGTGCTGGGGTGGGGGGGTGAGAGGATCACCAGAGACAGAGTGGGAGCAGAACAGGCAGACTGACTGAAATGCTGAGGGAAATAGCGGTCTAGACAGGAGAGGTCTCCTGTACCATGTGGGTCACATCCCTGGCTGGCTGGGGATGAAACTCATGCTGCAGTGACTGCTGATAGCTTCATAGTGCTGAGACTTAATCCCTTGCACCACCAGGGAGGTCCAGGATTGAGAATTCTAATGTGATTTTTATATTTTATTTTTTTAGTGTTTTATTTTATTTTATTTTTTAAATAAATTTTATTTTTATATTCCCCATACAATTGCAACCCCCTTATTTGGACCCTAATCCCTCCCCACCCCACCCCCTACCCCCCATAGAGTGCCTCTTGTTCATAGTTGTTTGTTGATTTTGATTTTCACTTTCCTATAGTTATTCATTTTCCTGGTCCCTTATTTAAGTTTTCTAGATTCCTGCTATGAGTGAGAACATCCGGTATTTTTCTTTTACTTTCTGGCTTATTTCGCTGAGCATGATCCCTTCCAGCACCATCCATGTTACTGCAAATGACATGTGTTTATCTTTTTTGAATGCTGAGTAATATTTCATGGTGTATATGTACCACATCTTCTTGATCCAGTCATCTATTTTTGGGCATTTGGGTTGTTTCCAAAGCTTAGCTATTGTAAACAGTGCTGCTATAAACATAGGGGCTCAGGTGTTCTTTGGAATTGATGTTTCTGTATCCTTTGGGTAAATACCTAGGAATGGAATTGCTGGATCATATGGAAGTTCTATGTTTAGTAGGTCCAGAAATCTCCACACAGCTCTCCATAGTGGTTGGACAAGTTTGCACTCCCACCAGCAGTGCAGGAGAGTTCCTTCTACTCCACAACCTTATCACATTTGTTGTTTCTAGTTTTTTTTTTTTTTAATATGTGCCATTCTCACTGGTGTAAGATGGTGACTCATTGTAGTTTTGATTTGCATTTCCCTGATTACAAGTGATGTTGAACATTTTTTCATATACCTGTTGGCCATTTGCATTTCCTGTTCAGAGAAGTTTCTTTTTACCTCTTCTGCCCATTTTTTGACTGGATTATTTTCTTTGTTTGTGCTGAGTCTCATCAGCTCTTTGCAGATTTTTGTGATCAGTCCTTTATCATTAGTGCTGTGTGCAAAAATGTTCTCCCAGTCCATGGGGTTTCTCTTTGTTTTTGTTATTGTCTCTTTTGCTGTGCAGAAGCTCTTTAATTTGATGTAGTCCCAGCTGTTGATCTTTGCCTTCACTATCACTGCTTGGGTGATGTGTCTGTAAAGATGTCTTTGATGTGCATATCACATAGTGTTTCGCCTATATTTCCTTCTATGTATTTTATGGTTTCAGGTCTTATGTCTAGTTCTTTAATCCATTTTGAGTTGATTTTTGTGTATGGTGTGAGGTAATGGTCAAGCTTCATTTTTTTGCATGTAGTGACCCAGTTTTCCCAGCACCATTTATTGAACAAACTTTCTTTGCTCCAATGTATATTCTTTGCTCCTTTGTCAAAGTTTAGTTGACCATAAATCTGTGGGTTTATTTCTGGATTTTCTATTTGATTCCATTGGTCTGTGTGTCGGTTCTTGTTCCAATGCCATGCAGTTTTGATGATTATGGCTTTGTAGTATAGTTTGAAGTCTGGGAGTGTGATGCCTCCATTCCTTTCTTTTTAATTCAAGAGAGCTTTAGCTATTCGGGGTTTTTTGTGATTCTATATGAATTTCATCAATAATTGTTCTATTTCTTTGAAGAATGACATTGAAATTTTTATTGGAATAGCATTGAACCTGTACATTGCTTTTGGTAGGATGACCATTTTAATACTGTTTATCCTTCCAATCCATGAGCAGGGGATGTCTTTCCATTTCTTTGTGTCTTCTTCTATTTCTTTTAACAGTGTTTTATAGTTTTCTTTGTATAGGTCCTTTACCTCTTTTGTTAGATTTATTCCCAAGTATTTGATTTTTTTTTGTTTAGATAATAAAAGTGATTTTTTTTAATTTCTTCTTCTTCAGATTTATTGTTTGTGTATAGGAAGGCTACTGACTTTTGCATGTTGGTTTTGTATCCTGTCACTTTACTGAACTGATTGATGAGTTGAATTAGTTTTTCTGTGGAGTTTTTGGGGTTCTCTATGTATATTATCATATTATCTGCAAATAGTGATAGTTTGACTTCTTCTTTTCCTATTTGGATTCCTTGTATGTCTTTCTCTTGTCTTATTGCTCTGGCTAGGACTTCCAGTATTATATTGAAAAGCAATGGTGAGAGTAGAAATCCTTGTCTTGTTCCAGATCTTAATGGAAATGCTTTCAGTTTTTCACCATTGAGAATGATACTGGCTGTTGGCTTGTCATATATGGCCTTTATGATGTTCCTTGTATCCCAAGAATTTCAAGGGCTTTTATCATGAATGGGTGTTGCACTGTCAAAAGCTTTCTCAGCATCTATTGATATTATCATATGTTTTTTATATTTCTTTTTATTGATGTGTTGGATAATGTTGATTGATTTTCGGATGTTAAACCATCCTTGTGTCCCGGAGTGAATCTTACTTGGTCATGGTGAATCATCTTATGGATATATTGTTGGATTCTGGTAGCTAAAATTTTATTGAGGATTTTTGCATCAGTGTTCATTAGTGAGATTGGAGTGTAGTTTTCCTTTTATGTGTTGTCCTTGTTCGGTTTTGGTATTAGTGTAATGTTGGCTTCATAGAACATGTTTGGTATTGTCCCTTCCTTCTCCATTTCTTGGAAGAGTTTGTGAAGGATAGGCACTAATTTGTCTCTGAATGTTTGCTAGAATTCATTTGTAAATCCATCAGGTCCTGGGCTTTTATTTTTGGGGATGTTTTTGATTACTATTTCAATTTCGCTGCTTGTAATTGGTCTGTTTAAGTGTTCTATTTCTTCTTTATCTAGCTTTTGGTGATTGTAGAGTTGTAGGAATTTGTCTATCTCCTCTAGATTGTTGAACTTGTTTCCATATAACTGTTCATAGTAGTTACTGATTATTCTTTTGATTTCT
This sequence comes from Talpa europaea, assembly GCF_964194135.1. Taxonomy (NCBI): domain Eukaryota; kingdom Metazoa; phylum Chordata; class Mammalia; order Eulipotyphla; family Talpidae; genus Talpa; species Talpa europaea. The sequence goes on along the minus strand of NC_140071.1, from coordinate 84,196,348 downwards.
GCTGTGTCCGTTGTGATTTCTTCTCTTTCATTTATGATCCTGTTTATTTGTGTTTTCTCCCTTTTTTCCTTTGTGAGCCTGGCTAGGGGTTTGTCTATTTTGTTTATTTTTTCTAAGAACCAGCTCTTGGTTTCATTGTTCCTTTGGATTGTTTTTATTTTAGTTTTGATTTCATTTATTTCTGCTTTGGTTTTTATTATTTCTTTTCTTCTACTGGTTTTGGGGGTTTTTTGTTGTTCTTTTTCTAGATCTTTGAGCTTCGACATTAGGTTTTTTCTTTGAGTTCTTTCTTGTTTCTTGATGTGAGCCTCTATAATTTATGTGTGCTATATATTTTCCTCTTATTACTACTTTTGCTGCATCCCATACATTTAGGAAATTGGTGTCCTCCTTGTCATTCAATTCAAAGAATTTTTTATTTTCTTCTTTGATCTCTTCATTAGTCTAGTGGTGTTCCAGAAGTGTGGTTTTCAATCTCCATGAGGTAGGAGAGTTCCTTGCCTTCTTTTTATGGTTTATTTCTAGTTTGATGCCTTCATGGTCAGAAATGATGGTTGGTATGATTTCAATCTTGGTGTATCTGTTGATGTTTGTCTTGTGTCCCAGTATGTGATCAATCCTGGAGAATGATCTGTGTGCGCTAGAGAAATATGTCTACTCCGTTTTTTTTGGGGGGGTTAGTGTTCTATAGATGTCTGTTAAGCCCAAGCGCTCTAGATCCTTATTTAGAGCTTTAGTGTCTTTACTTATTTTTTGTCTCGTTGATCTATCCATTGTTGATAGTGGTGTGTTGAAGTCTCCCACTACGTATGTGTTTTCTCTGATGTCTGTTTTCAGAGATGACAGTAGTTGTCTGATATATTTTGGTGCTCCTTCGTTTGGTGAATATATGTTAATGAGTGTTATTTCTTCTTGAAGTATTGTCCCCTTGATCATAATAGAGTGACCGTTGGGGTCTCTTTTTATCTTTTTGAGTTTGAAATCTGTTCTATCTGATATAAGTATAGCTGTTCCTACTTTCTTTTTTGGTCCATTTGCTTGTAGGATTGTTTTCCATCCTTTAACTTTGAGTCTATTTTTATCTTTTGTAGCTAAATGTGTTTCCTGGAGACAGCAAAAGGTTGGGTTTTGTGTCTTTATCCAGCCTGCAACTCTGTGTCTTTTTATTGAAGAGTTTAGTCCATTTACATTTAGAGTTAATATTGATATGTTAGCATCTGTATTTGCCATTGTGTTTGTCTTTCCTTTGATTTTATTTATTTATTCTTTTAATAACTGAATTTTTTTTTTTTGGCCTTCTTTCGTTGTTATTTGTTCCTCTGAGGTTCTGGCTTTAGGACTCCTTGTAGTATTTTTTGGAGTGGGGGTTTAGTCGTAATGAAATGCCAGAGTTTCTGTTTGTCTGGGAAGGTCCTTATTCTTTCTTCATAGAGGCAGGAGAGCTTTGTGGAATAGAGTATTCTTGGTTGGCATCTGTTTTCTTGGAGTCTGTTGACTATGTCCCTCCATTCTCTCCTTGCCCATAGTGTTTCTTCGGAGAAGTCTGATGTCAGCCCGATTGGTTTCCCTTTGCATGTTATCTGTTTCTTCCCTCTTGTCAGCTTCATTATTTTTTCCTTGTCCTGGATTCTTGGGAACTTTACTATTGTGTGTCTTGCTGTATTTTTCTTTTTGTCATGGAAGTTTGGTGTTCTTCTTGCTTCTTGTATATCTATTTTCAGCTCCTTCTTCATGTTTGGGAAGTTCTCTTCAATTACCTCCTTGAATATTTTCTCTGTTCCTACATCTCTCTCCTCTTCTTCTGGGATTCCTATTACTCTTTTATTTCCTTTCCTCATGGAGTCAGAGAGTTCCCGAAGTCTTTCTTCGTTCTTCTTCCTTCGTACTTCTCCTTCCTTTTCTGTTTTGGTTCTTTTTATTTCTGTGTCTTCAAGAGTACTTATTCATTCTTCCATTTCATCTATTCTGCTTTCATTGCTTTTCCCAGATTTCTTTAGCACCTCCATTAATTTTTTGATCTCTTGCATTTCTTTTACTTCCCTCTTTAGGGACTCAATTTCATTCTTCTGATCATTGATTATTTTTCCCTTATCATTGTTTTCCTTTATGACTTCTGTCAGTTTTTAATCATGGCAATTTTAAATTCTCTTTCTGGAAGACTCAGAAGTTCTTCCAACTTACTGTTGTTGCAATCTGGGTGGTGTTTTTCTTTTTGCGGTGTGCTTTTTTCCTGAGGATTTGCTAGGTTGTGTGTGGTTTTTCTACTCCCTACTGTCTGTTTTCTAATTTGCCGTATGCATTGGAACACTCTGTTGCTGGGACTGGCTGGCATGTTGGGTGAACTTCTCTGCTCCCCTCTGGCTCCTCCGGGAGCCATTTTTCGGTTTCAAGCAGTCTATAGTGAAGAAAGGCCCATGTTCTAAAATGCCCATGCGGGGACACGCTCCCCTGTGTGCCTGGTCTTCCCTGGCGGTGGGTTCCCGCTCCAGCTCTGGGCTGGGACTGCAGGTCAGTAGGGGCCTGGCATGGGGAACTTCCCAGCTCACCTATGGCTCCTCAGGGAGACTTCTGCTGGTTTCAAGCAGTCTTTACTGATGAAATGTCCCTGTTCTAAAATGGCGATGCGGACGCACTCCCTGTGCACCCGGTCTGCCTAATGTGATTTTTAAATGACCATTTAAAATATTGCAAAATAGAAAGGAATAAAAGAGAAGAAAATCCAGCAATTTATTACAAGCTGCAATCATTAAATACTAAAATATTAATAGAAAAATATAATGTTCTTATTAGAGACTAAAGCCCATTGTTCTCCCCCATAGTCACTGTGTCCTTCTACACTTTGTTCTCCACCTTCTTTTTATCCCTCTGTTAGTCTCATTTATAGAGTTAGATTTCTAGGGTCTGTTCTGGTTTGGTTTTGTCTGACCCTTGGTGGATTTCTCTACATTCCACATAAAAGTGAAATTATCTGATATTTGTCTTTTTCCTTCTGACTTATTTCACTCAGTATTATCCACTTGATTCCTATCCATGTTGTCTCAAAAGACAAGTGTTTGTTTGTATGTATATAAATTAGTATATTCTTTTGTTTATATACCACATCTTCTTAATACATTCTTCTGTTCTTATTCCACTCTTCTGGGACCTTGGTTGTTTCCATAACTTGTATACTGTAAATAGTGTTGAGATGAATATAGGAGTGCACAAATCCTTTCAAATTAGTGGTTTTGCACTCTTTTGGTAGATACTCAGGAGTGGAATTGCTGGATGGTATGGTGGATCTATTTTTAATATTTTGAGAATCTGGCATTACTGTTTTTGCATGGACTGGTCTAGTCTACATTACCATTACAAGTATAAGATGGTAGGTACTTTTTTCTCACATTCTTGACAATACTTTCTTTTGTTTGTTTTGTTTTGTTTTGGTCTTTTTGATATTAACCATTCACACAGGTGTGAGATGATATCTCATTGTGGTATCAATCTGTATTCTCCTGATGATAAGTGATGAGTGACATTCTTTTGTGTGCCTGTTGGCTATCTGTAAGTCTTTGTTGGAGAAGTGTCTATTGTCTATTAAGATATCATCCATTTTAGGATTCAGTTAGTTATCTTATTTTGTTGTTGTTGTATAAGTTATTTGTAGATTATGTCTGTTAACCTTTTATCAGATGTATGTTGTACAAATATTTTCTCCCATTTAGTAGGGTGTATTATTGTTTTAGACATAGTTTCTTTTGCTGTGTAGATGTATTTTAGTTTAATGCAGGTGCATTTAGAAGAGTTAAAACTATCACTATTTGCAGATGAAATGATATATGCATGGAAAACCCTATAGAATCCACTAAAAAAAAAACTACTAGAAAGAATACCTCAATACAGTAAAATATCAGGCTACAAAATCAATTTATAAAAATCAATTACATTTCTGTATGCAATGAGTTGGAAGAAAGAAAGCAAGAAAACCATCCCTTTCATGATTGCATCAAAAATAATTAAATACCTGGGCTTCCCCAGTGGTGCAGTGGTTGAGCGCTGGGCTGCAAAGCTACCCACAGCCTCTGCAGTGCAGGTTAGATCCCTGGCCACTGGGCGAGGGTCCCACATGGCACACAGAATTCTCCTGCCACACCAGCCGCTCCCCTCAACAGTGTATTTCGTCAGTCTGCTTGTTCTGCTCCCCACTCTGGCTCTGGTGAATTCTCTCACCCTCCCGTGGTTCTGACTATACCCAGTGCTTGTATAAATAAATAAATAAATCTTTAAAAAAATAATAATTAAATACCTGGGAGTAAATTTTTAAAAAAGGAGGTGAACTACCTGAACAATAAAAACTATAAGATATTCTTGAAAGAAATATAAGAAGACACCAAGAAATGGAAAAATGTTTCCATGGATTGGAAGAATTGACATTTGTAAAATGGCCATTTTGCCCAAAGCAATGTACTGATTCATTGCAATTCCTTTCAAAGTTTCAAGGGGCTTCTTCAAGAAACATAACAAGTGGGCCTCACTTCTGGCACAAGGGGTTAAACACAGCAGTATGAAGCTATCCTCAGCCTCTGCAGCACAAGTTCAATCCCTGGCTGGCCAGCAAGCTACCCATATGGTGCAACAGACCTCTCCTTTCTCGCCTGCTGCTCCCCTCACCAGTGTATGTCAGCCAGTCTGTCTGTTCTATTCCCCACTGTCTCTGGTGAATCCTCTCACTTCACATACCTCTGGCCTATACCCTAGTTCTCGTATGCATAAATAAATAAATACTTTTTATAAAGGAAGCATTACAAACATTGCCAAACATTATGTAGAATCACAAAAGAACAAATGCAATCCTGATGAAAATGTGGAGGTGGTGGTATCACACTCAGGATTCAAATTATACTACAAAGACACAGTAATCTAAACAGTATGGTGGAAGACTAAAAGCAGACCTGCAGACAAGTGGAGTAGAATTGAGAACCCAGAAATAAACCTATAATTATATGGACAGGTAATCTACAGAGAAGCCAATATATACACTAGAGAAAGTAATGACAGTGCAATCAATGGTGAAGCAAAACTGGAAGCCACATATGAAAGAATGAAACTCAACCACTATTATCCCATATAGAAGAAAAATTAACTCCAAATGATTTAAAGACTTGGAATGTATTACCTGAAACCATAAAATACCTAGAATAAAACACCATATAATTGCCTTCAGTGATGTCTCTGTGGACTTGTCTACAACAGTTAGTGAAAATTCAAGCAATTAAACCAGAGAAGTTGTTAGATATGCCTCACACTTGAACCTAAATAATTTTTTTGTAGTTTTTATCAAACACTGTTTGTCAGCTTTGATGCTGCAAGGAATATGACCTATTGTACATACAAATTCAAATTGGATCTATGTGAATTTAGGTAACTTGTATTACTTACCATTTGAGTAAGTTATACAATCAAACAGATTACTTTGAACTGAATATCAGGGAGAAAAGTAGATATAAATAGAAATTAAGAAAACATAAAACTTGAGAAACAATTTTTAAAATGTAGGTTATCAATATTTCTTCTGTACACCAAAGATTGCTCTTATTTATTTCCTCATTAATCATTTTCCAGTTTTATTGAGAAGAATTTTACATATATCACAAATTATTTTATTTTATTATTTTTATTATTTTTTAAGATTTATTTATTTATACAAGCAATGGGTATAGTCAGAAGTGTGGGAGGGAGAACAGGCAGAAGGACCAAAGCACACTGGTGAGGGGAGCAGTGGGTTTGGCAGGAGAGGTCTGCTTGCCATGTGGGACTGTCACCTGTTGCAGGAGATTGAACCGGCACTGCAGAGGCTGTGGGCAGCTTCGCAGCCCAGCGCTCAACCATTGCGCCACCAGGGGGGGCCCTCACAAATTATTTTAAAGATTTATTTATTTATTTTTTATTTATTTATACAAGAACCGGGGTACAGGCCAGATGGGAGGGAGGGCTAGAGGATTCACCAGAGACAGAGCTGGGGACAGAACAGGCAGACTGATGAAATACACTGCTGAGGGGAGCAGTGGGCGTCACAGGAGAGGTCTGCTGCCCCATGTGGGACCCTCGCCGGCCAGGATCAAACCAGCGCTGCAGAGGCTAAGGACAGCTTCACAGCACAGCACTCAACTGCCTGTGCCACCAAGGGAGGCCCTGTATCACAAAATTTAAGACATATGATATGACGTTTTGATTTACGTATTTTGTGAAATGTTACCACAACAGTTTCAACTAATATCTATCTTCTAATATTTATATACAATAAAAAGAATATAAAAAAGAAAATGAAAAAAATTCACCTTGTGATGAGAACTCTTAGGATTTTTCTTAAGATGTTTTTCTATATACTATACAGCAATGTTAGCTGTAGCCACATGTAATGTAAATTATATTCTTAGTACTAATTTATCACGTAAGTAGAAAAATACCATTTCATCATCTTCTTCCAATTTCCTTTTCCCCACCTTTCACCAATGGCAACTGTAATTCCAGTCTATTTTTTCTATGAATATTGTGTTTGTTGCTTTTTTGTTTGTTTGTTTACTAGATTCCACATATGAGATCATATGGTATTTGCCTTTGTCTGACAAATTTTATATCCATGTCAGAATTTTCTCTTTCTTACAAATGAATAATAATCTGTGCACATGCATACACATGTATGTTATATTTTTCTTTACCCATTTATCCTTTGTGGGCCACACAGTGTTTCCATATCTTATCTGTTGAAAATAATGTTACAATAAATGTGGGAGGTGATGGTGCATAAATCTCCTTGATACAGTGTTTTCATTTTCTTTTGGTAAATGCATGGAAGTAGAATCTCTTGGCCACAGGGTAGTTCTATCTTTTCATTAATTTGAGGAATCTCCCTAGTGTTTTCTGTAGTGAGCACGCCAATTTTTATTTCCACTAACAATGCAGAGGGTTCCTTTGCTCAACATTCTTACCAACATTTGTCATTTTTTGTCTTTGATAATAGTCATTCTAACAAGTATACATGATATCTCATTGTGGTTTTTATTTGCATTTCCATGAAAATTAGTGATGTTGAATTTCTCTTCATGTATCTGTTGGTGATCTATTTGTCTCCTTTGGAAAATATCAATTCAGATATTTTGCCATTTTTTGTTTTACTTTTACAATACTGTATTATGATTTCGGTAACTAGGTTGACAGCTCCTCAAATATGTGATACCATACCACCCCCATCATCAAAACACTAAAAGTCTTTTTCCCTAAACCTTTGAGCCACTTCACCCTTTCCCCCATCCCTCAATATAGCTTTCCTCCCTCTCCATAGCCTCAATTCTTCAGTCATACTTCTAAGTTTCATTTTGGTTTAGTTTTTTCTGTTCCTTTGCTGTTTTTCTCTATATTCTATGTATGAGTGAAATCATCCAGTATTTTTCTTTCTCCTTCTGTCTTATTTCACTTATTTTCACTTATTTCTGTCTTATTTCACTCCAGTTTCATTCATATTGTTGGAAATGGCACATATTCAACTTTTTATTTTAATACTGAGTAGTATTTCATTGTGTTCATGTGCCATGTCTTCATACAACTCAATGAAAAGATAAAGAATAGAATCAATCAAAAAATAAACTGAAGAACTAAACAGACATTTCTACAAAGAAGACACACAAATGACCACACAAACAGGCACTTGAAAATACATTCAACATCACATCAGGAAAATACAAATCAAAACCACAATAAGATACCACATCACTTCAGGAATAATCATTTACATGTGTGTATGCATATATGTATGTATATGTATATGTGTGTGTGTATAATATATATAAAATGTGAAGATGTGAAGAGAAAGGAATCCTTGTATATTATTGCTGGGAATGTTGACTGGTCCCGTCCCCATAGAAAACAGTATAGAGGTTACTCAGAGTATTACAAATAGATATACCATATGATCCAGTAATTCCATTCCTAAGTATCTAACTGTAGAATACAAAATCATTAATTCAAAGCAATCTATGCACTCCTATGTTCATCGGAGCCCTGTTTACAACAGAAAGGTTGTGGAAAATACCTAAATGCCTAATCACAGCAGTGGGTTTTCCCACTTTTTAAAGATTTACTTATTTATGCATACAAGAACTGGGGTGTAAGCCAGAGGTGTCGGGGGGTGAGAGGATTCACCAGAGACAGTGGGGCACAGAACAGGCAGATCTACTGAAATACACTGCTGAGGGAAGCAGGGGGTGAAACAGGGGAGGTCTGCTGTGCCATGTGGGTTGCTCACGGGCTGGCTGGGGATTGAACTAATGCTGTAGTGGTTGGGGCTCGCTTGATAGTGCTATCTTTAACCCTTGTGCCACCAGGGAGGCCCGGTTTTGCCCACCTTAAAAAATAAGATCCCTTTGTTTTCCTATTGAGTTGTGTGATATTTTTAAAATATATTTTGAATATTAATTCATGATAAGATATAGTGTACAAATATTTTCTCCAATTTAGTAGGTTGCTTTGTTTTTGGTCATCTTTTCCTGTGCAGACATTTTTTTAGTTTGCTATTGCCCCATTTGTTTATTGTTATTTTTACTGCCTTTGCTTTTGAAGAAAGATACAAAGTATCATCACCAAACACTGCCAAGGATGATAAGGAGCTTACCACTTATGTTTTCTTCAAATCTTTATAGTATAAGGTCATACAATTAGTCTTTTACCCAGGGGCCTCCCTGGTGCACAAGGGGTTAAGACACAACCCATGAAGCTATCCATAGCCACTGCAGCACCAGTTCAATCCCCAGCCAGGGAGCTACCCACGTGGTGCAGCAGACCCCTCCTGACTCTCTTGCTACTCCCCTAAGCAGTGTATTTCAGTCAGTCTGCCTGTTCTGTCCTCACTCTGTCTCTGGTAAATCCTCTTACCACCCACACCTCTCACCTGTACTCCAGTTCTAGTGTGCATAAACAAATAAATATTTTAAAAAATAAGTCATGGGGCTCCCCAGTGGCGCAGCGGTTGAGTGTTGGGTTGCGAAGCTGCCCGCGGCCTCTGCGGCGCCAGTTCAATCCCCAGCTGCTCCCCGGCCACTGGAGGAGGGTCCCACATGGCGCACAGACCTCTCCTGCGGCCCGCTGCTCCCCTCAGCAGTGTACTTCGGTCCTTCTGCCTGCTCTGCCTCCCGCGCTGGCTTTGGTGAATTCTCTCACCCTCCCGCGCTTCTGACTGTACCCAGTGCATGTATAAACAAACAAAACAAACAAACAAATAAATAAATAAAAACATGCCTCTATAAAAAAAAATTATAAAAAAAATAAAAAATAAGTAATTAATCCAGTTTGAGTTAACTTTTTAGTTCTTCTGTTCATTTCTTGATTTATTCTATAGTATGGTATACACATTTTCATTTTAATTCTTTTATATGTGGCAACCTAGTTTTCACAATACTATTTATTTAAAAGATTATCCTTTCCTCATTGTATATCCTGGACTCCATTGTCATAAACTAAGCGGCCATATATGTATGAGTTTATTTCTGGGTTTTCTATTCTGCTTTATTTTTCTGCACGTATTTACTTTTTTTTTTTTTAAGATTTATTTTATTTATACAGGAACCGGGGTATAGGACAGATGTGCGGGAGGGTGAGAGAGGGAACAGAACAGGCCGACTGATGAAATACGCTGCTGAGGGGATCAGTGGGTGCGGCAGGAGATGTCTGCTCACCATGTGGGTTGCTCCAAGGCTAGTGGGGATCTAACCGGCACTGCAGAGGCTGCCAACAGCTTCACAGTGTTGCGCTCAACCACCTGCACCACCAGGTGGAATATTTTGTGGTTCTATACTTACTTTATGATTATTGGTTCTATTTTTGTGGACACAGAAAAATGAAAAGACTCATCAAATTTAGAGGGAACTATGCCATAATATGTGTGTAAAAGAACCTGAAAAAAATTAAAATGTGAAGAAACATCATATATGGTACAAGTAATGTTTAAAGTTACTGCCTTGGTCTGAAGACAAGATTTATTCTACCTAGTTCATTTTCTCCAGATGCTTTTTGATAGATGTTATTTAGAAATTGCAAACACTGAAATGTTTTAGAATTTTTAAACTAGGTTCTCCCTGGTGGTGCAGGAGTTAAACACAGTGCTATCAAGCTACTGCCAGCCACTGCAGCACAAGTTCCATCCCTGGCTGACCAGGTATCTACCCAAATGGCATAGACCTCTCCTGTCTTGCTTCCTGCTCCCCTCAGAAATATAATTTAGTTAGTCTGCCTGTTCTGCTCCCCACTCTTTCTGGTGAATCCTCTCACTGCCCCCCCCCCACTTCTGGCTTACATCCCAGTTCTTATATGCATAAATAAATAAAAATCTTCTGGGCCTCCCCTGGTGGTGCAGGCAGTTGAGCGCCTGCAGCTTCTGCAGCCTCTGCAGCACTGGTTTGATCCCAGCCAGCCAGCAAGGGTCCCACATTGTGCGGCAGACCTCTCCTGTCTTGCCCGCTGCTCCCCTCAGCAGTGTATTTCGTCAATCTGCCTGTTCTGTTCCCCACGCTGACTCTGAGGAATCTACTCACCCTCCAGTGCATCTGGCCTGTACCCCAGATCTTGTGTAAATGTATAAATAAATCTTAAAAAATAAACAAATAAATAAAAATATTTTAAAAATTAAAAGAAATTTTTAACTATCAACTCCAGTTATAAAGGAGATAAAACTTAAGAAACTGAAAATTGTATATTTACTTGTTTATTTATTTATTTATTATTTATTTATTTATGCCTGCATGAGGGTGGAATGTACTGCAAAGCTACTTTTTTTTTAAAATATTTATTTATTTATACAAGCACTGGGTACAGTCAGAGGAACAGGTGGGTGAGAGAATTCATCAGAGCCAGAGCGGGGAACAGAACAGGCAGACTGACAAAATACACTGCTGAGGGGAGCAGCGGGCTTGGCAGGAGAGGTCTGTTGCGCCATGTGGGAACCCTGCTGGTGACCAGGGATCAAACCGTTGGTGCAGAGGCTGCGGGCAGCTTTGCAGCCCAGTGCTCAACCTCTGCACCACTAGGGGAGGCCTGAAAATTATATATTTTAAATGTTTATACAGTACAGAAACTGCTCTTTAGGTTGTGATGTTTTTCTTGTAATTAATATTATGACTAGTTAGCACAGCAAAAATTGGTATTATTAGATAGATGTCATTTATCTAGGCAAACTTAAATAACAATTCCAAGGGAGACAAAAAAGAAATCCCTGGTTTATTTTTGCAATTTAAATATCTTTATCATGAACAAGATGATATCCTAAAAGCTACTCATTAGAAATCAGTAACATAATGGAAAAGTTGGATAGTACCTTGGAAATTTAACTCCTAATGTTACGGATCATTTTTCCATTAATATTTGCTTTAGGGACTAAAAATCTTCTTGTAGAAGTAATTAGAAAAAGTGCCTATCAAGGAATGTAATTGAGGATAGACTTTGGATGACCTCAGAAGAGAACAAAACCTCAAAGAAGTCTTATAAAGTTTTAAATTTGTCATGAGGCCTACAATATCTCTGATAATTAGACTTTCAACACATTTGGATTTGTTAATTGGATCTAAGTTCTAATTAGACTTTTATGTAACTAAAAATGACATACCCTTCTATGAATTTAATGTGCTTTGCTTTTACAGCTGAAGCCAACAATTAGCAGTATTTTCCAAATGATTTTAGCATGGAAAGTGCTGGACTTTTGTTTATGCTGTGAGATATCTTCTTTTAAGATATATTATGTAAGATTTAGTTATCTCAATTAAGTTTCTTTTGGGGAGTGCAAAAAGAAACTTGAACTTTAACAGGAGGTAACAAAAATGTTTATTTTGAGGGAGACTTGCCAATATGTTAATGACTTTGAAAAGTCTAAAGCAATGTGTAATAATACAAGAAAATAAATCATTCTTTAGGAAGAAGCTGCACAAATAACCAGGAGCCCCCATAAACGATTCAGCTAATGAAACAACTCTCCTAATATGACTAATGTGTTACATTTTGAAAGTGTGCAAATTTATCTAAGTTTCCAAAAGTGAAAGGTCACAGATTTGACCTCAGGATTAATAACATGATGTTTCTTCCCATGATACCTGTTACATTATCCTTGTGCTGAGGCTTTTTTCCTTGAGCAGTTATCTGCTAAATCAAGTCACTGCATCTCCTTTCTCCTTATTTCTGAGTCGAACATCATCATTTTTATCATCTTTCCAGTTTATAGGGAGTAATTTAAAAACTGGTAGCCCTTAGATTTGGATATTACAAGAGAACAGAACTGTATAAGTGTGTATATTTAAACAAAAATTTTGGAGAATAAAGATAATTGAATCACTGCAAGATAAAGGGAAAAACTGATGTCAAAATCTTTCAAACAAATTGATAGCTCTGACAAAAAAAGGGCAAATTATATAGTTTATGTATGTGACTATTGAGATCAACAAAGTCATACACATGAATTTTTCCTCAAAAGCAGTAACTACCCACATTAAAAATCTTAGTTTTTTTCCCAATAAAAGCAGTGTAAGACCTAATTAAAACCATTGACTCTGTAAGAAAATCTACTTGTGCAGTGATTGCTAAATTAGAATAGACATCATGCTAGAATTATATATGCTATTATTTTTCCAATTAGTGTATCACTGGAAATGAGCTATTGGTGTATTTATATCTCCTCATTAAGCCAAATGTCCTTATAAATCTCCTGAAGCATATTGGGTACTGTCATAATCCATGTGATGATATTTAAGGGCAGAAAATGGCATTTTTGATTACCTTATTTGCTCTGAAAAGGGAAAACCTGTGAAGGACCCTTCCTATACTAGTTACTCCAAGGACTATCACACAGTTCTCTGAATGGTCTATACTTAGATGACTGTACTGTTCTCCAGGCAGATAAGTAATCAAGCTATTTTATTTTTCAGCTTGGGTGCTGGAATCCTGTAACAGGGTTGAATGGGTCACTGACTGACAAGAAACTGGAGAATAACATGCGTGGAGTAGTTCTACGTGTAGTGACTGTTCTGGTAAGTTTGACCTGAGTCTTGTGGTTTTTGGCTTCTACAGGTTATTTACACTTAATTTCTTTATGATTTATTAACAGATGCCTTAATCTAAAGGGCACATCTAAAAAATCTTGAGCATGCATACTAATATATATCTAATGGTCATATTTTCAAGCTTTCAATTTTTGTGGATCAGAATCTGATTCTTGCAAGTTTTATTTTTTAATTACAGTGCTTGTATCAGTAACTTGGGCATGTTAGGTCCAATTTCTACTCTTTTACAGTTTTCTACACATGATGAAGGTTTTTTCTCTTAAATGAGATTAAATTGACTTAGAAATATAAATCTCAAAGAAAAAGTCAATATACATATATTGCTCTTATTACCGAAGTGACTGTTTGTGTTCACCACTAGAGAAGAAATAAATGCCAAATGAGGATAGGTTTGATAAAATGTAATGCAATAAGTATTACAAAAACTTTTGCAAACTAAGATAATATCTTTCTACTATAGACCTTTCAAAGAAAAGATCAACTATTACTTAACAAATATTCATAGATTTTATTGTATTCAATCACATTGATGAGGAGTACTGATGAATAAAATAGAAAGATATTATTCCTTCTTTATGGAGCTTACTAACTAGTGTTCTTTGAATATTTAGTGGGATTATACATGGGAAAAGTGATTACAATTTCACTTACTTTTTGGAAAATCAATAAATGAAACTACTATTGTTATTGTATATTATTATTATTTATCTCATAACATAAAATAGGAATTAAATAGGAATATTCTTAACAAATAGTCAAATAAGTATTGCCTAAAACCCGTGAAGCATAAAAACATAAAAAGCTTTTGTATGTATCGGGCCTCAGCGGTTGAGTACTGGGTTGCGAAGCTGCCCGCGGCCTCTGCAGCACCGGTTTGATCCCCGGCTGCTCCCCTGCCACCAGAGGAGGGTCCCACATGGCGCGCAGACCTCTCCTGCTGCCCGCTGCTCCCCTCAGCAGTGTACTTCGGTCCTTCTGCCTGCTCTGCTCCCCACTCTGGCTCTGGTGAATTCTCTCACCCTCCCACGCTTCTGAATGTACCCAGTGCATGTATAAACAAACAAACAAACAAACAAATAAATAAATAAAACATGCCTTAATAAAAAAAAATTTAAAAAAAGCTTTTGTATGGGTTAAAATGCATAATTAATAATAAAATGAAGCAGCAGTCTGTTTGGACATGTTTGTGTGGTAATTAGATATTTATCAAAGGTCATAATAGCAGGGACTGCCCTTTGTACATTGTTTAATACAAATTAAATATACAACATTATTTCATGTCTAAGAGAAGGATCTGTGATATTCTACAAAATGAAACTCAAATGATTATTTCTAGATATTGTTTCAATAAGATTTTCACTTTTTGGGAAATAATAATATTAAAAATACTTCACAACTTATATATGAAGGTGATTCCTTATATCCCCAAGGATTTAGATATGAATTTGCATTGATGAGCTAATATTAAAAATAGCAAATATTTAAAATATGGTAATGTAATAGTTTCTTCTCTAGTGATTAACTTGGACCCTTAGGTAACAATTGTAATAAAAGAAATCCATGTACATTCATTTTGTCCATAAGATTCATATTTCTAAGGCAACTTAACCTTCTTTAGTCATTAATAAAATATTTAAAACTAATTATATGATATACTTCAGAGATTTTTATGTATAATACATAGTAAAATGCACATGTATAGGTATATATATATAAATATGCCTACATAGGTATATGTATACATAGGTATATGTACACCTCTCTACAGTTCATTTTATAGTCGATCAAATGTCAATGCATGCATAGACTCTTATTAGAGAATGCACATGCAATGAAGCAGCCAGGGAATCTGCAGTTAATCTCATATAGTCCTCACTGTATTTTCATGAAATAGATACTAATCTGATCCCAAAAATGTGAGAGAGGAAACTAAGATGACCAGAGGATGAAAAACAATTGAAGAAGATTATATAGATAATAAGTGACAGATGGAGTTAACATTCATGTACAGGAAGTCTGACTCCCAATCTACTAAGTTTCCCTCTTAACATTGCATTATAGCATCTCTATTCTTACTGTGATAAATGTGAAAATTGAGGTATCTATAGTGTTTTACTTGATTTGGAAATGATTTACTCTGAATAAGTTGAAAATGCCTTATATTGAAAAAGCTTTATAGGGCCAATTATTAATTTCCAGGATGAATGAAATAATTGCTATTTTGTTTATGAAATGGCACGACTTCACACAGTGTTAGTGCCTGCATGCTCCACAGTCATATTCATGACTCAGTAGTCAGTTTCCTACAAACATAGGACTTCATAGATCCTAAACATGGTTTGGTTCATGGTGTATTGGGTTAACAGTGTTTCCGCTAAATCTTCTGTGATGCAATATGGATTTGTCAGTTGAGAAGCCAGTTGAGTAAAAAGTTTTACACTCCCACAATATATAGTCATTATGTTTGAAAATTAGATAGCTTTCCTGAATCTTCCTATAATTCTTATTTGAGTGGAAACCAGCCAGTGTCTTTTTTAATATCTTGCAAGTACTTTTTCAGATCTAGTTCTTGTATGCCCTTCCAGTCTTCTTCTGTCCTAACATGAGAATCACTCCCCTTTCAATCCACCTAGCAATTTCAAAATGTTGATGACCTATAAACCCTGAAACTCATATTTAATCTAAATGGGACTTTATTTGATCACTTAAACACCATGACCCTGTATTCTAACTACTTACTTCCAACAATTCAGAGAAGAGAAAAAGGAAGTTCCATGTATAAGGTCTCTGAGAAAAGGTACCCCAGGGTTTATTCCATTCTAGCTGCAATTTTTTGCTAGTCCCATACTCCTCTCCCCACCCTTTCCCTTCTTAGGAAATTTACTTGATCAGTTTAAAACAAAGGTTAATTGAGACTTCACTGATTTAATGTTCATAAGGTTTTTATTGAGATATAATTATAATATAACTTATATCCATGTAAAATATACTATATAAGCATTTTGATTATTTATATATATAGTAAAATGATAACCAAAATAAGTCTAATTAACATCCATCACCACAAGTATTATCACAAGTATTTTTCTTATAATCATATATTTTAAGATCTCTAGTCTTAACAATTTTCAAATTTAAAATACAGTATTATTAACTATAGTCACCATGTTTTACATTGCATCCCCATTATTTATTTTATAACAGGAAGTATATGTCTTTTGACCCCCCTTTGCCCATTTGTGCTTACTCTTCCATCTTCCCTTCTTTAGGAACCATCATTCTGTTCTCTGTGTCTGACTTCAATTTATTTTTTTTAAGATTTATTTTTATTTGTTTATGCATACAAGAACTAGGTTGCAGGCCATAGGTGTGGGGGTGAGAGGATTAACTAAAGACAGAGTGGTGAACAGAGCAGCAGATCTACTGAAATCCACTGAGGGGAGCAGTGAGCAAGACAGGAGAGGTCTGCTGTGCCATATGGGTAGCTCCCTGGCCCTCAGGGGCTTGACCTCCTGCTGCAATGGCTGGCGATAACTTGATAACACTGAGACTTAAACTCCTGTTCCACCAGGGAGGCCCTGTTTCAATTTATTGTTGTTGTTTTATTTTGTTATTTTCCAGATTCTACATCTGAGTGATATTTTATGGTATTTGTCTTTGTCTGACTTAATTAACTTAGCACAGTGACTTCAGAATCCATTCATACATCACCTGTGGTCAGATCTCCTTTTTGGTGACCGAATAATTGATGGACATATAAGTTGCTTCCACATCTTTGTTATTGTTAGCAATACTGCAATGAACACATGGATGAATGCAGCCTTTATGTTAGTGTAACTATTCTCATTGGATAAATACCCAGAAGTGAAATTGCTGGATTACATGGTTTTCTCCTTTCAATGTTTTGAAGAATCTCCATACTGTTCTCCATAGTGGCTGCACCAATTTTCATTTCCACCACCAGTGTGTAATGGTTCCCTTTATTCCACACTCTCAAGATTTGCTTCCTGACTTACTGATAATAATCATTCTCATAGATGTGAGGTGATAACTCATTGTGTTTTTGATTTGCATATCCCTAATAATAAGTGAAGATGATCATCTTCTCATGTGCCTGTTGGCCATCTGTGTGTCTTCTTTTTTTTTTTTTTTGAAGATTTATTGATTGATTGATTGATTTATACATACATACATACAAGCACTAGGTACAGTCAGAAGTGTGGGAGAGTGAGAGAATTCACCAGAGCCAGAGCAGGGAGCAGAGCAGGCAGATGGACCAAAGAACACTGCTGAGGGGAGCAGCGGGAGGCAGGAGAGGTCTGTGCGCCATGTGGGACCCTCCTTCGGTGGCCGAGGAGCGGCCGGGGAGCAGCCGGGGATCGAACTGGCGCTGCAGGCAGCTTCACAACCCAGCGCTCAACCGCTGCGCCACTGGGGAGGCCCTGTGTGTCTTCTTTTGATAAATATCTTTTCATATCTTCTGCTTACTTGTTAATTAGAGAAGGAGTATAAGAGTTGGTAAAAGTGCAAAGGGATGGAAAAAAGACTTTTGGTGGTGATCATAATATAATATTACAGATGTCAAAATAAAATCATGTACATCTGAAATATACTGAAACATTAGTATTATAAACCAGTGGTACTTCAATATTAAAAATAAAACAAACAAATAAGCAAAAAAAATATTTCAACTACACATTGTTTATGATTCCAAGGGCAAATAAATCAGAGAGTTAAGTGAAGGGCTTTATTATCGAAGTTATTAGTAGGGGTAAAAATATAGTGAGAGGGCCTCACTGGTGGTACAACGGGTTAAGACTCAGCACTATGAAGCTATCTGTAGCCACTGCAGCTAGAGTTCAATCCCTGGCCAGGGAGTAACCCACATGGCACCTCTCCTGTCTCACCTGTCGTTCCCCTCAGCAGTGTATTTCAGTAGATCTTCCTGTTCTGTTCCTCACTCTGTCTCTGGTTAATCCAACTCAACCCCCACATCCCTGGCTTGCACTCCAGCTATTGTATGCATAAATAAATAAATATTTAAGAAATATATCGGTAAGGAGTGTTGAAATGCCAGGGCCTAAGATACACAACAAATCTTTACTCCCATGAACAGTGGTGGAACATGCACAGTGAACAGTGTCAACAAATCTGGCAATACCTAGAGCCAAGGGAGAGATACCATTCAATAATATTTACATATAGGAAGATTAAAAAGAAAATTACAAACCACAAGTAAGCAGTGAGAAAATAGAGTAATGGGTTACCCCAGTGCTGCTTTCCTTGTCTTTCTCTCTATTTTAATTGTTTCCAGTGGTGAACTCAGTTAGACATAGAGGGCAAGTTAGTCCAAGTAGTAACAACCATGAAAATCACTCTGCCAGGATACAGTTTAGGGCAATGAAGGACACAGTAAATATGGAGGGAAACAAGGTAAAACCAATACCAACATCTCTTTTTGATAGGATATCTAAGACCTTTACATGTGTAATTTAATCCTTATAAAAGCCTTAGAAGAGATGGACTAATTTCATTATGTGGATGAAAAGAGTGCACAAAAGTAGTTAATTAAATTTCCATGTCCATTTAGATAACAGGAGTCAGAGACAAGTTTCCAGCTGAGAGTTCCTGGTTCCAGAGGCCAAGTTCTCTGCCATTCTGAGATTCTATTTTTGGAATCAAAATGAACTCTTGTTAGATTTAAATTAAAAATGATATAACTGTTGAGATGTGAGGGTTGGGAATATTACTGGATTAGTTAAGTAGAAGCATTTTTCTAAACAACATCACATTTGAACAACTATATTATAGACTCAATAATAATCAAAGCCCAGAAATACATCTCAGAAAAAGCAATAAAAAATAATGAGAATCAATAAAGACCTATGAAAGGAATACTCTGTTTATATATTTGACCCACTGATCACTATTTTTTACCAAGTGGACCATGTGTATTACTTTAAGGCATTTATAAAGATTGCTTTCCTTTTAATTTTCTAAGTCACACAAATATGAATAGTCATAAATGACCAATTATGCCATTCAATTATTTCATAATAATTCACAAAAAGGCACTTAAATAACACTGTAAATACCATCATTATGCTAATGAAAATAAAATTCAGAGATGTTAGTCACAAGTGAAAAGAAAGAATTGTGTATTTTGTGAAGTACAAGGTATTTGAAAAACAAAAATTGGTTTCTAGAAGGAGCTTACTAATTAATATTTCTTATTTGCTTGATTTGGTTTGCTTACAACAGACATGATATTGGTAATGAATTAACTATTAAATTCCTTTGAGCAATATTTAATGAGTGCCTCCTTGGTGCTCAGTGTTAGTACAAAACAGACAAAAATACCAACTTTGGGGAGTTTTATTCTAGTGGAACAACTTTGAAATCTCTCAAAATAATTTTGAAAAAAACTCAATGCCATTGTTCAACATTAAATATATACAGAGTATTTATTTGTCTAAAATTATCATCTAGATAACTTTTTGTAAATATATGGTTAGAAAATTTTTGATTAAGCTGTAACGTTAGGTTTTTTTAATATTTTATAACTTGGAAAATATACAATTTTTTACATTTTAATGTCTCTGAATTCAGGAAATATCTTTTCATTGATGCCACCTTGCAATTATAACTGGTAGCACTATTTGTCCTTATTAGTGGTAATTAAAAACAACTGTGCATCTTACAATGAAAATAGTTTACATTAAAATATGTATGTATGGCAATTTTACAAAATTAAGCTGATGGATATTCCTGGAAAGCTAAATTCAACAAAACTGGGCAAGGAGCCATAATAACAAGACAAAAAAAAAAAGAATATTTCCAAACTAAAAACAAAAATAATATTAGAAATACAGCAAAATTTCTAAAAAATAGGATAGTAACAGCAATTTAAAAAAATACTATCTAAACTAATATGTTCACTTATGTCAGAAAAAAATAGAAGTAGAAAATATACAAAGACAACTTACCTTAAACCAATACCACATATAGCTAAGTCTAAACTACATGCTGAAATAAATGTGAATTTCACCAGTCAACTCACCATATGAATAGTATGGCAAGCAGCTGCCAATCGAGTTAATATTTTAAGAGTAGTTTCCACTTCCTAAACCATAATATTAGTAGTCTTATTTCCTAGAAAATTTTCAGAAAAATTTATTACCCTATGAAAATTCCATGTTACTTGGGAGCAAAGAAAGTAAAATAATATCATATAGTATACGCTAAACTATTAGCCATCACACCATTATTTACTGAGTATATATGATAAGCTAAACATCGTGTTAAATTCCAAAATGGCAACACTATATAGTCTCTGTTTTCAAGGAACTTCACATAGATCATTTAATTAAAACTCAACTTTCTATCATAAATTAGAAATTGTGTGAAGTGCTCAAAGTTAATTACATTTTGGAAAGTGTGGGGAAAATAAATCAGAGAGAAAAAAGAAAAATAAACAGAAAGGACAGATGGCATAGTCCCTTTTATGATCTAATCTCAACAGTGACATTAGAACCAATTTTACAGTTTTACAGAGCAGTATAATTCCTTATTGCACTCTGTGTGTGTGTATTTCTGATTCAGAATTCTTCATAAGTATCTGTTTTGTTTAATAATTTCATTAATGTTAGACTCATCGCCCCCCCCCCCATAAGTATACACCAAGAAAAAGTTACTTTTCATTTTAATTGCAATGCCTGGTTTGGATGGATTAGCAGAGATTTGTTCAATGAACAAATTAAAATATTCTGAATTATTAGGTCATCTGAATATAGTGAGAGATACTTAACAGAATAAATTAGCACTATCAAGGAAGTAATGTTAAACTTGTTCCATGTCACCTGTATACACATGTAGCATTAGAGACAGGAAAAAGGCAGCTAAAAACCTTAAAGGCTAAATATATCATCTCAGTTACATGAAGCCCTGCTGTAAAGGAGAAAGTAAAAAAAGAAACCAGCAGTTTCTAAGTAGTCAAAAAAAGAGGTAAGGAAGCCCAAGAGGGTAACATTACTTGCAATCTTTCTAAGGCCAAAACTAACAACAAAGTTCCAAAAGAGTTTAGTTGTAACAATATAAATACAGCTTATCAGGTTGTCTATGAACCATGATTAAGCAAACAGACAAAATGGAATAGATACTTTATATAGTAATTGTAAGGACTTCGAAGCAAAAATCTGGAAAAAATCAGAAAAACCTCAAATTATGATCTGATTTCTATATAAATGAAAGCAGTGAAGTGTATAATTGTGCATTTCTCTAATAATTTTCAGATGCATAGAAAAATGAGTACTTCTGTATGGTTGCTATTTCCACATTTAAAAAATATTTCTGCCTGGAAGAAAAAAAATCTGGTAATATAAATGTGTGTGTGTGTGTGTGTGAGTGTGTGTTTCTGAGAGAGAGCACAGGAAGAGAGAAGTAAAATAAAATTAAAAGGAAAAGAAATAAAAAATTCTATATATGATCATGGAAAAAATAAAGAATAAGGATAGACACAAGATTGTCCCTGAGTAGTAGTTTTAGGGTTCCTCATTATTTGATTCCTATCCACTAAATTCAGATTTCCAAGAAAGATGGCAAAGGATTACCTTATAATTAAATATTTTGACATAGTTGATACTAGAAAATGGCTTACCCTATTCAGAGTGTATTCAAGTAATTATGTGTTATAAGGTAAAGAAGTAAGACAGTTTAATTTAAAACATCAAGAATTGTTTGTTTATATTATGAAATAGCAATTCCACGATAAATGAAAAGTTAAAATGATACAGAATCATTTAATATTCTTTGGTTATAGATACAGTCACTTTATCTTTATTCCATAGTATTTTCACATGCATGAGAACTGTTGTTTTATAATTGATTTTTCCACAATCTATAGGAAGCATAGAATTAGACAAAATCTGGATAATGCACAAAGGGAAGAAATTTTTAAGAAGGTGGAATTTTGTAGTTCGTGTTTTCTAAGAGAAGCAAAAATCCAAAAGGAAAAAAAAAATCCACTCTCCTCCTCTTGGATTGTGATTCCTCAGGAATTTCAAAAAATTGCTCTGAAATGTCACTATCCTTAATATTTTTTCTAATAAGGACTTTGTCCAAATGCATGCTACTTGGAGAACATCAGCATTTAGTGCCCATCAAGGTTTAAGGTATCCTGAGATCTCAGTGTTTAAAACTAGAGGCAAAGTTAAGGACAGGGAGAGTAAGCAAGATAAGGGTTTCTATGAGAAGGGAATTGATGACAAGCTTTGGTAGCTTGTATGAAGAGTGTTGTTTTTTGTTGTTTTGGTTTGTTTGTTTGTTTGTTTGTTTGTTTGTTTGTTTTTAATATAGTTTGGTTCAGTGCTCCAGGCATGAATTACATCTCTGACTCAGGAAATTTCTGATAGATGCTGTATAAAATAAAATGAAAGTCACCAAGTATTGTAAGCGTCATGCAATAAGTACTACTTTGGAAGTATACAGTATAGTCTTGTGATGCAGAATGGCATTTTGTTTAAGATGAGACAGGTAAATGGAGGTAGTCCCTACATGTAGCCTAAGCCTACAGTAGGCTATATCATCTAGGTTCCTGTAAGTACCCGGTGATGTTCACATGAAAAATAAATAACTTCACAATGCATTTATCAGAAAGATCTTTTGGATAAGCAACTCTTGACCATGCAACACTAGTTAACAACACTGTTCTTAGAGGATTTCCACTTCTGAGATAGCAGGGTGAGGAGTTCCATGAACCATCTCCACAGCAGAACAAGCAAAGCTGCAATACAATGACAGTAATCAAACAAACAACAAAAACACTAAGTAATGAGAAAGAGAGAGCGAAATTTACAGTATCTTATGGAAATTTCCCTAAGGGGATATAGAAAATGAAATAACTGTCAAGAAAATCTATTAAAATTCACTCTGGTGTTGGAAATTCAGTCTGCTCCTTCCCATTCCTCCTATATCCAAGGCCACTGAACCTTGCCCTACTTGATGAAGTCTCCTCTCTCAACAAGTTTCTTATGAAAGATAAGACTTCCTGCCCTCTAAGTTTCCAACCAAGGGTTATTTCACGAGAGGGATAGGCTACTGTCTTGTACTCTGCAACTATATTTGAGGAGATTAAATTCATGGTGAGTATGGTGAAGATTTTGGAACTCCTACTTTTTTTTTTTTTTTAACTATTTCTTTCTTTCCTTCTTTATACAATCATTGGGTACAGCCAGAAGCGCGGGAGGGTGAGAGAATTCACCAGAGCCAGAGCAGGGAACAGAGCAGGCAGAAGGACCGAAGTACACTGCTGGGGGGTGGGGTGGGAAGGGTGGCAGGAGAGGTCTGCGCGCCATGCGGGACCCTCCTCCGGTGGCCAGGGAGCAGCCGGGGATCGAACCAGCGCTGCAGAGGCTGCAGGCAGCTTTGCAAGCCAGCGATCAACTGCTGCGCCACCGGGGAGGCCCCCCTACTTTCTTCTTTGTCCCTACCTGTAGGACACTCTACCTGAGGTATGGCAGGTTTGGAATACTGGGGCTTCAATCACCATCACAGAGGTGCCAAATCAATAGATGTAAGCGAAGAAGAGCAGAGGCTGCCACCCAACTCACTACCCATAGTCTTGGCACAGAGACTGTGCCCAAGGGAGAGACAGTCCATAAGAACACATGAACATGCTCCAATTATTTGAAACAGTGTATGGGGAGGTTCAAAATTAAGGTTTCTATTGAGTGCAACAAGCTAAATCATGGGTCAACTAATTCACTAGAATGAACCAGCTAAAGAGATGGCTAAGAATTACACTTCCTGGGATAAGAGTACATTTTAAAAGCTAACCTAAAAACGACCCCTTCTAAAATTTGTTTCATTGATAGCAATCAATTTTGTTCCTCAGATTGTTGGAAACAAAGAAAGGCAGAAAGTAATTATTGAAACAAAAAGGCTTAAGGACTACATTGAATGTGAAACATTATAAATATGGACATAACACATTCTCAGCAAAATGCCAGCAAACCAAATCCAGCAGTATGTAGAAAAAATTATTCACCATGACCAAGTCACTCTATTCCAGGAATACAAGTCTTGTCCAATAAGTAAATCAGTGTCACATATTAATGAAGGAATAAAACTAAATGACTATTTCAATATAGTTATAGAAAAAAAAATTAATGAAATCCAAATCTCTTTCATGATAATAGTACTCAAAAGTACAGTAATAATGGGGCCTCCTTGGTGGCGCAAGGGGTTAAGACACAACCTGTGAAGCTGTCCACAGCCACTAAAGCATGAGTTCTATCCCTGGCCAGGAAGGTGACCCACATGATTTAGCAGACCTTTCCTGACTCGCCCGCTGCTCCCCTCAGCAGTGTGTTACAGCAGATCTGCCTATTCTGCTCCCAACTCTGTCCCTGATAAATTTTCTCATCTTCCACACCTTTTACACCCCATTTCTTGTATGAATAAATAAATAAATCTTAAAAAAATATAGTAATAGAAGGAAATTTTCCTAGCTTGATAAAAAAAAAGTATCTATAAAAAATCGACAGCATGCTACTTTTGAAAGACTAAAAATTCCTTCTAAATCTCCTAAATTCAATAATGAAATATGGATGTCATTCTCATTGCTTCTATTAAAACTTATACTAAAGATTCTAGCCAGGGCAACTAGTCAAGTAAGTCAAATAAAAGCAACAAGATTAAAATTGAAAGAGTAAAACTGTTTTTTATATGACATGATCTTACATATTAAAACCCTAAAGAGTGTGCACATTATCACACATCCACACTGATAAACACACACAGTCTAGAGATAATAAATGGTTTCTGTACACTAGCAATAAAAATGCCAAAAAGTAAATTATAAAGTGTTTGTATTAAAATAGATCAGGAAATATAAAATATAATTAAGAATGAAAATAGCAAAAGACCTACAATACTAAATAAATGAAGAGATCGTGTGGTAATGTATTGAAGGACTCAAAAATAGTCGATAAAATAATATTCTCCAAATGTATCTGTAGATTAAGTAAAATCTATATCAAAATTATAACTGTCTTTTTTATTTGGTCATACTTGGTCTGCTGACCAAAGATTCAAAGATGCCAGAGAGTCAGAAGAACCCAAAAGGAATATAAATTATTCTAGAAAAGAGCAATAACAAATCCTGAAAAAAAAGAAACAATGAAAAATCCTGAAAAATAACAAAGCTGAAAGATTCAAATTTCTAAATATCAAAATTTACTCATAATAATTTATGGGTTTTAAATCATGTTATATCAGTGGAATTGAATTTATACACTATATATATATTTATACATTTTTATATCAGTGGAATAGAATTTAAATTCCAGGGCCTCCCCGGTAGTGCAGCTGTTGAGCGCTAGGCTGTGAAGCTTCCTGCAGTCTCTGCAGCACCAGTTTGATCCCCAGCCACCATCAAGGGTTACACATGGAGTGCAGACCTCTCTTGCCGCAGCCGCTGCTTCCCTCAGCAGTGTAGTGTACTTCGTCAGTCTGCCTGTTCTGTTCCCCATTCTGGCTCTGGTGAATTCTCTCACCCTCCCGCACTTCTGACTGTACCCAGTGCTTGTATAAATAAATAAATAAATCTTCAAAGAAAAAAAAGAATTTAAATTCCAGAATTAATCAGTCTATCTATGTTTAACTGATGTTCAGCAAGGGTAACAAATATCAGTGAGTGGAGAAACAATAGTCCTCTTAAAAATCATGCAGAAACAATAGAATACACACATATAAAAGAAGGAATTTAGACCCCTAATTCAAAACATATGTAAAACGTAACTTTGAGTGGATCATAGACTTAAATGTAACATCGTAGAACATAGATATAAATCATTGACTTTGTCAGTGGTTTCTTAGGACACCAAAGCACATTAAAAAATCTAAAAAAAATTGGATTTCATAAAAATTTAAAATGTGTATGACTCAAAATACCAATTCAAAGGGATATATGCAATACTAGGTTCCATGCAGCAATTTTTTCAATATCCAACTTATGAAACAACCTAAGTGCCCAAAACAGATAAGTGGATTGAGAAAAAAATTGATGTATATAAACAATGGAAGATTGCATAGCTATTAAAAGGGTTGAAATCTTGTCATTTGCAATCACAAGGATGGAACTGGAAATTATTATGCTAAGTGAAATAAATTAGGAGAAAACAATGCCAAATAATTTCACTCATATGTGGAATATAAAAAAAAAGGCAAGGAATCAAACAAAAACAACCCTTGAAATCTGAGAGCAGCAATGAGACTACCAGAATGGGAGGGTAGAATGACTCAATGCACAATGGTGGAAGATTATGGTGTTTTGTTGTTTGCCATGGTGATAACATACATTTCTAGAGGTGTGAACCTGAATCCCAAAAACAAATGCAGTGTTGTAAATAAATAGTATCTCAATAAAAATAATTAACTAATTAAAATAAGATAAAGATGTATATGCCTCAAAGCAGAGGCACATTGAAAAAGTGAGAAGACAACCAACAAATGGAAGAAAATATTTATAAATCATATATTTGATTAGGTATATATATATCATATGTATATTATAATGACTGAATGAAAGTTAATCATGAAGAAAAAATAAACATGTTTAAAATGAGCAAAGAATAAGAAGATAATTTTTCAAGTAGATACATAAATGATCAATAAAAGCATGAAAAAATTGTCTCCATCATTTGTTATGTAAATGCTAGTGAAGACCAGTGAACAACTACTTCATACAAACTAAGATGGCTATAATCAAGGGGTTAGAAAATGACAAGTGTTGCCATGGTTGTAGTGAAATCAAAACCCTATACATTGCTGAAGCAAATATGTAATAGTACAGCTGCTTCAGTAAACAGTCTAGCATTTTGTCAAATATTAAGTAGAGTTACTATATGACTCAGAAATTCCACTCTAGATATATTTCCAAGAAAAATGAAAGCATATGTCCACACAAAAAGTTATACACAAATATATCAGTTTCATTTATAATAGCAAAAAATAAAATGGAATCAATCAAAATGTCTATCAACTGATAGATGGATAATAAAATGTGATTTCCCATAATGTAGAATATTATTTGGCAGTAAAATGAAATGAAGCACTAATAACAGTACGTAAATGAACCTTGGAAACATTATGCTAAGTGAAAGAAGTCAATCACAATGAACCATATAATATATGACTCCATTTATATGAAATGTGAAGAATAAGCAAATGTGTAGAGACAGAAAGTCTATTAGTAATGGTCTAGAGCAGGAGGAAAAGAGGGGATTGGGAGATGAAGGCTAACAAGAACTAAATTTCTTTTGAGGATAATAATGTTTTAAGTGAATTGCATTAAAGTTAGCATGTTTGTAAAAATACAAAAAAAATGTTTACTTGTATACTTTGAATGGATGAATTACAGGTTATGTGAGCTATATTTTAATTAAGCTATTAAAAAGAGACTGAGTCTGGGGTCAGATTGTGTTTAAATCCCCAGGTCTCCCAACTATGAATTTGGGCCAAGTACTTAAACTCTCTTTAATTTTTACTTTATCTGTTAAATGGAGATAATGATATTATATAATTTATAGGGGTGTTATGAACTAAAGGAATTAACACATGCAAAGAACAAAAGACTTCTAACAGAATTTGGTATACAGGAAGTGATGTTATAGAGGTATAGATGTAGATGAAGATATACTTGTAGATTCAGAGGTAGATAATATATTTGTTCTTATATATAGAATATTAAGGGAAGAAGAGCATAAAAGAAACACCTAAGTCATTGGTAGTGAAGTGGAAGAAGCTTAAAGGATGACACAAATTAATTTTGTAAGATGAGCAGGAATTAGCAAGGCGCAGATAAAGTGAAGAAATATCCAGCAGTGTAATGTGTTTATGCAAAAGTACACATATGTCAAGAATTTAAAGTATGCTGAATGTAAATTAAAATATCATCTGAAGTAAAATTGAAATGCAGGAAATTCCAGAGACTGGGCGTAAGGTGTTCTTTTTAAAATGTTCCTGTAGAGAGAATTTAATTAGAAATTTGTGGTGAAAAATGAGTTTAGCATTATATGATTTATATAATAAGTATCAACAAGTTAAAAACCCTGTAGTTATCAGCCTAATGTAGCCTGAAGACTAGATAAAAATGGTTATATTTTTTATTGTTGAAACAGTGTAATCTGTAGACAGAGCTATGTATTGTATACATATTTTTTTCTGTCTCTTCTGATTATATCAGTCTTATCAGAGAAAAAGAAAAATTGTGACTTTTATAAATAGACACTTGACGAGAAATGTCATAGGCAATCAATGCAATTTATAACAATAAAATATGCATTCGGTTCAATGCTGACTGGATAAAATCACCATGAGAATTGATGCATGACAATGGCTTGACAATTTCTTATTCTTTTTCATCACAGCAATTCCTAACATGATAGCTGTCATAAAGACATAGCTGAGGATTGTTTTTGTACTGAGGTAACATTGATGAACCCAATGTTTTCCTCTTGGAAAGCTGAAATGTGAATTCACAGACTAGAAATGCATAAATATTTCATAAATGAGTTATTTAATTATTTAATTGTATTATTTTTGTTGAGGTGATGGTTTATAACACTGCATATGATTTAGGGTTTTAGGTTCACACCTCTTCAGATGTATGTTTCCTCACCATGGGTTATTTGTTTTCTTTTTGTTGAATTGTATGAGGATTTTTTTTAATATTTTGGATTTCA
The DNA here is from genome assembly GCF_964194135.1 of Talpa europaea. Lineage (NCBI taxonomy): Eukaryota > Metazoa > Chordata > Mammalia > Eulipotyphla > Talpidae > Talpa > Talpa europaea. Next base: position 84,167,532 of record NC_140071.1, on the reverse strand, counting down.
GCCTATTTTTGAATGTATGATGTTCAAATACTCCCTTTTTTAGGGTGTCCTTTGCTTTAATTTTTCTTTTGCTGTAGATTTTTTAGCTCAATGCCCCGTTTCTTTATTTTTCTTTTGCTTCCCATTGTATTTGAACTCCCAAATATATCTCTAAGGCCATTGTTGTGGAATGTTTTGCCTATAATTGCTTCTATGAGTTTTATGGTTTCAGTTTTACATCCATTTTTTAATTCATTTTAAATTAATATTTGTATATGGTGTCAAATAGTGGTTGAGTACTACTCTTTTGCATTATTTGTATCAACATCATTTGTTGAAGAGACTTCCTTTTTTTCACTGTATGTACCTGGCTCTTTTGTCATAAATTAACTGTCTCTACAATTGTGCATTTATTTCTAGACTCTCAATTCTATGCTCTTGGTCTGTGTGTCTATTCCGTGCTAATACTATAGTGTTTTGATTAACATAACTTTGAAGTATACTTTGATGGATGACAGTATGATATCACCATTTATTTGTGTGTCAGGATTGTTTTATTTATTCAGGGTCTGTATTGCTTTATAGTATACTTTAAAGTAATAATGCGATGACTCAATTCTCTCATTTTTTCTGAGGATTGCTTGAGCTTTTTGACATTGACCGTGGTTCCATGTAAGTTTCAATATTTTGTTCATATATTGTTTGTATTTTAATTGGGATTGTGTTTAATTTACATATAACTTTAGTGGGATAGTCATTTTTACTACTTTGACTTATACATCCATGAGCACACGATGTCTTTCCATCTTATATCACCATCTGTGTACTTTATAACATTTGGTAGTTCTTGTTTTATAGGTTTTTCACCTCTTTGGTTAGGTTAATATGACTCTTTAGGTTAATTTGATTATTTTTGAAGCAATTGTAAATGAAATTATTTTATTTTTTTCTTTTCATTTATTGTTTTTATGTAAAATGCATTAGACTTTTTAATGATGGACCTTTTACTCTGCCACTTTGTGATATTTTTCTATTGTTTCTAACAACTTTTTAGTGAAGTCTTCACAAATTCTATATAATATCATATAATCTGCAAATAGTGATGCTTCACATCTTCTTTCATGACTTGGATTCCCTTTATTTCCTGTTTTTTGTCTGATAGCTCCTGCCAAAAGCTCTACTAAGTTAAACAAAATTGTCAATATTGAGTATCCTTGTCATGTTTCTGATCCTATGTCATGTTTCTGATCCTATGTTCAGTGTTTTACCTACAAGTATTATATTGATTTTTGGTTTGCAATGTATGGCCTTTATTATATTAAGCTCTTTTTATTCCCATTTTTTAGAGTTTTTTTATCATAAATAGGTACTGGAACTTATGAAATGCATCCTTTATGAAATATGTCCTTTGCATCTATTTATAATACCATGATTTTTATCCTTTTTTTGTTGACAAGATGTATTAGATTGATTGAGTCACGTCTATTAAACCATTATTGCATTCCTGGGATAAATCATTCTTGATCAAGCTGTATAATTTGTGAGCTATATTATTGAATTTCTTTTTTTTTTTTTTAGTGTTTTGATCAATATTCTTGTATCACTGTTCATCAGGGATATTTATTTATTTATTTATTTTTTGGGCACTGTCTTCATTTGATTTGGCATCCAGGTAATTTCAGCATTATAAAATGTCTTCTGGAGCTTTCATGCTTCTTGGGATTTTTTGAAATAATTGGAGAAAGACAGGCATGACTTCTTTAGAGGTTTGATAGAACTCAATTGTAAAAGGTGAAAGATTTATGCAACCTGAAGAGAAGTCAGAGTAGCTTAGAATTCCATTGGGAAGTCATTTGGAACCAGGCTTTTATTATGGGAAAAATTTTTAATTTTTGTTTCCATTTCCATGCTTGAGATTCATCCACTCAAATACTCGGTCTTCCTGACTTAGTCTTACTAAACTATATTGACTTAGAAGTTTGTCCATTTCTTTAAAAATATTATTGAATATTATTGAATATTTTTGTATGTAGTTGTTACCAATAACTTTTGTATTTTTATGCCATCTGTGCTAATTTCTCCTCTTTCATTTCTGATTCTGTTTATTAATGATGTCTCCCTTATTTTCTTTGTTAGCCTAGCTAACTATTTGTCTGTTCTATTTGTCTTCTTGATCAGCAAGTATTTTCAATGGTATTTTGTGCAGTTTTCTTTATGTCTATTTCATTTATTTCTAGTCTTATTTTTTATTATTTTATTATTTCCTTTTTCTACTAACTATAGGGCTTGTTTCTTCCTATCTTTCAAGTTGGTGGAGTATTAGGTTGCTTATTTGAAATTTGCCTGGCTTCTGAATGTGGACTTGCATTGTTATTATCTTCCCTCTGAAAACCATTTTTGCTGTATCTTATGTATTCTGGTAGCCCATATAATCATTTTCATTAGCCTCATTTTTTAAAAAAGATTTATTTATTTATACAAGTACTGGGGTACAGTCAGAGGCGTGGGAGGGTGAGAGAATTCACTAGAGACAGAGCAGGGAGCAGAACAGGCAAACAGACCAAAGACACTGCTGAGGGGAGCAGCGGGTGAAGCAGGAGAGGTCTGCTGTGCAATGTGAGTTGCTCCCTGGCCAGCCGGGGATAGAACTCATGCTGCAGAGACTGCAGACAGCTTCACAGCACTGCACTCAACCTGCTGCACCACTGGGGAGGCCCATTCATTCGCCTCAAATTTTTTTTTTTTTTAATTCTGTCTTGATTTCCTCCTTTACCTAGTAGCTATTGGACAGCATATTGTTTATATCCATGTATTTATAATTTTCTTGTTTTTTTTAATAGTTTATTTCTAACTTCATGTCATTATGGTTTAAAGGAGAATCTGGTATGATTTTGATATTTGTAGTTTTATTGACATTTGACTGTGTGTCATGTAGTTTATGTGAGGAGTGCTTTTGTTGAACACACAATTATCTTTGAAGCTCAGATGATTCTCTTGGAGATAGCAGAATGTCATATTTCATTTTCTGATATATCCAGTCAGCCCATGTCTTTTGATTGGTTAGTTTAATCTATTTACATTTAAGTTTATTATTGTGATATGTAGATTTGTTATGGCTATTTTGTCATTTCTGGTTTTATCTCTTTACTTGCTCAATTTATTGAAGACTTTCTTCTCTTTGATTTATATAGAATCCCATTATATACATCTTCTAGGGAAGGTCTAGTGTTGGTCAACTCCTTGAAATTTGTTTGCCTGGGAAGGTCTTTATTTCTCCCCCATACATGAGCATCTTATAGGAAGTAGTATTCTTTGCTGGCATATTTTCACTTTGAGTATTTTGAATCTGGTTATTTTATTCTCTAATAGCATGTAACATTTCTGCTGAAAAATCCGATGACAGCCTTATGAGATTACCTGTATAAATTACCCATTCATTTTTTCTAACCACACTTAATATTATTTTTTCCGCTTGAACTCTTGGTAGATTCACTATTATGTGTCTTGGTGTCTTAGTGAAGTCTCATTGTATATGTGCTGCCGAAGCAAACACTTAGTGAAGTCTCATTGTATTTAGATTAGCAAGGTGTTCTTTTAGTTCATGGGTTTACATGTTTAATCCCCCAGGATTGGGAAGATTTCCTTTCTTTTAGTTGAACAAAGTGCACTGTTCTCTCAAAGGGTGTATCTCACCCTTTTTAGGATGCCATTATCCCATGTTACATTTCCTAGTGGAGTGGGGTAGTTCCCAAAATGTTTCTTTCTTTTTTTTTTACATATTTTTTTTTCTCTTTTCTACTTGGATCAATTATATGTTACTACTTTTGTCATTGATTTTATCATATATTTGATAGCATATCACTTGTTTATCTGAATTTTGTTGTGTCTCTATCTCTTTGATTATCTTTTCTGAGTTCTCTTATAGCACTTTCACTTGCCTTTTTGCATTTTCTTCTATCTTTTGGATAATTTTATTATAGCTTTAAATGCCTATCTATGATAGGGAAATATAAACTTTGTTATATTTGTGGTTGGAGTCTGGAGAGTTTTTCTTTCTTGGGAAGGTCATATTACCTGGAGGTCACAACTACCATATGTTCATCTGTCTGTTTTCCTGGTTAAATATGTTTGTAGCAGTAACTTAGAGTTGAACAACTTTTATTCTCCCTGCAGATGGCACCTGCTGTTTTACTTAATTTCGATTTGATTATTTTGTGAATTGCCTAACTTTCGTAGGCTTGTCTTTACTGTTGCTAAGTCAGCAAGTTGGGGAAACTTACTATTATTAGTCTTGTAAGTTTCTAGCCACTGTTGCAATGCACTGGGGGTAAGGAAATAAGTTGGTTATGTTTATGGAATCACCAATATTTTTCCTCTCTGGAGTTCAAGATCTGAGACTCTGCTGTCAGTGTGCTTCATTGTACCTTTAATGTCAGTACCAATCCTGAAGAATGAAAATTGGGGAGTGAAATTCAGAGTACAATCTCTGTTCTCCCTATGGGAACAGGGCTTGTACAGATCAACCCTGCTCCTCTACCTTTCTTTAGCGAAGAGTTCATACTTCCACACTCTTTCACTCTCCTACATCACCCACACCTTAGGTCACTGGGTGAGACTCTATAGTTGATATCTTCCAACCCAGATTGAAACATGCACCAATTTGCATCCACTCACTTCTGGCTCAGAGTCCCATGTCTTGGAGAAAAACTTAAATACCCCTTGGGCATCAAAGTCTAACACTGACTGCACATAGGAGATTTAAAGGAGAGTCATGCTTAATTGAGTCAGATGTGTGTTTTAAATCAACACAAACTATAAATAATTCTCAGCAGCAAACATTAATGTGAATATAAAAGTTGAAGAAGTGCTTCTCATGAAAATTTTTCTTCATGAGAAGCTTTCTTCATGAAGAAAATTTTTTCTTCATGAGTATAAAAAATTTTACTAATGAATTAATAACCATAAAAACATACAGGTAATGTTACCTGCTAAAATATTGGGCATACTTACTAGTAAATCTTATTAGTATTTTCTATCTTTGATATACATGGAGCTTTCAAGAATATTATTTAATTTTGTTGATATGGCTGAGACATAGGGTTAAATAATAACTTCTTCAAGTTACATTTGTAGTGAAATTAAGCACTGAATCGTTCTGACTCATTTTCAGCCATGAGTTATTATCTAGGACTAAACTAAATTCCATGTATAAACAACTCAAACACTGAGAAAAGTATGTAAAGAAAACTTTTAGACATTGGACAGTTAACTAACATCTTTGATTCCTGAGGTTGGAAACAATAAAATGATTGCAATAATTATCTCTGATTCATAGTTGCTGACACTTTCCATACTCAAGGTATAGGCATATAGGTCCAAAATAGAGATGGTCAGTAAAACAAAGGTGAGACATTAGAGATGAAATTTGGGAAGGCTAACATGGATAGTTTTGGATACATGTTCTGAAACACATGGGGGCATTTGGAAAATACTTTCAGAAATTTGCATGTTTCCTTTTGCATCTTGACTACGTCTAGATCATACATATCCACAGAAATATTTCACAAAATGTGGCATATATTTATGTGAAGCAGGTCAATTTCCAGAGTTCACATAATATAATGACTTTTGAAAAAGGTTTAGTTGGGAAAGAGAGAGTTGTACTATACCAAAACCAAAGCAATATATGGAAAGTGTATATCTTCCTTTGAGTTATGTGCTATTTAGTAAATAATGGGGTGAGCAAACTTAAATAGGTATAAAAATAAGATAAACTTTTTTTAAGATTTATTTTATTTATTTGTGCATAGCATACAAGAGCTGGGGTGTAGGCCAGAGGTGCAGGGTTTGTGTGAAATGAGTCACCAGAGACAGAGTGGGGAGCAGAACAGATGGATTGACTGAAATACACTGCTGAGGAAGCAGCTGGTGAGACAAGATAGGTCTTCTGTGCCATGTAGGTTAGCTCCCTGGCCAGGGATCCAAATTCATGCTGCAGTGGCTGCTGATAACTTCATAATGTTGAGACTTAACCCCTTGTACCAGCAGGGAGGCCCAGATATAAAATAATTGTTTATAGTTTGCTGTATCAGTCTTTTAGTGTTACCCTAACCTTTCAAAAGGTCCAGTTTTTCACTAGAGAGATGCATATTCATTTAACACTACTAAACTTCAGTAGCATATTGATGAAGTTGTTCTTTCACAATTGACATAAATTAGCATTAGGTAAACAGATGTAAAAAAAGTCAATTAAATTTGTTTAAATGTATTTGTTTAAATCTTTAGAAATCTTCTCATTAGTAGGGGAAACAATGTTTTGAATTAAACATAATTAGATTTCAAATGTAAAATTAAAATGTAATTAAAACATAACAAAGAGATTTTGGTTTACAAATAAAAACAACTTCTAACATAGTCTTGTATCAAAGAGCCATGGTCCCTATCAAAGAGCCATAGAGTTTTACAGGGCAGCTTTATCAATAAGAAAGCTAAACCTCAAATGTGATTTGGATTCTTTCAAAATCACAGAAACAGTGTTTGACTGATATGGTAACATTTATTAAATCACTTCCATTGCACTAGCGGGTACCTTCCAGTAGTTTGGAATGTGGAGAGTACATCCAAAAAACCTCCAATGTAGGAATAATTTACTCATCTGCCAGCTTCTAGAACATGAAGTGCTATTAAAATCCAGCTCCCCCTGGTAAGGTAGGAGGCATTCCAGGCGAGAACCACCATACTGCATGAAGATCTCAGAAATGGAAATGTTGATTAAGGAAAAGAAGACAAATACATGATTCTTCAGTATACATCCTTTGAGATTTTTAATGATCAAGTGAAATACAAACAGGTTGAATTTCACAGCTTTTCCATTTTAAACTACTAATGATTCTAACTTGGAAACAAAAAGGTCATCATACTTGAAACTGAATTTGTGCTTCCTGCATGTTTAAAATCTTTCAGCAAGGAATATCAGATTGTTTGGGTGATAGAAGCTACATGACAAAGTGAAATACATCTTTTAAAGATACTTTTCTTTTTGTAGCTATGAAGGGTTTTGCAATTGTTCTCTTTAACTGTTGCTAGTAGCATGAATTTTGAAATGGGAAATTGGAAGGTTCAGATGATTTTGTCCATTGATTGTTATGTAGCATAATATATTCTGTAGCTCAATTAAAAGTAACAAGCTGCTGTGTTGTTCTGAGCTAAATGCAATCTCTAAGGCCTTTGTCAATAAAGCACTCAAGAAAATGAAGTACTGAAGTTGAATGGTCTGGAGCCTACTGGGGAATTAGTAACCAATTATCATTTGAAAGTATCAGAAAGCATTCAGTTCACTAGATATAGGAGACCTATCACCTTATTCTTAAATTTTTAGATCAGGCAGGGGCAGCAGCAGTGACAGGGAATACCATTTCTACAAAGGGAATATGGAAACATGAGCAAAATTAGTATGTACCTTATTCTCTCCACATTTCCTTTATCTTTGTCCAGGAGGAAGACTTAATACTTTGGGGAGGAAAGCTTTTCCTTCCAGGTTGTGCTTGAAGGTATGTAGATTAAGTAAACATAGATAGATTAATGGATGTATAGAAAGCATTCAGTAATGAGTATAGTGCTGAATACCAACTTGGCAAAAAGTGGACAAGTTTAGACTTAAATAGAAAAGTATGGAAGATTTTATAATATTTTGTTATGATAATGTGAAGTTTGATTCCTTTGTAGAATTCACAGGAAATCCCCAGAAGAAGGTTATGACAACAGCATTTTCCAGAGGCTCTGATTTAGTCAGAGAAGGAAATTTGAATAAAATTTGAAATAGTTTCACTTTAAAATAATCATTATTTATAACACCATAAATAAGGTAACTAAAAGTTGAACCATGCCTTGGAAGAAGAAAGTATAATTATCTCTACTTTAGATATCAAAATGAATTTGAGGGGTGGTAGAGAAAGAGAGATAGAGACAGAGACAGAGAAATGTTTTTCATACCTCCTGTGTTAAAAAAAAAAAGTAACTATAATAAAGTCAAAATCAAAATCAATAGGCGACTATAAACCAGAGACATTCTGGGGGGGGGGGTCGGGAGAAGGGAGTAGGATCAAAACAGGGGTGGGAATATTACAAGGGACTATGGTGATAGTTTACAGGTGAATGGGTGATGGGAATTTCACAGAGACTGGCTATAACCAAGATTAAAATGCATACTTAGAACAAAAATGAAAAATAAATATATATATAATAAAATAATAATTTAAAAGAACATTGTGGCTCAAATTCTTTCTCTTTTATCTACCATGCAGTTTCTTTTTTTTTTTAATTTTTTTTTATAGAGGCATGCTTTTTATTTATGTATTTATTTGTTTGTTTGTTTGTTTCGTTTATACATGCACTGGGTACAGTCAGAAGCGCAGGAGGGTGAGAGAATTCACCAGAGCCAGAGCGGGGAGCAGAGCAGGCAGAAGGACCGAGGTACACTGCTGAGGGGAGCAGCGGGCGGCAGGAGAGGTCTGCGCGCCATGTGGGACCCTCCTCCGGTGGCCAGGAGCAGCCGGGGATCTAATCGACACTGCAAAGGCTGCAGGCAGCTTCGCAACCCAGCGCCCAACCGCTGCGCCACTGGGGAGGCCCTAACATGCAGTTTCTGTACCCACACAAATAGATAGATAGCCATATGCTTATGAAAGTGGTCTAAGTGAACAGTTAAGAATATGTGTTTTAACACTAGACAATAGTGGATTATAATTTTATTCTTTCTTACTATCTTATAAACTCAGGCACTTTATTCACCCCCAAGTCTTAGTGCTCTAATTTGCAAAATGACAATAACAATGTTATGATATTCCAAAATCTAAATGAGCTGATGATTATAAAATGATCAGAATAGGGGATATGCACAATGTAAGTTATTTATTGTTGTTTCTGTTATTTTTGGTTCTCTTCCTTCCTTAACCAAAAAATATGCTCTAGGTAAAACACATTCTTTGAGCCTGGCCTTTATTCCACTATTTCTTTCTCATGCAATTGACTCAGACTTGTTAAATTGTGTCCACTTTATTTTTATATATTTTATTCTCAAAATAAAAATATTAATTAAAAATTGGCTTCTACTTTGATTTCTCCTAGGAAACTGCTTTTCAGAAGTTCTTTATTATTTTATGATTTCATACTTGACAAATGAAATGGACAATTTTGGGCAATTAAAATTGTCACATTCCCTCTGTTTGGGGGGTCTTGTCCTTTGTTCTTTTTTAAAAAATATTTTATTTTATATAATTCTTACATCATTTTTCATCTCTGCACAATGCATGCATTTTTTTTTTGGTTATATTCCCCATACAATTGCACCCCCCTTATTTTGACTTTAGTCCTTCCTCTCCCTGCCACACCCCCCCGTAGTGTGTCTCTGGTTTACAGTTGCTTGGTGATTTTGATTTTTACTTTGTATCGATTAGTCTTTTTCCTGGTCTCTTATTTAAGTTTTCTAAATTCCTACTATGAGTGAAACCATCTGGTATTTTTCTTTCCTTTCTGACTTATTTCGCTGAGCATGATCCCTTCTAGCTCCAACCACGTTGCTGCAAACTGCATGTGTTTATCTTTTTTGATTGCTGAGTAATATTCCACTGAGTATATGTGCCACAAGTTCTTGATCCAGTCATCTATTTTTGGGCATTTGGGTTGTTTCCATAGCTTAGCCATTGTAAATAGTGCTGCTATAAACATAGGCATGCAGGTGCCCTTTGGAATTACTGTTTCTGTGTCCTTTGGGTAAATACCTAGGAGTGGAATTGCTGGATCATATGGAAGCTCTATGTTTAGTAGGTCCAGAAATCTCCACACAGCTCTCCATAGTGGTTGGACCAGTTTGCACTCCCACCAGCAGTGCAGGAGAGTTCCTTTTTCTCCACAACCTCGCCAACATTTGTTGTTGCTAGTATTTTTTAATATGTGCCATTCTCACTGGTGTAAGATGGTATCTCATTGTAGTTTTGATTTGCATTTCCCTAATTACAAATTATGTTGAACATTTTTTCATATGCCTGTTGGCCATTTGCATTTTCACTTTGGAGAAGTTTCTTTTTAGCTCTTCTGCCCATTTTTTGACTGGATGATTTTCTTTGTTTTTGTTGAATCTCATCAGCTCTTTGTAGATTTTTGTGATCAGTCCTTTATCATTAGTGTTGTGTGCAAAAATTTTCTCCCAGTTGGTGGGGTTTCTCTTTGTTTTGGTTATTGTCCTTTGTTCTTATGTGGGTCAAGTCTCCACAAACATTTGAATCCACAACTATTTGAATTCACAAGCTTAAGAAAAAGAGAAAAGACCCAAAAACAAAGAAATAAAAAGTGTTTTATAGGGGGTTTTAGGAGGGAGGAAGGGAGGAAAGGAAGAAAGGAAAAAGAGTGCTAACTATTACTTTGGTATTGCTGAGGTCAACTCAGATTTACAGATTGAACCCACCGGAATTGCACTTATCCACTCAAGCCTCCAGGAAATGTGCCCACCTCCCTCACCAAGATGTGCCTCCACCAAAGCCAGTGCACATAAAAAAAAAATACCATCTATTCTATAGGTGTCAATGGAAAAGAGTACTATGCTTATGATATCTGAAACACACACACACACACATATGAGGAGACTGGTCCAATTTCTTACAGCTCCTTCCTCCTTTTCAGCAGCCCTTCCATTCAGGTTGTCCAGTTTACCTGATATGTCAGGAATTGTCATGCTAAGCACCCAAATTGTTGGTGCAGACAGACATGGGGTACCGTCCTGAGTACCCTCTATACCAGTCTCCTGCTTGCCTGGACCAAGTCATAACTCTGTACCCTGTAACAATCTCCCAACCCTTCTCAACAGCACTGAAATCCAATGACAACTTACTCCTTGGAATCCTGTTCTTTCTTTAATCCTCTGGGATTCTCCTGGATGCTTAAAAGGGTGGAAGTTCTCCCTTTAATTCTCTTCTGGGATCTTCATTAATTCTGCATCCTTCATTGGAGTCTCTGCTTCCAAGAATTTCATAATTTACCCTGAATGATTTTTATAATTTACCCTGAATGAATTCACTTAGTTTCTTGAAAATTATACATTTTTTTTATTTCCAATCTTGACCCACCCTTGATGCTTCAGACTCATTGACCCAACAAGTGTTAAAATGAGTATTATATATTCAATGACAGAAACTTAGAAGATATGAAATACATATTAATTCAAAATGGATTAATTATGTGGATCCAAGAGCAGAAATAATAAAATACCTTCTGAGCATTCATTTTATTTTTTCTGGACTTTGATTTGATTTTCTGAGTTTTCCTGTATGTCTTTGGCCAGCTTTTCTGTGTTTTCTTCCATTACTTTGAATTTCTTTATCATGGCAATTTTGAACTCTGTATCTGACAGGAAGAAATCATTTTCATGTGTTTGGGTTTTTATTTTGTCCTCTCTGTGTGTGACAGTATTCCCCTGAGGACTGGGTGGCCATTTACTGTTTTTTTTTTTTAATCTCCCTCTGATTTCTTTCTGAAATTAAGGGTGCAGAGCTTCCCATTTCCCAATTTCTCCTGTATGTCAGGGAGAACTAATCTATAGCTACGTCTTCAGTGAGTGGTGGGTGGTTCTAGAGGAGTCCACTGCTGGTTTATGTGGTGTGCGTGAGCAAATCTCATTCTCTTCATGCAACTGTTAGCCTTCTTTAGAAGGCTGTGTCTCTGCAGTGTGTGGACTGGCATTTCAAGGCAGCCTGGCATGCTCCAACATGGTTTCAATGTTTGGGCTAAGTCCCCATATCCACTTATTCCAGGGGAAAAAAGTTCTGGAGAGTTGCACCTTCCTGAGTTCTGTCTTCCTCATGGAGTGCCCTGTCCACCTGGTTCACTCTTGGACTTTGACTGATTTCTCCCATGGTTAGATGTACAGCTATCTGTTTTACCCTCCTCAGGCACAGGTATGAACCACAGTTCTGGCCACAATGGCTAGCTTTTCTCCCACTCATCATTTGTGTTGCTTAGAGTTAAATTTCTCCCTTGTCTCTTCTGTTACACTTGGCTGGATTTGGTCCCAGGTAATAGTGAGGTACCATCTTCTCATTTGCACTATGTTTAGTAAGGATAAATATCCAACCGTTGTTTCTGTGTTTGTTGGAGGATTGGCACCGAAGAGGTGTGGTAGGTTTAAAAGCATGCCTGGGCAATAGGCATCAAAAAGTCATATCCAGTAGACTCAGGGAATTGAATTTTCTGACTGGCATGAATTTATAGTTGGTGGCAAGTGTTTTAAGTAGTTTAGCATGGGATAGAAGGTACCAGGTTTTAAATAGTTTAGCCTGGGATAGAAGGTACCAGGTTTTTCAGCTATGCCAACCTGGTCTGTAAGTAATCCTTCTATCAGGATATCTAGGTATTCTGACCAAAATCTTAGTATCTTTATTACTCATTCATTGAATTTTTTTAAATGAAAATTAAAGTAATATTTATTATAAATGCTGTTTTTCATTTTCTACAAAGCAAATGGAAATCAAACCAGTTCCAAACTCAAAAATATTTTTCTTCTTTTAAAAATACAATATTTGGGAGCCTCCATGGTGGCCTAAGGATTAAGTCTCAGGGAGATAACCCACATCTGGTGCAGCAGACCTCTCCTCTTTCACTTGCTGTGTTTCAGTAAATCCACCTGTTCTTCTTCCCACTCTGTCTCTGGTGAATCCTCTCACCCCCCTGCACCTCTGGCCTACGCTCCAGTTCTTCAAGGTATAAATAAATACATCTAAAAAAACCTAAAGTAATCTGTCCCTAGTAAACTTTTAACAATATTCATGGAGAAAAATTGACTCTTGCATGTGAGTATTCACTTGTGAGATGTGATTAGATGTTAAATTTAGCAAAATAATGGACACTTGGTCAAATGAACAAATAAAAAATATTTTCAGCCCTCATAATCAAAAACAGGATGAAATTCCAAGTCAAAACAATTCATGTTGTTATTTCTAATTCTGTACATGGTAATCATATTGTCTATAAAAATTTTGTCTCCTAAGATATATTTTCAAATGTATGCCAGGGGAAAAAAGTGAGTGAGAATGGATACACTCAGGATTTTATAGACTGCTTATTATTTTTAGTAATAAGCAGTTAGAGCATCCTTTATTTCTTTTAAATTCTCATGAAAACAAGGGGGATGGGAATTGTATGGGGACTATAACCAAGATGAAAATGCATACATTGTGCAAAAATTAAAAATGATGTAAAAATACATGAAATAAAAAAATGAAAAAAAAATCCAAATGAAAATTAGCATTGCTCACAAGAAAAGAAAGAAAATAAACTTCTTTTTTTGACACTTTGCATTTAGCCTTTAAGTCACAAAAATGTGGCCATGTCATGATTTAAAAATATCTAAAATTTTAAAATGAATAACCTTCTCTGTCAATACTTTGAACTTTATGTCCAATTTAAAGATTTTTTTATTTAAATACTTAAAAGGGCCTCCCCGGTGGCGCAGCAGTTGAGCGCTGGGTTGCGAAGCTGCCTGCAGCCTCTGCAGCGCCGGTTTGATCCCCGGCTGCTCCCTGGCCACCAGAGGAGGGTCCCACATGGCACGCAGACCTCTCCTGCAGCCTGCTGCTCCCCTCAGCAGTGTACTTCGGTCCTTCTGCCTGATCTGCTCCCTGCTCTGGTTCTGGTGAATTCTCTCACCCTCCCGTGCTTCTGACTGTAACCAGTGCTTGTATAAAATAAAAATAAATAGATAGATAGATAGATAGATAGATAGATAGATAGATAGATAGATAGATACTTACAAAATTAGAATCAGAAATGATATGTAAGATAAGATTTCAAGAGACTAGAATGAGTATTTTTATTTCTCTTTATCCGATAAAATACATGTAAGCAATGATTTAAAAGACCAGTTTAAACAAAATGTTTTCTAAACATTAGCCTCTCCATGAAATTCATAATACAAAAGCTCAAATGTTTCATTGGTTATCCGTATGACCTCTATTTCTTCTCTCCATCCAACTCAGATATCCTTTTCCTTTACAACTCTTAGATTGTTTATTACTGTCCTGATGCCCCTCATGCTTGCTTTCCTATCCAATATCTTGGCATCTTTTTAGAAGCAAATTCTTTAAATTTTGTCTTTTTAACTTATAGAAGTTTCTTATATTCACATGTGGTCTATGAGAAATAATGAGTTTTTTCCAAGGAGAATAGTGGTCATTAATTCTTCATATATCAAAGTGGTATATGTCATCCCTAAGCAAAATAGAAATACACACTGTATAAAATAACTCTAGTTTGCTTCAGCCAGAAGCATGTTTTCTGGGGGTGGGGTAGGGGAACTTTAAATAGGCTATTAAGAAATAGTCTTATTCTCTCTTTAATGTCTTTGAACTGCATGTGTGAGCAGAATTGTAAGAAATTTCCAGTGACTCATTCCTGGTTTGTGCCATCCTAGCATTCTGTGAAGTAATGCATATTAAATCCTCCAAGCAGCTCTCAATAAAACCTTGGCAGTACAGCTTGTTGCTTGTACCTATCAACAATGTCAGATGATTTTTTCAAGTTCTATCACTAGCAAACAATAATCCATAGTTATTAAAATATTGGAATTAACTTAAAATCTCCAAATTGCAAATAGTGTGGTAAATCAACTAAGCAATTAGTGGAGATTTTTTAAGTGACTGAGTACAAGTTCAGAATTATGAAGTGATTATATAATAGCTCAACAAGTGAGGTGAATAAATCCTTGCTAATATGAAAATCATCAACCACTGAAAGATTCCTTTCTACAAACAGGTCTATGAATCTTCATGCTAATGCACTTAGACTGATAAACTACAGGCATTTTGTGAAAGCTTCATTTATTCAGTTGTTAAGGATTGTGCTTAGAGACTGTCATCCAGATCATCAGTAAATCGAAATCTGCAATTTGTTAGCATGTATTAGGGAGATAGGTTGCCACCAGCTTAGACTCAGTTCTGTTAATATTATTTGAAACTAATTGCTGGAAAATGAATTTTAAAGACAGCAATTTATATTTTTTTTTTATTTTTGTCCTCCAGTTCCCATAATAGAAGACTCAAAGTCATTCACATACACTTTGAAAATACATATTAAAAAGGCATTGTAAAGGACCCTTGGTCCACTCTTCTGCCACAATTCTTCCTCATTATGCTCACAAAATTACTTCCTGATGATGTTATTCCACTCTACAAAGTTCTAATTCCCCACCAAATAAAATGCAGATAACTTGATATGACTTCAATGTCCTGTATTAGCTGGTCCCACTTACTATACTCTTTGTTTTTGTGTATACTGCAATGTAACACCCATACCAAAAAAAAAAAAAAAAACAAAACATAAACCATAAATTAATCAGTATAGTAACATCCAGATCATCCAGGTAAACATTGTACAGAACAAAAACAAACAAAAATTATCATTACCACAGTAGCATCCAGCATCCCAGAGTCACCTACAAAGAAGTGTCCTCTTCCTTGATATCTTTCATAGTGTTGTTACCTTAAATGCATAGTTAATTTTACTTATTTTTAAATGTTACAAAAACTGGAATTAACTGTTTTCCTGGAGTATTTTTTCACTCAACATTATTATTTTAAATATCTATTCATTTTCTCATATTTTAAACTTTATAGCATTCAATTGCATCAATATACCACAATATATTTGTCTTTTTTCACATTCTTTACACTTGTGTTTTTAGATTATTTCCAGATTTGGGATTTTGCAAATGCATTCTTGGGTATCTATCTATTTTTAGTATGTAATATTCCTTAGTGTTCATATCCAGGGAATGGAATTGCTATGACAGGGTTAAACACATACTTATACTAGATAAATATGTATGTGGCACTCAAAATCAGGGGACTAGTGAGGGGTACAGAAATGACTTATTCAAAAATATCTTCATTCTCTACTAAATATGTCAAAATATATTACAAACTGATCATACCAATATAAGCATCCAGTAGGAATGAATGATGGGTCTATTTCTTCATGCCGCTAACAATATTTGGATTATCAGTCTCTGTTTCACCTCTCTTTACTCCTGCTTTGGTTTTCTCTAATTTGTTGATTCTTTTAGCTTTGGTTTTCAATTCTTACCTATAAAAGGTCACTAGTTCTCTATTAGTAAACTAATAGTAAACTCAGTTATTACATTCTTGACTTAGGCTATAGTCTTTTTAATCTTAAACTTCTGCATAGTTCTTTTTCATTTGTAATAACTGTCTATAGTTTCCAATTTACTGGTAATAAAAATGTCCTTTATCTCTTTAAACATAGTAAACATATGTTTATAATATGGATCTGAGAATTACAGTTACTGAGTTCTTGAAATATTGACTTCTGTTGTATATTATTTCTGCTGGTTCTAATATATAAAAGATTGTTGTCTTTCACATGATGTTTGTTTTAGATGTTGTATGAAGATAATTATCTGGAAAAACAATGAGAAAACTGAAATGAAAATAGTTTTGTCCAGAAAGGAAAATGGTTGTTTTTTGTTTGTTTTTGGTCTTTTTTTTTTTTTTTTCCTGTCAGGCATCTGAAGTCTTTATAAGTATCATACCGCTTTAGATTGTGTTGAACATTTGAGACAAATTATTGAGTTTTAGAATTTAATATATTAATTTATAACAACATATAAGTTGAACAATTAGAGCTCTAAAGATACAAAGTGCAAGTTGGATGGATTGTAATGACTTCTTCTTCTATAGCTTGTTGTGCAACATTTATTCTTACTTTTTCTTATCTGCTAAAATAGTCCATAACCAGTAACTAACAAAATGTCATTTTCCTTTTTTTTAATATTTCCCATTGTATTTCTCCCATATTATGTTTTTTATCAGTTATGGTGTATGCTATTTTTGTTTTAATTTGTGTATTTTAGCACATTTTTCCCTAAACTTGATTATCATAATTTTGAAAACATTGACCTTTTACCACATCTCTCACCATACTGAGTATAGTAATTTTGTATAGCATTTTCTCCATGCATGTTAAATGGATGAGCTATTGCACATTTTGGAAATAGGTGCATAGATAAAAGTGATTAAACCAAACTCACTCTTCCATATAGAAAGAACAAGTATATTTTCTATTATAGATCACAGAACTTTAGTCTTATTTCTGTTTATGTCTTTTCCTAACTAATATATTGACTGGTTGTCCTCATAAAACACAACTGAACTGAGGTAGAATTTATAATAATGATCTAAATCTGTAATAGATCTTAGAGACACAAAACTTAAAAAATTTATATAAAAGGGAAGTGACAGAATGAAATAAAGGTTTATTCAGGACATAAAAACCTAAAATGCATGTTCATCAATAATTTATCAAGTTAGAATATTAAATATTGCTTAAAGAAATGTAAATAAAAATAAAATTGCCACTTGTATTTCATATAAAATCATACATTGGGATATCATTTTTTTTAAAGATTTATTTATTTATACAAGCACTGGGTACAGTCAGAAGCGTGGGAAGGTGAGAGAATTCAACAGAGCCAGAGCGGGGAGCAGAGCAGGCAGAAGGACCGAAATACACTGCTGAGGGGAGCAGCGGGTGGCAGGAGAGGTCTGTGCGCCATGCGGGACCCTCCTCTGGGGAGCAGCCGGGGATCGAACAGGTGCTACAGAGGCTGCGGGCAGCTTCGCAACCCAGCGCTCAACCACTGCACCACCGGGGAGACCCTGGGATATCATTTTGCTACATAGATCATTTAGCTCTGCAAAACAGCTAATTAATATTCTTAGTTGTTTATCACCATAAAGAGTTGTAATTAGTTCCTAATGATTTAATTGCCACTACACTTTAGAGATTTGTTAGATATTGCAGATCATGATAGCTAGAGAATACATATAGCCAACCTTATTGGTAGAGGAACCTGTTAAATCAGGTGGTTCATGAATAAACTTTATATTGATCCATCAGTGCATAGATATTAGAAATGTAAAAATAAGAGTCATATAAAAAAATGAATGCATATTCTTCATCACCAACACTTACAACGCTATGTAGACAATCAGTGCTCAAATAATTCTAGAATTTTCTCATCTTATTTACATGTCCTATGAGTATAATCTTTATTTTGGAATTACTTTTATTATAAGATCTCATTGCAATGAACTTATGACCTATTTCATAATATATCCACAATGCTTTATTGATAGGTCTATATAATCCAAACAATCAAATTTTAAAATATCAAGTTATTTTAATTATCTAGAATTTAATTATGTATTTTATAGTTTTCAAATACTTGGAATCAAGATAATATGTATTTTAGAGATAAGAATAAAAGATTGAATGATTGCATTTCAATTATCTGATGTTTAGATTTTAAGTCAGTGTTATTAGACATTTTCATTCATTTTCAAAATCTCTTTGATCTATCAATCTATCAATATTCTTTAGCACCAAATACTACTATAACAGGAAAAAAAATCAGAAGCTTACCAACAAATAAAAATTGACATTTCTTTTTCTTTCTTTTTTTTTTTTTTTACATTCTAGGACCCAACAAAGTTAGTCAGAATCTGCTATAGGATTCCAATTGTCAAGATAAAGACTACTCTCTTGTTTCTCTACTATGTTTGCTCTATGACAGTTATAATTCTGACATTAAACGTATTTTCCAACAAGAAAGATGTAGTGAGGTACACAAAAGAATTGCACAAAATGCCGATGTAAAGTAGGATACTTAAATAATTACTTTATTTTTATGATGAGAAAAGAGTATTACTGAAGCAAAATGAATGCCTCTTGACTAAACAATAAAAAATATATCCCATGATAATTTTTAGGAAAAACTGAATGTTACCATGGCAATATTCCTATAATAAACACAGTGATTTTTTTAAAATAAATTTTATTTTTATATTCCCCATACAATTGCAACCCCCTTATTTGACCCCAATCCCTCCCCTCCCCGCCACCCACCCCCCATAGAGTGTCCTGGTTCATAGTTTTTTGTTGATTTTGATTTTCACTTTCTTATAATTATTCATTTTCCTGGTCCCTTATTTAAGTTTTCTAGATTCCAACGCAGTGATTTTTATAAGGAATGTATTTAGTGCGTGAATAAAACTCAAAAATAAGCTTTTACTTTACATCTCAATAAAAAATAATTTGCGGGCCTCCCCTGGTGGTGCAGGTGGTTGAGTGCAGCGCTCTGAAGCAGTCCGCAGCCTCTGCAGCGCCAGTTCAATCACTGTCTGCCAACAAGGGTCCCACATGTTGTGGCAGACCTTTCCTGTCTCACCTGCTGCACCCCTCAGCAGTGTATTTCTTCAGTCTGCCTGTTCTGTTCCCCACCCTGTCTCTGGTGAATCTTCTCACTCTCCCGGGTATCTGGCCTGTACCCTGGTTCTTGTACAAATAAATAAATCTTAAAAAACAAACAAACAAAAAAAAAACTAATTTGTGAATCCCTAAGAAAAAATGATCTAAGGATATAAAATCTTTGGATATTCGAGCTTAGACTCAGTATAGATTTTAACGTATCCACAGGACTAGATTTACTGTATACACTGGGAATGGTTATCTGGAAATATTACTTTTGCTGAAATACTTCAGAACAAGGTAAGGAAATAAAGGAATAGATTATCTAAATTTCCATAGTCTGCCAGAGTGTTTAAAACCAATTGATGTCTCTTAACAAGTGTCTGAAAAACAATGACATATTTCTTACCTACAAAAGGACAAATGCAAAGATTTTTAAAGTGGAAGCAGAAAGAAATTTGCTGAATTTACTAAATTACACAATTTACCAAAAAGTAAATGAATTTCCAACAGTAGTAAGAGAAGGTATATTTTACAATGAAATGTGTGTCTATATCCAGTTTCAAGATTATTTAGCAAATAGCTTCTAAATGTGATGTTACAAATTTTAGCTAAAGTATATGTTCTTAGATTTTTTTTATGTTTTCTGAAAATTGCATTTATTGTATGTCCTTAAATATATTTTACATATTTTGGCATATGTACAGTAAATGTCTTTGAACAGATACAACAAATGTATGGTTTCTTAAATGTGTTTATTATTAATGTAGTTTAGATTCGTTCTGAGGTGGCAAGGAAAATGAACTTGTGGTCACTGATGTTTTATAATCAGTCATCTAATTTATATATGGTAGTAATTAAATGATACATGCCAAAAATTAAACAAATAAATATAGTTCAATAGTATATTGCATTAGTGATGCATGTTATATTTCTAAGTGTATTCTCTCAAAGCGCAAAATCATTTTTACACTTTATCAACAAAGTTCTTGAAGATTTGTTTCTAGGGAGTAATATAGATTGAACTCAGGTATTTCTCTTATTCCCACATAGGAAGAACCTTTTGTTATGGTGTCTGAAAATGTCTTGGGTAAACCGAAGAAATACCAGGGATTCTCCATTGATGTTTTGGATGCCTTATCGAACTACCTGGGTTTCAACTACGAAATTTATGTTGCACCGGATCACAAGTATGGGAGCCCACAAGAGGATGGCACATGGAATGGCTTAGTGGGTGAACTAGTCTTTAAGGTAAGCATTTATTCATTAATTGATTTATTCATTAAGGCAAGAATTTTATCACTCATTAATTGATTAATTGATTCATTATTAATTGATTCATTAATTTATTCAATAGTGATAGATTGATATGTGAAAATTAATTTCATACAAAATAAAGACAAAGCATTGGGTGGTGATATTGTGTACAAAAGTCTCAATACTATTTTATGAACTTAGTGAACAAAAAATTTGATGAGAAAATAAAACTGAATTTTAAACACTGTTATACAAAAAATTTGTCAATATATGATAAATGATGAAGTCACAATGTGTTTATAAACACAATTCATGTCATTGATTTCTTTTAAAAATGTAGTATTGTTTACAAATAATAGTGAAATAAATCCTGATGACTTAGGAGTTGATCATTTAGCACTGGCATTCAAATAAGGTAGATATCCACTATATTTTTCTTCTTGTTCTTTCAATTCTCAGAGAGGTTTTTACTTTTTCATTTTGTCCAAATATTTATTTACTTATGCATATAAGGACTGGGGTGCAAGCCAGAGGTGTCGGGAGTGAGAGGATTCACCAGAGAGAGTGAGGAACAGAACAGGCAGATATACCAAAATATATTGCTGAAGGGAGCAGCAGGTGAGACAGGAGAGGTCTGTACACCATGTGGTTTGCTCCCTAGGTTGCGGGGTATCAAACTCTTGCTGCAGTGGCTGATGATATAGCTTGACATTGCTGTGTTTAACCCCCGAACCACCAGGAGGTCCCCTCTCAGAGAGGTTTTTAAACTTTCTTTTTTTTTTAATTTTGTATCCTTATTTTGTCAGTTTTTTTTCTCACTTTTTAAAAGTTCATTCATTAGGTGCATACACTTCTTTAATTACTATGTCTTGGAAGATTTAGTCCCAAGCCTGCCCGCTTGTATCTGTGAAGGTGACTCTTTTAACAAACCCGTCCCTTTTGAAAGCAACTGTCTGTCCACTTGTGTCTATGCAGGCACTTTCTTGTCCCATTATTTTTTTTTCTAGTAAATGTGTCCTACTTATTACAAAAAATAAATAATTATATCCCCTGATGAATTGTTGAATAGTCAGAGTTAGATCTATAATTTACTATTTTCTACTTTTCCTGACTTTATTTGGGTAAATTGATTTTTTTTATTTTACTTCATCTATTGAATTTTAGTTATATTTCTTTGTGTTTTTGTCAATCTATGGTTAGTATAGAGACTGTAAAATCCATTCTTGACATGTCGCTTTCTATCTAGATTAATATTTCACCACTTCACATTTAAAAAGTAGTAAATTTGCAGCAATTTAATTATATTTCTAGCTACCCAGTTGTTATGACAGCAAGGCATGGGGCAGGTTCTGTATCAATTCAGGAGATGGTTAAGGGAGAGTCCTGGAGTCCTCATTGGCTTTTTCAGGCATTTAATGATCTTTCTATACCAATTGTAGTGAGGTAACCTGGTGCACGGTGGGCAGAGGGCCCAAGGGCCAAGAGGTGGGCAGGATTCCCAGCGCCCAGCAAATGTTTACTCTCTGTATTTTCTCTGGTGTTTTATCATTGTCCTGCCTCTCTGCAGTTACTCCTCTCATAGCTGTTCTGCCTCTGCAGCATTTCTTGTCTCTTAATGATGCAGCTCTACAGCATCAGCCTCCAATCTCAGGTGTGCACATTCATGCATGTCCATGACAGATGTCTAAATCAGACATGCCCCGAGCCCAGGTTTCTAAACACCTCCTGCATTCAAGACTGCAGGTGATAGCTTCAGAGGCCAAAAGTGCAAAAGTCTGACTATAACTTACCCTACACCTGTTCTTTGTAATCTTATGATATTTACAATTTACAAACTCAATAGTAAAATCTAGATTTTCATTGGAACACTCAGCTAGGGGCCTCCCTGGTGGTCTCAGGCTTAAGCCTCAGCACTATCACACCTAAATCCTGAGTTTTATCCACAGCAGGGAGCTAACCCATTTAAGGCACAGCAGATCTCTTCTGTCTCACCTGCTGCTCCTAGCAGTGTATTTCAGTAAGTCCACCTCTTCTGCTCCCCATTTTGTCTCTGGTGAATCCTCTCACACCCTACACCTCTGACCTATTCTCCAGCTCTACTACGCAAATAAATAAATAAACAATTGTCTTTCAAATGTATCAAGAGAGAAAAATGGCATGTTCTGGTGTTTAGTCAGTTATACATACTTTTGGGACTCTATTCTTTTTTTACATGTCTAAGCTCATGTCTGGTATCATTTATTTAAACATGAATAACTGGGCCTCCCTGGTGGCGCAGTCGTTGAGCGCTGGGTTGCGAAGCTGACCTGCAGCCTCTGCAGAACCGGCTCGATCCCCGGCTGCTCCCTGGCCACCGGAGGAGGGTCCCACATGGCACGCAGACCTCTCCTGCCTCCTGCTATTCCCCTCAGAAGTGTACTTCGATCCTTCTGCCTGCTGTGCTCCCCGCTCTGGCTCTGGTGAATTCTCTCACCCTCCTGCGCTTCTGACTGTATCCAGTGCTTGTATAAAATAAATAAATAAATCTTAAAAAAATAAAATAAAATAAATAAACATGAATAACTTCCTTTGGAAAATCCTGGAGTATAGTCCTGTAAATGGCAAATATTCTTACCTTTTATTAACCTTAAAATATCATCATTCAGCCTCATTTTTATGATATTCTCAGTGATTCAAAAACTCTGATGTGTCAGTTTTTTTCTTTTTAAATATTCATCACCTGGAAGATATCACTCGATTGTCTTTTGTTATAAATTGTTTCTGATGCAGTTAATAATTATTTATTCATTTTTTTAACATGGAGGTGGCAGCTTAAAATATATTTTTATTATCTTTAATGTTTTGATGCTTAATAAGAGTCCAGGACAATGAAACAAGAAGCTAGTGAGAGAGAGAAACAGATTATATAATTTAAAATAAAGAAACACTGATTAAGCTAACATCAGATTTCTCTGAAGATTCACTATGCACAAGAAGAGAATGGAGTAACATAATCAATATACACCAAGATAAAAATGACCAGTCAAAAATAATATGTCCTGCAAAGCTCTCTTATAGATCTGAAGGAAAAATAAGGGCCTTCTCACACAAATAGAATTTTAGGGAGTTTGTAAACACTAGAATACCTGCCATCCAAGAAATACTAAAAAGTTTTTAGTTTCTAAACCAAAGAGAGGAGTGAAAACAAAAAACTAAACAAGAAATTAAATAGGAGCATAAAACTATGGAAAAACATAGTAATATACTTTCATATGTCAGCAATCACTCTAAATGTCAATGGACTAAACTCACCAATAAAAAGATAGAGTATGGGGCTCTCTGGTGGTGCAGTGGGTTAAGTGTAGAGCTATGAAGATTTCTGCAGTCTCTGCAGTGTGGGTTCAATTCCCAGCTGGCCAGGGAGTTACCCACATGGCATGGCAGACCTCTCCTGTCTTGCACTCTGCTCCACTCATGCCTCTGGCCTGCACCCCAGTTTTTGTATAAATAAATAAAACTTTAAAAAATAAAGATAAAAAATAAAAAGATAGAGTATATAATTGGATTCGGAAATAGAATTCAATCTTCTACTGCCTTGATAAAATGCCCCTACAATCCAAGGATAAACAGTCTGAAAGCAAAGAGAGGAAAGCAATTCTAAGTAGAACCAAAGGATGGCAGGGAAAATCACATTTGATAAAAGAGACTTCCAACATAAAAAGATAACAACAAGCAGGCATGGACACTATATAATGATTAAGAGAAAATACACCAGAGACACATAACACTCATCAAATATACTATCCAAATGAGAAAGCACTGAAATACAATAGAAAATTACTATAATCTCTGAAAAGAGACTTTGTAGAAAATCCATATGTGGAAGAAGACTTTGACACCCCACTCTCAACAATGGACAGAATAAGAAGATAAAAAATAAACAAGGACACAATAGTCCTAAACAATAAACTAGATCACAGGGGGTTAAGAGACATTTGCAGGACACTGAAACTCCCATAAAACAAATTCAGATATATCTCAAGTGCACATGGATCATTCTCCAGGACTGACCACATACTGGGTCACAAGACAAATATCAAGAAATAAAGACTGAAACCAGGTCAAGTATCTTTTCTAATTATAAAGTTATTGAACTAGAAATCAACTACAAAAAAAAGCAAGGATATTGTTTAATATGTGGAGACTGAATCACTATGGAAAGGCCACAGGATCATTGAGGAAATTTAAGAATTTTTTAAAAAGAAAAGCTTGAGAAAATTAATAATGAAGACAAACTTCCAAAATTCAAGCATCACTGGGCCCGCCTGGTGGTGCAAGGAGTTAAGAAACAACCTATGAAACTATCCGCAGCCACTGCAGCACAACTTCGATCCATGGCCAGGGAGCTACCCACATGGTACAGCAGAACCTCTCCTGACTCACCAACTGCTCCCCTCAGCAGTGTATTTCAGTCAGTCTGCCTATTCTGTTCCCCATTCTGTCTCTGGTGAATCCTCTCACTCCCAACACCTCTGGCCTGTACCCCAGCTCTTGTAAACATAAATAAATAAATCTTTAAATATATATATATATATATATATATATATATATATATATAAGCAGTACTAGATAGAAGTAAATAGAAATAGAAGCCAAAATAAAAAAATAAAAGGGGGGGCGGAGCAACATGGCGGCGAGGAGACGCTGCGAGTAAGATCTCCCATTAAAAAAAGTTAATAGGGAGGAAAAGCGGCAGGTCCCAGTGAGAACTGGGACACGGAAGATAAACGGACGACTCCAGCAAACTGCCCGAAGAAGAAAGTTGCCATAAAAGAGGACGAGAAGGGAGGGAAGCGCAGAACCCTGCTCCCCTCCCCCGCCCACAAAGTCGGCACTCTCCGACCGGCAGAAAGGAGGGAAACAACAAACCAAAACGGCCAACAAGAAAAACGGACGCAGCAAGTGGGACTGTGAGTGGAAAGGAACTATTGCAGCCACCACACCCCGTGAACGGGAGAGGCGAACCCTGCAGGATCCGCCGCGGAGGTGAGCTCCAGGCGCCATTAAAGAGAGCCACGCCCCCCAGGAGGAGACCAGCACCAGCACACAGCCCCGGCCGCCCGGTAAGGTTGCGTGCGGAAAGCGGCGCGGATCCGGACCGGATCGCAGCTGCCCAGGTCCCCGCGCCTGTGACCTAGGCTTGCGGGGAGACGGCGGAGGCCCTCCCTGAGTGAGCAGGAACAAGGCGCCCAGGCAGGGGAGCGGGATTCAAAAGGCGCCATTCCCGCGCCACTGATCTGGGCTACAGCCCGAGTCCTGGAACTGAGGGCTTTGGAACTGAGACCCGGGGCACGAAATTAGGGGGAGACGGCAGAGGCCCTCCCTGAGTGAGCAGGAACAAGGCGCCCAGGCAAGGGAGCTGGATTCAAAAGGCGCCATTCCCGCGCCACTGATCTGGGCTACAGCCCGCGTCCTGGAACTGAGGGCTTTGGAACTGAGACCCGGGGCACGAAATTAGGGGGAGACGGCGGAGGCCCTCCCTGAGTGAGCAGGAACAAGGCGCCCAGGCAGGGGAGCGGGATTCAAAAGGCGCCATTCCCGCGCCACTGATCTGGGCTACAGCCCACGTCCTGGAACTGAGGGCTTTGGAACTGAGACCCGGGGCACGAAATTAGGGGGAGACTGCGGAGGCCCTCCCTGAGTGAGCAGGAACAAGGCGCCCAGGCAAGGGAGCTGGATTCAAAAGGCGCCATTCCCGCGCCACTGATCTGGGCTACAGCCTGCGTCCTGGAACTGAGGGCTTTGGAACTGAGACCCGGGGCACGAAAATAGGGGAAGACTGCGGAGGCCCTCCCTGAGTGAGCAGGAACAAGGCGCCCAGGCAAGGGAGCTGGACTCAAAAGGCGCCATCCCCGCGCCACTGATCTGGGCTACAGCCCGCATCCTGGAACTGAGGGCTTTGGAACTGAGACCCGGGCACGAAATTAGGGGGAGACGGCGGAGGCCCATCCTGAGTGAGCAGGAACAAGGCGCCCAGGCAGGGGAGCAGGATTCAAAAGGCGCCATTCCCGCCCCACTGATCTGGGCTACAGCCCGCGTCCTGGAACTGAGGGCTTTGGAACTGAGACCCGGGGCACGAAATTAGGGGCGTGGGTTCCCCACGACGGTGGGGCACAAGGCAGACACAGCACCCCAAAGCCGTTGAGGTGTACCCTACCATCCCCGCTCTGCTCCCTGTCCCACGGGGTGGAAAATCAGCTCCCCAAGGGCTCTAGGAGAGATCTCTGGCACCACCTAGCGACTTGAAGCCAGCAGAGGCTCCTGAAGGAGCTAGTGGCCAGCTGGGGAGTTTGCCCACACCGGGCCCCTTCCGAACAAGTAGTCTGAGCCCACAGGGAGAGCGAGCACCCACAGCCGGGGCAGACCAGGTGCGCAGAAGAGTGTGCCTGAGACCAGACACGCAGGGAGTGTGTCCCACATCACCATTTTAGAACAGGGACATTTCTTCAGTAAAGACTACCTGCAGAAGGCTTCCTCAGGAGCCAGAGGTGAGCGGGGGAAGTTCGCCCACGCCAGACCCCCTCTGGCCTGCAGTCCAAGCCCAGAGGGGAGCAGGAACCCACCGCCGGGGCAGACCAGGCGCACAGGGGAGTGTGTCCCTACATTGGCATTTTAGAACAGGGACCTTTCTCCAGTAAAGACTGCTTGAAACTGACAGATGACTCCTGGAAGAACCAGAGGGGAACAGAGAAGCCCACCCAAGATGCCGGCCAGTCCCAACTACACAGTGTCCCAACGCATACGGCAAATTAGAAAACAGACAGTAGGGAAGAGAAGAACCACACGCAACCTAGCAACTCTCCAGAGAAAAAGCACACCACAAAAAGAAAGCCAGCCCCCAGATTGCAAAGACAATAACTTGGAAGAATTTCTGAGCCTTCCAGAAAGAGAATTTAAAATTGCCGTGATTAAAAAACTAACAGAAGTCATAAAGGAAAACAATGATAAGGGAAAAATAATCAACGATCAGAAGAATGCAATTGAGTCCCTAGAGAGGGAAAACAATGGTCAGAAGAAAGAAATTGAGTCCCTAAAGAGGGAAGTAAAAGAAATGCAGGAGATCAAAGAATTAATGGAAGAACTAAAGAATTCTGGGAAAAGCAATGAAAGCAGAATAGATGAAATGGAAGAACGAATAAGTAATCTTGAAGACATAGAAATAAAAAGAACCAAAACAGAAAAGGAAAGAGAAGTACGAAGGAAAAAGAACGAAGAAAGACTTCGGGAACTATCTGACTCCATGAGGAAAGGAAATATAAGAGTTATAGGAATACCAGAAGGAGAGGAGAGAGATGTAGGAACAGAGAAAATATTCAAAGAGATAATTGAAGAGAACTTCCCAAATGTGAAGAAGGAGCTGAAAATTGATATACAAGAAGCAAGAAGAACACCAAACTTCCACGACGAAAGGAAAAATACAGCAAGACACATAATAGTAAAGCTCCCAAGAATCCAGGACAAGGAAAAAATAATGAAGCTGGCAAGAGGGAAGAAACAGATAACATTCAAAGGAAAACCAATCAGGCTGACATCAGACTTCTCCGAAGAAACACTACGGGCAAGGAGAGAGTGGAGGGACATAGTCAACAGACTCCAAGAAAACAGATGCCAACCAAGAATACTCTATCCCGCAAAGCTCTCCTTCCTCTTTGAAGAAAGAATATGGACCTTTCCAGACAAACAGAAACTCCGGAATTTCATTGCAACTAAACCCCCACTCCAAAAAATACTACAAGGAGTCCTAAAGCCAGAACCTCAGAGGGACGAATAACAATGAAAGAAGGCCAAAAAAAAAAGTTATTAAAAGAATAAATAAATAAAATCAAAGGAAAGACAAACACAATGGCAAATACAGATGTTAACATATCAATAATAACTCTGAATGTAAATGGACTAAACTCTTCAATAAAAAGACACAGAGTTGCAGCCTGGATTAAGAAACAAAACCCAACCTTTTGCTGTCTCCAGGAAACACATTTAGCTACAAAAGATAAAAATAGGCTCAAAGTTAAAGGATGGAAAACATTCCTACAAGCAAATGGACCAAAAAAGAAAGCAGGAACAGCTATACTTATATCAGATAAAACAGATTTCAAACTCAAAAAGATAAAAAGAGACCCCAAGGGTCACTACATTATGATCAAGGGGACAATACTTCAAGAAGAAATAACACTCATTAACATATACTCACCAAACGAAGGAGCACCAAAATATATCAGACAACTGTTGTCCTCTCTGAAAACAGACATCAGAGAAAACACATACGTAGTGGGAGACTTCAACACACCACTATCAACAATGGATAGATCAACAAGACAAAAAATAAGTAAAGAAACTAAAGCTCTAAATAAGGACCTAGAGCAATTGGGCTTAACAGACATCTATAGAACACTAAACCCCAAAAAAACGGAGTACACATTTTTCTCAAGCGCACACGGATCATTCTCCAGGATCGATCACATACTGGGGCACAAGACAAACATCAACAGATACACCAAGATTGAAATCATATCAACCATCTTTTCTGACCATGAAGGCATCAAACTAGAAATAAACCATAAAAAGAAGGCAAGGAACTTTCCTACCTCATGGAGATTAAAAACCACACTACTGGAAGACCATTGGACTAATGAGGAGATCAAAGAAGAAATTAAAAAATTTTTTGAATTGAACGACAAGGAGGACACCAATATCCTAAATGTATGGGATGCAGCAAAAGCAGTAATAAGAGGAAAATATATAGCAATAGAAGCTCACATCAAGAAACAAGAAAGAACGCAAAGAAACAACCTAATCTCGAAGCTCAAAGATCTAGAAAAAGAACAACAAAAAAACCCCAAAACCAGTAGAAGAAAAGAAATAATAAAAACCAAAGCAGAAATAAATGAAATTGAAGCTAAAAAAACAATCCAAAAGATCAATGAAACCAAGAGCTGGTTCTTTGAAAAAATCAATAAAATAGACAAACCCCTAGCCAGGCTCACAAAGGAAAAAAGGGAGAAAGCACAAATAAACAGGATCATCAATGAAAGAGGAGAAATCACAACGGACACAGCAGAAATCAAAAGAATAATCAGTAACTACTATGAACAGTTATATGGAAACAAGTTCAACAATCTAGAGGAGATGGACAAATTCCTACAACTCTACAATCACCCAAAGCTAGATAAAGAAGAAATAGAACACCTAAACAGACCAATTACAATTAGCGAAATTGAAATGGTAATAAAAAACCTCCCCAAAAACAAAAGCCCAGGACCTGATGGATTTACAAATGAATTCTACCAAACATTCAGAGATGAATTAGTGCCTATCCTTCACAAACTCTTCCAAAAAATTGAGAAGGAAGGGACAATACCAAACACGTTCTATGAAGCCAACATTACACTAATACCAAAACCGAACAAGGACAACACAAAAAAGGAAAACTACAGGCCAATCTCCCTAATGAACACTGATGCAAAAATCCTCAATAAAATTTTAGCTATCAGAATCCAACAATGTATCCATAAGATAATTCACCACGACCAAGTTGGATTCATTCCAGGGGCACAAGGATGGTTTAACATCCGAAAATCAATCAATGTTATCCAACACATCAACAAAAAGAAATATAAAAACCATATGATAATATCAATAGATGCTGAGAAAGCTTTCGACAAAGTGCAACACCCATTCATGATAAAAGCCCTTGAAATTCTTGGGATACAAGGAACATACCTCAACATCATAAAGGCCATCTATGACAAGCCAACAGCCAGTATCATTCTCAATGGTGAAAAGCTGAAAGCAATTCCATTAAGATCTGGAACAAGACAAGGATGTCCACTCTCACCATTGCTTTTCAATATAATACTGGAAGTCCTAGCCAGGGCAATAAGACAAGAGAAAGACATCCAAGGAATCCAAATAGGAAAAGAAGAAGTCAAACTATCACTATTTGCAGACGATATGATATTATATATAGAGAACCCCAAAAACTCCACAGAAAAGCTAATTCAACTCATCAATCAGTTCAGTAAAGTGGCAGGATACAAAATCAACACGCAAAAGTCAGTAGCCTTCCTATACACAAACAATAAATCTGAAGAAGAAGAAATCAAAAAGACCATCCCTTTTGTTATTGAAACAAAAAAAATCAAATATTTGGGAATAAATCTAACAAAAGAGGTAAAGGACCTATACAAAGAAAACTATAAAACACTGTTAAAAGAAATAGAAGAAGACACAAAGAAATGGAGAGACATCCCCTGCTCATGGATTGGAAGAATAAACATTATTAAAATGGCCATCCTTCCAAAAGCAATATACAGATTCAATGCTATTCCAATCAAAATTTCAATGTCATTCTTCAAAGAAATAGAACAATTATTGATGAAATTCATATGGAATCACAAAAAACCCCGAATAGCCAAAGCTCTCCTGAAAAAAAAAGAAGGGAATGGAGGCATCAGACTCCCAGACTTCAAACTATACTACAAAGCCATAATCATCAAAACTGCATGGTATTGGAACAAGAACAGACATACAGACCAATGGAATCGAATAGAAAATCCAGAAATAAACCCACAGATTTATGGTCAACTAATCTTTGACAAAGGAGCAAAGAATATGCATTGGAGCAAAGAAAGTTTGTTCAATAAATGGTGCTGGGAAAACTGGGTCGCTACATGCAAAAGAATGAAGCTTGACCACCACCTCACACCATACACAAAAATCAACTCAAAATGGATTAAAGAACTAGACATAAGACCTGAAACCATAAAATATATAGAAGGAAATATAGGCGAAACACTACGTGATTTGCACATCAAAGACATCTTTACAGACACATCACCCAAAGCAGTGATAGTGAAGGCAAAGATAAACAGCTGGGACTACATCAAATTAAAGAGCTTTTGCACAGCAAAAGAGACAATAACAAAAACAAAGAGAAACCCCACCAACTGGGAGAACATTTTTGCACCCAACACTAATGATAAAGGACTGATCACAAAAATCTGCAAAGAGCTGATGAGACTCAACAACAACAAAGAAAATAATCCAGTCAAAAAATGGGCAGAAGAGCTTAAAAGAAACTTCTCTGAAGAGGAAATGCAAATGGCCAACAGGCATATGAAAAAATGTTCAACATCACTTGTCATCAGGGAAATGCAAATCAAAACTACCATGAGATACCATCTTACACCAGTGAGAATGGCACATATTAAAAAAACTAGCAACAACAAATGTTGGCGAGGGTGTGGAGAAAAAGGAACTCTTCTGCACTGTTGGTGGGAGTGCAAACTGGTCCAACCACTGTGGAAAGCTGTGTGGAGATTTCTGGACCTACTAAACATAGAGCTTCCATATGATCCAGCAATTCCACTCCTAGGTATTTACCCAAAGGACACAGAAACATCAATTCCAAAGAGCACCTGCACCCCTATGTTTATAGCAGCACTGTTTACAATAGCTAAGCTTTGGAAACAACCCAAATGCCCAAAAATAGATGACTGGATCAAGAAGATGTGGTACATATATACCATGGAATATTACTCAGCATTCAAAAAAGATAAACACATGCAATTTGCAGCAACATGGATGGCGCTGGAAGGGATCATGCTCAGCGAAATAAGCCAAAAAGAAAAAGAAAAATACCGGATGGTCTCACTCATAGCAGGAATCTAGAAAACTTAAATAAGGGACCAGGAAAATGAATAACTATAAGATAGTGAAAATCAAAATCAACAAAAAACTATGAACCAGAGACACTTTTAGGGGGGTGGGGGCGGGAGGGGAGGGATTGGGGTCAGAATGGGGGGGCTGCAATTGTATGGGGAATATAACAATAAAATTTATTTAAAAAAAAAAAAAAATAAAAAAAAAATAAAAAAAAAACTAAGAAATAGTTTAAAGAAACAAGCTAAACTCTCATCTTGAGGAACAAGAAAAAAAAATGTTTAAAAGTAAGTAGACAGAATGAAATAATAAAAACTAGAGAAGAGCAAAATCAAGTAATAATAAAAAAGACAGTCCAAAAGATCAATGAAAACAAAAGCTGAGTCTTAAGAAAAATGAAAAAGTAGATCTACCTCTAGCTAGATTCTCAACTAAAAAGGACAAAATTCAAATAAATAGCATCAAAAAGGACAAAACTAAATATTATTGAAAATAAGAGTGTTACAAGAGACTAAGAAATCCCGTGATATTCAGATTACTATGAACATTCATGATTCATGTATGAAAAAAATTCACCAGCCTAGATGAGATGGACAGTTTCTTAGAATTTTACAATCAAATTAGGGTAGGAAAGAACTAGGAAACCTGAACAAACCAATAACAGAAAAGGAAATTCAAACAATAGTAAGAATTCACCCAATAAACAAAAGTCCAGGACCAGATGATTTTATAAGTGAGTTCTATCAAACTGTCAAATATGAGTTAATAGGTATCCTGCTCAAACTCTTCCAAGATAATGAGAAAAATTAATTCCAAATATATTTTAAGAGGCCAACATCACTCTACTCCCAAAAGCAAAGAAACGCAACACAAATAAGAAAACAACAGAATAAGATCTCCCTTTAAACACAGATGTTGAAATCCTTAATAAGAACTTAGGACATCAAATCCAAAGGATTCTACTTCCTGATCAAATGGGTTCACAACAGTGACACAGAATAGTTCAAAATCCAGAAATCAATCAATGTAATTCACGATGTCAACAAAAAGAAAGAAAAAAACCATATGATCATATCAATAGATGCCAAGAAAGCATTTGATGTGTTTCAAAATATATTTATGTTGAAAACTGGGCCTCCCTGGTGGCACAAGGTGTTAAGCACAAGCACTATGGAGCTAATTGCAGTCTCTGCAGCACGAGTTTGATCCCCAGCCAACCAGGGAGCTATCCACATGGCATAGCAGACCTCTCCTGTCTCCCCCATTGCTCCCCCCCAGCAGTATATTTCAGTATATCTGCCTGGTCTGCTCCCCACTCTGTCTCTGGTGAATCCTCTCACCACCCCCACCCTGCATGTTTGGCCTGTACCCAAGTTCTTGTATGCACAAATAAATGAATCTTTAAAAAAAAAAAAAGAAAACTGAATAAGAGGAACAAATCTTAACATAGTAAAAGCCACATAAGACAAATGTACAATTAGCATCATTCTCAATGGTGACAAAATGAAAGTACTTTCATTAATATCCAGTATAAGATAAGGATGTCAACTTTCACCACCACTATTCAGATAGTAATAGATGACCTAACTAGTCAAGAGAAAGATATCAAAGGAATCTAAATTGGAAAAAAGAAGCAAAGCTATCATTATTTGCAGATGACATGATAATATACATAAAGAACTCTAGAAAATCCACAGAAAAACAAATTGAGACAATAAATCAGTGAAGTGGCAGTTTACAAAATCAATACGTAAACTCAGTTGCCTTTTTATATGCAAACAATGAGCTAGAAGAGGAGAAATTAATAAACCCAGAGCAGTTACAATCACATCAAAAAATGAGCTATCAAGGAGAAAACCTAAAAAGGGAGGCAAAGGACCTACACAAGGAAAAGTATAAAGTATTGTTAAAGGAAATAGCAGTAGACACAAAGAAATGGAAAGATATCCCTGCTCATGGATTAGAAGAATCAATGTTGCCAAAATGGCTCTCTAACCCAAAGCAAATTTGCAGATTCAATGGAACCACAAAAGATCCTAGATATCTAAAGCTATCATGACCAAAAAAAGTGGGGGAAGGTATGGGGATACTCTATGTCCAGACTTTAATTATACTATAAAGCCATAATAATCAAAACAGCATGGTCCTGGAACAAAAAACAGGCACACAAACCAATGGAGTAGAATTCAGAACCCAAAACCAAACATACACAACTAATCTGTGACAGAGGTTTGAATAATATTCACTACAATAAAGTAAGCCAATTTGGGGGAAAATTAGAATTCCACATGGAAAAGAATGGAACTTGAAAATTACCTCACACCATACACAAAAATCAACTCAAAATGGATTAAAAAAAAAGTGGATATAAAACCTGAAGCCACAAAATGTATATTAAAAAAAAATTAAAAAATCCCTGACGTAAACCTAAAAGATATCTTTACAGATTCATCCCCAGTAGAAAGGAAAATTAAAAAGAATGTAAGGAAAATTAAAAAGAATATAAACAATTGAAACTTCATCCAACTAAAAAACTTCTACAAAGTGTAAGAGACTGTAACTAACAGGAATAGATACCCTTACAGAAAGGTAGAAAATATTTGTACACCATACATATGAAATAGGTATGATAGCAAAGATGTACAAAGAACTCATAAACCTTTAAAAAAAAAAAAAAAACAATTAACCCAGGGCCTCCCCCGTAGCACAGCGGTTGAGTGCTTGGCTGCGAAGCTGCCCACAGCCTCTGCAGCGCTGGTTCAATCCCCCTGGCTGCCGGGCGAGGGTCCTACATGGCACGCAGACCTCTCTTGCCACCCGCTGCTCCCCTCAGCAGTGTACTTCGTCAGTCTGCCTGTTCTGCTCCCCGCTCTGGCTCTGGTGAATTCTGTCACCCTCCCACACTTCTGACTGTACCCATTGCTTTATAAATAAATTTATAAATAAATAAATCTTTGGGGAAAAAAAAGCAATTAACCCAACCAAAAAAAAAAAAAAAAAAAAAGAAATGAGCAGAGAAGCTGAATAGGCACTTCAGTAGACCAAGAGTAACTTCTAAAAATGTTTATCATCTGAAGGGAATCAAAATCACAATAAGTCAAAAGGAGAAAGATAAATGCCAGATGGTGTCACTTACATGTGGGATATAGAAAAAATAATGAGTTAGACAAAGATAACTATAAAACCAACGTTTTAAAACTGACCATTGACCTTTGGCTTTCAGATGGTCAGGAGAAGGGACGGGTGAGGACAGGGGGATGGGGTAAAGATACAATGGACTATGATGGGGACCATGGACACTTTTGCAGTGAGAAGTCTATGGTGACTACACCTCAGGGGGTGAAAAATCCTATACTGTCAAATACTAGCAAAAATGTAAAATAATGGTACTCTTAACAATTAAAAGTAAAAACAAAGCATCATATGGTTTGAAGCATCTTCCTCATTCAAAACAGAGTGTCTTTTTATATGAGATACTTGGATATTAAGGGTATTAAGGCCTCAGAGAGTACACTCAGCTTGAAAGAACCCAGGTAAAGGTTATTTGGGAGGAAATGTCTCCTCAAAAAATAAATAATAGAGGAAATCTTCCAAGACATGAACTAGACAATAGATATACAAATTCATGAAGTTAAATGAATACCTGGTTATCTAAATGAACAAAAACTACATCAGGACATAAAGTCATGAATTACCAAAAATTCAAAGTAAAGACAGAATAGTGAAGGTGGCTAGGGGCCAAAAGCAGATCGTGGGTAAAAGAATACCCATTAGACTGATATCAGACTTCCCTGAGGATACCCTACAGACAAAGAGAAAGTGGAATGTGTACTCAAATAATCAAGAGGAAAACAGCCAAGAATATTATATCTTGCTGGACTCCTTCTGATACTAGAGACAAATAAATAAAGGTCTTCTCAGACAAGTAGAACCTGAGGGAGTCTGCCAACACCAGTTTTCCCCTACAGAAATTATTGTCAGGAGCTATGCTAAATAAAAGACAGGAAATTTCACCAGGAAAAAAAAAATGAACAAAGAATGAGACAGGACCAGAAAAAGTAAAAATAAAATGGCAATAACATACCCATATATATATATATATATATATATATATGCATGTATGCATGCATAGATACATATATGTATGTATGTATATAAATATATGTGTGTGTATATATATATATAGATATAAATATATAAATTATGTTGTCTCCAGGAGCCTCACCTAATCTTTGTTTATTTATTTATTTGCATGAAAGAATTGGGATAAAGGCCAGAGGTGTGAGGGATGAGAGAATTCACCAGAGATAGAGTGAGGAGCACGACAGGCAGATTCACTGAAATGCATTGCTGAGGGTAGAAGAGGGTGAGACAGGAGAGGTCTGCTGCACCAAGTGGGTTAGCTCCCAGGCCAGGGATTGAATTTAAATCTTATTGGTGATAGTTCTGAGACTTAATCCATAAGCCACTAGGGAGGCCTGACTCACCTGATTTTAAATATCAACAAAGACTCAAAGGAAAAGGTTGGAAAGTGATCCTACAAGCAAATGGAGTCAAAAAAAAAAAAAAATAGGCAGGTATGGCAATATTTGTATCATACAAAATAGACTCCCAGCTATAAAAGTATCAAGGACCAGAAATGGACACTATAAAGTGATTAAGAGATCAGTATGTCAGAAAAATATAACCCTGATATATATATATATATATATATATATATATATATAGATGAGTGTTATATTTTATATATACACACACACACTAAATGAAGGGGCATCAAAATGCTCAACTCAACTGTTATGAAATCTTAAATCAGATATTATCAGCAACCCAAAAATCACCAGGGACTTCAGTTTCCCACTTCCACTAATGGACAGGCCAACTAAACAGAAAATGA
Source organism: Talpa europaea (assembly GCF_964194135.1). Lineage (NCBI taxonomy): Eukaryota > Metazoa > Chordata > Mammalia > Eulipotyphla > Talpidae > Talpa > Talpa europaea. Next base: position 84,130,388 of record NC_140071.1, on the reverse strand, counting down.
ACAAGGAAATGTTAGTCTTAAATGAAAAATTAGAACACATATGCTTAATGGACATTTATAATACACTTACCCCAAAAAAAGCTGGAGACATTCTTTGCAAGTGCATATGCAGCATCTTCAGGACAGGCTATGTGCTGGACCACAAAACAAATTTCCACAATGCAAAGAAAGGGAAAGCAGGTCAATTTCTGATCATAGTGGTATCAAGCTAGAAATCAGCCACAAGAGTAAAGCAGAAATAACCTCTAATATATGGAGATTAAACAATACACTTTTGAATGACCATCGGATAAATAAGGAAATCAAAGAAAAAAATTTTAAAAATACTTAACAAAAACAAAACAAAACAAACAACAACAACAACAACAACAACAAAACACCTTCTGGGCCTCCCTGGTGCCATAGGAGGTTGAGCACAGTGCTGTGAAGCTGTCCACAGCCTCTGCAGTGCTGGTTAGATCCCCGCCGGCCGCAGAAATGCCCACATGGCAAGGTAGACCTCTCCTGTCTTGCCTGCTGCTCCCCTCAGCATTGTATTTCAGTCAGTCTACCTGTTCTGTTCCCCTCTCTGTCTCTGGTGAATCCTCTCACCCTCACAAACATCTGGCCTGTATCCCAGTTCTTGAATACATACATAGATACATACATACATAAATAAATAAATCTTAAAAAAAAAAAAACTTTGGTAAGAACTGATGAGATGCAGAAAAAACATATAAAGAAAAACATATTTAGCAAATATAGATTAAAGACATGGATATAAGTCCCAAAACTACATTAAATGATAAAAAATAGGCAAAACAATCCATGGTATTGATTGCAGTGATGTCTTTATGGATTGGTCTCCAGTGGAAAGAGAAGCAAAAGCAATTATAAATAAGTGGAATTGGGCCTCCCTGGCAGTGCAGGCAGTTGAGCACTGTGAAGCTGTCCACAGCTGCTGCAGCGAGGGTTCAATCCCGGCCGGCCAGGGAGAATCATACATGGTGAAGCAGACCTCTCCTGTCTCGCCTGCTGCTCCCCTCAGCAGTGTGTTTCATCAGTCTTCCTGTTCTGTACCCCGCTCTGTCTCTGGTGAATGCTCTCACCCTCCTGCGTGTCTAGTCTGTACCCCAGTTCTTGTATAAAAATAAATAAAAATCTTTAAAAATAAATAAATAAATAAATAAATAAATAATGGAATTACTTCAAAGTAAAAATTTCTGCAGAGTGAAAGAAATGATCAGTAAATTTGAAAGATAAAAAGGGCAAGAGATTACTATGAATATGTGTATGGCAATAAGTTTAATTCCTTAACAGCAATGGGCAAATTCTTAGAAATGTGAAATTATCAAAGACTGAATTAGAAATAAATAGAAAACCTGAACAGACCAATTATAAGAGAATTAAAACTATAATAAAAAAAATCCTTAATAATAAATGCTCAGAGCCAGTCAATTTTACTAGTTTACCAAGTCATCACATACGAATTTATATTTTCTTTCTTAAACTATTCCAAAAAATTGAAGAATGAATGCTTCTATGCACATTTTATGAAGTCAACATTACTCTGATACCAAAAACCAGAGATATCACACAAAAAAGAAAACTACAAATATCCCTGAAGAATATAAATACAAAAACCCTCAACAATATCTTAACAAATTGAATGCAACAATGTATTAAAAGTATCATACATCATGGCCAAATGCAATTTGTCCCATGGGAATAAAGATAGTTCATTATATGAAAATTGATCAATGTAATTCACCATATAAACAAAGGGAAAGATAGAAATCACAGGATAATATCAATAGGTGCAGAGAAAGCATTTGATAAAGTTCAATATTCATTTATGAGAAAAACCACAAAAAATTGGGAATGATGTGACATACCTCAAGATAATAAAGTCCATAAAGACAGTCCAATGATTAACATCATTATTTTTTAAGATTTATTTTTTATTCACACAAAAGCTGGGGTACAGGCCAGAGGTGGGGGTGTGTGTGTGTGAGAGAGGATTCACCAGAGACAGGGTCGGGAGAAGAACAGGCAGACTGACTCAAACACACTACTGAAAGGAGAAGCAGGTGAGACAGGAGAGGTCTGTTTTGCCATGTGGGTTGCTCCCTTACAGGTCAGGGATTGAACTAGTTCTACAGAAGCTGTGGACATCTTCACAGTGCTGTGCTTAACCTCTTGCGCCACCAGGGAGGCCCTAACATCGTTCTTGATTGGTGAAAGACTGAGTGATTTTCTTCTAAGATTTGTTGCAATACAAGAATGTTCACTTTTACTGCTTCTTTTCAAAACAGTACTGAAATTCCTAGCTAGAGTGTTTAGGCTAGGAAAAGATAAAAAGAACACAAGCAGGAAAAGAGAAGTAAGTTATCACTATTTGCAGATGATTTGTTAATGTCCATAGAAAACTCTAAGGACTCCACTGAAATACTAATGAAAATAATCAGTACAGTAAAGTGAAAGGTTACTAAATAAATTTACAAAGATCAACTGTGTTCATTTATAGAAATAATGACAAGAAAATAAATAAATAAATAAATCAAGAAAACAACACAATTTATCATCACAACAAAAAATAATAGAAAACATAGGTTAACTTAACACTGATTAACAGTGTTCAGCTTAACTGAACACTGATAAATTCAATATATTCTTTTTTTTTTTTTAAATCTTTGCCCTGAACCTGACCTTTGGGAATAGCCTGTGTGCTTTTCCTAGGTCTTCTGAGACAAGAGCACTATGCCTTTGGAACTTTCCCTCAGTGGACAGACTGTTCTGCCTCTGGCTGTCCCTTCATGAGACTTACAGATGCTCAGGGATATATGGCTTCATCTTTAAACTGAAAAGGGCAGGGAGAAAGAAAAAGGCAGAGAGAAGGAAATAAATTGGAAGAGAAAAAAGAAGAAAGAGGAAGGGTTGTTTCTGTTCACTTGGTTTTTTTGTTTGTTTGTTTGTTTTTCTTTAAAGATTTATTTTATTTATACAAGAGCTGGGGCACAGGCCAGAGGCGTGGGAGGGTGACAGGATTCACCACAGACAGAGTAGGGAGCAGAACAGGCAGACGGGTGGGAGCAGCGGGCAAGACAGGAGAGGTCTGCTGTGCGATGTGGGTATCTCCCTGGCCGGCTGGGGATAGAACCAGTGCTGCAGAGGCTGTGGACAGCTTCACGGCTCTGCACTCAACCCGCTGCACCACTGGGGAGGCCCTCTGTTCACTTGTTTTTCAGTTGGTTTTATTCCTTATACACCTACTTTGTTAGCATGCCTCAAAGAAAACTGCCATGCATCTCCACATTCTTTCTTTCACCTTCCTGGGGAGTTTGCAGTGGCTTATGTCCAAAAGGAAGGAAGTACTGCAGAAGCAGCCAGGAGGAAAAGGAAGAAGACAGATGAACTGGAAAGGAAAGAGAAAGGATAGAGAATATGTCTGCTTAAAGGATAAAACAGAAAAATAAGGATTTTATTTATGCAAGAGCTGGGACACAGGCCAGACAGAAAGAAAAGCATCAGGGAGAAAAGCATCAGGGCTCAAAAAAGGGAACACTAAGAACTCAACAGAAGTTGCAAGGGATATTGTTAAGATCTTCGGAGATTAAGAAAGAAATCAGGGAGAAAGAAAAAAGTTAGGAATCCTGCCTGTCTCATTTCTTTTTTTTTTTTTTTATAAATTTTATTGTTATATTCCCCATACAATTGCAGCCCCCCCATTCTGACCCCAATACCACCCCTCCCGCCCCCACCCCCCTAAAAGTTTCTCTGGTTCATAGTTTTTTGTTGATTTTGATTTTCACTTTCTTATATTCATTTTCCTGGTCCCTTATTTAAGTTTTCTAGATTCCTGCTATGAGTGAGACCATCCGGTATTTTTCTTTTTCTTTTTGGCTTATTTCGCTGAGCATGATCCCTTCCAGCGCCATCCATGTTGTTGCAAATTGCATGTGTTTATCTTTTTTGAATGCTGAGTAATATTCCATGGTATGTATGTACCACATATTCTTGATCCAGTCATCTATTTTTGGGCATTTGGGTTGTTTCCAAAGCTTAGCTATTGTAAACAGTGCTGCTATAAACATAGGGGTGCAGGTGTTCTTTGGAATTGATGTTTCTGTGTCCTTTGGATAAATACCTAGGAGTGGAATTGCTGGATCATATGGAAGCTCTATGTTTAGTAGGTCCAGAAATCTCCACACAGCTTTCCACAGTGGTTGGACCAGTTTGCACTCCCACCAACAGTGCAGAAGATTTCCTTTTTCTCCACACCCTCGCCAACATTTGTTGTTGCTAGTTTTTTTAATATGTGCCATTCTCACTGGTGTAAGATGGTATCTCATGGTAGTTTTGATTTGCATTTCCCTGATGACAAGTGATGTTGAACATTTTTTCATATGCCTGTTGGCCATTTGCATTTCCTCTTCAGAGAAGTTTCTTTTTAGCTCTTCTGCCCATTTTTTGACTGGATTATTTTCTTTGTTGTTGTTGAGTCTCATCAGCTCTTTGCAGATTTTTGTGATCAGTCCTTTATCATTAGTGTTGGGTGCAAAAATGTTCTCCCAGTCGGTGGGGTTTCTCTTTGTTTTTGTTATTGTCTCTTTTGCTGTGCAAAAGCTCTTTAATTTGATGTAGTCCCAGCTGTTTATCTTTGCCTTCACTATCACTGCTTTGGGTGATGTGTCTGTAAAGATGTCTTTGATGTGCAAATCACGTAGTGTTTTGCCTATATTTCCTTCTATATATTTTATGGTTTCAGGTCTTATGTCTAGTTCTTTAATCCATTTTGAGTTGATTTTTGTGTATGGTGTGAGGTAGTGGTCAAGCTTCATTCTTTTGCATGTAGCGACCCAGTTTTCCCAGCACCATTTATTGAACAAACTTTCTTTGCTCCAATGCATAGTCTTTGCTCCTTTGTCAAAGATTAGTTGACCATAAATCTGTGGGTTTATTTCTGGATTTTCTATTCGATTCCATTGGTCTGTAGGTCTGTTCTTGTTCCAATACCATGCAGTTTTGATGATTATGGCTTTGTAGTATAGTTTGAAGTCTGGGAGTGTGATGCCTCCATTCCCTTCTTTTTTTTTCAGGAGAGCTTTGGCTATTCGGGGTTTTTTGTGATTCCATATGAATTTCATCAATAATTGTTCTATTTCTTTGAAGAATGACATTGAAATTTTGATTGGAATAGCATTGAATCTGTATATTGCTTTTGGAAGGACGGCCATTTTAATAATGTTTATTCTTCCAATCCATGAGCAGGGGATGTCTCTCCATTTCTTTGTGTCTTCTTCTATTTCTTTTAACAGTGTTTTATAGTTTTCTTTGTATAGGTCCTTTACCTCTTTTGTTAGATTTATTCCCAAATATTTGATTTTTTTTGTTTCAATAACAAAAGGGATGTTTTTTTTTTATTTCTTCTTCTTCAGATTTATTGTTTGTGTATAGGAAGGCTACTGACTTTTGCGTGTTGATTTTGTATCCTGCCACTTTACTGAACTGATTGATGAGTTGAATTAGCTTTTCTGTGGAGTTTTTGGGGTTCTCTATGTATAATATCATATCGTCTGCAAATAGTGATAGTTTGACTTCTTCTTTTCCTATTTGGATACCTTGGATGTCTTTCTCTTGTCTTATTGCCCTGGCTAGGACTTCCAGTATTATATTGAAAAGCAGTGGTGAGAGTGGACATCCTTGTCTTGTTCCAGATCTTAATGGAATTGCTTTCAGCTTTTCACCATTGAGAATGATACTGGCTGTTGGCTTGTCATAGATGGCCTTTATGATGTTGAGGTATGTTCCTTGTATCCCAAGAATTTCAAGGGCTTTTATCATGAATGGGTGTTGCACTTTGTCGAAAGCTTTCTCAGCATCTATTGATATTATCATATGGTTTTTATATTTCTTTTTGTTGATGTGTTGGATAACGTTGATTGATTTTCAGATGTTAAACCATCCTTGTGTCCCTGGAATGAATCCTACTTGGTCGTGGTGAATTATCTTATGGATACATTGTTGGATTCTGATAGCTAAAATTTTATTGAGGATTTTTGCATCAGTGTTCATTAAGGAGATTGGCCTGTAGTTTTCCTTTTTTGTGTTGTCCTTGTTCGGTTTTGGTATTAGTGTAATGTTGGCTTCATAAAACGTGTTTGGTATTGTCCCTTCCTTCTCAATTTTTTGGAAGAGTTTGTGAAGGATAGGCACTAATTCATCTCTGAATGTTTGGTAGAATTCATTTGTAAATCCATCAGGTCCTGGGCTTTTGTTTTTGGGGAGGTTTTTGATTACCATTTCAATTTCGCTAATTGTAATTGGTCTGTTTAGGTGTTCTATTTCTTCTTTATCTAGCTTTGGGTGATTGTAGAGTTGTAGGAATTTGTCCATCTCCTCTAGATTGTTGAACTTGTTTCCATATAACTGTTCATAATAGTTACTGATTATTCTTTTGATTTCTGCTGTGTCCGTTGTGATTTCTCCTCTTTCATTGATGATCATGTTTATTTGTGCTTTCTCCCTTTTTTCCTTTGTGAGCCTGGCTAGGGGTTTGTCTATTTTATTTATTTTTTCAAAGAACCAGCTCTTGGTTTCATTGATCTTTTGGATTTTTTTTTAGTTTCAATTTCATTTATTTCTGCTTTGGTTTTTATTATTTCTTTTCTTCTACTGGTTTTGGGTCTTTTGGGTTTTTTTTGTTGTTCTTTTTCTAGATCTTTGAGCTTCGAGATTAGGTTGTTTCTTTGCGTTCTTTCTTGTTTCTTGATGTGAGCTTCTATTGCTATATATTTTCCTCTTATTACTGCTTTTGCTGCATCCCATACATTTAGGATATTGGTGTCCTCCTTGGCGTTCAATTCAAAAATTTTTTTAATTTCTTCTTTGATCTCCTCATTAGTCCAATGGTCTTCCAGTAGTGTGGTTTTTAATCTCCATGAGGTAGGAAAGTTCCTTGCCTTCTTTTTATGGTTTATTTCTAGTTTGATGCCTTCATGGTCAGAAAAGATGGTTGATATGATTTCAATCTTGGTGTATCTGTTGATGTTTGTCTTGTGCCCCAGTATGTGATCAATCCTGGAGAATGATCCGTGTGCACTTGAGAAAAATGTGTACTCCGTTTTTTTGGGGTTTAGTGTTCTATAGATGTCTGTTAAGCCCAATTGCTCTAGGTCCTTATTTAGAGCTTTGGTTTCTTTACTTATTTTTTGTCTTGTTGATCTATCCATTGTTGATAGTGGTGTGTTGAAGTCTCCCACTACGTATGTGTTTTCTCTGATGTCTGTTTTCAGAGAGGACAACAGTTGTCTGATATATTTTGGTGCTCCTTCGTTTGGTGAGTATATGTTAATGAGTGTTATTTCTTCTTGAAGTATTGTCCCCTTGATCATAATGTAGTGACCATTGTGGTCTCTTTTTATCTTTTTGAGTTTGAAATCTGTTTTATCTGATATAAGTATAGCTGTTCCTGCTTTCTTTTTTGGTCCATTTGCTTGTAGGATTGTTTTCCATCCTTTAACTTTGAGCCTATTTTTATCTTTTGTAGCTAAATGTGTTTCCTGGAGACAGCAAAAGGTTGGGTTTTGTTTCTTAATCCAGGCTGCAACTCTGTGTCTTTTTATTGAAGAGTTTAGTCCATTTACATTTAGAGTTAATATTGATATGTTAACATCTGTATTTGCTATTATGTTTGTCTTTCCTTTGATTTTATTTATTTATTCTTTTAATAACTTTTTTTTTTTGGCCTTCTCTCATTGTTATTCGTCCCTCTGAGGTTCTGGCTTTAGGACTCCTTGTAGTATTTTTTGGAGTGGGGGTTTAGTTGCAATGAAATTCCGGAGTTTCTGTTTGTCTGGGAAGGTCCATATTCTTTCTTCAAAGAGGAAGGAGAGCTTTGCGGGATAGAGTATTCTTGGTTGGCATCTGTTTTCTTGGAGTCTGTTGACTATGTCCCTCTACTCTCTCCTTGCCCGTAGTATTTCTTCAGAGAAGTCTGATGTCAGCCTGATTGGTTTTCCTTTGAATGTTATCTGTTTCTTCCCTCTTGCCAGCTTCATTATTTTTTCCTTGTCCTGGATTCTTGGGAGCTTTACTATTATGTGTCTTGCTGTATTTTTCCTTTCGTCGTGGAAGTTTGGTGTTCTTCTTGCTTCTTGTATATCAATTTTCAGCTCCTTCTTCACATTTGGGAAGTTCTCTTCAATTATCTCTTTGAATATTTTCTCTGTTCCTACATCTCTCTCCTCTCCTTCTGGTATTCCTATAACTCTTATATTTCCTTTCCTCATGGAGTCAGATAGTTCCCGAAGTCTTTCCTCGTTCTTTTTCCTTCGTACTTCTCTCTCCTTTTCTGTTTTGGTTCTTTTTATTTCTGTGTCTTCAAGATTACTTATTCGTTCTTCCATTTCATCTATTCTGCTTTCATTGCTTTTTCCAGAATTCTTTAGTTCTTCCATTAATTCTTTGATCTCCTGCATTTCTTTTACTTCCCTCTTTAGGGACTCAATTTCTTTCTTCTGACCATTGTTTTCCCTCTCTAGGGACTCAATTGCATTCTTCTGATCGTTGATTATTTTTCCCTTATCATTGTTTTCCTTTATGACTTCTGTCAGTTTTTTAATCACGGCAATTTTAAATTCTCTTTCTGGAAGGCTCAGAAATTCTTCCAAGTTATTGTCGTTGCAATCTGGGGGCTGGTTTTCTTTTTGTGGTGTGCTTTTTCTCTGGAGAGTTGCTAGGTTGCGTGTGGTTCTTCTCCTCCCTACTGTCTGTTTTCTAATTTGCCGTATGCGTTGGGACACTGTGTTGTTGGGACTGGCCGGCATCTTGGGTGGGCTTCTCTGCTCCCCTCTGGTTCCTCTAGGAGTCATCTGTCAGTTTCAAGCAGTCTTTACTGGAGAAAGGTCCCTGTTCTAAAATGCCGATGTGGGGACACACTCCCCTGTGCACCTGGTCTGCCCCGGCGGTGGGTTCCTGCTTCCCCTCTGGGCTTGGACTGCAGGCCAGAGGGGGTCTGGTGTGGGCGAACTTCCCCCGCTCAGCTCTGGCTCCTGAGGAAGCCTTCTGCAGGTAGTCTTTACTGAAGAAATGTCCCTGTTCTAAAATGGTGATGTGGGACACACTCCCTGCGCGTCTGGTCTCAGGCACACTCTTCTGCGCACCTGGTCTGCCCCGGCTGTGGGTGCTCGCTCTCCCTGTGGGCTCAGACTACTTGTTCGGAAGGGGCCCGGTGTGGGCTAACTCCCTAGCTGGCCACTAGCTCCTTCAGGAGCCTCTGCTGGCTTCAAGTCACTAGGTGGCGCCAGAGATCTCTCCTAGAGCCCTTGGGGAGCTGATTTTCCACCCCGTGGGACAGGGAGCAGAGCGGGGATGGTAGGGTACACCTCAACGGCTTTGGGGTGCTGTGTCTGCCTTGTGCCCCACCGTCGGGGGGAACCCACGCCCCTAATTTCGTGCCCCGGGTCTCAGTTCCAAAGCCCTCAGTTCCAGGACGCGGGCTGTAGCCCAGTTCAGTGGCGCGGGAATGGCGCCTTTTGAATCCCGCTTCCCTGCCTGGGCACCTTGTTCCTGCTCACTCAGGGAGGGCCTCCGCGGTCTCCCCGCAAGCCTAGGTCGCAGGCGCGGGGACCTGGGCAGCTGTGATCCGATCCGGATCAGCGCGCCGCTTTCTGCGCAAGCTTACCGAGCAGCCGGGGCTGTGTGCTGGTGCTGGTCTCCTCCTGGGGGGCGGGGCTCTCTTTAATGGCGCCTGGAGCTCACCTCCGCTGCGGATCCTGCAAGGTTCTCCACAGCTCCCGTTCACGGGGTGTGGTGGCTGAAATAGTTCCTTTCTACTCACAGTCCCACTTGCTGCGTCCGTTTTTCTTGTTGGCCGTTTTGGTTTTCAAATTCAATATATTCTTAAAAGAAATATAGGACACAAAAAATGGGATGCTATTCCTTGTTCATGTATTAGGAAAATTCACATTGTTTTAAAAAGCCATTTAACACAAAGCATATGCAGATTCACTGTAATCACTATCAAAGTTTTACTGGTATTCTTCAAAGAAATAGTACAAGTCTTGCTGTAATACATATGGAACAAAAAACCCTGAATAGGGCCTCCCCAGTGGTGCAGCGGTTGAGCGCTGGGTTGAGAAGCTGCCCACAGCCTCTGCGGCACAGGTTTGATCCCCGGCTGCTCCCTGGCCACCGGATGAGGGTCCCACATGGCACGCAGACCTCTCCTGCCGCCCGCTGCTCCCCTCAGCAGTGTACTTCGGTCCTTCTGCCTGTTTTGCTCCCCACTCTGGCTCTGGTGAATTCTCTCACCCTCCCGCGCTTCTGACTGTACCCAGTGCATGTATAAACAAAAACAAACAAACAAATAAATAAAATAAATAAAAACATGCCTCTATAAAAAAAAATTAAAAAAAACCCCTGAATAGTCACAGAAATCCTGTCAAAAGTGACAAAGAAAAGTATAAAAACCCAAGACTTCAAACTATACTTCAGAGATAGAGTACTGAAAACAATAAGGTACTGGAATGAAACTAGTCAGCCAGAACAGTGAAATAGAATTGGGAGTGCAGGTATAAATACCCATGTGTATGCAATAGATAGGAAGTTCTCTTCAAGAAGTGGTGTTGGGAAAATTGGACAACCATCTGCAAAAGGATGATACTAAACCACTGACAACTTTTAAATTATTAACTTACTCAAAATTGATTCAAAACATGGATATAAAAGCAGAAACCACACAAAATAAAGAGAAGAAAACATAGACCATTCAACAACATTAGTTTCAGAGACATATTTGTTAGTTCATCTCCAACAGCAAAAAAAAAAATGAAGAATATAAATTAATCATATTTCATCAAACTGAAAACCTTTTGCACAGCAAAAGAGACTAAACTATCACTGAAATAAAGTTATGCCTTATTGAACTGGAGAAAACATTTGCACATTATGCTTTTCTTTTTTAGTTAAGTTTATGTATTTTCTACATCATTGTTAATTTTTCACAATATTTAATTTTCCCCTCAGATGTAGTCCCCATATTTCTTCCAACACCATAGTATACCATGCATCTTTTAAAGATGATATCCAAGGTCTATAAAGAATTCATATTGGGCCTCTCCTGGTGGCACAGTGAGTTGGGTGCAGAGCTGTAAAGCTGTCTTCAGCCTCTGCAGCACAGGTTCGATTCCCGGCCAGCCAGGGAGATACCCACATGGTGCAGCAGACCTCTCTGGTCTCACCCGCTGCTTCCCTCAGCAGTGGTTTTGGTCCCTCTGCCTGTTCTGCTCTATCTCTGGTGAATACTCTCACCCTCTCGTGCCTCTGGCCTGTACCCAACTCTTGTATAAATAAATAAATCTTTAAAAAAAAAGAATTCCTATAACTCAACAAAAGAAAACAAAGAAGTCAATCAAAAAATGGGCAAAAGAGGTAAATAGACACTTCTTCCAAGAAGACAGAGATGACCAAAAGCCACATGAAAAAATATTTATCAGCACTTATCATCAGAAAACACAAATCAAAAATTCATTAAGATACCATTTCACACCTGTGAGAATGGCCCATATCAAAAAGTTTTGGTAAGCATGTAGAGGAAAAGGAACCCTTGTACATTCTTGGTGTGAATGCAGACTGATCTAGCCCCTATCAAAAATATTATACCTTTTTCTCAAATATTAAAAATGAAGTCTGCCATGTGACTCAGAATGTCCACTCTTGAGGAATACAGGAAGAATGCACAAACACTAATTTGAAAGGATATATGGACCCCAATGTTCACTGCAACACTATTTATAATAGACCAGTTATGGAAACAACCTAAGTGTCCGTGGACAATTGAGTAGATCAGGATGATTTTGTATATAAGTGCAGTCACATATATACACTGGAGAATATAATGAGGTATAAAAATTACTGAACTCTTGTCATTTGCTACATTATGGATGTAAGTGGAGTGAAAATTCTAAGATAAATAGGTCAAAAAGAGAAAGTCAAATACCATATTTTTCACCTGTATTTGCAATGTTAATAAACCAAACAAAGTGTGAGATAGAAACAAACCAATAGCAAACTCCCAAACTCTTACTGTAAAATTAGGTCTATCATAGAGGGGGGTGAGCATGATATGGAGGAGGCCTATGGTGAAGAGCATTGTCTTGGGTGTGGTATAGTAACATAGACCTGAAGAAGTGTGATCATATTCCTCTCTATTATATGTAGTATTTTAAAATGTTATATTGATAAAAAAGAAGAAAATATAATCAGGATTAGGAAATAATTACATAAATGAATATATGCAGTCTATTTAAAAACTAAGAATGCAGCAAATTCACCTCTATACCTTCTCTGTGTCAATACTTTTATAACTTTCAGCAATTAGTATGCTCTTAAAATTTATGAGAACACAGACCTGGCCAAAATATATTTCACTGTGAAATAGATGAATGTGAGATGTGTTCTGTTCAGTGCAGAAGAAATTGTTAGGGTGAGTAATGTAACTAATAAATTATTTTCTCCTAGTTTAAAAGGGGAGAGTGAAAGTGAGAAGACCCAGTGTACTTTATATAACAAATAACTAATATATTATTTTTAGGATGGAAATATAAATGCATAATAAAATAAAGAGAACACAAGTTATACAGCTTAATGGTTTGTCTTATTTAGAATAATCCATAGTTCGGCCTCCCCGGTGGTGCAGCGGTTGAACGCTGGGTTACAAAGCTGCTCACAGCCTCTGCAGCACCAGTTTGATCCCCGGCCGCTGAGCGAGGGTCCCACATGGAGCGCAGACCTCTCCTGCCGCCTGCTGCTCCCGTCAGCAGTGTACTTGAGTCTTTCTGCCTGTTCTGCTCTCTACTCTGGTTCTGGTGAATTCTCTCATCCTCCCACACTTCTGACTGTACCCAGTGCTTGTATAAATAAATAAATAAATCTTAAAAAAAATAGAATAATCAATAGCATTCTTTAAAGTCAGCATCTTTCTAAGTAGGGAATCTTACCTTCCTCATAACCAGCACTCTAAGCTACAAACTAATATAGGTAAGTGGATAAGAAATAAATTTCACTATTCTCAATTTCTATAAGTAATCTTTCATCTACATGATATACTAGAAACATGACCTGGTATTTCTTCTTTCCTCACCCCATGTACAATTACCTGTCTCCTACTTTATGAATAAAGGCATATTTTTCATATGTGCAAAATTATTTTATGACATATTATGGTATAAATATAATCTGAAACAATAATGGCACTAAAATGTTTTTCTATTATAGATGGTTTAATCTAGAAAAATAAAAATTGAAGTAAAAGAAAAATAACTAAGCTGTCAAATGTTAGATTATTAAAAATCACTTTTGTATCATAAATCACTGATTTTCCACATATAGCCTGATACAAACAAACAAACAAAAAATCCTTCCATTTTCCCTTATTCATTCACATGAATAAGGTTTCAATGTAATTTAAAAGTAGAGGCATCTAATATCAGTGCTAACTGTATGTCATTCAAATCATAGTTATTATTGATCCATGTGTATTTCTGAATTATTAGAAAAATAAAGCCTCATACATATTATTGAGCTGCATTTCTAATAAAAAATTTGCTTTCATGACTAGTGAACTGACATATCATTATTAATAATATGATGAATCAATTCTGAAGAACTGTTTTATACCAGAAACTTTATGGTATAGGTTATTCAATAGAAATTTTAATTTTAACTTGCATACATATTTTGATAACAAAATATAATTTGGTGATCAAGAAGAGACTTTTAAACATACATCTATACTGTATTCCAATAAACTTTTATGAGGGTGGAATGTAATATGAATACAATTCAAAGATGAAATAATATAAATGTTCCACCTATTAGAAACAAATGAAGACTCAATCATTGTGATATTTTTATTCTAATGGATGCATTTTTAAAAAAGATTTGTTTTTTTATACAATAACCTGGGTACAGGCCAGATGTGTGGGAGGGTGAGAGGATTCACCAGAGAAAGACCCGGGAACAGAAAAGGCAGACTGACGAAATACACTGCTGAAGGGAGCAGCGGGTGAGACCGGAGAGGTCTGCCATGCCATGTGGGATTCTCACCAGTCTGCTGGGATAGAACCCGCTCTGCAGAAGCTGCAACAGCTTCACAGTGAGGCACTCAATCGCCTGTGCCTCCAGGGAGGCCCTCTAATGGATGCATTTTAAATAATGGCTTGACAAATTTATTTCAAATTGTCTGTATTTACAAGCCAACACATATAAGTCAGTGCCCAATCAAGAAAAGTAAAAAACTCCTTGAATTTCAAAAGACGTGATTTAATATAGGAAGGTGATCTCCAAGGTGTAGGGAAGACTGAAGGAGCAAAACAGAAAGATTAAAATGTTCATATTTTGTCTTTTTCCTGGCCCTTTGTTTAGGTTTTCTAAATTCCTGCTGTGAGTGAGATTATCCAGTATTTTTCTTTTTCTTTCTGGCTTATTTCGCTGAGCATGCTCCCTTCCAGATCCATCCATGTTGCTCAAATTGCATTAGTTTATCTTTTTTGATTGCTGACTAATATTCCATTGTGTATATGTATCATATCTTGATCCAGTCATCTATTTTTGGGTATTTGGGTTGTTTCCATAGCTTAGCTATAAAGTAAAAATCAAAATCAACAATCAACTATAAACCAGAGACACACAATTGGGTGGGGGTAGGAAGGATTACAATCAAAATAAGGGGAGTGAAAATTGTATTGGGACTGTAACCAAGATGAAAATGCACACATTGTACAAAAATGAAAAATGATGTAAAATATATAAAATGAAATAAAAATTTAAAAAATGCTAATATTTGGAATTGTTACTGCTCCAGCTAATAGTGTATCTGCCCAGGGATTACATCTCACCTGGGAAAAAAATCCCCAAAATATGCTGCCCCTGCCCCAGCTTCTGGAGTCTGTTATCTTCTCCTGCCACTGCTGCTATATTGGCTGAGCTAACTATTTAAAGCAGAAGGTTATTCTCTTTCTACTATCTTCTGACATTCTCAACAGCTTCCCTAAAAATTAAGAAGACGCCAGATGGCAGAAGATTCTGGGAAATATAGTTTACAGCTTCCCATTCCTGTGGTTCAGAGTATGTAGCAGAATGAAAATAGATGTGGCATTGAGATGTAACAGGTAAATTATCAGTTCTGTCTGCAAACTGCACTCTACAATGTCAAAATAAATGTAAATTTGACATGTCAATTATAAATGGGAAGAGGTAGTGCATAGCCAGACTCACAAAGGAAAAACAGGAGAAAGCACAAATAAATAGGATCACAAATGAAAGAGAAGTCACAACAGACACAGCAGAAATCAAAAGAATAATCAGAAACTACTATGAACAGTTGCATGAAAACAAATTCCACAATCTAGAAGAGATGGACAAATTCCTACAACTTTACAATCACCCAAAGCTAGATAAAGAAGAAATACAATACCTATACAGACCAATTACAAGCAGTGAAATTGAAATAGTAATCAAAACCCTCCCCAAAAACAAAAGCCCAGGACCAGATGGATTTACAATGAATTCTCTACCTAACATTCAGAAATGAACTAGTGCCTATCCTTCACAAATTCTTTCAAAAAATTGAGAAGGAAGGGATAATACCAAACACGTTCTATGAAGCCAACATTACAGTTACCCAAACCGAAAAAGGACAACAAAAAAAAAGAAAGAGAAAACTACAGGCCAATCTCTCTAATGACCGCTGACACAAAAATCCTCAATAAAATTTGAGCTAACAGAATCCAGCAATGTATCCATAAGATAATTGACCATGACCAAGTAGGATTTATTCCAGGGACACGAGGATGGTTCAACATCTGAGAATCAGCCAATGTAATACAACATATCAACAAAATGTAATATAAAAACCATATGATAATATCAATAGATGGCTGAGAAATCTTTTGACAAACTACAGTACCCATTTATGATAAAGGCCTTTGAAATTATCAGGATACAAGGAACATACCTCAATATCATAAAGACCCTATATGACAAGCCCATAGCCAATATCATTATCAATAGTGAAAAGTTGAAAACATACCCATTAAGATCCGGAACAAGACAAGGATGTCCACTCTCACCAATGCTTTTCAATATAATATTGGAAGTCCTAGTCAGAGCAATAAGACAGGAGAAAGACATACGAGGAATCCAAATAGGGAAGGAAGAAGTAAAACTATCATTATTCGTAGATGATATGATAATGTACATAGAGAACCCCAAAAATTCCACAGAAAAACTAATCAAACTAATCAATCAGTTTAGTTAAGTAGAGGGATACAAAATCAACACACAAAATTCAGTAGCCTTCCTATATACAAATGATCAATCTAAAGAAAAGAATAAATCAAGAAAGCCATCCCCTTTATTATTGAAACAAAAAAAAGTAAATACTTAGGAATAAACCTAACAAAAGAGGTAAAGGACCTATACAAAGAAAACTATAAAACACTGTTAAAAGAAATAGAAGAAGACACAAAGAAATGGAAAGACAGCCCCTGCTCATGGATTGGAAGAATTAACATTATCAAAATGGCCATCCTACCTAAAGCAATTTACAGATTCAATGCTATTCCAATAAAATTTCAGTGACATTCTTCAAAGAAATAGAAGAAATATTGATGATATTCATATGGAGCCACCAAAACCCTTGAATAGCCAAAGCTCTCCTGAAAAAAAGAAGGGAATGGAGGCATCAGGCACCCAGATTTCAAACTATACTACAAAGCCATAATAATCAAAACTGCATGGTATTGGAACAAGAACAGACACACTGACCAATGGAACCAAATAGAAAATCCAGAAATAAACCCACAGATTTACGGTCAACTAATCTTTGACAAAGGAGCAAAGAATATGCAATGGAGCAAAGAAAGTTTGTTCAATAAATGGTGCTGGGAAAACTGGGTCACTACATGCAAAAGAATGAAGCTTGACTACTACCTCACACCATGCACAAAAACCAACTCAAAATGGATTAAAGAAATAGACATAAGACCTGAAACCATAAAATACATAGAAGGAAATATAAGTGAATCACTACATGACATACACCTCAGTTAACATCTTTAAGACACATCACCCAAAGCAGTGATAATGAAAGCAAAGATAAACAGATGGCACTACATCAAATTAAAGATCTTCTGTACAGCAAAAGAGACGGTAACCAAAACAAAGAGACACCCCACTGATTAGGAGAAAATTTTTGCACACAACACTAATGATAAAGGACTGATCACAAAAATCTACGAAGAGCTAATGAGACTCAACAAAAACAACCCAGTCAAAAAATAAGCAGAAAAGCTAAAAAGAAACTTCTCCAAAGAGGAATTTCAAATGGCTAACAGGCATATGAAAAAATGTTCAACATCACGTGTAATCAGGGAAATGCAAATCAAAACTACAATAAGATACCATTTTATACCAGTGAGAATGGCACATATTAAAAAAAAAAAAAAAAACTAGCAACAACAAATGGTGGTGAGGATGTGGAGAAAAAGGAACTCTCCTGCACTGTTGGTAGGAGTGCAAACTGGTCCAAACACTATGGAGAGCTGTGTGGAGATTCCTCAATCTTTACAGATGGAGCTTCCATATGATCCAGAAATTACACTCCTAGGTATTTACCCAAAGGACAAAGAAACACTGATTCAGAAGGACACCTTCACCCCTATGTTTATAGCAGCACTATTTGCCATAGCTAAGCTATGGAAAGACCCCGAATGCCCAAAAATAGATGACTGGATCAAGAAGATGTGGTGCATATACACAATGGAATATTACTCAGCAATCAAAAAAAGATAAACTCATGCAATTTGCAGCAAAATGGATGGAGCTGGAAGGGATCTTGTTCAGTGAAATAAGCCAGAAAGAAAAATAAAAATATCGGATGGTCTCACTCATAGGAGGAATTTAGAAAACCTAATTAAGTGACCAGGAAAAAGACTAATTCTAATAAAGTAAAAATCAACATGCAACTATAAACCAGAGACACACTATGGGGACTGTGGGATGGAGAAGGGAGTAGGATCAAAACAAGGGGAGTGGGAATTGTATGTGGACTATAAGATGAAAATGCATACATTGTGCAAAAATGAAAAATGACGTAAAGATATATAAAATAAAATAAAAGTAAACAAAAATAAAATTACTTTGGGAGTTATATGAAGAAAAAAATGATTGCTACTTCTTCACCTTAATGGCTTAAGTGATTCTTAATGGCTAAGAATCACTAAATTATAAAATAAGAATTTCACCCAAAGAAAACAGAGATAATGTTAGACCATGGGAAATGAAACAGAGGGAAGAATAGGGAGAGTAAACTATAAGCCTGTTGAGATAAAATATTTATACTTACCTTGCACCTAATTTATATTAAATTTTCAATGTTACAGCATAGGTCTACTTTCTCCATTTCTGAACTGCTAGCTTGGCATAGGTTTTTTTTGGTCACTCTTCTCCCATGTACTTTCACAAAGATAAAGAACCTTTTCAAATATAGACATAGCCTAACATTAAAGTTCATGATAAGATACTCTTAGTGACCATAATGCCATTTACATCATTTTCTTTAAAAAAAGTTTCCCCAGGGGCCTCCCCGGTGGCGCAGCGGTTGAGCGCTGGGTTGCGAAGCTGCCCACAGCCTCTTCAGCGCAGGTTCAATCCCTGGCTGCTCCCCAGCCACCGGAGGAGGGTCCCACAAGGCGCGCAGACCTCTCCTGCCGGCTGCTGCTCCCCTCAGCAGTGTACTTCGGTCCTTCTGCCTGCTCTGCTCCCCGCTCTGGCTCTGGTGAATTCTCTCACCCTCCTGAGCTTCTGACTGTACCCAGTGCTTGTATAAATAAATAAAAATAATAAATAAATAAAAATAAATCTTAAAAAAAAAAGTTTCCCCAAATCTGTATTGGGCCACAGAAAATTCCTCATTTTTAATAATCTACATGAAGTTTGACAGTTTGACAGTTCTATAGTATTAACAGGTAAATATATTGCCATTATAGATATTTTAGTTCATTAACGAATTCACAATAGAAAACCTATTTATCTGGAGGCTTCACTTACATATTAAAACATATATCAACTGACAATTATTATTAAGGGCATTGTCAAGGCACTAGGGAGGAATGCAAGTGTGAATAAGATAAGGAAATTTGTAACACCCACATCTCATTGATGGTCTCTAGGAACTATATATTTCATTAGACACTGGAGACACAAAGATAAATAAAACATGATTCTTGCCCCTGAGGAGCTCTTAGCTGAAGCAAACACAAACATTAAACTAGATAATTATAAAACAGTTCAGTAAGTGCAGCATTAACATGTATGGAACACAAAGGAGGCTGTGAACATAGAGAAAGGTAAACTTCCTAAAAGAGATATGTATTCTCATGGCACAATAACAGGCAGTGATCATCTGGATAAAGTAGTATTAGCTGAAAACAAGGAATATCTACTGACAGACAAAAGAGCATAAGCAAAAGCAGAATGGTGAGAAATAAAAAAGGAAGCATGTCAAGGATTAAGAGCCTTTGAAACACTCCAAGCAAGAAGTATTGATAATTTATCCTAAGGTACCAACAATGTGAATGGGGTAAAAATATGAAACAAGAGATGTAAAAGGTGGTAAGATCAAAATAATTTATTGACTAAGGTGAATTTTTAGATTCCGTACATAAATAAGAGAATGGTGTTTGATTTATTTGGAACAAAATTGTTAAAATATTTTAGAGAAGAAAGATATGAGGTCAGTTTAGAATAGGGTGAGTTGGATGTGTCTGGGGGACATTCACAGACACAAATGACTCTGAAACTCACCAAAAAGACCCATATGAAGTTCACATTTGGGATTCATCAGCTTAAGAGTGGTAGTTGAAAGTATAAAAATGAATGAAATTGAGATTTGTTCAAAATGGCATAAGAGGAGTTTGCTTGCTTTGACCCTAGGAGAATAATCTGAAAATTAACTCATGTTTGCACTGCACCCAAAGGATTTCATCACTTATGGAAAAATGGGAATACTTCTTAGACATCAGAGACCAGCATGGACTGTAACAGAAGGGACACTGAAGAGATTCATACTTCATTAAGCAAGAATGAGTAGAGAAATGCATAAAGGTTGATATCCTGGGAAGAGGTTCTTAAAAACTATAGCACTACTATCTTGCCAGCAGCCCTATGGAGCGGAGAGCTCAGCAATTTGGAAGCAAATATCAGTAACTGAAAAGATGTAAGTGTGGAGGAGCTGGAATGGTCTCATTTTGCCAAGTCCCCAGTGAAAGGAAGAAGGACAGGATATTGGTCTGATTCTACTTCCTTCACTCCTCAGGGCTGATATTGACCTTATGGAACTCACTCACTGTGCAATCAGAAGAGATTTAGTTCTGAAATCCCAGAAAGGAGAGATATTGGTGGTGCCACAGGGAAAGCCAGCCTACTGCCCCTATTCCCATCAGCGCCTGAACTTCTCCGGACCTTTCTCCAACTCCTTAACTCATAGCTTCAATGTCAGGTTTCTGAATCTAAGGAAGCACAGGAAATCCAAGAATCTAAAATCAGTTAAAAATGGGGGGAGGGAAGTGGGAGTGAGGAAAAGTAGAAGTACAACAAATCTCTAAGTTATTGCTGAGTCGCTTAAAAAAAAAGTAAGGAGCTCTAAAGCAGCTAAATAGTCAGAAAGAAAAATGCAACACATTGCACCTTGACATCTCAAGGGACAATGTCATCACAAGGAGAGAACTAACTTTCAGTATGCAACCACAAATACATGGAAGATGTTATGCTCCTATCAAATAAAGCATTCAAAATTTCCAGTATAAAAGCATCAAAAGAAGTGCAAGAAGACTCAAAAACAAATGATAGACATTAAAATAAAATTAATGGACAGAATATACAAATTTCAGCTTTATATAAGAAAATAACAAGGATACTTAATGTAAAAAGTTGTGTAGTGGAGATAAAAATGATTCCCAAGAAAGCTATAGAAACAGGGGCCTCCCTGGTGGTACAAGGGGTAAAGACACAGCACTATGGAGCTATGGGCAGCCACTGGAGCACGAATTTGATCCCTAGCCAGGAAGCTACCCACATGGCACAGCAGACCTCTCCTGACTCATCCAGTGCTCCCCTCAGCAGTGCATTTCAGTCAGTCTGCCTGTTCTGTTCCCCACTCTGTCTCTGGTGAATCCTCTCACTGCCTGCACCTCTGGTCTGTACCCCTGCTCTTGTTTGTATAAATAAATAAATATTTAAAAAACAAAGCAAAACCACAAAACAAACAAAAGGAAAACTTGACAGTAGCAGACCTTCATGTATCAATAACTGTTCTAAACATCAATGGACTGAACTCACCCATAAAAAGATGCACAGTTTATAGTGAGTTTAGGAAACAATCCAATCTTCTGCCACTTACAAGAAACCCACCCAAGTTCCAAAGACAACTATAGTTAGAAATGAAAGGGTTGGAAAACAATTCTACAAGCAAATGGCACCCAAAAGAAGGCAGGGACAGCCATACTCACAATTATAAAATATACTTTTAGCTTAAACAGATGAGAAGAGACATGGATAAACAATACATAATGATTAAGGGAACAATGAAACAGGAAGCCATAACACTCACCAGTAAACACACAACAAATGAAGTAACACCAAAATATATCAAATGGTTTCTATTAAATTGGAAAACAGACATTGGAGAAAATACTTACATAGTTAGAGAGGTCAACACCCCTTTCTCATCAAAAAATAAGCTCTCACAGAAAATAAACAAAGGACACAATCACCATAAATAGAGAACTAGACCTATCGGGTATAATAGATATTAATAGGATAATGATCCTTCAAAAAGCTAAATGCACATTTTTCTCAAGTGCACATGGGTCCTTCTCCAGGATTGATAACATATTGGGTCAGAAGACAAGCATCAATAAATTTATGAAGATTGAAATTGTATCCCCACTGACAATAAAGGAACTGATCTAGAAATCAATAACAAAAAGAAAATAAAGAAATACTCTACTACGTGGAGGTGGAACAACACACTGCTCAGCAACTGGGTAATGAGGAAATCAAAGAAGAAATAAAAACATACCTGAGACAAATGATAATGAGGATACGAACTTTCAGAATGAATGAGATGCAGTAACAGCAATACTAAGAGGGACGTATATAATAATACAAGACCTCATCAAGAAACAAGAAAAATCCCCAGTAAATAGCTTGTCTCTAATCTCATGGAAGTAGAAAAATAGGTACACAAAAATAAAAAAGCCAGTAAAAAGAAAGAAAGAATAAAAATTAGAGCAGAAATAAATGAAATTGATATCCAAAAATATAGTCCAAAGATCAATTGAAAAAATAAAATAGACAAACCTCTAGCTAGTCTCACTAAAAAGAGGGATAAAATTCAAATAAACAGATCCAAAACTAAAGAGACAGAACAAACACTGCAGATCTTTGAAGGATAACAAGTAATTACTATGAGCAATTATATGCAAACAGATTCAACAACCTAGATGGCATGGAGAGATTCTTAGAACTATGCAATCATCAAGACTGAATAGGGGGCCTCCCCTGGTGGCTCAGCAGTTGAGCGCTGGACTGCAAATCTGAGCACAGCCTCAGCAGCACCGGTTCGATCCCGGCCGCTGGGGGAAGGTCCCACATGGCTCGCAGACCTCTCCTGCTGCTCGCTGCTCCCCTCAGCAGTGTACTTCGTCACTCTGCCTGTTCTACTCTCTGCTCTGGCTTTGGTGAATTCTCTCATCCTCTCACACTTCTGACTGTACCCAGTGCTTGTATGAATAAATAAATAAATCTTTAAAAAAAAATGACTGACTAGGAAAGAAATAGAAAACTTGAAAAAACAAATCACAAGCAAGGAAATTGAAGCAGAAATCAAAACTTTCCCAAAGAATCAAAAGTCCAGGACTAGATGGTTTCACTAGCAAATTCTACCAAACTTTCAAAGATGAACTAATACTCATCCTTTCACCTTATCTGCTGACTCTGTTAGATTAATAAAATCTTCCTCAATTTCTCTGATTGAAAATAGTAATTAGTTCAACATATATTTTGAAGGTAGATTTATAGGATTTGCTAGTAGATTAGATAGGGGATTTGAGAGGAAGAGCAAAGTCAACATTATCTTCTCAAGATAGAGGAAGGATGTGACCCTAGACCTCTAAATCATGTACAGTGTTGTAAAACAATGTTACCTCAATAAAGGGGAAAAATCACAGCAGCAAAGTGAATTGGATATTTTTTTTAAGTTTGGAGCTCATCTTTTCAGCCACAGCAGTAAAAGATTCCCTTTGTTTCCATTTTTCTCTCCTCCACTCACTACTTTGCCACTAGGCAAGGTTTTCTCTCCCCTGGATTGCAACTATAGAATTCCAATCACTTTCCATCCTTCCTCTCTTGACCATCTTTAATGTATTTTTAACACAGTGGACTGAACTTTTTCAGTCACTCTTCTCCTCATATCCATCAGATAGTTTCCCATTCTAATAAAACTGTCTACGTCATTTACACGGCCCTAACTCTGTCCTACTGATTCCTTTTTGAACCTGTTTAGTTCTCTCATCCTGTTCCAAGTTCTCAGGTCTCCTTGTTCAGCCTCATACTTACTGAACTTGACCTTTTGCTTTTCTTGTCCCATCTTCCTAGAATGTTCTTCACCCAGACATCTCTCTAGTCTTGTTTTTCCCCATGTCTGCTTAAAATTTATCAGAGAGGCCTTCCATATTCACTATATTCAACCCTCCACACTACCTGTCACCTTTATCCTGTTTAATTGTTCTTTGTATCATGTGTCAGCACCTTAATATATACATACTTGTCCATCTATCTTTCACTGCAATAATATAGACTTAATTCAGGCAGAGATTTTATACCTTGATTTGTTACTTAAACCTCAGAATCTATAAAATAAATAATACAATGAATAGCAGCCAAATGATCATATAGACATACTATAGATAAAAGCACTCCTCTAACTCAAATATTTCAATAGTTCTTTAATAAAATCAATCAACTTACCATAGCCACCTAAGTTTGGCCTTATGTAAAAGAAGTGTCCATCATTACTAAAAGCAAAACATTGGACATTTGTTCCTGTTATGTTACAATTTTAGTCCATTGATTATATAGCACATTTTAGTCAGTTATTTCAACTTCATGGCAATTGAATTGAAAGTGGAACCATTTACTGACATAGAAGAATCATAAAAGGAAATATTGTGTGTAAAGTGAAGTTTAGAATTAAAACTAATGTTTTGAATGAGTAAAAATAATAACTAATATTTTAAACTAGCCAAGTGTTATTTCAAAAGTTTATCAGTATTGACTCCTTGATTCTATATAACAATTCCATGAAATATATGCATTTACTTTCTCTATTATGTAGGTAAGAAAACCAAGCACAATATTTTAAGTGATTTTTTTAAAAGTCACCTAGCTTATAAGTGGAAGAGCTAGGACATAAGCTAACTGTGTGACCTCAGAACTCATTCTTAAAATATATATATATATTTTTTATTTATGCATACAAGAGCTGGGGTTACAGACCAGAGATGTGGGGATGAGAGGATTCACCAGAGACAGAGTGGGAAACAGAACAGGCAGACAACAGAAATACATTGCTGAGGGGAGCAGAGGGTGGGTCAGGAGAGGTCTGCTGCTCCATGTGAGTTACTCGGTGGCTGGCTGGGGAGTGAACACTGTGCTGCAGAAGCTGAGGATTACTTCACAGTGCAGCACTTAACCCCTTGCACCACCAGGGAGGCCCCTCAGAGCACATTCTAACAACTATGAATATACCTCCTTCGAGCTATCCAAACAGAAAATGAAATAAGTAATTTGATCATAGTCCGGAGTTCTGGTAAGGTATTTGTGGTGACAGAAGCATCTGGGAATAATCAGTGTAGAGTGAAATTTAAATTGCCCCACTACCTTTTTTTTTACTCCCACTTCTCATATATCATTAATCTCTTCTCCTTATTCCTTCCTTAAAAACAGACTCAATTTTTTTTCTGTTAAAAAGTTCCTTCCTATATTTTCTAAAATAAGTTAATTAGGTGTCTTGGTTGCAAATTGTCATGTAAGTGAAGTGAAAGAACACTCTCAACTCACTAGGGATGAGTTCCATCCAGCCTCATTTCCTCAGCCTTCATATTACTCTATCAGTCTTCATCTGCACATATCTTCATTGGTGTTGTCGAATTGTCACACAGGTTCTTTTTTGATAGCAAAGTGACTAAGCAGGTCCCGGCTTAGATTTATTCTTCTTATGTATCTAAGTATGAACATGGTTTTGGATTCTCTTTTACCAAAATTTCCAGCAAAGACCCTGTTTTACCCCACAGTGTTTGTACTGAGAGGACTGAGAGAAGGCAGTGGTCTAAGCTGCACGTTCAGTATACACTTACCGCAATACTGAGGTGGCTCAATGTAAACCACTTATATGTAAGGAAATGTTGATTCCCCAAGAAGAGTGTGATGTTGTTTTCAGACAGTGGGAAGAATAGATACTGAGCAGACAAAACAAAACATACCCTTTTAAGGGATATACATGATGGTGTAAGTTAAATGAAAACAATCAACAATTACATGTATACAAAATTTGAATCATCAATAAAGTATCATGATTAAATTGCAAATAATAGTCTGAAAAAAATTTTTCAAAAGTGTGGTGAATTGTTAGCCGTGCTGCTTCACTGCTACATGAAAATGTCACACAATCCATAAGAAAATCCTAAGACCAAAATAGGTAAAGCTATAAAAGAACTGAGAGTTTCAAAAGTGGAAAATGATAGACAAGATAAAGGAAATCTATTGAAACAGAGAAGGACAATTAATAAGGTTAAAAAACTTAAATACATAAGATATAAATTATTCATGATTTTTATGTGGAAAAAGTTACAACTCTGTTAAATAACTTTAAACTATTATGTACACTACATTTTATAATAATAGAAAATATTAGAATCATGTGCACATGTTTTAGTCAGCAACTGCACTTTTTTTATTTCTTTCAAATTACTTTATCTTTTTTTAAATTTTTTTTAATTTTTATATTCCCCATACAATTGCAACCTCCTGATTTTGACCCATTCCCTCCTTTCCCCACCCCCCCAAGTGTGTCTCTCATTCATAGTTGTTTGTTGATTTTGATTTTTTTCTTTCTTATAGTTATTCTTTTTCCTGGTCCCTTACTTAGGTTTTCTAGATTCCTGTTATGAGTGAGACCATCTGGTATTTTTGTTTTACTTTCTGGCTTATTTCACTGAACATGATCCCTTTCAGCTCCATCCATGTTGCTGCAAATTGCATGTGTTTAGCTTTTTTGAATGCTGAGTAATATTCCATGGTGTATATGTACCACATCTTCTTGATCCAGTCATCTATTTTTGGGTATTTGGGTTGTTTCCAAAGCTTAGCTATTGTAAATTGTGCTGCTATACACATAGGGGTGCAGGTGCTCTTTGGAATTAATGTTTCTGTGTCCTTTGGGTAAATACCTAGGAGTGGAATTGCTGGATCATGTGGAAGCTCTATCTTTAGTAGGTTGAGGAATCTCCAGAAAGCTCTTCATAGTGGTTGGACCAGTTTGCACTCCCACCAGCAAGCAATTGCACTTTCAAAGAAAAATCAGATGAAGTTTGTATGGGTATGAGTGAAAGAGAAAAAAATAAATTATATAGAGAAAGATCTGGGAACTGATTAAAAACATTTGCCACTCTAAAATTCTTAAAAATCTCACTTATTGTTCAAAAACCTGTCTCTTCTCTCCCTTTCTAAATAAACTAAAATTCCTTAGAAAGGCATGCATTTTTTTCTATAATGTATCTATCACTTTCCTTTTACATTTATCACACTCTGTATAGATCATGTTTAACTTCAGTCTGCCTCTGTTGTTCTTACTCTCTTTATCTTCCCAAATCTAACCCCTGCATCTAAACTCATGCTTTGGCCCATGCTACTTTCAAACCACTTCCATCTCTTAGTAATCCTGTCTTCTAAGAATATCTATTTCATTTTTATTTCAAACCACCCTTTAAAAATATATATGTAGGGCCTCCCCGGTGGCGCAGCGGTTGAGCGCTGGGTTGCGAAACTGCCCGCAGCCTCTGCAGCACCGGTTCGATCCCTGGCTGCTCCCCGGCCACCGGAGGAGGGTCCCACATGGCACGCAGACCTCTCCTGCCACCCGCTGCTCCCCTCAGCAGTGTACTTCAGTCCTTCTGCCTGCTCTGCTCCCCGCTCTGGATCTGGTGAATTCTCTCACCCTCCCCGCGCTTCTGACTGTACCCAGTGCTTGTATAAATAAATAAATAAATGAATGAATGAATGAATGAATGAATGAATGAATGAATAAATAAATAAATAAATCTGTTATATATATATATGTAGACACACACATACATCCATATATAATATATAATTATACAAATTAAGTAAAATGCATACAAATATATAGAATTAAAAAGATTTTGTAGGTTATAGATTATAAGTTAAAAGACTACTTTATCAATTAAAGTCAGAGCACCCTACTGTATCAACTACCAACTAACTTCTTAGATGACAACAAATTATTATTGACTTTTTTACTTGAAGAAGTTCTCTGTTTATAATTTCCTGACAAACCAGACTATTATTTTATGGAAAGAACAAGGCTATATAATGAGTGGTGCAATAGTGAGGAAAAAAGATAAATAGATAGATAGATAGATAGATAGATAGATAGATAGATAGATAGATAGATAGATAGATAGGTAGATAGACATTGCTATGTCTCCAAAAAGATAGTTTGAAGATACATATGAACAATGAGGAAGAAGGAGAGAGAGAAAAAGATTCTTTCTTTTTTTTTTACATACTTTCTCCTTTTGAAACCAGCATTCTGAGGTTGTGTTCACTTTACTTTGTATGCCAAGCAGAATGCCCCATGTCTGTCTGTTCATTCCCACACATACTATATTCTGGGCACTGTGCCTACCATCATAGATACAAAGGAACAGAAGACATTGTTCCTACTTTCAAAGATCTCACAGTGCACATGGAAGACCAATGTGTAAATAAATAAAATGCAGTGTGATAAATGCCATAAGGCAAGACATGCAGGGTGTCATGGCAACCCAGGGCTGAGTGGCAGTCTTTGCCTGGGGACTTGAAAAGATTTCATGCAAGTGAAGAAATTTGAACTAGGTCTTGAAACTGAGTAGGAGTGTGAGAGTTAACAATAGGAATAGCTATAAAAGGATGTTTGCCATGCTGAAGATTTTGGATTTTGTCATTTAGTCAGTGAAATATATAAACGTTTTTTACATACAAGGAAAATGGGATTTAATTTATGTTCAAGAAAGAGAACTGAGGGAGGCCCAAGGATATATTAGAGTGAAAAAGGAAAAAGAACTGACTTTTTAACAATGGAGAGAGGAATAACGGAATGTGCAAATTAAATGACAGCAAAAAAAAAACAAAAAAAAATACATATTAGCAAATAGGTTTTTTTAAAGAAAATAATCCATATTCTAAGATATAATGAGTAGAACTGGAGAAGGGAAAAGGGAAAATTTAGCAATGGAAATTCAGCAGATGGGTACTCAATGACAGAAAAAGGGAATGCAGGAGAGTAGATTGGAAAAAAAACAGCACACATACAGAGCTTGGTGGTAGTCATTTTGACTTTATGGCACTTAACAAACACCCTAATGGACTGTCTGAGAATAATCAATAAATGTGCATGTGAACCCATATGAATAATATCTAGGCTATTTTTTTTTTTAGAAAATACATTATACTTCTCAGCTCCATTATAAAAACTAAATTGGCAGTGTTGGAAGTGTGAAGATTGTGTAAAAAATAACTAAGATCTTTAATTATTGCACTTGAAGGTGGATAGGGAGGACCAGTGTTATGATTTTCACTATTAGTGAAGATTATGAAAAAGAGGGAGGAGAGAGAGTGCACTTTGGGAGGAGAGTTCAGAGAACCTGAGAACATAGGGAAATTAGCCTCCTCCCATCTCCCCTGAAGAGTTGAATGCAATGACGTTGATAAGGAAAGATTTTAATACTGATAAAGGAAAATGATAGTGATAAAAGATAAGAAGAGTTGAGAAAGGAAATAAATTATGTAGATGTAAATGACTTGTAAATGGTGTAAGGGCAATTTTCTAAATTTGCAGGTGATGTTTAATTGGCAGACATTGCAAACAGTAAGAAGCAATTCAATCAGATAAAGAACTTTAATCATTAAGTATTTAGTCTAATAGATGACAAGCACAGATAAGTAATGAATAATAAGTCTGAAATCAA
This sequence comes from Talpa europaea, assembly GCF_964194135.1. Taxonomy (NCBI): domain Eukaryota; kingdom Metazoa; phylum Chordata; class Mammalia; order Eulipotyphla; family Talpidae; genus Talpa; species Talpa europaea. Next base: position 84,101,037 of record NC_140071.1, on the reverse strand, counting down.
AAGTAAAGAATAGAGTATGTGCCAAAGAGAATGACGCTGTCTAGAATGGCTCTTAGCTTGAAAGAGAAATTACAAGCAAGGACAAACAAAAATTCAGTAAAATATGGATAGAATTAAAAGGATTTGGTGGGTTATAGGTTATATATTAACAGACTACTGCATCAATCAAAGCCAAAGTGATATAAAGACTGGTGCTAAGATGAAAAAATCTCATAACTTGAGGATATATAAATTCTGAAATCCACCCTTGGCTATTGAAATGCCATCTATTACCTAGATTTTCATCTGTGCCTGGCCATGGATATAAGGTAGAATTAATGACTAAGATAACTTCCAGGCATATTCCAATGCAGATTTGGGTAAGGATATTCTAAATAACTTTAAAAAGCATTTCAACCATGAAGTCTGTATGATTCTAGTAAAGGTATTGTGTTTAGAGTGCAAATTTTTTAGGTAGAGTGCTCATAAAAGCCTATGTTAGTCTGGAAATTATAAACAAAGAAATATGCTGCAAGTAAAAGGATAATAGTAATGTATTATCGTTTAGGAAGGTATTCAAGTTATTAGAGGAAACACAGCCTTTCTAGTTTATCTTTGCTATATGTTGAGTACTTTAACATAAATGTTTAACTAGAAAAGGTCTTTATCAAAACATCAAAATCATATTTGAAACCTTTAAATATTTACTCACATTTGGAAGTGAATGTACAGACCCCAGGTGAGGAATTTGTTTTAAATTCATATGCTAATATCAATGTGAATATTTGAAAGTAGACTAAGCAAAATACCATGAGAGATTACTGTGGATATACTCCTGCCTGCCATTTAAAAACTTCAGGTTTTAATTGAATGTTAATGATTCCAAATTTTCTCTTTGTATTTAATATTTGTATGGTGACCCCTTTTAAAATAAGTGAATATTGGGCCTCCCCTGGTGGCACAGGTGGTTGAGCGCCGCACAGTAAAGCTGTCCCCAGTCTCTACAGTGCCAGTTTCATCCTAGCCAGCCAGTAAGGGTCCCACATGGCACTGCAGACCTCTCCTATCTCGCCCACTGCTCCCCTCAGCAGTGTATTTTGTCAGTCTGCCAATTCTGTTACCAGCTCTGTCTCTGTGTATCTGGCCTGTATCCCGGTTCTTGTATGTATGTATGTATGTATGTATGTATGTATGTAAATAAATAAATATCTCCCTAATTAAAATGCTAACAACTGGGAATATAACAAAACTAAACTGTTCAAGGGAGGAGGTGACTGCAGGGGCTCCTGATGCCTGGTATTCCATTTATATTTCACTTAATACAGCACAATATCAGTAGAACAACATTGTTGAGTCACTTTTCATTTCTTTTTCATTTTCAGAGAATGTGTAGCACCCCACCCCTGCAGAGCTATAAAAACATCTATAATAAAGGTCTTACATGAATTTTAGAATGAATGAAAATTTTACTGAGCTGAAACAAAAAATTCACTCAATTCTTGTCATCTTTGGTTTGCATTTTATTGGAATGTGGGTTTGCAGTTTGAACATTTCATGCAGAGACTGCTTCTAGATGTTCTGATAACAGTAGCCTTAAGATGACCTCTAAAATCTGAAAGTCTGTATGTGACTAAAAATCTCTTTCTGATGGCACATTTCCTTGAATATGGTAGTACCCCCACCCCTTTAAGGACTGCCAGTAGTGAGTGATTTAATTTTTATTGTTTTATAACTCCTCAAAATAATTTCTTATAATTTATGGAGTTCATTGGAATGCAATTTAATTCCCCTACTGGAATGAGAGCTTTAGAAAATATCTTACAAATATTACAAGGAATTTCTTAAAAGGAATTATACCATCATTAATGGGAGTTCTATCCTCTTTTTTATTTCTCCCTTTCACTGCTGCATTGACTCAGTATTTACTGAGGTCGACTACATGCTAGGCACTAGGCAAAAAAACAAAATGTTCCGTATAGTCAAATTCTTTTATCATAAAAACATCACATTGTAAGAAACTTGATCTTTTCTGGACATCAAGGCTGCCCTCAATGTGATGGCACTGAAACAAAGACCTGAAAGTTGCTTCTTTTCATCAAATTTATTAGAGAACAAATACTAAGATGAGTGTTAGGTGCCAGTGATTTATTAAGGGAATAATATCATGAGTAGGAAAGGCAGGAAATGAGGAAAAGTCAAAGACATGTGTGATTTCAGGCAAAGCAACTCGAAAATTGGCAATCCTCAAAGAAAATAACAGATATCCACTCTTAGAAAAAACACATAGAAAGGAGTGGGAAATTGCACATATTTGGTAAAAAGATATCTTAGGCTATTTGAGATCATCTGATAATATCTGGATACATGTTTCATGACAGTATTCCAAAGAAAAGGAATAGCATATAAATCATTGGCTAGAATAAAGCATTTAAAGAACTAAATGATATCCAGTGAACATAGTGATACAGGGAAAATATCACAAAGTAAGACAGCAGAGACAAAATAAGCCAGACTCAGGCCTCCCCTGGTGGTGCAGGCGGTTGAGCACAGCGCTGTGAAGCTGTCCACAGCCCCTGAAGCACCGGTTCCATCCCAGCCGGTGAGGGACCCACATGGAGTGGCAGACCTCTCCTGTCTTGCCCACTGTATATGGGCAAGTGTATTTTGTCATTCTGCCTGTTCTGCTCCCCACTGTGTCTCTGGTGAATCCTCTTTCCCTCCCGCGCATCTGGCCTGTACCCTGGTTCTTGTAAAATAAATAAATAAATCTTGAAAAAAAAAAAAAAAACAACCCTGAAAAGAAGTGACATTAGGCAAATAGGCACACACACACACACACACACATACAAAGCCAGATTCTCTTATGTTATGTAGATTATATGAACTAGTACAATGCTAGCTAGTGAAATATGCAAATTAGAAAAATCAGTGACTTGACATAATATAATTCATTCCCCATTTAGACTTCCTTCATGTACAAACTATTGTAAGTAATGCTGCTGTGAATTTTATGAAACAAGTGGAGCTTTTTGTTGGTGGCTTCATATTCTGTGGCTATATGTCCAAGAGTGGGATTGTTGGGTTAATGGCATTTCCATTTTTAACTTTTTTAAGGTAAATCCTGATTGCATTCCATAATGGTTTCAGCAGCTCACATCCCCACCAACAGCATGATGGTGTTTCTCCTCCACATTCATTACAGCACTTGTTGTTGGGGGGTCTTTTTAATATGTACTCATCCTCGTGGGGGTAAGGTGGTATCTCATTGTAATTTTACTCTGAATCTCTCTTATTATGGGAGAAAATGAACATGTTTTTAAAGGTCTTTTGGCCTTACAGATATCCTTTTTGTTGAATTGTTCATCTCTGCTGCAAATATATTTATTGTTTTATCTATTTATTTTATTGTTGATTTGTATGAGTGTTTAATATATCATAGATTTTAATCCCTTATAATATATATTCTGTAAGTATTTTACTACATTCAATAAGGTGTCTACATGGGATATATCACCAATGTTTCCTTTCATGTATTTTTTGTTACAGATTTTATATCTAAATCACTAATCATTTATTTTTGTGTATGTAATTCATCTTAAATCTTTGATGTTTGGCTTTCCAATTTTCCCAGCACTATATATCAGATAATGTATTTTCCTCATTTCATGGTCATGGATGTATTATCATGGGATCGGGCACTGGTATAATATGGATCTATCTCTGGATTTTGATTCTGTTCCATTGGTCTATGTATCTATTTTTGTGCCAATACCATATTTTTTTAACACACTTGCCTTGCTTTATAGTAAAAGTTGACATCAGGTGATATCTCTATTTCTCTCCCTTCTTCTTAAGATTGCTTTTGCAATTTGAAACCTTTTGTGTTTCCATAATGTTTAATGTATTTTTTGTTTGCTGTCTTTGAAAAATATTGCAGGGATTTTGATGAGTATTGTATTTAACTTGTCTATCATTTTAAGCATAATAGTCATTTAATTATATAGACTTTCCCCATGTGAGGACTCTGGCTGGTCTGGGTGGATGCTGTGTGGTCTTTAGGTGGTCATAAGGCCAATGGTAGTGCTGACACTTCCTCCAGTGCAGGTCTAAGGTTTTACCATTTGGGTAACTAGCAGGGTCTTATGTGAGGTTGCAAGGCTTCCAGCAACTCTGACACTTTCCCAGTAGCGGGTATGGGGTTTCACTAGTTTGGATGTGCACTGGTATAGTCTTGCAGAAGATCGTAAGGCCAGTCTGGGTGAGCACTGGCTTTGTCTTGTGGGAGGTCACAATTTTGTAGATCAGATGATATTGTTGAATGTAGGGGGTTCTTGGGTCCATCTGAGAAAGAATTCAGGAGACATTCTTCCTGTTTACCAGCACTTGGCAAGATTTTTAAGGAAAAGAAAGAGAACAGGGCCTCCCTGGTGGTACAAGTGGTTAAGACACAGCACTATGAAGCTATCCACAGCCACTGAGTTCGATCCCTAGCCAGGGAGCTACCCACATGGCTCAGCATACCTCTCCTGGCTCACCCGCTACTCCCCTCAGTAGTGTATTTCAGTCAATCTGCCTGTTCTGTTCACCACTCTGTCTCTGGTGAATACTCTCACCTGCCCCCCATACCTCTGGCCTGTATCCTAGTTCTTGTATTCATAAATAAATAGATCTTTAAAGAAAAAGAAAGAGAGCAGTGCCTGCATTGAACAGACAAGTAGAGAGCTGTACTTTGAAATGGGTACGTTTGAGAAAGAGATACTAGCACAGGCAGGTGATGAGCTGTATTCTGCCAGAGGGTATTCTTTTATAGTGCTTTTCAATGAAGTTACTATGGAATTAATCACCTTTGGTTTAGGTTGAGTTTGTCTTCTATGATTGATACTCCTCTTTGCCCCCACGTCTTCTTGATAATCTTTTCTGACCCCACCTTTAATTAATGTAGTTGCCCTGGAATTTATTGTATTGGAGTCTAGTTGGGTAGGTTTTCTGTAACAAATAGTCCTTTCTGACTCCACCTTAGATTTCTGGAAACTTCCATAGCCAGTTTTGTATAAGATTCTTTAATCATCCCTACCCTACCTCTGTCCTTGTGAGACTTTCCATCCTAATTTTTTCTACCAATGGGGCAACTGCCAGTCTTGTGAGAACTGGAGGATTCTCACAGAAGGTGGTGAGTCCTTTGTCCACTCTGCCACCTCCCCTGGGTGGATCTAGGGTCTCATTCATCTGCGTGGGTTCTGGTGTGGGGTCTCATAGTACGTTGTGAGACCTCTGGCCAGTCTGGGCAGGTACTGGTGGGGTCACACAGGAGGTCTTGCTGCCTGGCCTCTGACTTCTCTGGCACCTCCCCCAATGTGGGTCCAGTGTCTCAGTCAGGGTAGATGTTGGGCAGGTTGGGGACTCGCCAACACATGTAAGTATTAGTGATTGTTACAGTGATAGTAACAAAATATCCTTAGTATTTGTCTTAATTAAATTATTAGTTGCCTTGCCTATCAAGTGATAAACAATGACCAAATTAATACTTTGTTTCAAAAAGATAACAAATACCTTTTATAAAAGTGCAAAATTAAATTTATAAAAACGTAACATATACAGAGGTAGTTACCCTATTGGAATGTGAATAACTTCATAAAACTGTTCTTTTAACATTTTCTTAGAAGTATTAAGTGTGATTTAAATTTTAATATAAAAGTAACTTTAACAAATATTTCATTAATTCTTCCTGGATATTTATCTATTGCTAGCTATATTTAAACAAATCATAGACATTGTGTTAAGTCTTTGTAACTGTAAATTAAATATTAATCCATAGCAGTGACATATAAAGCATAATTATGTTGTTTTTCAAAGAATACATACATTGACAATTTATTCTATCAATTAAATAATTTTCTTTTTCCCCAGTAGTAACATCTTTGTAGTAGAATCCATCTGGATAGCAATAACTTGCATATTGTATTTACTTCAAAGGGCTAATTGAAACTGTAAAGTCTTTAGAACAAAATTGTTGTATTTCTGGATTAGAAACATAATATGATTGTGTAATAAGATCTTAATAAATAATTTAGTAAAATTTCACAATTAAAATTATTATAATATCCCAATCCATTCATTGCACAGATGACAGACATAAAATGAGAGAAGAGTGGCTAATTGTCCAAAATCACATCAAATGTTTTTAAGTGAAGATGTAGAACTGCAATGCATTCTTCCTTCACTCTCTCCCTTATCCTTTCATCTTCCTCTAGCATTTCTTCCACCATTATTTTCTTTCAAGTGAAGTTGAATTTTTGCACTCAAACATTATTTGAAGAACAACTAATATAAAAATACACTTAAGAAATCTGTCAAGAAATTTTAAGAATCTATGAACAATTCATTCTTGTAAAGAGCAATAAAAATACAATTTAAAAAGTTGAATAAGCAGAGATATACTTAGTGCTTATTAAATAGTGCCAAGTGCTTCAATAACATTTTTCTTCTACTTTGTGCAAATAATCTTTAATATGAGAATAAAAGTGGGAGAAAGCATTTGAAACTTGAATCTGATGACAGCACTTCTAATCATTTTAAATTTTTCAGGTCCAAATGAATGACTTCCAAGGGGAATGAATGCATTTCCAACAGTGATATATAAGTTACTATAGATGACATCTACTAAACATGAAATAAAGAGATATTACACAGTTGGAGACTGATATTCAAATTTTGAAAAAAAAAATCATTTTGATGGATCACAGGTGTAATTTTAGTCTTTCATATATTATAGAGTAGATTATTAATCAGATGTGTTGTCAGTAACAAAAAAATAAGTTCATTTTATTTTCAATAGCATTAGCTATTCATGAGAAGATGAATATCTGATTGCACATGCATTTTAAGTTCAGTACAAAGCATTTCAAACCGATATGGAGAGACTTGGCTGGATGACAGTATAATAAAGAATAATCATAAGTGATTACAAAAAAAATCTGGGGACTTCCCGGTGGTGCAGCGGTTGAGCGCTGGGTTGCGAAGCTGGCGGCAGCCTCTACAGCACCGGTGCGATCCCCGGCCACCAGGTAAGGGTCCCACATGGTGCGCAGACCTCTCCTGCCGCCCACTGCTCCCCTCAGCAGTGTATTTAGTCAGTCTGCCTGCTCTGCTCGCGCTCTGACTCTGGTGAACTCTCTCACCCTCCTGTGCTTCTGACTGTACCCAGTGCTTGTATAAAGAAATAAATAAATCTTTGGGGGAAAAAAAAAGAAAAAGAAAACCATATCTGGAGTGTTAACTAATGAACTAGCATCAAAGTGGGCAGGTTTTAGAGACATGTTGCAATACTTTTATTTTGCCCATGTACTTTCTATCAATATTTTACTAGTACTGTGGAAGAAGAAATAAAGGCTTGCTTCATAAACTTTGAAATGACCCAAAGTAAGAAAAAAATTGCTATAATGGATGACAAATAAAGATTCAAGATATTTGTCATGTGTGAGAGATATAAGCAACCAAAGGATGAAATTAATGATGGACAAATATAAAAATATAAAATTCAACATTTTTTTGAAAGTGTGTTACATATGATTTGAGGATTACATTTAAAAATATTTCAAAAATTATTTGACCTTTAGTCAGTGTTTAATCAGAGCTTTAGGCATTACTTTATGAAATAAATCCTAAAAGTGGTATTATAAATAATAGAACTATAAGTATAGAAGCAACAGACTCATGAATTACTTAACGGAGAAGGAAAAAAAAACTAGTAACATGGCCAGAGATCAGACTGTATAATAAGTCACACAATAGCCCATTATATAATAAACTTAGTAGAACATTTCAATAAAAATATAACTAACCCTTAAGACAACAGGAGTGACAACATTTTACTGTTTGTAAGATCACCTTAGAAAGAAGGATAAGTGTATACTTAAAGGCTGAAAGAAATACAAGGAATATCAAGAACAACAAAAATATCAGGAGCAGCTATACCTATATATGATAAAAGAGTCTTTCAATTAATAGAATAAGAGATAATGAAGTACACTATAATGTGATTCAGGGACAGCTACAAAAAGAAAAACATTTATAAATATACATGCACCTAATTATATAAGATGATTACAGAACTTAAGAGAGATTGATAAAACAATAATGTTAGAAGTCCTGAATGTCCCACTTATAATAATAAACAGATGGTGCCTCCGGAGTGGTGCAGTGGGTTGAGCACAGCACTGTGAAGCTATCTGCAGCCTCTGCAGTGCCGGTTCGATCCCTGCCAGTCATGGAGCAACCCACATGGCAAGCAGACCTCTCCTGTCTCGCCTGATACTCCCCTCAGCAGTGTATTTCATCAGTCTGCCTGTTCTGTTTCCCACACTGTCTCTGGTGAATCCTCCTCCTCCTGCTTATCTGGCCTGTCCCCCAGTTCTTGTATAAATAAAATAAAAATAAATCTTTAAAAAAATAATGAACATATGAATAAGAAAAAGAATAAATAAGGAAACTATGCCCTTTAATGAGGAGAGAGGCCAAGTAGGTCTAACAGAAATCTAAAGAAACTTCACCCAACAACTGCTGCATACACAGTTTTTTCAAGTACTCATGAAATATTTTGAAAAATAAAATATATCATGTGGCATAAGTCAGTTGTCAATAAAACCACAAAGATAAAAATTATACCTTGTACCTTCTCTGACCACAGGACATAAACCTAGATATAAACTATAAAGTAAAAGCAGCAAAAACTGCATATACAAGGAGATTAAACAGCATGCAGCTTAATAGCAATTGAAAGAAAATGGAATACAAAGCAGAAATTAAAAAATACATTGATATTAAATAAAATGATGACACAAATTACCAGAATCTATGGGAAATAAAAAGCCTTGGTAGTCATCTGAGAGTTAGGGGCCAGTGAAAAGATTGAAGTTTTCATGAGGATAAAGTTTTGAGAAGTCATTGCAAAAATTTTATGAATAAGTTGACATACATACACATATGCATAATCATATAAATATATAAATAGATAGATAAATAAAGGGAAGGGTTTAGAAAAGGAGAGGGAAGGGGAGTGAAGGAGAGTAATGGGGAGAGAGCAAGGGAAAGGAATAAAGGAAGATGGGAGGAGGGAGAAAGGAAGGGTAGGAACAATTGTTTATCTCCAATTATTTTTGGTTGTTGGAGGTATTCAAGAAGTTTTAGGGTCATATTTCTGAATCAGTGGTTTCCAACAATTTTGTGGTCCAGTACAGCTGTTCTAATACATGTAAGGATGATGACATATTCATATGAAGAAAATGATCTGTTGCATCATTGATTCTGAAGAATGGAGTGAGGGATGTCTTTAGGAATGTGTCTACAAACCTCAGCAGGCAGGAATGTATGTGTTTGTGTCAAGTATTTCTGCAGCTTAAAAAAAGCACATTGATGGCACTGGCAGGGATCATGCTCAGCAAAATAAGCCAGAAAGAAAAAGAAAAATACCGGATGGTCTCACTCATAGCAGGAATCTAGAAAACTTAAATAAGGGACCAGGAAAATGAATAACTATAAGAAAGTGAAAATCAAAATCAACAAAAAACTATGAACCAGAGACACTCTATGGGGGGTAGGGGGCAGGAGGGGAGGGATTGGGGTCAAAATAAGGGGGTTGCAATTTTATGGGGAATATAAAAATAAAATAAAAAAAAAGCACATTGAATGATTCTGATATACCCTCCACAGGAAGTTGTGAATATCTTAAGAATAGACTAAGCAAGAGTTGAAATTAAAATTTAGAAAATTCTCCATAGAAATATGACAAATAGTAATCATATCAAACAAATATTTTACCACTTAGAAAATAAACAAATATTTTAACACACACAAAATAGTCTGCTTCCTTTTCGTAAACCCCACATTGTTCCCTAATGTTTCTTTAATGCACTATAGAAATTCATTGTGTAATACTTCAAAACATCTATTATTAAAATCAGTACATGGCTACCTAGTCATAATCTTGACAATATAAAACAATTATTTATTAACAAAACATTTATTGACATTTACAAATATTGAATCACCGTGTTATCAGTAAATTCCTTTGTAGATGGAATTTTCTGACTTTAGTTCAGTCATAAAATGCTTTGTGCATCAATTAGTAAATTACTAATAGTAAGTCAGTATCCTGAAAATATAAATGAACCTCCTGAGAGCTTAATTGAAGTGTGGGTAGTTATTTATTCACCTCTTAGACTGAGATAAATGAGTCATCTCACAATAGTAATACCAAACACTGGCAAATAAATAAACTGAAACTCAGAGAAAATAGGACTAAAGAGCTAAAGTTCCAGGTTAGATTTTCAATCTGAAAGCACTCAATTCCTAACATTTATATATATAAAATATTTAAACTTGTAAGTAATAGTAATTATTTATTTTAAGCTTCATTTTCACATAGTATTATGAAGTTTGATACTTCTTAGTTAATGAGTCTAAACTCATGATCTTACATTAGCATGACCTTGTTACAACATAAATAGTACAATTTAAAAATCAAAGTTTCAGACTTTTCATGATAAAAATAGTCCTAAAATCTTAATTGCCTAATTTGACTCAATTGGAGAATGAATGATACTTGCAATATTGTAAAATGGTTATAAGTACAGACTTTCGTGTTAGAGAAACATAGCTTTGATATCTTGTTCCTATACTTAACTGTGTAAGTTGTTTAAATTCTTTAAGTCTTAGTTTCATCATGAAAATAGCAGGGGAAAAACAATTCATAACTCATTGTAAGAATTAAATAAGAAAAAATATTTAAATTCTTAGTATGCATAGTGCATAAATTTTGCTAGAATCACTTTGAGGTCATTATAACATCAGAGAGAATATTTATGGGAGTTGGATAAGCATTCCACTAGTCATGTTACTTTCCATGTTTTGTTTCATTTTGTTTTTTTGCCAAAGACCAAAAAAGTTTCTATATCATTTCATAAAAACAATAAAAATAAGGAAAAGTTAATCAAAATGTTCAACATTTTACTATTATTTGTATGGGTCTTGAAGGAGTTTCCCACAGATGTAATTACAGTCACAGATGATTATTTAGCAAGATGTATCTTTTAGATATTTAAATGTGTTCTCACTTTATAGATATTATCTACAAAGTCACTTTTTGTGCTCTTACTGTAATTCTAATACATACTTTAAGAAAGATAGTATGTGCTGTAGTTTGGAGTGCTATCACTATGAATCTAAGGAGACATACACAGAGAAGAAGGGTTATTATTCCTAGAAGATTTATCTGTCTTTAATTGTTCAGTAAAATGATTCTGAGTTATACAAAATCATTGCAGAGACTTTAATCATATGACATTACAGCATAATGCTACAAAAATTTTAACAAACTGTAATGTATTTAAAGTCCAATGATATAAATTCTGATGCAGAAACACATAAATCAAGGGTAAAATGCCATTTTTTTAAGTAACTGAGTTAATAGTATAAATGCTAAAAATATATTGAATATATTGGAAATTATTTCTCAGAAAGAATTTTCAAGTTTTGTTTTTAATGAGGAGTTTTATTAAATGACCCAAGGGAAAGAGACGTTTCCTTCAAGTTCTCTGACTGAAATATTCTTCACTGATTTCACATGCTCTGGTAATATGAACAAGATAATTTATGTGATTCCGGGGGCACAAGATGTGCATTAAGAAATGCAAGTTACACATAGCTCTTCTCTAAGAAATCTCTGAAGCATTTTTCAATTTATAAAGACTTAAAATGTTGCCTGAAGCAGGTATTTTTTTTTTCCTCAAGGCAAGTTAAAATGCTATAAATCAAAATGATTTTCATATTGTAAATATATTCCTTTCTCTTTCAATTTTTCAGAGAGCTGACATAGGTATTTCTGCTTTAACCATCACTCCAGATCGTGAAAATGTAGTGGACTTTACAACCCGTTACATGGACTACTCAGTGGGAGTACTACTTCGAAGGGCCGAAAAAACTGTGGATATGTTTGCTTGTCTTGCACCATTTGATCTCTCTCTGTGGGCTTGTATTGCTGGCACAGTCCTTCTGGTGGGTCTACTAGTCTACCTCTTGAATTGGCTGAACCCCCCACGATTACAAATGGGATCAATGACTTCTACTACTCTTTACAACTCCATGTGGTTTGTGTATGGATCCTTTGTACAGCAAGGTAAGGATAATAATATGCTTCAGTATAAAAAAAAAAAAAGTGATGTTTCAAATGCCATGAATTCAGTTGAGTAGAATATCTATCTGACATAAGTTTGTATTCTTTTTTTTAAGATTTATTTATTTATGCATAAAATAGCTGGGGTACAGACCAGAGATGTGGGGGGCCAGTGAGGGGATTCACTAGAGACAGAGCAGGGAACAGAACAGGCAGACTGATTGAAATACACTACCGAGGGGAGCAGCGGGCAAGACAGAAGAAGTCTGCCCCGCCATGTGGGTTGCTCCCTGGCCAGCCAGGGATCGAACTCGTGCTGCAAAGGCTGTGGATTGCTTCATAGGGCGGTGCTTAAGCCCTTGCACCAACAGGGAGGCCAGACATCAATATGTATTATAAAGGGTCTTTGTGACAATGCTTAGAAAAGAACATTTCCTAGTCTTTCTTAGCGATCTCCAAAATAAAAGTCTCAAGCAAAGATGGTTCATTATCTTTTGGTGCAAGTTCCATTTCATCAACAAAGCAAAAAGCGAATGACAATGGTAAGGTATATTAGAAATTCAAGATCTGATTTTCCTCCCTGAAGTCTGACATTCTGGGAATGTTACTGGGATGAAATGATTCACTGTACACAGATACTACTTAATTATTCACATATGTAAAAGATATTGAGATTTGTTCTTAGTTCAATGGCATTGTTTCATATATCAAAAATAGTCATGTGTGGTGAAAAGATTTGGAGTAATTTAAGATTACAATTCCATTAAATTCTAAAGAATGCCATTGGTTGTAATTCAATATTCAATCTATTCTACTCTTTAAATGCGCCCAGTTAATTATTTGACTCTCACCAATTGAACTCTTTATTTAAGATTACTGCCATCACAGAGGGAAAAACAAAGCAATAAAATACTAGGGGATTTATATTTTATTGCAAAATGGTCACATCTACTGAAGAGGAGAAATATATGTTGCCATGGAAACACATGACACATTTGCTTTAATATTTACAAATTTCAATGGCACTTTACTTTTTACTCACACTTGCTATTGAATCTTTCATTAAATGTCATTATTTCTCATCTCATTTAAATACTCATCAGGTTTGTCAAAACCATTTATCTGTACTTTCTCACTACCTACCCCTTAAATTTCCATAAGCGCACTTCTGCCTCTACCATTCTGGATCATGAGTTATAACTAAAATTAAAGTCATCGTATAGTTAACATTTTCAATTCATTTGTTAATCACAATTCCAATAAATATTTAATTCACGCTACTTACAAATGTAGAATTTTACTAGGGTTGAATATAAAATAATAAAAAAAATTTTGTCATCATCAAACTACATGTTTAGTGAGACACAGACACGTAAATAAGCAAATACAATTACAGACAGAAAGTTATAGAGATAATCACAGACTACTCTGAGTCAAATAGGTAGGGAAAATAAACTTATATTAATATGACCAAGAAGATTATTTGAATTAGTACCATATAAACAGAAAGAGAATTACTATGTAAAGAACTTATTGAAGAAGAAGAGTGAGAAAAAGAAATATAGATGGAAAGGATAACATTTAAGGCCAAGAAGGGACAGAGAAATTAGGATAGACTATGCATAATGGAGCTGCATGAAGACTGACAATATATTATATTTATATTATCAAGAGTTTGAAATTAATCCTCAAGGAAATGTCCAGGTATTAAAGGTATTGAAAGGGTAAAGCATGTTTAAATTTATACGATAGATATATTATCAGTGGGAAAAGTAGACTCTAAAAGGTCAATGTGGAAACTAAGAAAAAGTATAAGGTATCTTAATAATTAAAGAATTGATGTGGTTTTCATAAAGGTATGGCAGAACTGGGAATTAAAGAGAAAGGTTTTGATGAATATTATCAAAAGAACTTGATTAATTGTATACTCATGAGGGCAAAATTTTATCCTGGTGTGGATATTTTTTTATTCTGAATTGGGAAATATGTCTACTGGATGTCGATGTCATTTACTGCTGAATAAAAGAAAAAAATAGGGGTGATGGGGAAATTATACATTCATTTTGTTGCATGTTGAGTATGAACTATCTATGGAGCATACAAGGGGATATTTCTTATTTCTTAAAAAGATTTATTTATGCATACAAGAACAGGGGTACAAGCCAGAATTGTGGGGGGGAAAGGGGATTCATCAGAGAGAGAGTGGGGAGCAACAGGTGGATTGACTGACATATACTGCTGAGGGGAGCAACAGGAGAGGCAGGAGAGGTCTGCTGCACCAGGTGGGTTAGCTCTCTGGCCAGAGATCTAACTCTTGCTGAAGAGGCTGCTGATAGCTTCATCGTCTGAGACTTAACCCTTGTGCCACCAGGGAGGCCCAACTTGATATCTCTAATGCTTGAAGTGGTTTGACATATTTGTCAGAAGCACAGAAGAGATGTGAGAGATAAATATATATTTGGAAGATATTGTAGATAATTAAAACTTGGAAGGGAATAAATAAGATCACACAAAGCAGTTGTTCTCAACTGCGTACTCCTGAAGAAGGACCGCTGGCCCAGGGAGAGCCTAAGGTAGAGCCCAAAGGAAATGAATGGGTAAAAGAACTTTCTATGGTAACTGATAAGAAATGATGAGAGAGATGCTGATGCCATGTTCATACTATGCAGCTGTGTACACACCAAATAAAGACATGGAAGGCTAAATATGGAGGGCTAAAATTCATATTTTACAATATGCTCTTCACTACCATTTCTATATTGAGTATTATTATATTCAACTGAAAAGTATAAATACAAATGATGCATCATTTGCCTGAGGTATAAGATTCTTTAAAAACTTGTAATGATTTTTGAAATTATTATATTTACTATTTGGAAAAAAATATGATCTTACATAGAAACAGCTTCTGTATAGATTTGTTGCTGAGCTCATTTGCATCATCACTTCTGTTACCTTGTATAATCTCTGGTTCAAGGGGCATCATCAAAATTATCAGAATTAAATACTTTATTCTCAGTTAAAAAAGGAACAATGAAAAAACATCAGTATGAGAGAGTCTGAAGATTATCTTTATAAAATGGAACATATGAGCCTAAAATTTTTGAAATGGAGCAGTAATGAATAGGTTATAGGTGTGTGAATGTGAATTCCTGAAGTTAAGAATTTGTGAAAGACTTCAAAGATGGCCAAGGAAACGAGAGCACAGGGGAATTAGTGGATCATTTGTAGTGATGGTCACCTTATACAGGAGAGGAAGAAAATGAACTAGGTGTTAGAGTTATGAATAAATGAAAAAGCTGATCTAATTTTGTATTTTAAATTGTGTCCTCCTGCATTCTTTTCTTATATTTTTCTCTTTTTTTTTGGTAAAGTTATATTTACTGAGGCAGTGTTGATTTGCATCACATTATATGTGATGTCTAGATTTACATCTCTACAAATGCACATTATTTTGCCAATCCCACCACCAAAGTCTTTGTAATCCTCCATTATAAACCCCCTCCCTCCTCTTTTGCTCTCACCCATGACACCCCTCTTCTGGTAGCCTTAGGCATAGTCCAATATTCTCTCCCCCTCCTGTTTCCACTACTTCTTCAGTTTCTTCCTCTCCCCTCCTGGATGCGTCACACCTATGGTCAGCTTTCAAGGTTTGTCTTTGTCTGAACTTTTGGTTTATTTATGTGTATTCCACACATAAGTGAAATCATTTGTATTTATCTTTCTCTTTCTGACTTATTTCACTTAGCATAATTTCTTCCAGCTTCATTCAGTTGCTGCAGTTTTCTTTCTTAATTGCTGAGTAGTATTCCTTTGTGTATATAAACATCTTCTTAATCCATTCATCTGTAGGTTGTTTCCAAATTCTGGCTGTTGTAAACAGTGCTGCCATAAACATAGGAGAGCAAATTTTCCTTTAGAATCAGTGTTTTTCTGCACTATGCGTAGACAACTAGGAGTGGAATTCTTGGATTGTATGGAAAATCCATCTTTAGTGTTTTAAGGAAATTCCACAAACTTTCCACACAGACATACATATTAGAAGCTTGAAGCACTTTGAATTTTTCTTCTTTCAACTTGTATATCCAACCATCATCTTGTTCTGCTAATTTCACCTCCTAATTATTTCTAGAAGTGGCAAAATTTTCTTACCTAGATAGACCTTCAATTTTCCCTAGATTAGCCCTACCCCATTTCTCATGTGAATTACTGGAGTCTCACAACAGGCTTTTATCCAAATTTGTTCTCTGCAAATGTATTTCATATATTTACTTACATGCAAAAAAAAAAAATCACTGTCATGGAAACTTAGCCACATAATTCCCACTCTTCAGATATCCCCTTGGCTCTCCTATGGGTTCTTTAGAACGTGAACAAAATCCCATGCTCTGGCTCTTGTCCAGTGAGGGATTCTCATCTACTACCAGTCATTTGTACTGTATCCTCCAATTACTCCAAACAGATATTTTGTCTCTTGAACACAAGATAAGACTCTTTCAAGTCTGTCTTTGTTCCTGTTTTTTTTTTTTTTATTTTCCAAGAAAACTCTATTTGCAAAAAAGAAATGTGAGCCAATGTATGCATAGTTTGTCACACATGCTATGTATTTTTTTCAGTTCCTTGTATTGCCTTTTATTTATCAATTCTCTGTTTTCATATGGCAAGTTCCTGTACTACCTCTACTTTTGTTTCGATCTCACTTTTTTCAGGAAATCTGGGAATGTGGACTATCTTCCATACTTTCAAGATATATTTGTCATAGTACTTATCAAGTATAGTACAATTGCTTTTCTTTTCTCATTCATTTCTACCTGAGTCCCTTGAAGATGAGACAGTGCCATATTTGTCTTTATAGTACCTTTCCCTATTATTTCAGTGCTGTGTGTATACTGAGTGTTCAATAAATGTGTAGCTAAAATCAGTAAAAGAATGTGAACACTTTACTATCAGACTACAGTTAACAATTTTGTATTTGTTAGATTATATTCGGTTCCTCAGGGACCAGAAACTCAATAAACCAAATAGGAAATTTTTGGAATATCTCTTCTCGTATAATTTATAAGTATGTAAATTGAGAAAAATTTTAATAGACTCTCCTATTGGTTGAAACCTATGGTGGGAGCGATGTGCTTATGAATTGTTTTTTTCATTTTTGCTTTCCTCAAAGTTACATTTCAATATTTTTTAAGTATAACCATGAGAAAAAGATATAAAATTGCCCATGATAGCTATTATTCTTTTCCAGGTCTGTAAATATGTGGCAGATATCAAGTTATCAATATATTAAACACTTTTTGATCTCAACTGTGCCCTTAAATAAATTATACAAGCTATAAGTTAATTGTATATTTATACAAATTTATAATGATAGGTAATACTGAATTGTGTATGATTAACTATTTCATCTTTGAAATACTGCTGTATTTTCATTTGCGAACAATGAAAAGATGAATTCATTAGAAGATAACTAGATGGCCTATACAGTTTGATTAAAAATAAATAGGAGGCTCATTGACCCAATGAAAAAGAAAATCAATGATACTATGCATGCATTGGAATTGAGTTGTCATTTGTGATATTTTTCAAAATAAATACATTTTAAAAAGTACACTTGGGCCTCCCCTGGTGGCGAAGCAGTTGAGTGCTGGGCTGCGAAGCTGACCACAAACTGTGCAGTGCCTGTTCGATCCCCAGCCGCCGGTGAGTGTCCCACATGACACGCAAACTTCTCCTGCCCTGTCCGCTGCTCCCCTCAGTAGTGTATTTCGTCGGTCTGCCTGTTCTGTTCCCTGCTCTGGCTCTGGTGAAGTCTCTCACCCTCCTGCGCTTCTGACTATACCCAGCGCTTGTATAAATAAATAAATAAATCTTAAAAAAAAAAACACTTATTTCATAATTACAGTCTTTATTGAGGTACAAGATTAGATTGAACAGGGGTAAAAATGCATCTTGTGTGTTATCAGATGGATTTCTGAAAAAAATAGTTTAGCGACAGCTAAAAGAAGAAAAATGTTAAATATATGTGAGTTGTTTACTAATCCTGATTTTTTATTTTTTCATCTGTGACTTTGAAGCATTCTGTAAAAACAGTTCAGGGACTCCAACTGTGCAGAAGCAGTATGGTCCATTGTAGAGATAAACTTAGTACATCTGTTCAGTTGGAACATTAGTGCTTGTGAATTAGTTAAATGAATGAATGAGAGACCAATTTCAAGCAAATTTTGTTGTCATTTTATATCCTCTCTTTTCTCCATGTCTGTGCAAATTTCTCTGCAATCAACATGCTTAAATTAAAAAAACTAAAGGTCCAGATTTAAACATCCCTTAAGTTGGGTTTATGGTAGTGATTCAATATAATCTGGGCCATGGAGGGCCTCTAAACATTGTTCACACATGTAATTGTATGTATGTGTGTATGTATGCATGTGTGTATGTATACATGTATACATATACACATACATACATACATATGCACACATGTATATACACATGCATACATGCTGTTCACTTGCAGAGGGAATTTTTAAATGTTCTCAGATATTTTCACTTGATTCAATGAAATATCAATTTTTATAGTCTTGTAAAATATTTGAAGAAATTACATTTGTTTCCCAGTAAGCATTTACTAAGTATCTACCACTTATATGCCATGACAGAAAGAGAAAAAGACAACAAGCAATATTTACAGTAACTGTTACAATTAACATTTCTTGGGTATGCTGTTTGTCTTTCCCAAACTCAATATTTTACATAAGGTCATAAATAAGAAAGAAACATGACTCTTGCAGGTTGGTCAGCACCATCTCAATGTCCATAGCCAGACTGGAGCCAAATAAACCTCCTTTGATGAGAGGAGCAGACAGAAATATTGGAAAGAGTGAAGAAAGAAAATTCTTTTGTGACCTTCTTAAAGATCAAATAGCTCTGCAGATGCTACTGATGAATAGAAAGAGGACCTTTAGGAGTTGTAGCAGTAACTTCTCTATTGCTGCATAAGAGTCAACTTGACTGGCATCCCACTGGCTTTGTGATACTAGGACAAATTTTAGAAGAAAATAAGAAACTCTTCCCATTGCCAGATGGTTTGCACTGTTATAGAGAATCACAACTTTCTCATTTCCACAAAATGTCTCTATTAAATTAGGCAGCAGACGAGATTGTTGATGAGAGAGCATCTCTCTAAAACTTTGCAAATAACTCAAAAAGACATTCACTTTTAAGAATGTAGCTTTAAAATACATGAAATTTACCACTGTCCTATTCACAAAACCCCAAAGTATTCAAGCCTTGATATGCAGTAGCTAAAGTCATCACTTTGTAATGTCATCTAATATTTCACATTCAATGTGAATATAACAAACAAATGGTGTTGGCTAGCTTTGTTGTTTACTGAAACTAATGAATGCAGGGAAAATGAGAGTAATTCCCAGTGACAGGTTAACTGAGCTAGAAATTTTTCTCTCTACATTTTGTTCTTAGAGGTATTAACACAAGAAGTCTCTCTGTAATTTTTATTTAGGTCAGAACAACATCTTTGTTGTTGTTAATTATGACTGGTAGTTCTTAACTAAGGGAGCACCAAACACTTTAAGTGCTGTCACATCCATTTGAGAATTTGCCCATTCTGATTTAAAACATGACAAGGTGCTCAGTTTCTTTCCCTTTTTATCACCAGCATTCTCTACCACTTTAGAAAAAAGTTGAATTTCCATGCTTTCAGGAACTGTTCAAACTACATTATGTGTGTGGAGAGTGAGTAATTTGTGTAACTAGAAAGCAATGCCATAAAGCTAAGATGTAAAGACAATTGGTTTACATTCCCAAAAGACTTTAAAAATCTCTTAAGCAGAATGTATATATGAATAATGTGCATTCAACATGCTCCAGAGCTTTTATTTATTTTAATACCAACTCTTCATGATTTGAACCAAAAAAATTCACAGTGGACTTTTGCAAATTTAAAAGTAATTAAGGAATGTGAGGAAGAAATCAGATTTCTGTTTATAGAATTCAAAGTTCTGGCATGATAAGCACTATTGGGCCAATGTGAACTATTTACAAAAACACAGCATAACTACAAACATTATTTTCGTATTTAACCAAACAAGGAAGTCGTTCCCTGAGAGATCCTTAATAAAACTGAAGGATGACTTTAAGATACACTGTGTCGGGTCTCCCTGGTGGCGCAGGAGGTTGTGCCCAGCACTATGAAGCTGTCCCCAGCTTCTGCAGCGTGGGTTCGATTCCAGCTGACCAGGAAGATACCCACATGGGGTGGCAGACCTCTTCTGTCTCACCCACTGCTCTCCTCAGCAACGTATTTCAGTCAGTCTGCCTGTTCTGTTCCTGCTTCACAGCCTGCACCACTAGGGAGGCCCTCTTTTTTTTTTTTTAAGATTTATTTATTCACATATACAAAAACCGGGGTACAGGCCAGATATGCGGGAAGATGAGAGCAGGGAGCAGAACGGGAAGACGGACTGAAGACACTGCTGAGGGGAGCAGCGGGAGAGGTCTGCCATGCCATGTGGGTTTCTCCCCCTTGCCAGCGGGGAATGAAACCCTCGCTGCAGAGGCTGCGGACAGCTTCACAGCGCAGTGCTCAATCTGCTGTGTCACCAGGGAGGCCCTATAACTATATTTTTAATGAGAATTGTTCATTTTTTGAATCAAGATTTAACAAAACCATCAATAAACTACCCATGTCTACACTGTAGACAAAATTATTTTTTTTATTTGAGAATTATTTCTTTGACTTTTATCTATAGCCAAAACTTATAGAATCTCTTTATATTTAAAACTCTGCCTCTTAGCTTTTAAATTAACTATTTAATTGTGACAACTATACAGTTTGTTCTACCTGCCTGAGTTTTCTTTTTCTAGCAGTTAATATATATACTCATTTAAGCACTTCTTTGGCATGTTCTGAAATTATTTCTTTTGTGTCTTTACTTTTTAAAATCCTCATTCTTTAGGAAATATCTGTTTGTATATTAAAATAGAGTTGTAAATAGGTTGGTATGGCCTCTGTCTTCATAAAGCTTTCAATATCTAGGAGAAACAGTTCCATAACAGAATCAGAACATTCACCTTTGACATAGATAAACAGTCCATTTAGTTTGGGCTGTAACTTTTGATTCAGAATCTTCCCATGTATATATTAAGCCATTTGGAACTTAAAAAAAAGATAATAGTTTTTGGGGACTAAGTTATAAGAACTGTAAACATATGTGTGTATATGTAACACACAGTTACATATACATGTACATTTTACTTTTGGAATTACTTTTCAAGCTCTGTTACTAAAATAACACAAACTTTATCTTAGAGATTATATGAATAGCTAATTTTCCTAAACTAAACAGCCTTCCCAAACTGTCATTGATGATAGCCAAGAACCGTACTGGCCCTTTCCTGACTGAAATGATGATGGTGATGATGATGATTATGATGTTTCACTATTTTAATACACTTATAACGCCATTATTAAAAGGAAGAATCTTTATGGTTTAAAAATATGTCAAGAATTATTTGATAGTTTAATTTATTTATAAAACTAAAACAATTTTGGCTATATAAATATAGCCAAATATATAAGTATGACTTATATTAAATATTATGCCAAAATTTTTATTTCATTCATAGAATGCTTCTAAACTTAAGAAAATTGCTGAAAATGATTCAATTATATATATATTTAATATTTATATTGTGAATACATTTAAACACAATATAATTTATGGGAAATTAATAATCACACATGTGTATGATCTCATTATTTCAAATTAATGGAGACTGGAATATATAACACCAGTTATATAGTTATAATTTGAAGATGAAAACAACTTTCCAGTGACAATAAAATTTGTGACTTTGACTTGTGAAAATTATATCACTGGATAATATTCTGAGTTATATTTGAAGTTAAAAAAAATGCCATACCTGTGTTGATTCTAAATTTAAAAAATCTTTGATATTATATTAATAATTAATATTAACTTAAGGAGATTGAATTATATTATTTTATTTAATTTATTTAAAAGAAATAAAAGACCTTCAGATATTTATGTAAACATTGTTTAACACTTTTTTTTCTGAGAAAAATTTTCACATTCTTAAATCACTAATCATTCATTGCCTGAAATAGTTTTTTTGAGAAGTGTATATTTTAAATGGAGGTGATCCTAAATATTTTGGCTTTTTAAATAATTTTGAATATTTTGAATAATTTGACTTGTCCACATAATTAACTTAGCTGCAAAGTCATGAAGAAGTCATGAAGAATTGTTGATGGCATTCTGTTTTAACTTAGATCTTTTTTTAACATCATGATTGTTTCTTTTTTTCCTAGATATATAGATAATTTGTCATATTAGCGGAGACTATCTGCAAGCATCTTTATTATCGTACTATTCAAAAAGTTAGGCCACTTAGTCTTTTGTCTTCTGCCTTACATCACCACCCCAGGAGTGCTATAATCCTCCAGAAATGCAATGCCTGGAGTGTTGCACAGCTTAATAAATCACTCCATCTTACTTATCTTTTTCTTGACATATATCAAACAGCAGGAACCATTATCCTGTGACAATGTTAAGTTCTATTGACATTTTCTCTTAATTAACTGCACCACTGGCTACAAATTTTACATTGGGAATAAATTTGCTTTATTTAATGCTATCTTGAACAAAGGAAGTGTTAAGTTTGTCATGCACTTATTGTCATAAAAGATCTTGACATAGATGAAAAATCTTTGCTGTTTTTACACAGGACCAGTTTATTCTGCTGAGAAACAACAGATGGAATATGTGCTTAGTATCATATTGCATCATTTTTTTCATCAACATCTTAATAAATATATGAAAACCCAACTATATATGTCTGAATTCCTCTGTGATCTATATTTCTTCAGTAATCTAAGTAATTTTGCTTTTATAAACTGAGAGAATTTATCTTCAGATTAGACATGTTTTCTTTTTTTTTAAGGATTTATTTATTTATACATACAAGAACGGGGGTACAGGCCAGAGGTGTGGGGGGTGAGAGAATTCACCAGAGACAAAGTGGGGTACAGAACAGGCAGATTGACTGAAATACACTGCTGAGGGGAGATTCAGGTGAGCCAGGAGAGGTCTGCTGTGCCATGTAGGCAGCTCCCTGGCCGGAGATCAAACTCGTGCTGCAGTGGCTGCAGATAGCTTCATAGGTGCGTCTCAACCCCCTGTGCCACCAGGGAGACACTAAACATGTTTTCTGTACCTTAAAACTAAGTGTTTGTGGTCTAAACTAATGATCATTCAAAAATGAAGATTCACATCCTTAGAGATGTGAATTCTTATATTCTAATGAAAGTAGGCAGGCAACAAAGAACAGGCATGATAAATAAATTACATAGTGTATTAGAACTTAAAGATTAAAAAAAAAGAGTAAATCATGTTGGAAGGACTTTAAGTGTATGTGCAAATTTTGTATATTTCAATAACCCCACGAAATAAGCCTCTTTTAGAATTTTGTATTAGAGCAGAGGCCTAAAATATAAGGAGGAATAGGCTGTATTGATACCTAATGGAAGGGGACTCAGGTATAGGACAAGCAAGAATTAAGGGTCTGCCCCAAGAGGCCAGATGAATAGTTTAGTAAGTGGTCAGAGAGGCCTGTGAGTTCAGATTGCATTGAACTTTATAAACTTTGACTTCTACTTAAAAAAATGGAAAGTCACTAGAATGTATTAAGTAGAGCAGTGGCAGGACAAAAATTTAGACAATATAAATAATTGTCAGGACATTAATTGATAAACAAATTGATTCTGTTTTCCATTCCTCCTGCTTATTTGATGATTTACTAATTCTCATTGTAGATTTGCAGCTAAACGAATCATGATTATGTTTTATAGATGTAAAGGTATGTATATATTTTGGTAAATGTGTGTTAATTATACACACACACACACACACAAAGATTGTGCCTTTAAAAAAACCTTAACTCCAAAATCTAACCATATTGGATCTACTATATAATGTCTCTCAGAGTAGGATTAAATAAACCCTCTTGTTTCTAAGTTACCAGAAATAAGTTTTTCTATAAAATATTATCCCTTTCAAATAATTGATTTGGAGAACTGTCTTAATATATATATATTTATTTTATATTATATCATTTATATTTATATATTTTATATTATATATAATATTTTATATTATATATATTTATTTTATATTATATTTATTTTAGGATCCAAAAAGATCCTAAAATCTTCTAACATTTATAAGAGAGTAGTTGGTTCTTTTGCTTCTCTTACAGAAAAATAAATAAGTAGCAATCTACTCACAATTTTCCTTGTGAAGATATTATTTGATTTACAATTTTTTCTTGATTTCAAAATTCACATAATTTGATCACAAATGGTCATCTGGAACATAATATTAAATAGACACTAACTTCACAAACAGTAGAAAACTTTAAACTCAGCATTATCCCTCAAAAAGACTTCTTTTGAAAAAATGATGTGTAGTTCATTCACTGAGGCTGCACTTAATCTCTAAGCCACAAGAAAAACAATCCCAAAACCTCTGTTAACACCAGGAAATCATGCAACTGGTCCCCCTGTAGTTGCATAGATTTGTATAGATTAGTGACACTTCTGATAAACTAAATATTTTAGAGTCATTAATATTCAATCCTCCAAATGCAGGAAATTACTTAAAGAGTGAAAATTAAAATGTTCACCCTGCTGTTCATTGATTTTTAATTTTTTTCTTCTGAGCTTGTATTGACCAATTGACATTCTACAAATGCTGACTTGAATAAGGTTAAGCAAGTTCAAAATTATATTTGATGACCTGAATAATTCATTAAAAAGGAAAAGCACTAAACTTGCTGTATTAGCGCAAATACATTTTTTATAATAATGTAAGATAATAAGTTGGTCACATACAATGTTTGAGATGGATACATTTAAGTTGGAATGAGTAACATCAGTGCTACTAAATTACATAAAATGTATATATAACTGATGAACCAAAAGAGAGATATTTGGCTGAGGAAAAAAAAGCCATTCCTGGCACTGAAAGGCAATTTTACATGCATTTACACCCAGGAAAGCTTAGAAAATGAACAATAATTGCTGAGGTCAAACTTGTAAGCTGGCTATGCTTACTTGTTTCACTTCAAGACATGACTGCAGTGCAATTTAAACCTCAAATCTATGACTATCTGAGGCTATCATTAAATGTAGGTAGCTAATCAACTGAGAAAATTAGAAATACTGACTTAAGCACATATACAAGTTATAGACAATTTCATTTGCCAAACATATACTATCATGTGCTATGAGTTTATAATCTGACACATTACGTTATATGAAATATATATAGTCATATTTATATATACATGATACAATATATAAATCCACACACATACATATAAAACATTGCTATGTATTGCTTTCAGTACTCTGTTAGGATAATCTCTCATTTGTCACTTATAGTTTAATGTACTTCACAACACTGGAAACAAATATTGTATACTGCATAATGACAGAAAATAATAAAGCATATAATTGTCAAAAACAAGAACATGCAAGCTACATAGTTTAATTTTTGTGCTTTTAAATAGTAACAAAATATTTGTACAAAGGAAACATTTTAAATTGAAGATTTTATACCTTTTTCTTTATAACATTATAAGATACTGTTTATTTTAGGAAATACTAAAACAAGCCAACAAACAGTGCATTAGATATGTATTTTCTAATTTATTTTCTAATATTTTAGCAACATAGTAAAATATTTGAAATCAGAGAATTCAAGTGAAGTTGAGAATGAGAAAAATAATGTATGTTAAAGATATGATTCCTCTTTTTAAAGATATAGATAGATTGGATTTTTAAATTAGAACAGCTTGCATTAAATAAATAAAATGAAACAAATTTCATAGAATATAAACTTCTATTGTTATTAAAACTCTCTTTCTTCTTCATCTAGCTTTTGTGCTGATATTTTGACAATCTCTCTGAAAGCCAAAGAGCCTCTGCTGTTTCTTATAGATAGGGTACTACCACCAACATTAAAATATCTCTTCATAAGATAAGCATTTGCAACAGAGCTGTGCTCTATTATCCAACTTAGAAGTTCTTTTTCCTTCTCTGACATTGTTGAAGAAGTTATAAGAAATAAAATGGTGGTAGGAATCAGATAGCATGTCTGAGAGGTTTGAAGACTCAGAAGAAACTGACAGGAATCCTCCCAGGTTGATCTTTAAGTGCTTTAATTTGGTATTTTCAATCTGAAATTTGATCTGTTATTGCTTATAAAGATGTTAAAATGTGGAAATATATGCTTTAAACAATTCTCAGGGTTATTGTTTTTTTTTTCAAATGTTATAAGTACTTCTTATTCATCAGTTTATGTATTGACATTTCTTCTTCCAAATTTTATACTTTATTTGTGTTGATTAATGTTAATTTTATCAGCAAATGATCTAGCAGTCTTTATCTGTAAATCACAAAAAAAAAAAGGTATTATGTTAGGGGCCACTTACAAATTATAAAGTATGAAAAGTTGCTGAGGATATGCAAAAAAAAATAGTAGATATATCATTCAAATAACTAAATAATCTGTGCTATTTAAAGACAGCATAAAAGACAGTTTGGAGATTATGAGACTGTTGAAGTTACAGCTGAAGTGGCCATAATCTAAAAAAAATCATTAACCGTAATAACAACAATAACAATGGAAGACTAGAAAACAGAGAATTTAATTAGAAATATATATGATAGTACTTAGTATCACAGTGGGTGTCAGTATTCAGAAAATGTATTAATATATTGATACATAATGATGCTTTCATGTTATATATAATAATTTTAAAATTAACTTAATAATACTTCATGAATGCATATTGATTGCATGAGTTATTCTTCTCTAGAATTATTTACAGTCTACATAAGAATCTAAGTTATATGAGTTTGTGTCTATACATTGATATCTATAATTATATATATTTTTTTACAAAATTCTCTTTTATTATGTTTATAATAAAGGGACTTTATACACTTTTAGTAGGATTGTAAATTGGTGCAGCCCTATGACACATAGTAATAGAAGAAATTGCAGTGATCCAGTTTTCTCAATTCTCTATATCTTACCAAAAATTACAAAAGTGCTGACTTGAAGAGGTTTATTCACCTCCATCTTTATTGTGCACTGTTTATTATAGCCAAGAACTGGAAACAACCTGAGTATTCATTGATTGACAAATGTATAAGGAAATTGTGGTATATAAAAAATGATGAAATACTGTCATTTGCAACAACATGGATAAACCTACAGACATTTATGCTTAATGAAACAAACCAGACCAAAAAAAAAAAAAGATAAATATTGCAAGATTTCATTCTTGTGGTATATAGAGGAAAACAAATAAAACATAGGTAAACCTTCGGCTTAAGACCAATTAATTGTTAGTAGAAGGGGAGAGATAAGGGAAGTTGTTAAATTGGGTAATAGGGGAAGATAGTATTTAAAAGACAGAATTAGACTTTCAGCAGAGAACTTAATGTTACAGTATATGTACATGTTGATTCTCAAGGGTGAACACCTGAAACTTATGTAATGTTATAATGCAATGTTATTTTAATAAAAACATTTACTAATTCTTTTGTACAGAAAAGTTTGGAATTCATGATCAATAGCATAAATGTTAAGAACACATGTGAAAGCAGACTAAAACTTAGGCCAACAATTTAAATGTTTAAGACAGGGATTTATAAGACAAAACTTTTTAATAAGCTCTCTTGTTCAAAATGATAATTGAACCAAATATACAATTTCAAAAGATAAGACAGACAGAACAAAAAAGTGCCTGATCAAAATTTATATAAAATAAGTTCACCTGACTGTTATGACTATTTTTTTATTTCATTTGTGAAAAACCACAAAGCATCAAATATTCTCAAAGTTTTTACTTTCAGTTCACTAAAGGCTAATAGGTTGGGGAGAACAATAAAAGGTATCAATGGGGAATTGTATTAAATCCCAAAGAAAACTATCATCCAGTAATTTGTTTGTATTTCATTATTTATCTTCAAGTACCAAATATTTTCTGAAGAATATCAGCTTGATAAGTTATTTCCATAATAAATTTAAAATTAACTTGTACAATGAACAAAATAATGAAGCAAATATAAAGGAAAATTACATAAGATCACACAAGGACTTAGTGTTGACTACAGTTATAATACAATATTATTTTAATATAAAAGGGAAAAAATAGTCCTGACTATTTAAAAAGCACAAATTACAATTCTTCATATTATGTCTTCACATAAAAACTATCAAAATGTCTGTATTTTGAATAGCAGTATGAATTCTAAGCAATTGCCAGTATCCCTTGTATACTGCCTTTTGTGCATAGAAAAGATTTCTATGTCTATGACACTTGGAAGAAGCAACATATATGAAAGTATAAATACACTTATATGCATGTGTTTCTTTATCTATCTATCTATCTATCTATCTATATACTTTTTTTTCTATTTGCAATAAATCTTTCTAGAGAACCAATGTGAATATCTTCAGAGAAAAGAAGAGCAAAAAGTAACTCACCATTTTGTTCCTATATAAAACTACACATTGAAAGTTTTACTCACCTGCATATAATCCATTATATCTAAGTTTAGTTACAAAGGTATTTATCAAAGGTGTTTAGAAAGAAAATAGTTCTTTGGAACTCCAACAATTGGGTTTCATTTTCTAGTAAGTCAATAAACAGTTTGGATGGGGCTTATAAATTTCTAATGACTCAATGAAATGCATATATGTCACCATTACAATCGAATTGTGTGTCAGCCTTTAATGCTAAGACTGTGTTTGTCTATGTTGGTTAGATGAGTTTTTTGGAAATAGCAGGTTGGATTTTGTTTTGAGATCTAATTGGCCACTCTGTACCTATTAACTGGTGAATTTAAGTCATTGACATTTAAAGTGATCATTGAGACATTAAGTGCTTATTGCCATTTGCCATTTTTTAATTGTTTCAATTTGCCTTTTTTTGACATCTTCCTTTTATGTTTTGTTTAGATTCCACTTCTACTGTCTTAATTGTTTTATCTATTGATTCGTGTTTGAAGGTTCTGTTGAGGTTAGTTTATGATGGATTATTTTTGTGAACCATTGAATAGTCTGATCTAAAACTCACTCTGATGTGTCAGTCACATTTTTTACTTTCTTCCTCCTTCATTTTGTATAAGTTAGATACGTTACTTCTAGATTTGTTTTGCTGTTGCTTTAGAATAGCCCATTCAGTTCTTCTTTCATGTCTGCTTGAAACAGTCTTTAAATGTTTGCTTCTCAGAGAAGCTTCTTACCCTGCATTCTGACTGGAATGACAATCTTGAAGGATTAAGTATTCTAGGCTAGAAATATTTTTCTTTCAGCACTGCAAGAATCTCCTGCCATTCATTTCTTGCCTGTAAGATTTACACTAGAAATTCTGTGGGCAGTCAAATTGATGTCACCACAAAAATATAGAAATGGATGAACTTGTTGAGTTTTCCTGGGAGTAAGCTTAAGCTAACTAGAATCTCAGCTGACTTCCAAGAACAAGTCTAAGGAGAGATCTTCACCTACTTACTTTCTCTACTGTCTGCTCATCATAAGAATTCTTATCATTGGAATATCACCTTTCTTTACAACATCGACAATCACATATTAATTATATAAGTTGTTTTAAGTTTATAATTTCCTTCTATCATCCTAGAAAATACTTTGGTCTTAGAAAATTAATTCTAAGACAAAATAATGGGATTTTTTTTCCTAAGTCTTACAGGTATCTAAACTCAATCTTTGCATTTGAATTTTGTTTGCTTGAATATGTTCACAGTAAACTAATATCATTGAGAACAGAGAGAGAAAATGAAGCAGTAATAATAAATCAGAATCTGTGGTTGAAGAAATGTACTTGTAGGAGACACCACAGGCTTCCTGGATTTTCTATCATGTATCATTCCCTGCCTACTTTTCTCATTTGCCTGTGATAGCCAATAAGCAATACTCACCTGACCCCACTTCTCTATGATCTTGACCTTGATTGAGGAAACACAATCTTGTTATGAAAATCATTTCATTAGGTAGTTTTGAAGATTGAATAAGAAAATGCTTACAGGGCCTCCCTGGAGTCACAGGGGTTAAATTCTTAGCACTATCAAGCTATCTCTAGCCACTACAGCATTAATATACCCGGCCAGGGACCTGACCCACATATGGTGCAGCAGACCCCTCTTGTCTCAGACGCTGCTCCCTTCAGCAGTATATTTCAATAGATCTGACTGTTCTGCTTCCCACTCTGTCTTTGGTGAATCCTCTCACCCCCCTGCACCTCTGGACTACACCCCAGTTTTTGTATGCATAAATAAGTAAAAATAAATCTTTAAAACAAACAAAACTTAAAAAAAAAGAAAATGCTTACAAAACAGTTAACACAATGCCTGGTGTACCAGTATATCTATAATCAAAATTGGCTTTTGTTATTTTTTTCTAGTCTTTGTTTATTTTTTCTGTTTTTGATTTCAGTTTAATAGGATTTTTGAATTGTTGTTTTATGTTATTTAGATCCTTTTCTTCCCTTACCCCACTTCCTTGTTACATCCAGGATTTACTTTATCATTAGGCACAGCAATAAGACACCCTGTTTCCAATATTTTTCCATTGCTCTTCAATTCCACTTGAGTTCCT
Organism: Talpa europaea; assembly: GCF_964194135.1. NCBI lineage: Eukaryota > Metazoa > Chordata > Mammalia > Eulipotyphla > Talpidae > Talpa > Talpa europaea. Next base: position 84,070,161 of record NC_140071.1, on the reverse strand, counting down.
GACTCTGATTACATAGGCTCCAGTTTTAAAACTTAGAAATTCTTGTGATCACCAAAGAGCACATTAAAAAGATGGAGGAAAAGAGGAGAACATATTCCTAAAGTATTAAGTTTCATGTGGAATTCTAAAATGAATTCAGCTTTAGGTATTTCTATTTAAAAAAATAAAAACACAGAGAAACCCATAAGTTGTGGTTCATACACACTTGCTTTTTCAGTCAGCTGTGTTGTGGAAATAGCTACTTATGATATGAATAATGTCTTTAATTACAGATATGTCTGTATCACTGAAACCTGAAAATATATAAGGCCTATATAGTGAATAAAATGTCTGTATTTTATTCTAATATTTTCTTGTAATATCAACACACTAAAATCTCATTCCTTTAGTCATTTTCCAAGCTATTATTCAAAAGTATATACTGAAAAGAAGTTGGAGATGAAGCCATTTTTTTTTTCTGTTCTTTGAGAAGTCCTTCTAAGAACTTAAGCACAAGACCTCTGGAAAACAGGAAAAAGAGGGACTTCAAGATTGGAAAGGCTGATATTGCACTTGAAAAGATTAAATTCATTCTGTTAAATAATTTCATCTATGAAAGTATGTTTTAATTTATGTTAAATAAATGAGTTATAATTTAAAATGAATCTCCAAAGGTGGTTACCAGGTCACTGGGTTTGAATGGCATTTTGGAGCTTTAAATGCCATTACTCCTTGCAGTCTTACTCCTGACTCTCTTGATTGAATATGTATTGGCATTCCCTGACCTTGTGGAAATCATAATGCACTGATGCATGAGGTTTAGTTTAGGAATGAGTCTCAAATTCCAGAGGTGATTAAAAAGTTCACTTTGAGATCCATTTCACTTTTGATTCCTGTTGATAATGCTGCTTATCTTTGAATTTTTATGCTTCTGGGACTATAAAAACAGGTGCAATTTTCTTCAGAACCACCGATTGATTGAATCCCTGAAAAATGGGGTTGATAATGGAACTAGAATTTATGTAGTGGCTTTATATACTGTTTTAGGCTTTGCTATAATTATTTTAAGACATTAAAAGCTAATGCATCACTGGAGAGTGGCAGACCTGACTCAATCTTGTGCAATCTTGCTTTGTGCAATTTGACAAACTAGCAGTCATTTTGATGTTTTGTCTTTGGGTGCCTTTCCCAACCCTCATTTCATTGCCAAGGATGTATTGAAATCAGTAGATAGCAAGAAAAATAGCACTAAAAAGAAGAATAGTGTTCAAGGGCTTCAAAATGTGCTATTTGGATAAATATTAAGAATACTACTTATATTCCTTGTTCAACCACATACTGGGTACCTATCCCCCCTTTTTTGGTGTGAATAGGCAATTGATATATAGTAAATTATATATATTTGGTTTCACTTTAATATGATTTCTATGAGCAATATACAATGCAATATATGGATGTATTAAAAATAGAAATAAAATACCTAATGTATCAATCAAATATTGTAATAATTAAAACAAATATCAAATTCATAAAGGCAAATATGGCAGAGGTGAGAAAAACAAAGGGTGACCTATACAACTTTTAAATTGAAGGTAAGCTCTGAACAAAGTACCTAAAAACTTTCAGAGGATGTTGAGGGGTTTGTTTTGATATATTTCTCCTTTTTAATTTAAATTATTATAATCTTAATTATTTCAATATTGTAGTATCAGAGAATTTCTATGCACTATGCCCATAACTTTTTCTTTTAAGATTTATTTATTTATGCATACAAGAGCTGGGAGTTAGCCAGAAGTATGGGAGGATGAGAGGATTCACCAGATAGGGTGGGGAGCAGAACAGGTGGATCCACTGAAATACACTGCTAAGGGGAGCATTGGGAAAGACAGGCGAGGTCTGCTATAACAGGTGGGTGAGTTCCGTGGCCGGGAATTGAACTCATGCTGCAGTGGCTGTGGATTGCTTCATAGGACTGAGACTTAACCCCTTGTGCTACCAGGGAGGTCCGCCATAACTTTTTTTAGTACCAAAATCTAGAATCTATACTCTTTACTCTTACAGAGCAAGACATTTAATGGTGTATCTAAACCCAAAAAGGAGAGAAAGAAAGAGGTTATGTGATTCCCCCTCTTTTTTATTTTTTTAACAAGATATCTAAAATAGCATAAGAGGACAACTACAGTAAGAGCATGAATATAGAAATAGGGCACCTCTGAAGCAAATGCTAACTATGTAAACCATACAAGCACTGAAAAATATTCTGAAAGTAAATGTGGGTTTGGGGTATTCCTTATAGTTATTGAAATTTAGTTGTAATATCAGTGTTCTGGAAATGCAGTCTTAGTTTTAGCACTAAAATTCACAAAGCTCCTTCTGAGTTATGCTGGGAAAGGAAGCAGAAAAAGAGGTAAGTAAATACAATGTTTTATTGTAGATGAAAATGGCAGAAAACCTAAAGTGTGCCAGCTGATTCATTATGCTTTTTCCCTAGCAATTAATTGTGTAAGATTCATATCTGTGGATTAATGGAAATTTCTGCAATGGCTATCTATACTACCAAGTCTTCCAATTAATCTGATCAATTTAAAACATTAGAAGCTTTTTTATAAAAAATGAAATCTGATAAAAATAGAAAAATATCTCCAATATCAGTGTCAATACAGAATCTATAAAATAATACATTTATCTATTCAAAATGGATTAACAAATCCCATTAAAAAATGGACTTCAGTAATTAGTGTTCTAAAATATTTATTTGACCCAAGAAATTTAATACATAATATACATTGAGTAAATGCAACACAGTTCATTCATATTATGATCACTGTTTCCAATAAAATTGAATAAAAGCCATTAATTCAAGAAGAAAACAAACCTTTATTAAATGACACTTTGAGAAAGGGTTTACAAGTATTTCTAAATGCCACCACTCCCACTAATACCACCACTCCCACATTCTTGGAGATACGAAAGTAGACCACTTTGAGAGGTTGGGGGGGAAATCTTGGAAAATACTTTGTATATAATGCTTATTCTGCATTCTTTATGTTACACCTAATGAAACTTCTATTTCAATGAAGCTGGTCAACATGGCTGGAAGACTGGCCCATGTCCAGACCACAATGTCCTTTCCTGTCTCAGCAAAACTAAAACTGGGAAATGAGCAAGATTAGAAAGAGAGTTGAATATATCTGATAATGTAGAATCTTCAATCTTACCTCAAGATCGATGAGGTATAGCTGTACAAAACTATAAAGTGAAAACAAAATATGCCCCTTTCATTGAATCACTAAAACCCATAATGTCTCAATGTTGTGATGTCAGTGAAGAAAATTGACTCTCAATTGACTATCTTTTATTACCTCACTCATTAGACACAGTGGAAAGTTTGGTATAAACTTTACCAGAATAAATGAAAACATTCTGAAAATAAGGAACTGTCAAGTGTTTCTTTTATGTATAAAGAAATTCAATTTAGTTTTAATATGAGTCACAACATTTGGCACTTAAAGTTGAAATCATCACATTAGTCTTACATGGCATAACCACCAGCATTTAATTTGATTATAATTAATTTGTATTGCCGGAGACCAGCTCCGGTGAATAGGGTTAAGGAAAGGAATCCCAAAGAACCAAGGAATAAAGAAATGACAGATACAAAATAGAGTTTGAGAAGCGGGACCCAGGGGATGCAAGTCTTCTTATCCTGAGCTCAAGCATCCCGAGTGCTGGGTGCAACTCATTTTATTGATACAAACAGCCCCCCTTCCTTCATTGTTAGTTACTAGACAATGAATCATTATTCCCTTAGTATTTAGCCTTGTCTGGGCACATTTAGCCTTTGCTGTTTTTTGTAGTTTTTTTTTTTTTTTTTAAGATTTATTTATTCATTTACACAAGAACTGGGGTACAGGCCAGATGTGCGGGAGGGTGAGAGGATTTGCTAGAGCCAGAGCCAGAAATAGAACAGGCAGACTGATGAAATACACTGCTGAGGAGAGCAGCAGGTGCAACAGGAGAGGTCTGCACGCCATGTGGGACCCTCGCTGGCTGCCAGGATTGAACCGGCAATGCAGAGGCTGCGATAGCTTCACAGTGCGGCGCTCAACCGCCTGTGCCACCAGGGGAGGCCCTTTCCCAGATATTTCTTTCTTTTTTTTTAATTCTTCTTTTTTTTTTTCCTTTTATTTTTTAAATTGATATTTTATTTTATATAATTCTTACATCATTTTTCATTTTTGCACAATGTATGCATTTTCATTTTGGTTATATTCCCCATACAATTGCACCCCCCTTATTTTGACCCTTCCTCTCCCCATCTCTTCCCCCCCAGTGTGTCTCTGGTTTATAGTTGTTTGTTGATTTTGATTTTTAGTTTGTATTAATTAGTCTTTTTCCGGTCCCTTATTTCGGTTTTCTAAATTCCTGCTATGAGTGAGACCATCCGGTATTTTTCTTTTTCTTTCTGACTTATTTCGCTGAGCATGATCCCTTCTAGCTCCATTCATGTTGCTGCAAACTGCGTGTGTTTATCTCTTTTGATTTCTGAGTAATATTTCTTTTTTTTTTTTTTAGAGGTATGTTTTATTTATTTGTTTATTTGTTTGTTTTGTTTACACATGCACTGGGTACAGTCAGAAGCGCGGGAGGGCGAGAGAACTCACCAGAGCCAGAGCGGGGAGCAGAGCAGGCAGAAGGACCGAAGTACACTGCTGAGGGGAGCAGCGGGCGGCAGGAGAGGTCTGCGCGCCATGTGGGACCCTCCTCCGGTGGCCGGGGAGCAGCCGGGGATCGAACCGTCACCGCAGAGGCCACGGGCAGCTTCGCAACCCAGCTCTCAACCGCTGCGCCACCGGGGAGGCCCTCCCAGATATTTCTTAATGTCTTTATATAAGGAGTGTCCCTCTCATGTATAGTAATGGGGATAAACAGTTTTTTTTAGCACATTCCTACCTCCCAAATCTCTACATCTTACTAAAGATGTGTGTCAATTACTTCCCAAATTCTTTCATTATTAGTGCATCCTTCAATAAGTCAATTTAACAAACTACTACCACTACACAGTGCCAAGTCAACACATTATGTTTTAAATTCCAGACCATTAAAACACATGACAATTCATTTACCCGATTCTTTTGCATATTATTTTGTGAAATAATGGACTTTGTACATTTCTGACATAGTTTTGTTTGTTATCTAACTGTAGCCTGAAGTTAATGAGAGGTGATATGGTTTGGTGTCCAATCATAAATAAATATTTATGAAAAGAAATTTAATTCCCTCAGAAGGGGCAAGAGATTGTTTTATATATGACAGAGATTCAGAGGAATTTGGAAGATCAAATTTTGCATGGATAATTTTCCCTTATATGGCAAAAGATTTAATGGGCTATTGAATTATAATACCCTTACAGGGCAGTCTTAATTGTATCCACTGAATCTATATAATTAAAGAAATTCCCTGTAAGCAGTCATTAAGACTTTCAAAGTAGACCTCCCTTATTTCTGAGTTGGGTATTCATTGGCCTCAATTTCTCTCTTACCCTTATACTATTCTGAGGTTTCTCTGCAGTTAGCAAGGAACACCATCTTCAAAAGCACTGTTATGCTATAGCTACTTATTGCATTCTGTATGCACTTCATCCCATGCAAACACATGTGATGATCTGGATAATCATGATATATCCATATCGTTGGGTATTGTCAGGGGTTGTACTGTGAGCAATATAATACCAGATTCCCATTATTGTGCTTCTAATTCCTGGGGCCATATGTACTACCAGATAGGAAATAGATGCTGAACGTTTTCTGGGAAATTGAGGAAAATTTACTACAATGTTGTGGGTGGAAGTTCAGAAAGTAACAAAGTTTCATAGAATACCCATTAATTACAGAGGTAACTTTTAATCACTCCTAGGCAGGAAAGAGAATATTTATAGGATCCAGAAAAGAGAGATATGTAATAATTTGATATACTCTCAAGTTCATTTGTATCCATTTGCTTTAAAAAAAAATTTAATGTTCTTGGGCCTCCCTGGTGGCACAGGGGCTAAAATGCAACCTATGAAGCAATCTGCAGCCACTGCAGCATGAGTATGATCCTTGGCCAATGAGCTACCCACATGGCGCAGCAGACCTCTCCTGACTCACCCGCTGCTACTGTGTTTCTGTCAGTTTACCTGTTCTGTTCCTCACTCTATCTCTGGTGAATCTTCTCACCCTCTACACCTCTGTCCTGTACCTCGGTTGTTGTATACATAAATAAATCTTTAAAAAAATAATTAATGTTCTTTTTCATTGTGTTGAAACATTACAGGTTCCAATTTAAGCCTATGTTACAGAATACAGTCACAGAAATTGTTATTTTATCTCTATTTGTTTAACTAAATCCTTCTAATCCTTCTTGTGTGTTTATTTTTGGTTTATTTTCTTATTGTTTTGTTTTAAAAAATATAAGCACATTTCCCCCTTCTTTCTTACCCCATACTACACTACACCTGTAAACTGTAACTTGCTTTCCTCTGGAAGTTCCTTCTGATAAACTTTCATTTTCCTAATGAGATATGATCAGCCTGTTGTATATGAGGGTGGTTGGGGTAGGGGGTGAAGAAGTTTTTGAATATTGGAAGACAGATTTTTCTTGTGTCTAGGACAGTAGGACAAAGAATTTCAGGGAAGTATCATATGAGTGCAAGACTACATAAAGGCTCATTTGAAGTTTGTGGCCCTGAATTTAAAATGATCTGCACAGTTATATTTTATTTTACAGTTCCATTCAGCTGTACAGTTCATATACAGACAGGGAATTTGACTCTGGGATTCTGAGAATTTCAAGGGAGTTGAGGATAAATGCAGTGAATTGAACAAATCACTACAATTAATCTGGGTAAGGAGAAATTGTGTCTACAGAGGTGGGGAAAGTAGTAAAAGGTTAGTAGGGTCAATAGTTCTTAGATCTTGAAACCACAAAGCTCAAGGAAGGAGGAAATGCAAAAGATAGAAGATGGCAGGAGAGTGTGGAATGTTTGAAATTGAAGTTATGGAGCAGTTAAAGTTATTGTTAATAAAGATCATGTTTGATAAAAACAGTGCAATTTCATTAATTAGATAATAACTATAACATAAGTATGATATAAATGAAACAATAATATTAAATTCTAATTAACTTTTGTTGCCTGCCAAAAGGAGTTTGAGATTTGCCTTCTTTTTATAAAAATAGATACAAAATTTAAAAACATCTATTATCCTATTATCTACAAACTAGCATGTTGTTCTTAGCCATAATAAGAAAATATGAAAGATAATTGCAAATGGAACAACTTTCTCACTTTGACACAATATGAGACTATATGCCACCCTCTTTACCATATCAAGTCTTCCATCATATCAAGCATATGCAAGCCACATTGTAGAAAATTGTCTTACTTGTAAACGAGGTTAGCAAGTGAACCTATTCACCCACTGCCAATAGAAAACCATATTACTCTCCACACCCTCCACCAAAAGAAACATATTAAGGCATTTACAATTCTGATTCCAGTCTCTAAATTTTGCTGCTTATGAATAAGTTTTTCAGGAATAGATAAACATATAAAAATGATTGATATACTTTAAATATTTTATGAATCTTAGACCTATGAACAACTGATTTACCCAATAAGTAAATTGAATATTTTTAAATTATTAATTACCCTTCTATATTCTCAAGCACCAAGATTTAAGTATACTCACACAGAATAAGACTTGGAACAATAATTTTTTGCCTACCTCAAGTTCAATGATCAAGTTTCACAATCAGAGGACAAAACATTGTTTTATTACTTTAATGAATTTTATAAGCAAGAAAATACATAGAGTAGCAAGGTTGATATATGTGTTTTTCGATATGGTAAACCAATTTTATAAAAATGCAAATCCTTGTCAAGAAGATATAGAAGAGTTACTCTGGAAAACATAAATCCCACATGTTTCTGCAGGGTGATGTCAGGAGATTTCAACCTCAGCAAAGGTTATAGAAATCAAAATACCCTCAAACCCTAAAAAGGGATTGTCTCCTTTACCATGCTGAATATATAAAAAATACTTTTTAAATCATGAACACATAAATCTTTTGCTATCCAAGTTTGTGAATGTAATATATTATTTTGGATGCTTTATTTTTTTTTATATTTTCCATCTATAGTATGCTGATTTTTATGTATAAGGAGGTAATTTTCATTTTAGTACATGTATCCAAATTGATTTAATAGTTTTTATGAAGATTTTCCCTTGTATAGAAAATCTGTTGAGCATAAATCAAGTGCTTTGTACACACAGATAATTTTCAGTATTTGGTCTATCCTTCTACAAATACTATACTAATTATAATATGAAACTAAAGTCAGCTGAAAATAGTCTTACCTATCATCTTGAAGATTGTCCTGGTTATTTTTATTCTTGGGTAAATTCACATAAAATTTGCTTTCTGCTTCTTATACACACAAAGAAACTGTGATATTGATTAATTGATAATTAGTTGGATCTGTAGATTAATTTGAGAAGAATTTGTCTTTACAATGAATCTTCTGGACAATAAACATGATATATTTGTCCATTTGTTCAGCCTTCTTTTATATCACACAAAAAGTTCAAAGCTTTTCATGTAGAGGTTATTCACATCTTTACTCCTAGATATTTGATATTTCTAGAATTATCACAAATTACATTAATTCCATACTTGAAGTGTTTATTGCTGATATATGCATATATAATTGACTTTTGAATATTAACTCCATGCCAAGGTAAACCAATAGCTAACTTATTAATTTAGACATTAATCTTATATTCTTTTGGAATGTCTTCAAATATATTGCCAAGTCATAAGTTTTATCTCATTTTATCCAATTTTAACTGTTTTTCTTTTTTTTTTTTTTTGCTTTATTGTGCTACTCTGTTTCCACATACAATTTAATATTCAATAACACTGGAAACACTTTGTAGCCATCATGATAGTATTTTATAGTACTTATTTTGTTAATAAATGTGTTTGCTGTAGGTTTTCTGAAAGTATTCTTTGTGAAAATAAGAAAGTTTACTTTGGTTTAATTTTGCCTCTTTATTTCTAGGGGGTTATTATTTTTTTAAGAAAAAATATTGAATTTTATCTGTACCTTATCTGTGTCTACCAACATCATTCTATATTTTTTCTCCCTAATAATGCTAAAGCACGGCCTCCCTTGTGGCACATGGGGTTCAGTGCAGCTTTGTGAAGCTGTCCGCAGCCACTGCACCACTTTAATCCCCTGCGAGGGAGCAACACACATGGTGCAGCAGACGTCTCCTGTCTCACCCGCTGCTCCCTTCAGCAATGTGTTTCAGTCAATCCACCTGTTCTGCTCCCCACTCTGTTTCTGGTGAATCCTCTCACCCCTCCCCTTTGCATCTCAGGCCTATACCCCAGTTCTTGTGTGCATAAATAAATCAATCTTTAAAAAAAATAATGCTAAAGCAGTGAATTGCAATGATTGACATTTTAGTGTCTAACCAAATTATATATATATATTTTTTAAAGATTTATTTATTTATTTATACAAGCACTGGGTACAGTCAGAAGCATGGGAGGGTGAGAGAATTCATCAGAGCCAGAGCAGGGAACAGAACAGACAGACAGACCGATGAAATACACTACTGAGGGGAGCAGTGGGCATGGCAGGAGAGGTCTGCACGCCATATGGTACCCTCACTGGTGGCCGGGGATGGAACCAGCGCTGCAGAGGCCGCGGGCAGCTACTCAGCCCAGCACTCAACTGCTGCACCACCAGAGGATGCCCTATATATTTATTTTTTAAAGATTTAGTTATTTATGCATACAAGAACTGGGGTACAGACAAGAGGTGTGGGGTGGGAGGCAGATGGTGAGAGATTTCACCAGAGACAGAGTGGGGAACAGAACAGGCAGACTGACTGAAATACACTGCTGAGGGAAGTAGCAGGTCAATGGGTGAGACAGGAGAGTTCTGCTGTGCCATGTGGGTGGCTCCTTGGCCGGCCAGTAATCAGGGATCAAACTCGTGCTACAGAGGGTGTGGATAGATTCACAGTGCTGCGATTAAACCCTTGCACCACCAGGGAGGCCCTATATTTATTTTTTTTACTTAAATTTTACTGAGGCAAAATTAGGATACCTTCATCAGTTAGTAACACCATAGTGCACCCACCACCCATCAACCATACCCCACAGAGCATTACCTTCCCTCTTTGTTTTTATGCTGCCGTACAACCATTTCCTCCTATGGTACTTCCGTTCTGCAGCTATCAGAGATTAGTATTTAACCTTGCCTTTATTAACTTCTTTACATTATATTCCACAAATTAGTGACTCCACTTGATAGTAATCTTTCACCTTCTGATTTGTTTCACTTAGCATTATTCCTTCAAGCTCCAACCATGTTGCCACAAATGGCATGAGTTTATATTTTTTGATTGCTAAGTAGTATTGCAATGTGTCTTTATAACACATATTTTTGATTCATTCACTTATTGGGGGGGCATTTAGTTTGTTTACATAATGTCATTATTTATTTATTTATTTATTTATTTACAAGATTTATTTTATTATCAAGAACCAGGGTACAGGTCAGATGCGCGAGAGGGTCAGAGGATTCACCAGAGACAGAGCGGGGAACAGAACAGTCAGACTGACGAAATACACTGCTGAGGGGAGCAGGGGGCAAGACAGGAGAGGTCTGCCTCGCTATGTGGGATTCTCATCTGCCAACCGGGATTGAACCCGCGTTGCAGAGGCTGCGGACAGCTTCACAGCACTGTGTCAACTGCCTATGCTGCCAGGGAGGCCCCATAATGCCATAATTTAGCTATAAAAAAATAGCATTGTAATAAACATGGGTATGCAAATTTCCTTTAAAATAAATGTTATTAAATTTTTGGTTAGATGCCTAGGAATGGAATTACTGGGTCCAATTGCAGATACAATTTTAATGTTTTAGACACCTCCATACTGCTTTCCATAAGAGCTGAACCAGTTTGCATTCCTACCAGCAGTGTAGGGAGGGATACTTTTTTCTCCACATCCTCACCATACTTGTTATTTCTCATATTTTCACTATGAGTCATTCTCACAGTTGTGAGAGTTTTATCTTTATTTATGCCCGCAGGCCCAGAGGAGATCTTTTTTCAAAGTCTGAGCCCCCCCAAGCAATTAGGCAACAGAGCATCCATTGCCCAAGCAGGGGCACATTCGCACTGTAAAGCAAGCAGGGAGTATAGATAGGAGACTCCCAAGAGGTCATCTGGTCATCTGGGGTGCACAAGAGAAAGTCCATCAGTCAGGCCCAAAACTTTTAGTCAACACCAAGGCCTTGTCCCAACATAACTTCAGCCAATTAACAGGTCAGCCTCACTTTTTTTTTTTTTTTTTACTTTAAGTCATTTGTAAGAGCTGCCATGCTATTATTTTTTTTGTACTGGATAACTCATACATAAACACATTTTTTTAATAGGTGAGATGACAATAAAGTTGTCAATAAAGTTGTCATTTTGCAAAAATACACCAAAAGCTCATTAGTCAACAAATTTTCATTATTAAACTTAGTAGATCCTTAGTCTATAGGAGAAATATACCACCATTTAAATAATGATAAAAAGAACAGATTTAAGATAGAGATACCAACTGTAGCTTTAGTATTTTTTAGGATAGGAAGTTCAGAGTTACAAATGAAACTTTCATATACCAGAGGGTTGTTTTTTTTTTTTTTTTTTTTTTTTTTTGGCTGGGACAAGTGAAGGAAAAATTAATTAAGGTGTTTACCTGGGGAACAAAGGTAATTTTTTTTAAGGGAAGAAGTAGTCTTTTTAGTCCACTTAGTCTTTTTAGTTAGTCTTTTTAGAAAACTATTTTATCAAAAAAATCCAGGTATAAACAAAACCACATTTATCCATATTTATCTCTGTTAACATAAACCAGGTCAGTAACTCTTTTTGACTATTCTAAGTTTTTATTCCCCTCCCCAAATAAACACATTTAAACATAAAATAGAACTATTAACTCCCAACATTATAAATTTAAGACATGAAATGCTTCAATTAAACCATTACATTTTGAACTAATTTATGTTTATGTTTACCCAAAATTTCAGATCGTGATTGGGTTCTTTTCTATTAGAATTTATATAGATGCCATTTATAATAATTTTAACACAGCAACCCTCCAGAGACAAAAGACACAAAAGCAAAGACACAAACACAGAGATATTTTCCATTTAGAATTTTGGTCATTTGCACTAATTTTTAAAGACAGTAATTTTACCAATATTTCTAACAATGCTGACAACAATTATTAATTTAACATTAAATATTTCTTTATAACTAACTCCTGATTTTTTTAAAGATTTATTTTTATTTATACAAAAACTGGGGTACAGGCCAGAGATGTGGGAGGGTGAGAGAATTCACCAGAGACAGAGTGGAGAGCAGAACAGGCAGACGGCAGACGGACTGAAGACACTACTGAGGGTAGCAGCAGGCAAGGCAGGAGAAGTCTGCTGGACCATGTGGGTATCTCCCTGGCTGGCTGGGAATCAAACCCACGCTGCAGAGGTTGTGGACAGCTTCACAGCACTGCGCTCAACCCTCTGCGCCACAGGGAGGCCCCCTGTCATTATGTTCTTAATTTGCATTTATCTAATAAAATTATGAACAAATTTTCATGTGCCTGGTGGCCAGTTGAATGTCTTCTTTGGAGGGCAGTCTGTTTTGCTCTTTTGCCCACTTTTTGATTGGATTATTAGTTTTGTCTTTATAGAGTGTTATAAGTTATTTGTAGATCTTTGATAGCCATTCTATCTCAGATGTATGGTATGCAAATATTTTCTCCCATTCGGGGTCTTTTTGCTTTAGTTGTGTTTTCTTTCATGGTACAGAGGATTTTTAGTCTGATGTACTCCCAGATATTTATGTTCTCTTTTGTTTTCCTTGCTGTTGGGGGCAAATCCTTAAATATATTGTTAAACTTTTGTCATGAAATGTTTTGCTTATGCTTTCTTCTGTGCATTTTACAGTTTCAGTTTTACATCTAAGTCTTTGATCAATTTTGAGCTGTTTATGGTGTGAGATCATGGCCATTTCATTGTTTTGCATGCACCTATCCAGACTTCCCCACACCATTTACTGAATAGGCTATCCTTGTTCCAGTGTTTTCTTTTGACTACTTTGTAGTAGATTAATTGTCCATGTAAGTGTGTGTTTTTCTGGACTCTGGCCTCTTTGGCACTCTCCCCAACATAGGACCAGGTTTTCACCTCTTTTTAATATTTTCTAAATTAATTTTAATTTGTTATAATATTTTCATTGGTTTAATATTGGTTTATGTCGTTGTTAACATTACAGAATTGTAAGACATCCCCTATCAGGCATTATCGCCATACTGTGCTCACCACGAAAGAACCCACAGTCTACCACCATAGACCCTGTGGCCCTCCCTTAACTGTTCTCATTCCTCTCCTTCTCCCTCCCCCTCCTCCTCTGGTTATCCCCATTCATATAAAAATATAAATATGCTAATTTATTTTTTATAATTTTCAATTTGCTATTTTTTGGTCAGAGACACATTTTATTGCAATCTCTTATTCAAGACAGAGCAAATTATAACCAAAAAATTAAAGAAATACTAAATGAAGGAAATTATACTATGTTCAATGTGTGAAAAATTGAGCTAGAAAACATAACAAAAGTAATAATCTTTAAATATTTGAATTTATAATAGAATTTAAAAATATTTTGAACTAAATGTTTATGAGAAATGACATACCAAGCCTTGTAGGATGTAGTTACAGTTTTTCTCTTACAGAAATATTTAACCTTAGTGGTATGTAAGTCTTTTGCATCTAATATTTTATGAAAGTCAGACCTATAAACTTGCTTTTTTGGAATGACATTGTAAGAATATGTTATTAAATTCATATTTTCTTCATGAAATATATGAAATAGTATTTTCCTTTTCCTGATCTAGGGAAGAGTTTTTATAAAATTATAGTTCATTATTGCTTCAATATTTAGTATATTTTGCCATAAGCCCAATTATAAAATAATTCAAATTTTCCATTTCTTCTGGTGACAATTTTTCTGGGGCTTTGTCCTTATCTCAATTTTCCAATTAATTGGAATAAACTTGTATATATGATCCTCCTCTTTTTATTATTCTAATATCTGTAACATCTATAGTGAATGTCCTTTTCATTCCTGTCACTGTGTTTTTGTGCCTTTTACTTTTTTATCAACCTCAGCAATAATTTAGAAGTCTTTTCAAAAGTCCACATTTATTATAACTGTTCATTTTATTATTTTTATCATGTTTATTTCCTTCCTTCCATTTTCCTTAGTTTTATCTTGCTGACTCTTTTTAACTTGTTAAAACTGATGAATAGACCAATAATTTTCAGTCTTCTTTTTTGATTTATTACAGATTGTTAGCCTCTAAAAAATTTTTTTGGGATATCCTGTCAGTTATCAAAACTTGCAGAATTTTGTTATGGTACATTTTCATTATGATCCAGTTGAAATACTTTTTAAAAAGTTCCTGGGCCTCCCTGGAGGTGTTGGGGTTGAGCTATCAAGCTGTCACTGGCCACAAGTTTGATCCCTGGCCAGGGAAATAACCCACATGGCACAGCAGACCTCTCCTCTCTTGCCTGCTACCCCCCTCAGCAGTGTATTTCAGTAGCTCTGTCTTTTCTGCTCCCTACTCTGTCTCTGGTGAATCATTTCATGCCCTTACACCTATGGCCCAAACTCCATCTATCATATGCGTAAATAAAATAAATGTATTTTAAAAATTCCTAATGGTTTTTTTTTAACTATTTTTTTAAAGATTTATTCATTTATGCATACAAGAACTGGGGTACAGGCCAGATGTTTTGGGCAGGAATGAAAGGATTCACCAGAGACAGAGTGGGGAACAGAACAGGCAGATTGACTGAAATACACTGCAGAGGGGAGCAGAGGGTGAGTAAGGAGAGGTCTGCAGCACCATGTGGGTAGCTCCCTGGCCGGAGGTCGAACTCATGCTACATTGGCTGTGGATGGCTTTATAGATTGTGCCTTAATCCCTTGTGCCACTAGGGAGGCCCTGACCTATGGTTTTAAAGATTTATAGTTACTAGTTTCTAAGCATAAGCATATGAGGATTTCCAGTTTTACTAAATTCCACCATTATTTGGTAAGAGTTAGGCCCCAATCTTCATAACCACTTAACATGAAGACTTTGAAAAGCAGTGCTCAAGTTCTGTCTCTTAGCTTCCTCTTTTTAAATTGAGGTGGGTGTGTGCTCATGTGCATGCACATGTGTGTATCCATAGGGAAAAGGCAGTACTAAATGCCACATCACTTTTCTGGGTTATCTCCTCCAGGATCATACATCTTTAGTTTTCAAATACATTATGCATTCTTTTTTTCTAGTTGCTGTCACAGTGGGAGGATTGTCTAAATTACTAGAATTGAAAGTCAAGAATCCCATTACTTTTACCATTTGATTTCTAAGTACAGGCAGTAAATATAATATCTGTTGTTTGGACTCTGCAAGAATATGTGAATTGGCCAAGTTGCAAATTATATGCCACAGATGAATAAAGTTTAACAAATAGCCTTTCATATGGATGATGATAACTCTAATCAAAGTTAAAGACTTAAGGAAATAGACCTTTTCGGTCACAAATTTAGTGTTCTATTGTTCTGTATGTATCATCTTACAATCTTTAGCTATCATCTTGTTCTTATTTTATTCTTTTTTCAAATAGTTATTTTTCCTCCCAAATATCCCCATGTAGATTTAAAAATAAGATTTTTTTTTCAATTGAGTGAATATTTCCTTTGCTTTGAGATTAGAAACTTCTGAGTATATTACAGCAAGAAAAAGATTCAAAACTTAGCTAAAAGGTATATTTGTACTTAACTGAAAATTTAGGGAAAAAAATACCCAGTAATATTTAATTGTTGGAAGAAAAATCTGCCTGTTATTATAGTTAACTATATCTTATTAAGTCATTCACAAAATAATGGAACTAGGCATAGGTGGTATTATATCTCTTTGATTTATTTCTACTTTTAGCATAAACCCAATTTTCTCTAGGAGATCTATTTGTATTTCATATAAGACGTACCGATACAACAAATATTTACCTACCCAATATGGGACAAGAAATGTTCCTATAAACAGAAAATATACTATATTGGAAATAAATATAAAGCATGAAAAAGTATGATCTTTTAAAGTTACTTTAGATAATGTGATAATATAAAAATATGAAGTATCCTTTAATATATTGAATGGAAATGTCATTTGTAAATTACAAAGACGAGAATTCCAGGCATAAAAAATTTAAAGTGCAAAGGACCTGGCACTCATATAAGAAATCACAAGGCTTTGGAGAGAGTAGGAAGCAATAAGATCTGGCAGTTGACCTGTTGTGCTCAGCGTCGATGGGTGCAGCCCAAGGACACACAGACAACTGATGCAAGAACACGAAGGAGTTTAATTTGGGCTCGAGTCCGGGCTCACGACATGCACTGAGGCAGTGGCAGAGATCTAGAGCCCTGAACAGAGGAAGCAGGGGTCTTTTATAGGATCACAAGCAGGCTCGAATTTTAAAACAAGTTGGCAATTACTCATTGACTACTACAAAGGCATTTTGGCGTGCACGGTTATAGTTTCAAACTGATTGGATGGTTAGAGATGCTGTCCCATTTATGGATAAGACTGCCCTCATTGGCGCCTGGGGTGGTCTGCTTTTTCGTCACCAAGTGGGGTGAGGGTTGTGATTGTTGAAACTATCTCCAGAATGTGGCTGTACAAGGACTAACATATCAAGATGAAGGATATACAAAATGGCGAAACCTCAGCTAAGCTTGGTTCCACAGACCTGAGTTCATAAAGGTTGTATAGACCCTGGTAGACATTGGTGGAGAGTTTGGATTTTTTTTTTTTTTCTGAGAGCAGTGAGAATCCACTGAAAGTTTTGGGCAGGGAAGTACAGAAATCTCATTTCAATTTTTAAAGAGCAACAGAGTGATAGACTTAGGAGTGATAGTGTTTAGAATGTAAATAAGCAAAACTTTTAAGTAGTTCAGAAAGTATAGTCTAAGAAGATGCAGTAACAATGCAAATAATGAGATGAGGTAGGCCTTGTGCTCTACAACCATCCCAAGCCAGGCAGTGTCTTTGTTAGTGCAGGCAAAAGGAGGAAGAATCTTGGAAACTTAGAGGTGTCTGACATGCCTTAATGCTGAAACAGGGGACTGCATACACAAGGAGGCAGACAGGTAGGCAGGCACAGAGAGACTGAAAGACTGGAATGTGGAATAGTAAGCAACCATGGCCACATAGCTAATACACAGTTGTGCATATTAGACCCATCTGCTGTTTGCTGGATTTCCAACGGTGGAAACATAACATTTAAAGGTTATGGGCTGGGGCCTCCCTGGTGGCACAAGGGGCTAAGATGCAGCTTATGGAACAATCTGCAGCCACTGCTGCACGAGTTGATCCCTGGCCAGGAAGCTACCCACATGGCACAGCAGGCCCCTCCTGACTCGCCCAATGCTCCCCTCAGCAGTGTGTTTCTGTCAATCCACCTGTTCTGTTCCCCACTCTTTTTCTGGTGAATCCTCTCACCACCTGCACCTCTTACCTGTACCCCAGTTCTTGTATGCATAAATAAATAAAAATTTAAAAAAATAAATAAAGGTTATGGGCTGTTTGTTGTTTGGAAAGCAAAAAAAAAAAAAAAAGAAAAGAAAAAATAGCCAGATTAACTCATTTTCCTTAGATGTTGGTATGTAATTTGTAGGTAAAAGGTGATAGGAATTGGTGGATGAGATGTTGGAAAATTATGGCTTAGTATGAGAAATAGAGTGAATAGTGTAACTGGGATGTTACAATTATCTAAATATACTGTAAGTGATATCCACAGTAAAACAACTTTAGATTACCCAGGATGGGTACATTAGCAGAGAATGAAAGCATTCTAAGGACTGAGTCCAGAAACAGTACAAAATTTAGAAGATGGAGAGGAGGATTCCACAAGTTTACAAAAGAGTGACTAGATAATTAGTTATACAAGAAAGCAAATATGGGGCCTCCCCTGGTGGAGCAGTGGTTGAGCACTGGGCTGCTAGGCTGCCCGTAGCCTCTGCAGCACAGTTCGTTCCCCGGCCGCCAGCGAGGGTCCCACAAAAAAAAAAAAAAAAAAAAAAGCAAATATGATGTATGATGACCATAATAATGCATGTGATCTCAATATCTTTAATAGTCTATGATTCTAGATAATTTAACCAAAAATTATATTTTAGTATTATTGACTAGAAGGGCCTCCCTGGTAGCACAGGGGCTGAAGTCTCGGAGCTATTAAGTTATCTCTAGCCACTGCTGCATGAGTTTGATCCCCAGCCAAGGAGCTAACCCACATGGTGCAGCAGACCAATCCTGTCTTGCCCACTGCTTCACTCAGCAGTAGATCTGCCCCCTACTCTGTCTCTGGTGAATTCTTTCAGCCCCATCTCCACATATCTGGCCTACACCCCAGTTCTTATATGCATACATAAATAAAATCAATCTTTAAAAAAATTAAAATTATAGACTAGAAATCTGAAAAGTGATTAAATATAGCCACAATATTATGAATATCACTTAACTAGCTGGTAATCAAGTCCTTGCAAATAAAGTCTATACTTCATTTGTGTTTATAATGAGAGGGTAATTAATTTTAGTTTTAAACAAAAAGGTAGAAAAATATCATGTAAAAAAGTTATGATAAATATTTATCATGCTTCTTTTTGAGTCAATTTCATATAACCTCATAAAAGAGACTAAAATATGAAGTGATGGACATAAGTAAAATACAGAGATATGTGCTAATGTTATTATATAGAAAGATTTTTCACTAGTTAATTGGATATTGATCTTATGTCCCCAGATTTTCAATACTTGTTGTATTGAAAATATTTTCAAATACCTGTTGATGTTCTTTTATTTCTTCTCCTCTTTCCATAGGTGGGGAGGTCCCATATACAACTCTGGCTACCCGAATGATGATGGGAGCTTGGTGGCTATTTGCTTTGATTGTCATCTCATCTTACACAGCAAACCTTGCTGCTTTCCTCACTATCACCCGGATTGAAAGCTCCATCCAGTAAGTAATAAGTGTGGCTCCATTCCAGTAGCCACAGAATATGAGAAATGAGGGGCATGTAAAAACTTTTTAAATAAATGCAAGGTATCTGATAATAAATTTATAATTTATTTTGAGCAAAGGCTTAATTTTATAATATGCAGAATATCACCATAGTTCAAGTCCTGAAAATACAATTATTAGTAGAGAATTTCTTATTAAAATAATTCTGGTAGGCCCTCCCCTGGTGGCACAGCAGTTGAGCGCTGGGTTGCAAAGCTGCCTGCAGTCTCTGCAGAGCCAGTTGGATCCCCGGCCTCCGGCGGGAGTCCCACATGGCATGCAGACCTTTCCTGTCGTGCCTGCTGTTCCCCTCAGCAGTGTATTTCACTGGTCTGCCTGTTCTGTTCCCCGCTCTGGCTCTGGTGAATTCTCTCATCCTCCCACGCTTCTGACTGTACCCAGTGCTTGTATAAATAAATAAATAAATCTTTTAAATAAATAAATAAATAAATAGATAAATATAAAATAATTCTGGTGGCCTCCCTAGTTGCCTAGGTGTTAAATCTCAGCACTAAGCCAGGAAGGCCCACCATAACCAACTGAGTTCTATCCTCTGCCAGGGAGCTAATCTACATGATGCAGCAGATCTCTCCTGTTTTGCCCACTGCTCACCTCAGCAGTGTATTTCAGTAGATCCACCTGTTCTGCTCCCCAGTATGTCTCTGTTGAATTCTCTCAACACCCGCACCTCTGGCCTACACTCCAGTTCTATGCAAAAACAAATAAAATTTTTTAAAAATAATAAAATAATTCTGGATATAATTAAAATGTTGCTTACACATCCTCTAGGTAGGATAACACATCTTCAGAATTTTAACCCACACAAAGAATGACTATGTCTGGGCAACACTGTGGAAAGGAGAGAAAATGGATTTATACTAAAGTATGTACAATCAAGTTAGATACTACCAGTTTTTTCCTTGAGTCTGTTCCTTTACACACTGCCTTAGCAAACTATTGAATTAGAAGATTGATTTATGATAGGCAAATAGAGAAAAAGAGAGGGAGGAAGGCAAGGAGGAAGGGAAGCAGGGGTAGGAGGAAGGAGGGAGGCCATGAAAAGATGAAACCATGTTTGTCCTGTCTCTGTTACATTATAACTAATGTGGGCAATCACAGTTTTTTGTTGTTTTTTTTTTTCTTATCTGCAGGGGTGGTAAATGATGGATAACTGTGGTTCACTTGCTTAAATTCTAAAAGATACCGTATGGGCAGGAAGGCCGCAGAGCTGGTTCTATGATCCGGCAGATGGGTAAAGGAGGAGTCCTGGAGCCCTCAGTGGTTTTCTCAGGCTTTTACTGAGCTCTTACATGTAGTGCAGCCACCAAGTACACGGTAGGCAGGGGTGTTAGGGGGCCAGGAGGCCGGCAGGCCTCCCAGCCTCCCACAAGTCTTCACTCTGGGTTTCCTGGCTTCTTTCACCCCTTTTCTCCCCTGCGTCTCTCCTGCTTCTGCTTCTCTTGGCAGATATCTCAATACTGGTGCCATGGCCCACAAAAGTAAAGGACACAGATTGCAACAATGTGACAACTGCTGGTGCCCCATCAGGCATGCAATCCTAATGGAGAGAGGGCAGAAATGCCTGAAAATAATTTACCTTACAGATACCTAAACCGATGTTTGAATTTACAAATGTCATTTCCACGAGCCATGAAGGACCCACAACTTTTGATTACAACAGTCGTTTTATTGTGGTGGTTTTATCTTATAAGATCAGCAATCCATGAAACTTCTGCCTTATTAGAACATAATGTATAATATATTGTTTTAAGAAAAATTTTATTCAGTATGTTTTATTCACCCTAAACCAAAGTAGTCAGAATTTTCTAAAGTTGAATAACATTTATTTCACCAAAAATCTGACAATTCAACATTAGATGAGATTTATCAAGAAATTTTGCTAGGGATAAATAATGTCCTTAAAAGAAAACAAAAATGGTATTACCTTTAACAGAATAAGTAAATGAAGTCCATTAGTAGCCACAAAATGGTTGTAATATAATACTAAAATTAAATCAAGAATTAATGATCGAGGGCCTCCCCAGTGGCGCAGCGGTTGAGCGCTGGGTTGCGAAGCTGCCCACAGCCTCTGCAGCGCCGGTTCGATCCCCGGCTGCTCCCCGGCCACCGAAGGAGGGTCCCACATGGCGTGCAGACCTCTCCTGCCGCCCGCTGCTCCCCTCAGCAGTGTACTTTGGTCCTTGTGCCTGCTCTGCTCCCTGCTCTGGCTCTGGTGAATTCTCTCACCCTCCCACGCTTCTGACTGTACCCAGTGCTTGTATGTATAAATAAGTAAATTTAAAAAAAAACATAAAAAAATAAATAAAATTTTAAAAAAAAGAATTAATGATAGATGGGCCTCCCCGGTGGCGCAGCGGTTGAGCGCTGGGTTGCGAAGCTGCCCAAAGCCTCTGCGGTGCCGGTTCGATCCCTGGCTGCTCTCCAGCCACCGAAGGAGGGTCCCACATGGCGCGCGGACCCCTCCTGCCGCCCGCTGCTCCCCTCAGCAGTGTACTTCGGTCCTTCTGCCTGCTCTGCTCCCCGCTCTGGCGAATTCTCTCACCCTCCCGTGCTTCTGACTGGACCCAGTGCTTGCATAAATAAATAAATAAATCTTTAAAAAAAAAAGTCATTATAAAAAAAAAAGAATTAATGATCTATAAAGAATTAAGGTATTTTTCTTCACTTGTTTTTGGTATACAAACTGAAATCCCAATATTTTACTTGTAATAATATATCACTATTTCATCCACTAATAAAAATGGTATTTCCAATTTTTCTCATCCAATTGTACTCCTAAAGTTGTCTTCCCAATTATTTTTTTGTTAATGGAGTTTCACGTTCTTTCAAATTATTTCCCTTATAGCCAGTTCTATGTGTGGCATGTTTATAAATTATACAGATTAAAGATCATTGCGAGGTTAAACCGATAACCTCATCAGAATCATATTTTAAACAACAATGAAAATGATTATCAATGCCCAACAAAGAAATCAATGAAATTAGTAAAATTATGAACATAATAGTCAACATTTCTAGAACACTCACAAAATATCAGAATTCATGTTAAATATTTAACATACATAGGCACTTATTACTTCTGAAATGCATACTATTAATAACATATTTTATAAGGAGTTGAGAGGTAATCGTCCCCAAATTATGTAGCTAATAAGTGATTAATTGAAAACTAGTACTAGGGGGCCTCCCTGGTGACACAAGGGTTAAATCTCAGCACTGTGTAGCTATCCACAGCCACTTCAGCACAAGTTTGATCCCTGGCCAGGGGGCTGACCCATATGGCACAGCAGACCTCCCCTGTCTCACTGGCTACTCCCCTCAGCAGTGTATTTCAGTAGATCTGCATGTTCTGCTCCCCACTGTCTCTGGTGAACCTCTCATCACCCCACACCTCTGGCCTATGCCCCAGCTCTTGTATGCATAAATAAATAAATCTTAAAAGAAATATAAAAACTGTCATCAATCTGTTTGATTCCTAAACCCGATCACACTACATTCCCTTCTACATGTCTATACTTATTTATAGAGCTTTATAAATAATGAGTTAAGAGTTTTTTGGTTGCTAGGTATAGGTAGGTAAGGATTAGATTCTTCAAATCCTCAAATGACTTGAGAAAATAAAATGTGAAAAGTTAGTTTTATTTTAAGTCAATTATGGAGCATATATCCTAATATGACCTAATTACATCTAAAGCTGCTATCTGTCATTTAAGGTGAGACTGCTTTAGCAGATGCAGTCAGTAGAAATCACATTAAGAAAATAGTTTTAGGGCCTTCCTGGTGGCGCAAGGGATTAAGATGCAACCTATGAAGCTAACTGAAGCCACTGCAGTATGAATTCCATCCCCCGCTAGGGAGCAACCCATATGGCACAGCAGACCCCTCCTGACTCGCCCACTGCTCCCCTGAGCAGTGTATTTCAGTCAATCTGCCTGTTCTGTTCCCCTCTGTCTATGGTGAATACTCTCTCCCCCTGCACCTCCAGCCTGTACCCCCATTCTTGTATACATAAATAAATCTTTAAAAAAAAAGAAAATAGTTTTAATATCACATGAGAGAGATCTAAAATAACAGGGTTAAAAATGAAAATAGAATAATTTATCTCACTTACATATTTCTTAATAAAATATACTACTTACCAGATAGGTTTAGATTGTCATATTTTGAGAATACATAAAAATAACAGCATTTATAGTTCATATTTGACTTTGGAACACATAAATTCTAAATAAAATAACAGTTTCATACAGTGAATTGCAAAACAATGATCACAATAATAAAAAATTCCAAATTACATTTACCGAGGGTTTTTTTATGATGTTAATACATCTATTACATGTGTTAATTATTTCTCAAAATAAACCTAACAGTACATATAATACCACTATTCCCATTTTGATGATAAAGAAAATAACTATAATGCCAGCTCACATTAGTGAAAGTAAAAAAATGGGTAAAATAAATCTTATCTCTAGACTAATTTTGAAAAGGGAACTAGGAGCCAAAAGAGTTAAAAGATTGCTTACTGCTCTCCCCAAACTTAAACATACCTTCTAATTTCATGCCTGAGTTGTTTTGGTAAACAGAATTTCCTACAGTGTTTCTTGGAAACATTCAAAGTTTTATTTGTAAATAATGTCAAGCTTCCTTGGGAAAATTCTAAATCAATTTTTCTTATAAAAGGCAAAAAAAATTTTTTTCATAATATCCAATGCCATGCTTTTAATCATGTATATTCATAATTTTGCTCATTACTACATGAAGCAATGCTTATCCTCATACCTTTTTTCTAGCCTAATTTTGTTGTACCATTACCATATTTATACTAACAACATCTTCATTTTCAAAATTCTTAGTCACTTCTCTAGAGTATGAGGGGCAAAATTGGCTAAAGGGATGTTAGTGATAGAGAGAAGGAAAGCAGCCAGTTTTGAACAGATGGCTGACAGAAACTCTTACAGCTTGATAGGAGAAATTCATTTTATATTTATTTTTGGGAAGCTGAATATATTCTGTAAAATCCCCACCACCTTTTCAAAATTAGCTATTTATTGGCATCTAGCTTTCTATTTGTCACTTGCCATTAATAAAATGAAAACATGAAATTTTCCCGAAAAAGGTAACCTCAAGTTTAATTTCATATGCCTTCAATAGCAGAGGCAGTCTATCATAACAATGTTCTACTGCTTGTTAACTCTGTGCTCAGGTTTGGTTGGTTTTCTGTAATGACTCATTAATTCTCTCTGCCCCTAACTCCGATTCCTGGCTTTGGCTTGAGACACTTTCAGAGCTTATCTAACAACTTGTTAATTATCCCAGTCCCCACCTCCAGTTAACTTGCACCATCTAACCTCAACCCCCACCCCACCACCACCACCATATCTAACCCACTATCATTTGGAAATTTGAATGGGGGTTCTCCATTTTCAGTAAATGCCACAAGATGGAGCCATCATAGAGCTGTCCCTATATAAGGGACCTGGAGTATTGCCTTACTAATGCTAGCTCCTAAACTTCCTGGAGTTTAGTCTTTTGGGCTATTTCTGTATAGAGGTTTTGCCAGACTCCAAGTTTGGTGGGGGGCAGTGGGTTTGAGCAAGTCTGCTGCTGTCTCTCTTTGAGCAAAAGTTGGAGTTGAATGGTCTTTAAATGAGAGGAAACAAATTTAACAAAAAGTTGAGTATACAAGTTAGAGAAAGGAGAGTGAGAAATATACAATCTTAGGGCACCCAGGAACGCAGTATCCCTGTAAAGGCCCAATTACATGTTCTCTTCTCCTGGAGAAACTTTTCTCTAAGTCTGCTAGCTCATCTTGAATTTTTCTTATGATGAACACTGTTTAACATAATATAACACCATGGTTCCCTTGGGCAGCAGTAGACAAAAAACCTTTTAGGAGGAGTTTCACAGTAGAATTTTTCAAAAAACCTATTGGTGGAGGAGGGAAAAAAAAACTAGGTAGAAATTATGTTATAGAGCAGGGAGAGGGAAACCCCAGAATCCCCAAATCTGCCCCCTCTAAATAGATTCTGCCATCCACCGCATCAAGACAAAACATGTAAGATCTTTAATGGGAAGGAACTTTAATGCAATTAGTGAACACACAGAAAAGACAAAGAATACAGTTTCTAAATCAAGCACCCAAAGTTACCCATCCCCTTGTGGGTAAAATTCTACCCAAATGGGATTGGCCCAGAGCAAGACCCGAAAGCCTGCCCAAGTCTAAAGCAGCTTCCAGCAGGGACCCAGACAAAACGATCAGAAACAGACAGACAAGTCTTGGAGGAAAAAAACGAAATCAAAATCAAGATAAAAGCTGCCATTGTTAATCTCCCCATGGGTCTCTCAACCCCACGGGTCTTTCAACCAGTCCAGGACCAAGAAGCAAGTGCATTTGACTCTTCCATGTCACCTTCTTGCTCTCCATCCTGCTTCCTTCTTCAATATCCTCTCCAGCTTCTTCTTCTCCCTCTTCAGCTCCACCCTCTTTTGGGTGGGGCAGGGCACCTTAAACCTCCCCTTTTCTTGGGTACCTACCTGTTACAATTAGAAAAAGATGGAAGAACTGGTATAGCAATCCAGTTTAGAATCTGGATTACCCTTTATTTATTTCCTAGATGGACATTGTTTGTGTCATGGTCAGCAGAATTCTTTTGTTGTCTTTTGAAGAAGTACATTAGGTAGCAAGATGTTTGAGCAACAGCATTCCTGTTTTTCAAATAATATTAGAGGAATTGTGTTGTCATTGCAAAATGGAGGGAATACTACTACATAACTATTAAAACACTTAATGCATATATAAACTTCATTCATTTAATTCAACAAGTTGTACCTCTACATATAGACATATAGATATTTAAATAACGCCGATAGGAATTTAGTCACTAAAGATATTTCAATGTTATATGTAAGTCACAGTCTAGTTGTAGAGAAAGAATGAATGCAGAACAAAATGGAAGGAATGATTTCACTCAATAACTTGGAGGTAGAAGGAAAGATGCTAGCTTATATGACAGAATTTCTCTGAAATGTCATCTAAGAGCCTGATCTTGAAGGTAAATTTCAATAGAGTAAAGGGGTAAGTTAGTGGGGGGCATTTGCTAAAACAACAGAGGTATGAAACTGAGCAGAGTGCCTAGCAACTGGTAGATGACAAGAATATGTTAATTTCCTTTCTGAATTAGGATGGGTAATGAGAGTGCAGAACACTGAATAAAAAAGGAAGGTGGGTCCACATCTTGAAGGGCATGATAAAGCTTGTTAAGAAATTTGGAATCTTTCCTGGAGATAATGGAAAGTGACATCATTTAAGAAAGACAGTTTACCTGTAAAGAGAAGGATGAATGGGAGAAAAGAAATATGGGAGTGTAGTGAAAGTTGTTAAAGGGTTTAAAATACATGTATTTATGACATTACAGTACTATGACTTTATTTAATATAAGCCAATCCACATATCTTCATGTTTCAAGGGGTATTTAATTTGAAAATACCAAGGAATGAAGGTTAACTTAAGAGAAATCTTGGTTTTTTGTTTTGTTTTGTTTTGTTTTTTAAGATTTATTTCATTTATACAAGAGCCGGGGTACAGGCCAGATGCACGGGAGGGTGAGAGGATCACCAGAGCCAGAGCGGGGAACAAAACAGGCAGACTGATGAAATACACTGCTGAGGGGAACAGCAGGAAAGACAGGAGAGGTCTGCTGTGCCATGTGGGTTGCTCCGAGGCCAGCGGGGATCGAACCAGCACTGCAGAGGCTGTGGATTGCTTCACAGCACTGCGCCCCACTGCCTGGGCCACCAGGGAGGGCCAAGAGAAATCTTGTTTTAGAAACTTTGTGTCTCCAGCTAATAGTTACATTTCTAATAAATACAGGATTATTTCCTCAGTTTACTGATTTACAAAAAAAAAAAATGAGAAGATATGGTTTGCTTCCTCTTGGCTGAAGAGAGTAGGGAAGAGTAGAATTTTACTTAAGTGAGGAGGAAATCACTCTGATTAGATGACATTTCAGATGACTTGACTTTTCAGGAGCAGCTACACAGAAAATTTGCATCTCAGGGTTTGTTAGTCATGGACTACACCTTGCCTGTTAGTTACTTTAAGACTTGATCCAACAAAAAATACTTTTATGCAATTATGAGATTGAATAAATTAAATAAATTATCTTCTTAAGATAAAAGTAGTGTAAGACTATTTTGAGAAAATAAGAAATTAAAATAAATTTTGAAGGACAAAGCATTTATAATCCATAACTTTCTATCTAATAATAAATTCTAATATTTAGACAAACTTTATTTTAACTGTTCATTCTGAAGTTATTGTATATACACAAGAAATTGCAGAGATGTTCACCTAATTTTCCCCAATGGTTACATCGTAAGTAATTTTAGTACAATATCAAATCCAGAGAACTGACGTGGGTACAAAATGTGTATAGCTCTACGTCATTTTATCTGTGTAGAAAGCATAACCACCACTGAAATAGAAAATACTGCACACTATTATAAGAATTACCCTCATTCTATCTCTTTATAATCAGACTATCCCTTATTCCTCACCATCCCTCACCCCTGGAAAACATGAATAAATGTTTTTTCATTCCTGAATGTTTGTCAAGAGTGTTATGTAAGGGCCTCCCCTGGTGGCGCAGGGGTTGAGCTCTGGTCTGCGAAGCTGCCTGCAACCTCTGCGGCACTGGTTCGATCCCCGGCCACCGCGAGGGTCCCGCATGGCACGCGACAGATCTCTCCTGTGTTGGCCGCTGCTCCCCTCAGCAGTGTATTTCATCAGTCTCCCTGTTCTGTTCCCCACTCTGGCTTTGGTGAATCCTCTCACCCTTCTGCACTTCTGACTGTACCCAGTGCTTTTATAAATAAGCAAATAAATCTTAAAAAAAAAAGTGTTATTTAAATTGAATTATAGTGTATGTGGGCTTTTGAAATTGACTTTTTTTTCCCCCCACTCAGTATAATGTCCTTGAAATCCATATATGAATTTGGATACATCTAGATCATTGCTTCTATTGCTGAGTAGTAGTCCATGATATGGATATACCAGTTTCCTTAACAATTTACCTAACAAATGACATTTTTATTATTTTTATATTTTAGCTATTACAAATAAAGCTGCTGAGAACATTCATGAGCAGGTTTCTTCATAGGCACATTTCCATTTCTCTGACATAAATGTTTAGGAGTGTGACTGATAGTTCATGTGATAAGAATATATTTAGTTTTTTTAAAAACTGCCAGATTATTTTCCAGAGTTGTGGCACAATTTTACAAATGATATAAGGAAAACTCAGTCTCTCTGCATTCTTTGCTGTTGTTACTATTTTTTTTTAATTTTAGCTATTCTAATAGGTATTTAGATGATATTGTAATTTTAATTTTCATTCCTCTAGTGGCTACTGATGTTAAACATATTTTCATATACTTAGTTGCTATCTTATTCTTACTTAAAAGACCTTGCCTTATATTAATTTTCTTTTATTCTTGCACTTTTAGATGCTTTATTTTATAAGAAGTAATAGCCATTGATTACAAAAAGTAATATCCAAAATTCTTAATGAGATAATACAGAGAACTTATTCTATTTTTCATTTTTGCTTCACATTTCATTTCACTCACTCATTGGTTAAATAATTTTGTTTCCCTAAAAAATCACTTGCGGCATTTAGATCAGTTTGTAAACAAACATTTATTTATATGTCTTTTTATTTCATTAACATTGCTTTATAACATTATATAGGTATCACCAGATATACAGAAGGTATACGCTATTGTAAATCAGCATCTGTATAAAACAAAAATATATTTTGCTTGCCACTAAAAGTCTAGTTTCCATTCTTCTACATATAATTGACTAATTTAATCTGATTTACTCATCTCCCTTCCCCTTTCCTTTTTAAAATGTTTTTGTATTATAATTTGAAGATATATTTTTGCTCTTCAATATGTACATATGTTCCACTCACCCTCCACCAAACCACTATACCAATACCCCCTCTGTTAGCCTCCCCCATCCCCTACTCCTTCTCCACTGTTCCCTCTGGTAATGAATAAATTCTTTCCCTGAATTCAATATTTATCCCTACTTGTTTTTGCCTGTTTTTTTTTTATTTATATTCCACAGATGAATGAAATAATCCAATATATATATATATATATTTCAATTTCAGAATTATTTAACTTAATCACCTGGATGTTCATCAATTTTGTCTCAAAAACCACTATTTCATCTTTTTTTTTTAAACAGGCTCTACAGTACACAATTGAGTACATATTCCATAATTTCTTTATGTATTTTCTGTTGAAGGGCACTGAGATTGGCTCCAGGACTTGCTATTGTGGACAGAGCTGCCATGTACATGGGCATACATAAACCTTTTATATTAGAGTTTCATACTTTTAGAGTGACTACCTAATAGAGATAGTGCTGCATTATATGGAATCTCCATTTTTCTTTTCTTTTTTTTGTTTTTAAGATTTTATTTATATATTTATACAAGCACTGGTACAGTCAGAAGTATGGGAGGGGGAGAGAATTCACCAGGGCCAGAGCGGGGACCAGAACAGGCAGACTGATGAAGTACACTGCTGAGGGGAGTGGGCACCGCAGGAGAGGTCTGAGTGCCATGTGGGACCCTTGCTGGCGGCTGGGTATCGAACTGGCGCTGCAGAGGCTGCAGGCAGCTTCACAGCTCAGCGCTCAACTGCTGTGCCACCGGGGAGGCCCTTAATTTTTATTTTCTTAAGAAATCTCCATAGGGCCTCCCCGGTGGTGCAGCAGGTTGAGCGCAGCACTGTGAAGATGCCTGCAGCCTCTGTGGTGCAGATTCAAGTCCCGGACAGCCAGGGTGATACCCACATGGCACAACAGACCTCTTCTCTCTCGCCTACTGCTCAGCAGTGTTTTTGGTCTGTCTGCCTTTTCTGCACCCTGCTCTGTCTCTGGTGAATTCTCTCACCCTCCCGCACCTCTGGCCTGTACCCCAGTTCTTGTATAAATAAAGAAATCTTAAAAAAAAAGAAACCTCCATACCATTTTAGAACGAGGCTGCACCAACATGCAGCCCCACCAAAAGTGGGTGAGAGTTCCTTTGTCACCACCTGAATGTCTTCTTTAGAATAGTGTTTATTTTGTCAATTTCTTTTGATTGGTTGCTTTGTTTATTTTTGTTGTTGGATTGATTGAAATGATGCAGAGATTAGCCCTTGGCAGATATGTGATGTGCAAATGTTTTCCCCCATTTTGTAAGTTAACTTTTTTTGTGATGACTTCTTTTAAGGTACAAAAGCATTTTCATTTGCAGTGGCTGCCCTTGTTTATTTTTGCTTTTGATTCCCTTGCCATTGGTATTGAGTCCCAAAATACATCTTTACAGTTGATGTCCTGTAGTGTGTTCCTTAAGAGTTCTTTCAAGTAATTTATGGCTTTAGTTCCTATATCCAGATCTTTAATCTATTTTGAATCTATTTTTCTGTATGGAATTAAGTATGGTTCTAGTTTCATTTTTTTGCATGTAACTATCCATGTTTCCCAGATCATTTATTAAAGAGGCTATCTTTTCTCACTTGCATGGTGGTAGCTCCTTTGTCAAAGATTAGCTATCCATATATGTGTGGGTTTATCTCTGGGTTTTCTATTCTTTCCCATTGGTCTGAGTTTCTTTTTTGTTTCACCTCTTTTGATGAATGTTGCTATGCAATAAAGTTCGAAATCAGGAAGCATGATGCCCCCCATTTTTTCTCTTTCTTTCAGGATTTCTTTAATTATTCAGGGCCTTCTCTGTTCCCATACAAATTTTCAAATTGCTTGCTCAATTTAGTTGAAAAAAGTCATTGGGATTTTGATAGGTATCGCATCAATTCTGTAAATTGTTATAGGTGATATGGTTATTTTAATGATGTTAATTCTTCTGAGCCATGAGCAAGGGATATCTTCTATTTCTTTGGGTCCTGTTGCTTTCAACAGAGTTTTATAGATTTTAATCCATATGTCCTTCATCTCCTTCATTAATTTTATTCCCAGGTATTCCGTTCATTTGGTGTGATTGTGAAGGGATTGTATTACTTATTTCCCTTCCTTTTGATACTTTATTTGCATATAGATATGCAACTGACTTTTGTGTACTGATTTTGCATCCTGCCACTTTACTGCATTAGATTATTATTTCTATTAATTTCTTTGGTAGTCTTGGCTCTCTATGTATAGTAGCATGTCACCTGCAATTAGTGAAAATTTCACTTCTTTTCCAAATTGGATTACTTTTATGTCTTTTCCTTGCCTAATTGCTTCAACCAGGACTTTCAATACATTTTTAAACAATAGTTGTAACAATGGGCATCCTAGTCTTATTCCTGATCTTATAAGAAATATTTTCAACTTTTTTACCATTTAGCATGATGTTGGCTGTAGATTTGTCATAAATGTCTCTATGATGTTTAGATAAATTCCATTTATTCCCATTTTACTGAGTATTTTTGTCATAAGTGGATGTTGACTCTTGTTTATTGCTTTTTCAGCATCTACTGAGATGATCATGGGATTTTTATTTTTTTTTTTTTTGTTGATCTGGTAAATGACATTGATTGATTTGCATCCTAAGGATATAACCCTTTGCTAGGATTTTGTTGATGATTTTTGCATCTGTATTCATGAGAGAGAGTAGTTTATATTTTTCTTTTTTGGACTGTCTTTGCTTTTGGAATCAGGAGAATGTTGGTCTCATTGAATGTGTTAGAAAGTTTTACAACTTCCTCAATTTTTTTTTTTAAGATTTTTTAAAATTTATTTATTTACACAAGAACCAGGATACAGGCCAGATTCAAGGGAGGGTGAGAGGATTCACCGGAGACAGAGCAGGGAACAGAACAGGCAGACTGACTGAAATACACTGCTGAGGGGAGCAGCGGGTGAGACATGAGAGGTCTGCCATGCCATGTGGGACCCTTCCCGGCAGGCTGGGATCTAACCGGCACTGCAGAGGCTGCGGACAGCCTCACAGCGCTGCATTCAGCCACCTGTGCCACCCGGGGAGGCCCAACAACCTCCTCAAATTTTTTGAGGAGTTTGAGCAGCATAGATATTAAGTCCATTCTGAAGCTTTGGCATAATTGGTTGGAGAAGCCATCTGGTCCTTCGCTTTTGTTCTGAGGAGACATTTAATTACTCTTTCAATTTCATCACCTGTAGTTGGGCTGGTTAAGCTATCTATTACATCTTTATTCAGTTTTGGGAAGTTGTTTTAGTCTAGAAATATGTTTATTTCTTCTAGTTTGTCTAGTTTATTTGCATATAGATAATATTAATAGAACCTTATGATGATATACATTTCTGCAGTATCTTTTGTAATTTTGCCTCTTGCATTTCTGGTTCTATTTATTTGGGTGTTCTCTCTTTGTAAGCTTAGCTAAAGTCTTGCAGATTTTATTTTTCCAAAGAACCAACTCTTGGTTTCACCGGTTCCTTGGACTGTATTTTTGTTTTCTATTTTACTATTTCTGTTTGAATTTTTATTATTTCTTTCCTACTACTAGTTTGAGGATACTTTCGTCTTTCTTTTTTAACCCTTTCATCTACAGTTAGATTGTTTACTTGTGGTTGTCTCTCCATCTCCTTTATTCTTGAGATATTTTTTGATATCTTCTTTAATCCAGAAGTTCAGAAGTATTTTGTTTAGTGTTTACATGCTTTGCTTTACACCGGGATTCTTTTTGTGATTAAATTCCAGCTTTATACTAAGGTGACCTGTGTAGATGCTTGATATAATTTCTATCTTCATATATTTTCTGATAAATTTTTTCTGCCCAGTATGTGATCTATTTTTGAGAATGTTATGTGTGCACTTGAGAAGAAAGTATATTCATTTCCTTCGAGATAGAAAACATGATAAAATGACCATTAAATCCATCTGGTCCAACAATTCATTTAAGGTCTTTATTTGTTTGCTAAATTTCTTCTGGATCATCTATCCTTTTTGTTTACTTTATTGTTTTAGGTCTCTTAATTATGCTTTATATAACTAGGCATACCTATTTAGGCACATAGATATTAATAAAAGTTATATTTATTTGATGAATTATTGCCTTAATTATTATATAGTGTTTATCTTTGGCACTGATTACCTTTTACATTTGAAAGTCTAGTTTGTCCAATGTGAGAGTCACAATTCCTTCTTTTCTCTGTGAAATATTAGCATGTATAACCTTACTGCAACCTTTTAGTTAATTTTGGTCTTTCGGTGTTAAATGGGTGTCTTGAACACAAAGTAGAGAAGGTTAAAACTTTTTAAAGCCAAACTCTTGAAGGCTATTTCATGTCTCTGGAGTTTACATGCTGTTCCTCTCGTTGAGACAGAGAGGCTTCTTCTACTTGCCCAAGCACAACTAGTAATTATTTATGTCTCTTCTTTTTGAGAGTATACATTCTTTTTTTTAAAGACTTATTTATTTATGCATATAAGAACTGCGGTACAGGCCAGAGTTGTAGGGGCTAAGAGGACACCAGAGATAGAGTAGGAAACAGAACAGACAGACTGACTAAAATACACTGCTGAGAGTAGCAATGGGCAAGACAGGAGAGATCTGCTGTGCCATGTGGGTTGCTCCCTGGCCTGCCAGGATCAAACTCATGCTGTAGAGTCTGTGGATTGCTTCAAAGTACGGTGCTTAACCCCTTGCACCACCAGAGAGGCCCGAGAGTATACATTCTTTAAAAACAAAGACTTTTGATTTGCATTTCCCTGATGACAAGTGATGTTGAACATTTTTTCATATGCCTGTTGGCCATTTGCATTTCCTCTTCAGAGAAGTTTCTTTTTAGCTCTTCTGCCCATTTTTTGACTGGATTATTTTCTTTGTTGTTGTTGAGTCTCATCAGCTCTTTGCAGATTTTTGTGATCAGTCCTTTATCATTAGTGTTGGGTGCAAAAATGTTCTCCCAGTTGGTGGGGTTTCTCTTTGTTTTTGTTATTGTCTCTTTTGCTGTGCAAAAGCTCTTTAATTTGATGTAGTTCCAGCTGTTTATCTTTGCCTTCACTATCACTGCTTTGGGTGATGTGTCTGTAAAGATGTCTTTGATGTGCAAATCACGTAGTGTTTCGCCTATATTTCCTTCTATATATTTTATGGTTTCAGGTCTTATGTCTAGTTCTTTAATCCATTTTGAGTTGATTTTTGTGCATGGTGTGAGGTAGTAGTCAAGCTTCATTCTTTTGCATGTAGCGACCCAGTTTTCCCAGCACCATTTATTGAACAAACTTTCTTTGCTCCAATGCATATTCTTTGCTCCTTTGTCAAAGATTAGTTGACCATAAATCTGTGGGTTTATTTCTGGATTTTCTATTCGATTCCATTGGTCTGTATGTCTGTTCTTGTTCCAATACCATGCAGTTTTGTTGATTATGGCTTTGTAGTATAGTTTGAAGTCTGGGAGTGTGATGCCTCCATTCCCTTCTTTTTTTTTCAGGAGAGCTTTGGCTATTCGGGGTTTTTTGTGATTCCATATGAATTTCATCAATAATTGTTCTATTTCTTTGAAGAATGACATTGAGATTTTGATTGGAATAGCATTGAATCTGTATATTGCTTTTGGAAGGATGGCCATTTTAATAATGTTTATTCTTCCAATCCATGAGCAGGGGATGTCTCTCCATTTCTTTGTGTCTTCTTCTATTTCTTTTAATAGTGTTTTATAGTGTTCTTTGTATAGGTCCTTTACTATATGGGGAATATAACAATAAAATTTATTAAAAAAAAAACAAACAAAATAAGCGGGGAGGTGCAATTGTATGGGGAATATAACCAAAATGAAAATGCATACATTGTGCAAAGATGAAAAAAGATGTAAGAATTATATAAAATAAAATATTTAAATAAAAAAACAAAGACTTTTTACCCTAATGACTCACAAAGTATCTTACACAGACTATTAATAATAAGAACAAATAACATAAACTGAATGCCTGATAGATACTTCCTAAATGCTATCATCTGCAATTAGCAAATATGCCAAACCTTAATTGAATTAAATAAATAAATAATTAAATAAATAAATAAAAGCCACAAAGTCAATTATAAAATATATAAAAAAAAATACCTTGCAGAAAAGAATTGATGAATGAATTAAATCTAGGTAAGTTAATTCCAGATATTTCCAAGTTATATGGTATCTTACAAGCATGCACCAGAGACCATGGATTTAAATAAATCTGCATTCTTTGTCACTTATTAGCTAAATGCACTTGTCATTTTCTGCTACCATTTTAAGTCCCATTTTCCCTATAGGACAAAAGAGAATTGGTTTTAATTCATAAATTTATTGCAATGAATGAATGAAAATAAGGTGTGAGTAATGGCACAGTTCATGAACAAACCCTGCATGACATTCCCTTCCAATTTTCTACTTGCTCTTTAGGAGATCACGTAGACTCCTTGTACTGTTCTCCTTTCACCCCCATTTTTGGTGGTGCCAATAATTATCATTTTTATCATTTTTTCCACAATTTCATACAGTAAATTTGTTTTTTCTTCTGTTTTACATGAACTTGAAAGACTCTTACTGCTGTTGTTGTTGTTGCTATTGTGTCTGAAATTACTGCCACTGCCCTACCAGCTTCTTGAGTGTTGTATCTTGTCCTGGGACTTAGACATTTTCCAAGGGTAAATATAAAACAAGCTGTTTATCAGCCAGCCTTATCTAAATTTAAACAAAAGTAAGGATTCAGCATAATGATTCACTCTGTTCCCTAATCATCCCTTATTAATTATTAGTGAGATCAAACTGTTACTGTTAGTCACTAGCTCCAAATCTGAGTCAGGGTAGCTATCTCTCAGGGAAATTTTCTCTTTTAACTCATCTTTAACTACAAAGCATTAGCACATAATTATTTTATGTGGCTTTCCCTCAAAGATAAGAGGATTTAATGTCTCCCTTTTTTTGAACCACTTTGCATCTACCTTGTTTGTACCCTGAAGTATATCTAGCTGTATACTGAAGTATTATGCTACTTGTTTACCTTCTTAATTAAAATGTATGTTGTTGAAGTTAGTTTTATCACCTCTGTAATCAACACAGTGCTTTATATAATACCTTACTGATTACATAGTTGATTATAAGTAAATGTTCATTTAATAAATCAGAAAGAGACTTCATATATATATATATATGTTTTCATATATATATATGTTTTCATATATATATATATATATCACAAAAAATCAGAAAGATGCATGAAAGTTATTCCTTGATTGTGTTCCTTCATGATGAGCCATGAGCCCCAAATTGTATGCTGTCTAGGTTTCCTTAGAGTCTCCCCCAGGCTCTCACAGCTTTCCAATAGGAGGCAATTTTATAGCTCTCAGTAGGGGATTACACACTTTATTAGGAGTAGCAAAAGTAAAGTTGACTGAAGTAAGCTGGGTCTGATTCATATTGCTTTCATGTTTCAGTTTAGCACAGAATTGTGCCGGCTACCTCCGGAGCACACAGGCTCCACAGACACAGGAAAACATTCATCTCCTTGCTCTATTAATGCTCATTGCTAAAATGGCTTACCTGTCAAAAAACTTAAGTACTACAGTGATGGATATTTTATAAACATATAGACATCTAGATGTTATAAACAGGATTTTGTCTTTCTTTTTGGAAAAAAAAAAAAAAACAACAAAACTCTGAGGTACTGGTCTTTCAAAGTCACCCTTCAGTGAGTATTTAATTAAAAGTTCTTCCCCACTTACTTGTGTCTCCCAGGAACAAAGCTATTATTAGCACTGGTATAGACTCTATTTACACTAAGCTCACCAAGACAAAAATTTTGCCAAAATAATAAACTCCTTCAACTCCTAAGATGATCTTCTTTTTCTGGACAAGCTCAAATAATCTCAATAAATCAAACCCTTTCTTTGTTTTTCCTCCCAACCTTAGTCTTCCAAGGTTAGAAACCTATTAACTACTCAATAATATAAATTCCCTTCTCCTCTCTATTTCTTTTTACTTTCATCCTTACTTGATGTCAGCAAGATAAATTTTATCTACCACAGGTATATGGATGTACTTGGAAGTATGTATCCTACACTAAGGAATATTCTGTTTACTCATTGCAGAGAAGATGGCTTGAATATGGAGGATACTTTTGTGAAATTAATAGTGATAAATATAGCAAGACAATAAGACCACATTATGATCACCATAGACAAGGAGGAAGGAAGGAAGGTAAATTGTGCAAAAGTGTTCAATTTTATGGTAAAGGATAGAATTGAGCTTTTAGTGGTGAATATAATGTTGTATATCCACACTGATATGTAATGATACATACCTGAGACATATAATGTTATAATGAAAGGTTTCCTCAATAAAAATGTATATAAAAAAAGAAATTAACAACAATTGCATTGGTGCCAGGTTTATTTGGCAGATCTCTGCTGAATAAGACAATGAATCTAGAGACCTAGGTTTAAGTGTTCAAGTTTATTTCCTGCTACTAAATATTATAGCAAATTTAAACCCATACTGTACCTTACTTTTCCATTGCTAAATATGATCTATTCCTTCTTTCATTCTACAGATATTTTTCCACATTTTGAATTAAGTTATGCTCATGCCCATTCAACTATATCAATTGCACAGATGAGTTAATCTCATTAAATAGCATCTGACATAGTGGATAGCCATATATTCACATGGAAACCTTAATTTTAAAAAAATCCTGCATTAAGAGGCAGAACTGAAAAAAAAAATGCTTGCTTTGCCATGATTTCCTATACTTTAACTTTATTCTGTATTTTTTAAGTCCTGTTTTTCTTTCCCTATTGTCCACACTCTCCATCTTGCTTGCAATCTTAGTATGTTGACTCTCCCCTCCACTAAGTTATCGTCTAAGATCATTATGTCTTTGAACCTCAAAGTACCTCCACAAGCGTATGTCATCTAAAGATGTTCAATTCTTTTTAAATTGTTTTCTCCTACATACACAGAGACATACAACATAGTCATAGATACAAAGACACACTCAGTACATATACCACTACTCCTCTTTACAAACCCTTATGCTAAGGACAGTTTGAAAAATGCCAGGTACCCCAGATCACTGTGGCAAGTCATGAGAAGGTAAAAATCAAGATCTGCAACTGGCTCAGTGGCTTTTTCATATGAGGAGTATCATTTTCTGACATGGATGCTGCGGAATTCTCAAGATTGGCTCAAGATTGATTGCTCAGTGGAGGGTGGGTGGCACCTTTGCAAAGAAGTTTGAGCATTTGTAAAATTAGTGATGGTTGAAGACGTGATTCTGAGTACAAAAATATACATTGCATTCCTGCTTTTACTTTAAACTCCTCAAAACCTAGTACAGAATAGTAGATGAAGTCTATGAATAGTTCTTAAAAAACACTTTTTTGAGAAATCCATGGACATACTACAATAGAAAGAAGGAAAATAGGGTTTGTATTTGGAAAATTTTAAGATAGCAATAAAGATGTGGCCCCCTACTCTGTTTTCTGAAGAATCAGGACTTTTGTTTTTAGTTTCATGAGACTTTTCACTGAAGAAAATTACCTCCCCTTGCTTTAGCGGTAATGTTGCTTTGTGTCTTCAAATAAGCTATTAAATTAGCCCTACTGTTTTTGCTGGTAACTCTCTTAGTTATTTCTTTCCAATACAAAGAAAGTGCTAATGTGATTCATGTTTAGAGCTCCTAAAGAAAACTTGTAGAGAAAAAAAAATCACAAATTACTATTCATTCCTCATTTGAACCTATACCATATTTTATCTGGGTCATTATTTGATGTAGTAATATTATATATTACTGTTTCATAGCCTGTTAGAAGGCATATGTGAAGTGGTGATCAATTGGTTCAATATCATTCATTCTTGGAAGATAAATTGCATGAAGTTTATTTCCTTAAGTCAACATTGATTCTGATTTCAGTTAACATTGTCACTGTTGATTTGGACTAAGGAGTAAGCTCATTAAATATGCAAATATAAACTTTGTATTGAGTAAGGGTGATTATTGACTAGAACCAAACTGTAAGGATCCATAAGGACCTTGACAAATTAAATGAAGTAATTAGAAAAAAAAAAGCTTAATGAGGACAAATATGTAATAATGCACTCAGAAACAGAAAAAAACAATCTCCACTCTTCATTTTGTGTGGGTGTAGAGTCTATATGGGTGTTTGTATATGTATATGTGATAGTTCAAAATTGGAGGATGAAGGCATTGTCAATGAATCGTCCATCAATTATAAATATGAAATGTAGCACTGATTTTTACAAAGAAAATGACCAAATTCAGCTTGCAGTATAGAAGTTGTTCAGCCTTTTAAAGCTTAGCATGATCTATTTATAAAATCCATAAATTATGCAAAAATTGAAACACAAGAGAAAAACCTTAGTTGATAACAATGTACAACGTGAGTAATAGATCCTATGGTAAGAACTAGAGCAATTTAGTATTTAACTAAAAAAGAAAAAGGATAAAAATGAAAAAGGGGTTTATTACATTAAGAAATATTGCATTATAGGAAGTGACTACTTACATTCCATTTTCACTGAAAATAAAAGTAAGTGGTTTTTATGAAACAGAGTTTTAAATTATGCTTTAGTAAGGACTTCTTAATGTTATGCTTTCTAAGCTATTAAAATGCCTTAGGAAGAAGAAAATTATCAGTTTTAGGGACCAACTTATGTACCTTAAGTTATATAGTCAAATCATGTGATACTTCCAGGAACTCCTTCAAGTCTCTGATAATATGATTGTATAAGAATTCTTTCTTAAGACCACCTAGAATTTTTTGTTCCACAGGAAAGTTCATGGGAATTATTCAAGTCCTTCCTGCATTTTCAATACAGGAACAT
This sequence comes from Talpa europaea, assembly GCF_964194135.1. NCBI lineage: Eukaryota > Metazoa > Chordata > Mammalia > Eulipotyphla > Talpidae > Talpa > Talpa europaea. The sequence goes on along the minus strand of NC_140071.1, from coordinate 84,030,079 downwards.
AAAATTTTCTACTGTAGAATTCTATTGGGTTATTTGAGGGCAACACCTTAATGAAAATTTAAGAAGTAGTTGACAGTCACTGATGACTCAACAAAATGCTGGTTGTCAGACAAATATGAGATGATTCCATATTTGCACATGGTAATTTGTAGTAAATAATTATTGCATCTTTTCATGATATATAAGAATATGTGTTCTGTTTTATTACAGGGAAATTCATTTTACAGAGTACTGGGATCTTTTGGAATGAAGTTGTATTTAACTAGCATCTCTCTCTTGCTGTGTGTGTATATCATAAAAAGGCTTTATTTAACTATTTACTAATAGGCTGTCTAAAATAGAATACATAGTCATAAATGATAATTCTGTCAGCAGGTAGAAAATTACAGTGTCTGTCAAATATCAGGATTTATGACATTACAAAATTTGTTTCTACATTATAACATGCCTCAACACATCAGATAAGGCAATCAGATTTTCAGATAACTATTTTCTTGCATTTGTATAGAATTGTCACTGTGCACATAGTTTAACTATCATTTTTATTATTTTTTTATTAAGCATCTTACTGATGCTTAACATCAGTAAGAAGGACAGAGTGTTTCTACCTTCATTTGGATTCTCTAAAGTGACGTACTGCATCCACAAGTGTGAACTGACTTTTAGTTGTGTATGGGAAATGCAAGTCTCCCCAAGTATAGTAGGATGTTCACCTAAGTATTCCTTTGTATCATTCTTTCTCAAGTACAAATACTTTACAATATTTATATATTGCATATATACATATATGTATGTATAATATGTTACATTCATTTATTACAATAGCTGCCCAATATTTCCTATGACTGCTTTATCTATACCACGTGGCAAATATTCATGCCTTATTATGGAAAAGGGGGAGGAAATAGTCCCAAGTTTCTCAGGAAAGACTTGAAATCATGTGCTAAACTGTAATACTTGATGCCTAGTTGTACACCAAATGAGAATATTGTTTGGAAGGGAAAACTGTCCTTTTCATGTGTACTACAATACCTTTTCCAGAGCTTGCATACTTGAAATGCTAATAGATATTTAAATAGTTCTTAAAATAAAGGTAAAAAATATATATTTTATAAAGGAGTCCAAAACACAAATGCCTGAAGCTGTCTTTTTTTTTTTTTCTAGTTTACTCTGTTGTACCACAAAAGGGCAAGTTTGAGGATAAGAAAAGGACAAAACATAGGTGCGAGAAGAGGGACTGAATAGAAGGAAGAGAGAAAGCTGTGCTACTCTCTCCATCAGGGTCTTGCCTTGTGAAACTCTCTCTTTCTCTATAACCAAATGCATCATAACATTCTGTCTTGCCTGGGATTATTCAAACCTGTGTGCCTCAGACTTCAGCTTCCCATTCAAAAGGCCTGTTATCTCAAAAAGGAATATTCTTATACTCGGAGAGAAAGGAAGACACAATCACTTCAGTGCTAGAATATTCTCTTTATTAGAGATAGATAGCCGTGGCTGTGTTCCTTCTCAATTACCTTGCCTATAAATTATACTTTCATAGAATGGAATATCATATGAGAAAACCATACATATTTCTTCACTGATGAGAATTTTTTTTCCTTCGTATCATTCTTTTCAAAATAAGAAACCTAGCATTATTGGGTTAAAGGACATTCAACTCTTTTCTGAGTTTTCATTAAATAGGGACACCCCTCATGCACCTAATAGAACTCTCTTTGAGCCCTTCAATAGAGACTAAGTCGTCAGCCAGTCATTTCTTCTTCTGACTTCAAGGAATTTAGAGTTGTGCTTACTCTATCATTTACTTGTATCAGACTTTCTTTTTGGCAAACTTGTATCTGAGGAGTCTGGGAAAACTTCAGAAGGAGAAGGCATTATTGAGATACAGAATGCAGTTTCTCAAAGGACAAGTGGCTGCTAGCTGTGCTGAAAATAGGAAAATGGAAAGACTTCCTGTGGTGCTTAGTCTGCTCTATAAGTAGAGCATATTTATTATTCTTTTTCTTACTTATTTAAACAATAAAACCTTGAAAGAAAAAAATACTAAAATTTACCTTTCTGTAATAATACTCAATATTAACAATGGAGAACATCCTCTACTTGCTCTGGTACATATCTATTGTTTAGGCAATCTTTAGGAACTAAAACATATTTTTTTATTTAAATCATTTATGTTAGAAGAGATGCTTGTGCATTTTTTTTTTACCATTTCATCTCGATTCTGATATTTCACTCATTATCAAACACTACCTGTGCAATCTGCTTTGCATTGCTTATATAAACAGCGCTTCTTGAAACAGATATTCTTATTATTTTCCGGGTCCTATGTCTACCAGAATTGTGGAAAATAACCTCAGCTTATATAAATAATTTGTTTTGGTCCTATTTGCTAGAGTTTTCTATTTGTCTTATCTCTAAATTGACATAGTTTACATACATGACAAAACATTTTGTAAAACAACTTACCAGAAGTGTGATGATAAATCTTTTGTATCTGACTCATTTATAGGAGAAATCTCTAAGCGCTGCTTAAAAGTTTTGCTATTATAAACTAAAAATTACTGAAGGCTTTGACTAATAGCCCACAGAATGGCTAGTAATATTGAGTAAAAAACATCGCATTTTCATACTATGTTAATTTAATGAGAATACTGTATTTCCAAAATGAAAGTATTTTTCTTTTTTTTAAAGATTTATTTTATTTATGCAAGAACTGAGGTATAGGCCAGAATGGCGGGAGACTGAGAGAATTCACCACAGACAGAGCGGGGAGCAGAACAGGCAGATGGACCGAAAACACTGCTGATGGGAGCAGCGGGCAAAACAAGAGAGGTCTGCGGCACCATGTGGGTATCTCCCTGGCCGGCTAGGTATCAAACCTGTACTGCAGAGGCTGCAGACAACTTCGCAGTGCTGCGCTCAACCTGCCGCACCACTGGGGATGCCCAATGAAAGTATTTTTCTATCAAAGAAGAGAAATGGAAAAGCGGAACAGACCAATTGCAAGCAGTGATATTAAAATAATAATCAAAAGTATATCCCTCACTTCCCCCAAGAACAGAGAGTTTCAATAGTGAGTTCACCAAAAATTAACTAAAAGATATCTTTCTCAAACTCTCCAAAAAATTGAGAAGCAGGAAATGGTTCCAAACACATTGTATGAGACCAAACTTACTCTGATAACAAAAGCAAACAAAAACATCAAAAACAAAACAAAACATGGGCCTCCCCTGGTGGCACAGCGGTTGAGCACTGGGCTGCGAAGCTGCCCGCAGCCTCTGCAGCACCGATTCGATCCTGAGCCTCCAGTGAGGGTCCCACATGGCTCTCAGACCTCTCCTGCAGCGCCTGCTGCTGCCCTCAGCAGTGCATTTCATCATTCTGCCTGTTCTGTTCCCTGCTCTGGCTCTGGTGAATCCTCTCACCCTCCCGCACATCTGACTCTACCCAGTATAAATAAATAATAATATAAATAAATAAATAAATAAATAGATAAATCTTAAAAAAAATAAAAAATAAAGACCAATATCACTGATAAACACAGACACAAAAATCATCAACAAAATCTTAACAAAGAGTAAATTAAAAGGATCATATGGGGTTTCCCTGGTGGCACAAGGGGTTAAGTCTCAGCATTATGAAGCTATCAGCAGCCACTGCAGCACAAGTTCAGTCCCCAGTCAGTAAGCTAACCCACATGGTGCAGCAGACCACTCCTGTCTCAACTGCTGCTCCTCTCAGCAGTATATTTCAGTAGATCTGCCTGTTCTGCTCTCCACTCTGTCTCTGGTGAATCCTCTTACCCCACATGCATCTCTGGCCTACAGCCCATCTCTTGTATAAATACATACATACATACACGCATGCATACATACATATACACATAAATAAAGGATCATACATCATGACCAAGTGGGACTTACTCCAGGCACCCAATGTAAAATCCACTAATGTAATCCACCACATCAACAAATAGAAAGATAATAGTCACATGATCCTATTAACATATTCCATGAAAGTACCCATTTATGATAAAAACCCTCAAGAAATGAGAATGGATGGAACATAACTCAATGTAATAAAAGCCATATGCAACAAACCTGTAACTGACATTATCTCTAAGATCTGGCACTAAAGAAGGACATCCACTGTCACCACTACTATTCAACATGATAGTGGAAGTTCTAGCTAGCACAATTAGGCAAGAGATAGATATTTAAAAATCCAAATTGGAAAAGAAGTAAAACTATTGTCATTTGAAGATGTCATGATTATCTACATTAAAAAAAAACATGAAAAACTACTAAATGCTAATTTAAATGCTAATGAAAAAAACTAAAATGCTAATTGAAACAATAGATAAGTTTAGTTAAGTGGCAGGCTAAAAAAAATCTATTTACAAAATAGATATGCAAACAGAGAAGGGAATAAAGGAAGCAAATCCATTTATAATTGTATCAAAAATAATTAAATAGCTAGGCGCAAACTTAACAAAGAAAGTGAAGGACCAATACAAAGAAAATCATAAGACATTATGATTTAAAAAAAAAAAAAAGTATAGGACACAAAGATGTCCCTGCTCATGGATTAGAAGACTTAGCATTGCTAAATGATCATCTTACCCAAAGCAATATACAAATCCAATACAATCCTTATCAAAATTTTAGTGATATTTTGCAAAGAAATTGAACAAACATGAGTGAAATTCACATAGAACCACAAAAGACCCCACAATGGTGAAGCAATGTGACCAAAAAGAAGATTAACTTATGTAGATACTAGTTGCTCTTAGTTCTTATTCTCTTCATCTCCTCCTTCTCCTTTTTGTTCTGCTCCTCCTCTTCCTTGTCATTCCCAGATTTCAAATTATACTAGAAATCAAAACAAAACTAGAATAAAAACAAACACACAAACCAATGAAATAGAACTAAGAGAGCAGAAAAAAATCCATATCTATATGAGAAATTAATTTATGACAAAGTTGCCAAGAGTATACATTGGAAAAAAGGAAAGTCCGTTCAACAAATGCTGTAGGGAAAACTGGACAGCCACACACAAAATGTTGAAATGAGATGACTATCTCATATCACATGCACATATTAGCTCAAAATGGATGAAATACTTAACTGTAAGACCTGAAACCATAGGGCACATGGAAGAAAACACAGATTAAGTATTCCACTATATCAGCTGGAGTGATGTGTTTATGGATTTGCCTCCTGCAGCAAGGGAAACAAAAGCCAGTGTCAACAATAGGACTGCATCAATCTGAAATACTTCTGCCCAATGAAAGTAACTATCATTAAAACAAAAAGATATCCTACTGAATGGCAGAATTTATGTTTATACACCACACAAGGAAATGTTAACCAATATTTACGAATAACTCACACAGCTCAACAAAAAGAAAACAAAGCAAAAAATTCCAATAAAAAGTGGGCCGTGGAGCTAAATAGATACTGTTACAAAGAAAATACACAGATGTCCAGCAGGCTTATGAAAAAATCTGCATCATCACTTATCATGTGGGAAATGCAAATCTAAACCACATTGCCATACCATATCACACCTGTGAAAGTGACCCAAAAGAAAGACCAGAAACAAGGGGCCTCCCTAGTAGCACAGGGGTTAAGATGCAACAGATGAAGCTGTCTGCAGCCGCAGCAGCACAAGTTTGCTCCTCGGCCAGCCAGGGAGCAACCCACATGGTGCAGCAGACCTCTCCTGACTCACCTGCTGCTCCCCTCAGCAGTGTACTTCAGTAAATCTGCCTGTTCTGTTCCTCACTCTGTCTCTGGTGAATCCTCTCATCCCCTGCATCTCTGGCCTGTACCCCAGCTCTTGTATGTACAAATAAATAAATCTTAAAAAAAATCAGAAATAAGTATTGGTATGTGGAGCAAAAAGAACAATGTTAGGGTCTCCCTGGTGGCACAGGGGGTTAACCACAGCACCCTGAAGCTATCTTCAGACTCTGCAACAGAAGTTTGATCTCCAGCTGGCCAGAGAGCTACCTACATGTCACAGCAGACCTCTCCTTCTCGCCTGCTGCTCCCCTTAGCAGTATATTTCAGTCAGTCTTCCTGTTCTGTTCCCCACTTTGTCTGTGGTCAATCCTCTCACCCCCTGCACCTCTGGCCTGTACCCCAGTTCTGAATGCATACATAAATAAATCTTTTAAAAAAGAAAGAACCATGTACAGTGTTGGTGGGGATGTAGACTGGTCCTACTTCTATGGAAAATAATATAGCAGTTTCTCAAAAAGATTAAAAATATCTGCAATATGACCCAGCAATTTCACTGCTAGGTATCTACCCCACAACACAAAAACACTAGCTCATAGAGACAGAGAGATAGATGTACTCCTATAGTCTTTGCAACAATATTACAATAACCAAGTTATGGAAACAACCTAAGTGTCCAACGATAGAGTGGATTAAAATGTAGTGGTATATCTATCTATCTATCTATCTATCTATCTATCTATCTATCTATATATATATATATATATATATATACACACACACACACACACACACACAGTGTCTGAGATAACATAAATGGAAATGTTAAGCAAAATAAGTCAAAAGGAAAGAGAAATACTAGATGGTCTCATTAATATATAAACTATAGAGAAACAAAACAAAGGGTCAGTTAAAACCAAGCCAATAACAAACACCAGAAGTCTGACTGTAGAATTGAGGCTATCAAAAAGCAACATGGAGAAGGGACCTGATGGACAATGGTGGAGGGTGGAGAGCTACTGGTGTCTTGACGAGTGTGATGTGTTAATGTAAACCTGAGGAATGTGATTCTGCAACTTTAAGTCATATGCAATGTCGCAAAGAAATGCTAACTCAATTAAAAAAAAAATGAGAATCAACAATGTATATTGCAATAAGGTATATACAAAGCAATAAAATTTCATATAACACAATGCTAAAATGTGAGTATATTCTAAGTGTTAAAAGAGTACAGAGAAGGCAGAAGAGCTTGATTTGGAAGTGAAGAAATTTACGAGATAGACAAGGAAATATCTTGCTTTGAGATAACACCTACCAAGACATGAAGCAGGTATAAAACAAGGAATGATGAAATTGTTTGTTCGCCTATAGTGTAAATATGAATGAGGTAAAAAGTTTTTTCAGAGAATGAAAAATAAAAACTTTCAGCCATATTTTTTCAGGATCTAGAATGTTAGTAAGTTCAAACTGTTTTCTCAGGCCACTCTGGGACTATTTAAGCAAGGGATAAGGTATAGGTCACAACTTACATCAGAAGGAACACTTAAGGGCCTCCCCAGAGGCACAGCGGGTTGAGTGCAGCGGGTTGAGCACAGCTCTGTAAAACTGTCCACAGCCTCTGCAGTGCAGGTTTGATTCCCGGCTGGCCAGGGAGATCCCCACATGGCACCACAGACCTCTCCTGTCATGCCCGTTGCTCCCCTCAGCAGTGCTTTTGGTCTGTCTGCCTGTTCTGCTCCCCACTCTGCCCCTGGTGAATCCTCTCACCCTCCTGCACCTCTGGCCTGTACCCCAGCTATTGTATAAATAAAAAATAAATCTTTAAAAAAAAAAAAAGAAGGAACACTTAAGCTGTAGTGCAAAGGATGAATTAGAGATACATGAGAGAAATATAAGGAAAAGTTCTGGAAATCACTTTCTAGGTAGAAATTATCAGGGTATTAGCAATTGAAGACAGATTTGCAAGATTTAGGAACCCAAAGGTATAGAACTTGGTGAAAGATTAAATGTGGGGGCCTCCCTGGTGGCACAAAGGGTTGAGCACTGCACTGTGAGGCTGTCCTAAGCCAATGCAGCAGGAGTTCGATCCCCACCAGCCAAGGAGCAACCCACATGGCGCAGCAGACCTCTGCTGTCTCGCCTGCTGCTCCCCTCGGCGTTGTATTTCAGTCAGTCTGCCTGTTCTGCTCCCCACTCTGTGTCTGGTGAATCTTCTCACCACCTCCTGCACCTTTGGCCTGTGCCCCAGTTCTTGTATGCAAGAGTGAGTGAATCTTTAAAAAAGAAATAAATAAATGAAGTGGGGATATAAGACAGAACACAAATAAGGAATAAGGATTCACTGAAAATGAATACAATTGGCGGGTAAATAAGGAAATGGCAAATCCAGAAACCATAGTATAGAACAAAGTAATAGAAATATTAGTAATAAATTCTATGATTGCCAACTACTGATAACTAAGTATGTATAAAGAGCTAAGTACTAAATTAATTTTCTTATATTCAATATCTGCTTCATACTTCCAGATAAAATTATTTCTCCATCTTTAATGTGGATAGAATTTCAGTTTGTAAACATTGAAATAGCAAATCTTTACATCTTCAATACTCACATTTCAGAAGCGAAGTGCTTGCCAGGGTATGACTCTGAGCAGTTCCTCTCAGGCACTGGTCTGCATTGTCTGAAGACTGTAATCCATTTTCAAACATTTCCTCTGCTTCTTGGATCTTAATGGTACTAAGTCTTATTATTTTGCTATATTGTTCTTTTAGGTTTTACAATTATTCTGGACCCCTCACATTTGAACTCTACCCACAAGAGTTTTCAGCTGCTAGAACCACTGAACTGCCATGGGCACCAGGCGAACTCTTTATGTGCTTGCTAATTGCCTCTTGAGGCTATGATAATATCCATTCTCTGGTGGATATTAAAATGAGCAACAAGAAAACTGCCTCTGCATTTTAGGGGAAAATCTTGAGCTGAATTGTAGGATACATTTAATATATCCCTACTTGTTTGTCTCCTACTATCGGCCCCTTTGCCTCAAGCATCTAGTGCCTATCTACCAACCATATTATATCTTTCTCTCCCTGAAGAAAAATGCACTGTGATAACTTGAGTTTACTTGTTCAATTCCATAAAAATAATAAAAAAAAGGTATTAGACTTAAAATTCCCCAGAACAATTCCTACCTTCTCATTGTTGTCTGTTGATGAACATTGCATACAACCCTATTCAAAAGTTGAATAAAGAAAAACAAAAATGAAAGAGAAACTGAAGATTGGAAAAAATGCTTATTCAAGTTATTTGAAAGATTTTCTGGGTAAAAGCTAGTCTAGTGTTAAAAGAAAACAGATAAATATATGAGAGAAAACTCACTGTAAAGAGGATAGTCGTTTGTTCTTTTTTACCTCACAATTTAAAAATGTGAATATTTTATCAACACTTATTATAGTATTTTCATTAGCACAAATTCATATTGGTGTTCCAAAGAGTTTGTTGTGAACAAAGTCATAACGATTTAGCATCATAAATTCATACAATCCTGTACTTGGAAAGGAAATGAGATATTCATGCCAATTCATGAATCCTTTTCAGCAATGTTTATAAGGGATCATCCTGACACACACACACAACACAGTATTTCAGAAATAGCTAAATAGGACATTACAAGGAGAGGAAACTTTATAATAATAACCTTCATATATAAGCAATAGGCAAGTTGATTTAATAAATGTGCTAGGTTGTCTCATGATCACTCTTTGAGGAGGGCACTATAATTCTCTCTATTTTAGAGTTGAGGAAAGTAAGATTAAGTGTTGAACTAAAGTTAATACAGCTCACAGATAATAAATCTTGTTGATTTTAAAATCTAACCTACCCAATGTCAAAATTATTGATATCAGAGATATCTGATATCAGATTTTCATATATCAAATTAATTTTCAATGCTTGAAAGGTTTTAAGTGTTTATTCTTCCATGGAAAGAGTTTGAAATAGCTTAGATCTGCTCAAATTCCTAATACTTATTACCTTCAGATATGGTCCAGAGTTTCCCAGCATACATAATGTTCACACAAATAACTAAACATCACTTGCCAATCAATTCTTAAAACTGACTAGGTGTCCATGATGGCTAGTCATATAAAACACTTGTATGAGGAATGAGAATGAGAAAATAAGGCTGATTAGAGAAGCAAAGCATTTGGCTTCTATTATCCTTTATCCCATATCACTAAGATGCTCAGTTTAACTTCGAGTGGTTGAGTGGGGATGTAGGATTGGGAGAGGAGGGCTCAGGTTTAGCACATTCAGAGTGATCATTTACTGAGTTTTATGTGAGTATATATAGGTTTTATGTGATTAAATGAAAACATGAAGCATCTTGGCATAAATATATTCATAATTAGTTCTTTTCTAGTATGTTTAAGGTGTTTTTATCTGTATAGATATGTTCTCTATAGCTGTTTGTTTCTGTGTCCTGGTAAACATCGCCAATTATTGAAAAATAAATGTAAATATTTGTCGTGGTAAATTAATATATATAGTATGTTCTTATTGAAAATTTTAGAAGTGTTTGCATTTAAAAACAATGATTTAACATGCCTAAAAATTAACCACACAGAATGTTGAAGTTCAGCTTTTATTTTTAGGATACTTCTTTCAAAATAACTTGCAAGTGTTCTTTTAGGACTTGTAGTATAGACCATAGCATTTCTGCTGATCTTACTTGAAAGCCTTATTAGTATGCAAATAATAAATTGACCAGTTATTCTGTTCCTAAAAAGTCTTCTCTTTCTGTAAAAAGCTACTATGTTCATTTCATTTTGCTTCATTTTAATTTTGCCACCTTTGGTGTTATCTTGGTGTGCTGTAATGGAATGATACTGTATCGAATAAATTTGGCTGTATCATGTAAGTTGTAATTTTTACTGCAAGTATATCTCAAAGCAAATTTGTAAGTTGAACTTGATATCAGCAAGTAGTGGGAACATGCCTTTGTTCTAAGTTACAAAATTCTGTGCTAATATGAGTATATTGAAAATAACCTGTCCTTTTCTGAGATGGAAAACTTCACATAGGCAATATATTAACTAATATTTTATTTTATTTTATTTTATATATTTTACATCATTTTTCAATTTTGCACAATGTGTGCATTTTCATCTATAGTCCCTGGTAACTAATATTTTAAAAAGTTAATGTGTACAGAACAGTTTCACCAAGTAAATTATATTGGTATAATTCTATTATATTTAAGATGATGCTTTGTCACAGAAACCCAGTTATATTAAAGATTCTAACATTTGATCTCAATTTTCTTTTCATGGAAAGTTAAGAGTGAACATTAATTTATTTAATAGTATATTACTAGTATGACTATATGGGAAGCCCAATTATATATTGAGATATAAACATATGACCTCACTGCCACCAAATAGAAGCCACTGAGAACAATAGTGAACATTGATTGTCAGATATGTATAAGTTACCAAAAAAGTTTTTAAAAAGTAAAAAAAAAAAAGATCTATTGTCAGAACAACCAAGCAGAAAATGACCAATTCTCTTCTAGGTATTTTTTGATGAAATCTAGAATGTCCTTCTCCAGCCATAGACCTTCAAGTTCTAGAAGGTGCAAGCTCTACATTTGTGACTATTCTTGACATGTGTATTTAAAGAAATTAAATGAGTGAACAAGCCATGGTATTATAATCTCTGTGTGTGTATGTATGTGTATAATTTCACTTCTGACCCCAGTAACTATTTTAGGCATCCTCCAAAAGTAAAGTAAGAAATATGTTAAAATATGAATGTTTTGAATACAGTTTTCCTCCTATTGCTAGAAATGGTAGTGATTAGCAAATTTTTCTTTAGAAAAAATTTTCTTATAGTCATACTATTAGTAAAATTATTACTGTGTGTCCCAGGAGCAGATGCCCTGTCACTTAGGTATTAAATTGTACCTGTAACTCACTTTTATTCTTGCCTTTGCTACAATTACTTGTGCTGTCACTTTAGTTTATCTTTAACAAATGGGTAGAATTAGTTCAGTAGTAGTTGAATATTTCATAAAACTCTTTGAATAGTAATTTTTAAATGCATCACTTTATACAGCAGAAGTATAGAGCAAAAAGGAATCATCATGGTAGTTTCCTTAGAGTAAATGATATACATCAATAACAAATAAAATGCAGAATAACTGTTGCTTAAATTTATCATTAGAAGTTGGCACAGATTATCATCTAACAAACACCATCCATAATTTATTGTTTGCAGCACAATTTTGCAACAAAAGTGGAAACTGATGACCTATAAGAGTACTTACAACATCTTTGTCCAGTGCTAGCGATGGTTGCAAAGTATTCCCAGTCAATTATCAGCAAATGTCACCTAGAAACAGACTAAACAGTCAGTGGTATAACTAACATGAGATTCATGGTCCATGTGTGTGGAGGGCTCTGAATATAGCATGGTTGTTCAGAATATAGCATCGTGTTTCAAAGCCTCTCCTCTCATTTCCAGAAGTTAATTAAGTTAAAGTACATCAACATCTAATTTTGAAGAGTACAGATACAAATTTTTGTTAAATGTCAGTCATTAGAGTTGAATAACTATACAAATTCAGTGAGTTCCAGTGGAGTGGTAATTGGCTCTCTGAGTGGGAGAAGTAGCTCAGAAACTCAAATGTAAGAAAATTAATCACAAATCTAGAGATGAATAATCTGAGACAAGTAGATGCCATCTGTAACTCAAAGATAGAGTAGTGATCTGTAAAAGAGAAAAAATGAAAACATATTCAGCTTTCCAGAGCATGAAGTTTATTCCATTGGAATACAAATGGTACAAATTAACTCCCCTAACCCTCCACATCCCTAAAGCAAATATAGCAAATGAAATATAAAAACAAGATTATCTGGAAACTTCACAGATCTACCCTTGAATCCTTTCCCTATCTCTCATGAACTGTGCCACACTGAGCAAGTCTCTTATTCTTTCTACTTAAGTTCCTCATGTTATAAAATGGATGAAATAAACCTGAGACCTTGCTATGAGGATAATGTATGTCAATTGTCTGACATGTACATAGCAGCCACTGTATAAATAATGACTATAACAAATACTAATTTTTTAAGTCTAAACATGCTCTTTATATAAAATATATATATTTTAAAAAAGGTCTAGGCTTTGCCACCTAAAAGAACATAAGTCTATAATGAACTCTTTATTAAAAAAGTAAATTATTATATATAATTATCTAGCAATTTAATTTTATTTGTCTTTGCTTTAATGAGATTAGTAGATTTATTTACATGATGAGAACTCACAAAAAATTATTATCTTTCACTGGAAAAGTTCACCTTTCCTTCAGTAATGACCTTGTCTTCCCATGGCTGTGGATATAACATATATTCTAAGTGCCATTCTCCTTTTATGTTATACCTTAATAATCAGAAACAAGAGAATACAAAAATAAAAGCAATTTGATATCATCTTTCTTCACATGGAGTGCACTTTCCTTCCTTTAACTTTGTTTTCACTTGAAAATAGTTAGTAATCGTGTTTCTCTTCTCTCCCAATAACCAAGGTCTCTCCAGGACCTTTCCAAGCAAACAGACATCCCTTATGGCACAGTCCTGGACTCTGCAGTGTATGAGCATGTCCGCATGAAGGGAATGAATCCTTTTGAAAGGGACAGCATGTATTCTCAAATGTGGCGGATGATCAACCGAAGCAATGGATCAGAGAACAATGTGCTAGAGTCTCAAGCAGGCATTCAAAAGGTATGGCCGTCATTCTTCATTAGTAGCCTAAATGTGTTTCTGATAGTGGAATTGCTAACTTGAGACTGATTTCTTTCTTTTTTTCTTTAACTCTGATATCGAATTTTCTGCTAAAATTTACCTTCTGTTGATTTGCACAAGATTTTGAGGCAATTCAGTGCACCAGCAAGGGAATGCAGACTCCTCTGTGGTGTGCCTAAATCAGTTTCCAGTGAAATTCTAAAGCTAAAAAACGGATATAGTTCAGAACAGAGCCTAAGATTTATGCACAAGAAAAAAAAGGGCTTATATAAATCCCATTTCAAATACATTCAGGTTAGCCATTCCTTCCAATAATCAGGGTATTTTCTATTCCATGTGTTTTACCATAAAAACCGTGCTTTGCTTATAATTATGTGAAGTTATCTGTGAGTAAAAGTGTTCCTTGTCAACAACTGTTCCTACAAATGTCTTCTTATATTTCTTAAGTGAACATCTTTATCCATATGTTATTTTTTATGTATTCATTATCTAGAAGTTACTTTATTTCAGAAAGGCTTAGAAAGTGGTTTTCTGTGTGGAAAACATGAAGCTAGTTTTATTTTGGAACATGGTTTTTAAACATTTATACAAAAACAATTCCTTCTTCCTCAGACTCTACAAATTTATATAAGAGAAATAAATGATTTTCTTAAAATTATATCCAGTGGTGAGTGCAATGAAAACCACAATGATTGATTGATACTCAAAAAATAATTATAGAATGAATTGATTAATTTCAAAATAGCAGCAATGGCAGTATATACTTTTTGTCTGTAAGCTTCTAAACAGAGTAATCTGGATACCAAATTCTTAGTTTCTTGTTCAAAAGAATATTTTCATAATTATAAAAAAAAAGTTAACCACAGGTTCTAGCATTTTCTCTACCTTTTCATGCTATATCCTCTGTCTTCTGTTATTGCTGTAGTCCCAAGAGTCAGCCGAGAAGTTGTTACATTCATTACATTGGTATTATTTTAAAAGTTGATGATGCAGATATAAACCTCTTTTCAAGTAATAATGATGCTTTCAAGGAATTGAATATCCTCTAAATTTTACAAATGAGCTCTTACTCCTTCTACCTTTTGTGATCCTAGTTTCCAAGAGCCCAGGTGCTGATCCTAAATTTTTTTGTTATTGTTTTTTCCAAGAGACCCATAGGCTTTCAACATTGTCTACTCTAGTTAGTAGAGATTTGGGGGTGGCAAAGGAGAGTGTGGGGTCAATGGACATAAATGTTGTCTGGGGCAAAATAGGAAGGTAAATATTTTAGTATTTACTAAATACTCAAAGGATATAAATGAATTTGAGCCTCAGAATAAATATACTAAATGGTTTTGGTAGAATATTTTCCTTTGCACTATTGTTAAAAATAATTTTGTTTCCTTGAGGATAAGTATAAATTGAAATTCATAGTTTATATTTCTGTTCAATTTTATAAATAATTTTTATTTTATAAGATTTATTTCAGTTGTGTTTTATTTTTATTTTTATTTTTTCATTATGATTACTGAAGTGGCATTGGTTTACAACATTGTATATGCTTTAGGGGTATTAGCTTCACACATCTACAAATGTAAGGTTTTGCACAATTCCCACAGCCAACCTCCAACAATCTTCCATCACAGTCCATTGCAACTCAATGATCTTTTCAATTTTAGAAGTAAAAGATCCCCATGTCATACAACCTCTTTCTGCATTGTCATTTCAGAGTGGGTTCATTTTCTTTTTTCCAAGCAGATTTACCATTACCAGCAGATTATTTTAAAAACCTTTATTTGACTCATTCATTCATTCCGTATTTGCTAAGTACCAATTAAGTACCAGGCACTGATCTAGGTACTGAAGATAAACTCAACCACTTAGATATGATCATTGGAATCATATACTTGAATCTATAAATGCATATATGCATCTAGTGAGAGAGCTAGGAAGTAAAACTAAAATACATAATCAAACAAAATAATTTTAATTTTAACACATACCATGAAAAACAAATAGGGTGGTATAGTAGAAGTTGAAAAGGGAATCTTGTTGAGTAAAAATGATCAGATACACCTGAGAAGGTAAAATATTAGCACATCATAGGAAAAGCCTGACGACATATTCAGAAACTGAAAAAATCAACATAAATGTGTCACTTTGAATGAGAGAAAATGGAATGATATTAGTAGACAGGGGAGAGATCATGTCTGTGGGAATTTGAAATTTATTTCAATGACAAAAAATTCTACAATAACAGGGAAACATCATAATTCATTTTTTACCTCTTAAGACCTCGATAGCTGATGCATGAATAAGGTGTAAGTGTATGCAAAGAGTGAAAATAACTCTGGTCTTAGAGACAAACTATCTGGTTTTCTTTGCTGATTCTTCTAGTTGGTAGCGACATAAATTTAGAGAGTGACTTGGCGTCTCTACAGCTCACTTTGCTTCTCTGTGAAATTATCTAAGTGTTTGAATTAACAGCTGGTCTTTGCAGGCACAGTCACCTGAGGCTGAAAAAAATCATTTTTTAAGTAAAATATGTAAATATGACTAAAATCACTTGAACTCATAATTTTCGTGATGATAGGAATCCCTATATCATGTATTTGCCATTGTTACATATGTGTGCACATGTGTATGTGTGCACAAACATCCATAAGCAGCATGATTAGAACCATAACCTAAAAGATGATCATGAAGACCACTTGAATGAATAGATATGTGAGAGATTTGTAACTACAAAGCTTTATTATTAAATGTTTTCTCATATTAACTTAAAATTGTGCCATAATAAAAAAGATAATGAAATAAAATGTAGAAAACAATTTCTATTCCCTGGTTGTCTGCTGGTATAGAGGGCTTAGAGATTAAAATTGCAAATCAAGTTACCAAGTATTTTATTACACTGTATTTGTTCAGTGTTCTCACTTATGAATGGAGTGGTGAAAAGTGTCTTTCGGAATTTATAATGGAAGATATTAAAGTGAACTTTGCTTGTAGTCTGTATTTCATTCAACCAAATGTTTGAAAAATGATTATACAGAGAAGAGCTAATTAATAAAATGGATATCAGTTCAGTTTGCAAGGTTGTAGCCAGTTTCTATTAAAACACAAAACAACCAACAAACAGCAACTTGCTCACCTACTGTAGCTCATTGGGTGTTCATGAAATTGAGAACTATTAGATGAGAATGTGGCCTTGGTTCTTCCTCAAGTAGCTAGTCTTGCACAAGGCACATAGAAGCTGTTATTCTCTGCCATTATTTTCTGCCATTTGGTTTTTAATTTGTGCAGGTAAGCAAAACCTCAGAGATCTTTGAGGTCAATATTCCACAAAAGGTCAAGCTTGTTCTATAGTATCTTTGACAAGAATTCATATGTATAGTAACTGCCCTCCAGTAAAACCTGTGTCACTTTGAAAAATAAGTCTCACAATCTAATTATAACTTTAAGTAGATTCCATTAATGTCCCGGGTTGTGTTTCTTCTTAATTGAGCTGAGTTACTAGTCCCATTAAGTTTCTCTACTTGAGAAGACATCCAGATTCCTCCTACCATCTTCATCCCGTTCTTATCAAAGAAATTTGTATAAATGAGGATTACTTAAATGAGTTCTGACTTGCTATTCTTAGGACACATTTACCTGTACCAAACTAGCCAGAGTTAACTGGAACAAATTTGTTTCTGCCACCCCCCGCCCTTGCCCAGAAAGAGTGTGATTTAAGGAATATGAATAAATAGTTTATGCCTTCTTTCAACAATTATTTATTGAACACTTTCTATGTATTATTCAGTATTTTAGCTGTTGGAGTGAATAGAAATAAAAGCAAAATGTCTTCATGGGGTTTGCATTCTAATAGGAAAGAAAGACAATCAGTAAATAAAATACATTGTATTTAAGTAGTGATAAATGTTAAGGGCAAAATGGAGTGGGAGAAGAAGCAGGGAACCTGAAAAAGATGGTCTGCTTTTTTAAGGTAAGTTGTCAGGGACTACTTCACTAAGAAAGAGAAACTGGAGTAAAGACTCGATGCAGGTAGGAGAGAAGGAAGGAGAAGAGGGACGGGGAGAGGGATATTCTATATGAAGTACTTCCAGACAAAGGATTCGTCAGTGTGGAAGCATGTCGTGCTGTTCTGACTATGAGGAAGGCAAGGTAATTGCCAATATAAGGGACAATACCAGAAGTGTACCAAGATCACAGAGGGAGAGGGCAAGGTGTTGAGGGGATAGTTTATCATACGGCTCTTGTTATGTACAGTACAGTTTCGCAAACTGGTGCACCAGCATCACATGAGGGCATTTCAGGAATTCAGACTCCTAGACTACACCTCAGCCTTTCTGAATGTAAAACTCATTCTAAGGAGATCCTCACACCATCCATAAAAAGGCAGGAGCACTGAATAGGATATTGTAAGACACCTTTTACTCTGTGCGAGACATGAAATTTAGGAAGGTTTTGAACAGAAGAATAATGTGACATAATTCATATTTTGGCTATCATATGCTTTCTGTATTGAAAAAAAAATCAACTGGAAGTGGCAATGTGAAAACAGGGTGAAGTAATCAGGCAGGCTTAATAATGAATCAGCAACACTCTGAAGTGACACCATTGAAAACCGATACCTAATAGAACCTAAATCCTTCTTGGGACAGTATGACTTTAAACACTTAATAGCATTAGCACATTGATGGTATTTAATCTGTCATATTATTGTATAATAGACTTGGACATAAAACAGAGAATTTCTGAGAAGACTGAGAAACTTCTAGGTCACAGTAATGACTGAGTAGGAATGAAGAATCTGTGTGTAGCACTGAAACAGATTTTTCTGACTACTAGGAAGCAATGTTTGTTTCTTGATAACCTACTCTAACTCAGGTGGTAAAGATCAAATTACCCTAAAACCTCTTCCTCAGAAAATTAAAGAAAAATTAGAATTGATTGTAGAACACCTGACCTAGCTAGAGTGTCCAATGCTAAGTAAGTAACTAATACTTCAGACTACAAGGGTCAAGGGGATGTAAATTGTGATGGATACTATGGCAATAGAAAGTGAGTGGTGGGCCCTCCCTTGTGGTACAAGGAGTTAAGTTGCAGCACTATGAAGCTATGGCAGCTACTGCAGCATGAGCTCAGTCCCCAGCCAGGGAGCTAACACACATTGTGCAGCAGACCTCTCCTGACTCACCTGATGCTCCTCTCAGCAGTGTATTTCATTCAGTCTGCTTGTTCTGTTCCCTGCTCTGTCTCTGGTGAATCCTCTCATCCCCACATCCCTGGCCTGTATCCCAGTTCTTGTATGCATAAAAAAAATATATATTTAAAGAAGAAAAAAAAAGTGAGTGTTGTTATTGGAAGCAGAATTCAATCAGAAAAAATATCAATATTTAAAGCTTTTAACACACTTAAGTCCTAGAACAGTATGGTACAAGGGAGACTGACAAGGTCAAGGTGGAATATCATGC
Source organism: Talpa europaea (assembly GCF_964194135.1). NCBI lineage: Eukaryota > Metazoa > Chordata > Mammalia > Eulipotyphla > Talpidae > Talpa > Talpa europaea. Next base: position 84,011,076 of record NC_140071.1, on the reverse strand, counting down.
TACTGGGCTCCAGGACCCAACTAATACTAGCTGGAAAAATGAATATTGAAATGAATGCTAAGACAAAAAGACTGGTCATAACAAGTGGCCATTACCAAGGAATTTGGAGAATTAGGGCAGAAATACAAATACCACACACTATGAAATGTTTAGGTAAGCCTGCCTATTTAAAAAAAGAAGTGTAAATTGAAACTGGCATTTACCTATTCAATCAACACATATTCAGTGACCATCTATTATTTACCAGATACTCTTGTGGACTTTGTGGGGCATAACAGAATAAGCAAAGTCCCTTCCCAAAAGAGATTTTATTGTAGTAGAGAAATAGCAATATGTAAATACCTAAATGTGTGCTATAAATAAAAACTGGAAGGATCAAGATGAAAAGGATCAGAATCAGGGAGTGATTGGATCATCTCAGTAATGTGATCTCTGTAAGAGTGACTTTTGGGTAGAGACCTACAAGAGGACACCATGTGAGCCGTGAAGATAGTGGGGAGAAAGGAGAACAGAAAGTGCTCAAAGCAGAAGGAACACTTAATGGCAAACTTTCTGAGGCAGCGACTTACTTGGAATGATGGATAGGAATGTCAAGAGAACATTCAATGTGAGTAAAGTGGGGTACGTACAGGGAAGAAGGGGTGACAGGGCAGAGGGTCAAGAGATGAGTGAAAGTTAGGTAGGAGGGGGCTTTCCCTAGTGGCACAGCAGTTGAGCACTGGGCTGCGAAGCTGCCCGCAGCTTCTGCAGTGCCAGTTCAATCCCTGGCCGCTGACGAGGGTCCCACAGGGCACGACAGACCTCTCCTGCGAAGCCCGCTGCTCCCCTCAGCAGTGTATTTCATCAGTCTGCCTGTTCTGTTCCCCGCTCTGGCTCTGGTGAATATTTCACCCTCCCGCACTTCTGACTCTATCCAGTGCTTGTATAAATAAATAAATCTTAAAAAAAAGAAAGAAAGAAAGAAAGAAAGAAAGAAAGAAAGAAAGAAAGAAAGAAAGAAAGAAAGAAAGAAAGAAAGAAAGAAAGAAAGAAAGAAAGAAAGAAAGAAAGAAAGAAAGAAAGTTAGGTAGTAGGGATGCCATTAAAAATTGATTTGATGGGTGGGCCCCACCAAAGTTCCAGATATATCTTATTGGGAAATGGAATGTATCTAAAGATCTTAAATCCTTCAGGTCATTCTGATTCACAGTAACAAATTGAGAATCACTTATATAATCTGTGATCCATTCATATAACTTTAGACTTTTCTCTGAGATGGGAAACTGTAGGGGAATTATGAGTAGAAGAGTTACCTACTTTTTAAAGCTCCTCTCCAGATGCTGGGCAGGAAGTAGGGACATGGGGTTCAATGCTGGTAGCAGGGAGAACGGTGAGGAGTCCACTGCAATAATCCAAATGATGATAGTCGATGAACCAAGCGGTTATGGTGGCAGTAGTGAGAAGTGATTTAATTGAATGTATTTAGAAAGTATATCTGATAAGATTTTTCTAAAAGTTTGAATACAGGTTATGAAAAATAGGAACTAAAGATGAATCCAATCTCTTTGGCCTAAGTAGTTACAAGATGGAAATTGCAATTTATGGAGAATGAGAAAACTCTGGGAAGAGTAGATTTTGAGAAGTCAGATGAGAATATGATGTAGATTGATAATTAATGATTGATTTGGTAATCTGTAGTCACTGCTGATCTTGATAAGAATTGATCTGGTAGAATGAAGGAGAAAAAAATTAGAATTAGATTGGAGAGAAAATATGAGAAAGGTGGAGATAAGAAAAATAGGAAACATTTTAAAGGATCTTTGCTGAAAGAAAACACTGAGTAATGGGAGTGCCTCCTGGAGTGGAATATGAGGTTGGTGGAAGAAGACATAAAATTTCTGGAAGATACACAGCTCCAGAGACAGGAGGCATAACTAGCAACTTGGATCTTTCGTGATGATGGGTACTTAGGGGTCTAGGGCAAATATTGGCTTTAGATTTTAGACAAACTTCTTGGTAAATTGTTGAATTTGAGGTGGGATAGAGGAAGTGAACATGCTACAGAAATACATTGACAATGTTTGGGTAGAGGTCAGTCTAAGAACAGCCTTACTGGCAACCGAGAGATGTGAAGCCATTGTTTCAGCTAAATGAATCTGGAAACAATACCAACTAAAGCGTACACTAGAATTAAAGATGAAGTGAGAAGCAATTTATATCAAAAAAAAGGCTACTAGTAAAAAAAAATTAGTACCATCCCATTTTACATATAGCAATTCTTGATCTTATGTACTACAATGCATGAACCACTCTTGTTCCATCCCCTTTCCTCCTGGAGCTCTTTGGCGTCATTTGGCTTTAAGTAAAACACCTACTTAGACAACAGTTCAAGAGCCGATCACAGAGGGTGAGAGGTTACTTGAATTTCAATGACTTGGCAATATACTGACAAGGTACATGACCTTAAAATTGGGGTTAGTTTCTTATTAAAGCTATGAATAATCAGACTGAGCACTCCTTGGGGGGGATACAAGACAAAATACCAACCAGCCTTTGGTCTATGAAAATGTGTGAGTGGGCCACCCAGGTGGTGGAAGGGGTTTAGATGCAACCTATGATGCTTACTGCAGCCATTGTGGCATGAGTTCCATCCCCAGCCAGGGAACTGACCCACATGGTACAGCAGGCCTTTCCTGACTCACCCGCTGCTGACTCCAGTCAGCAGTGTATTTCAGTCAATCTGTCTGTTCTGTTCCCCACTCTGTCTCTGGTGACTCCTCTCAACCCCCACACCTCTGGCCTGTGCCCCTGTTCTTGTATGCATAAATAAATAAATATTAAAAAAAAAAAGAAAAGAAAATGTCACGAGTACTGGACTTGCCATACCAATGGGATTGGATTTGCCCTTTTGCCAAATCATTAGCACTTCACCCTGACTTGGTGCTTATATACCCTCAGCATATTTTCTGCTTTCCAGGAATTGGAGATATAGGTCTGTTTCAGTTATCACATAGTGAAAGAAGAGTATTAACCCAGTGAGAGAATGCAAAATGTAGACATCATTTCAAGAGGCCTACCAATGCATTTTATGGATTTTTTATTAATGCTTTAAATTTATTGAGACCTCCCTGGTGGAACAAGGGGTTAAACATATCACTGTGAAGTGATCCACAGCCACTGCAGCACAAGTTCGATCCCCCACCAGGGAGGTGACCCACATGGCACAGCAGACTTCTCCTGACTCACCCATTGCTGCCCTCAGCAGTGCATTGCAGTCAGTCAGCCTATTCTGTTCCCCACTCTGTCCTTTGTGAATCCTCCCACTCCTGCATCTCTGGCCTGCACCCCAGCTCTTGTATGCATAAGTAAATAAATCTTTAAAAAAAACTTTAAATTTATTTCTAATAATCCCTAATTCATGCTTGAAATCAAAATTAGTCTTAGATATTTTCTCAAACATATATGCTTCTTAGGTGGTAATAAAGAATTTAACCTGAGTTAGAATATGTAATGTCTCAATAGCGCAAAAAGCAAACTATAAAGATTTTTTTCTAGGGACCTCCCCTGGTGGCGCAGCGGTTGAGTGCTGGGCTGCAAGGCTGCCTGAGCCTCTGCAGTGCTGGTTCAGTCCCTGGCCGCTGGCGAGGGTCCCACATGGCACGTGGACCTCTCCGGCCGCACCCGCTTCTCCCCTCAGCAGTGTATTTTGTCAGTCTGCCTGTTCTGCTCCCCGCTCTGGCTCTGGTGAATTCTCTCACCCTCCCACATCTCTGGCCTGTACCCCATTCTTGTATAAATAAATAAATAAATCTTAAAAAAAAAAGATTTTTTTTTCTAGATGCCCATAAAAATTACATCTACAGGGCATCCCCAGTGGCGCAGCAGGTTGAGTGCAGTTTTGTGAAGCTGTCCACAGCCTCTGCAGCGCGGTTTGATTCCTGGCCCACCAGGGAGAAACCCACATGGCGCTGCAGACCTCTCCTGTTTTGCCCACTGCTGCTCCCCTCAGCAGTGTATTTTGGTCATCTGCCTGTTCTGCTCCCCGCTGTGTCTCTGGTGAATCCTCTCACCCTCCCGCATCTCTGGCCTGTACCCCATTCTTGCATAAATAAATAAATCTTTAAAAATCAATCTTTTTAAAAAATTACATCTACATAACAATTTATAAATGAAAGTGAAAATAGTGAAATATATATATATATAAATGACACTACTAATCCACCATTAACAGATCATGTACTTTTAAAATTACTTTTTTAAAGATAGTGATTTAATCCATGATCAAAGCCAGACCTGCTCCAATTCTTTTTTTAATTAGCTACATTCATTTCCAATTCACCTATTTATACATTAATTTCTTTAATCAACAAACATTTATTCAGTGGCTGCTGAGTACCACAAATTGTTAGGCACAGAGGATGCAGAGATTGGTTAATGCAAAAGGGGCAGAAAAACACAGAATAGTAGCTAACCCACAGAGACGTATGCCAGATACCAGAACACAGAGAGGACGAGACTAGCACAGCCTCAGACATGAGGCTAGTTCAGTAAAGCTTTCCCAGAGGAAGTCATGTTAAAACTTAGAATAAGTAGAATTTAATTAAGTAAAAAAGAGATAGGAATAATAGAAGAGGGAGGAGACAGCCTGAACAAAAGCATGGAGATGAGCAGAACATAGTCTGTGCAGGTAACAAACAGCAAATTGCATTTAGATACAAGGTGTTTGCAGTAGTCAATTTTTTTTTCTGAAGAAATAAGACCAATAGACTCATATATATTCTATTATATATTGCATATATATTATGTTAGTATATACATATATAAATATATACACATGTAGTCTGTATTTTATATATATATACACATATCTGAATACATGGATATATGTGTGAGCGTATGTATAGGTATATTACATATATATGAAACTGGATTATTAGAAGGATTTAGCTCATATAATTTTGGAGACTGAAAAGTCCTACATTGCCGCCTGGCAAGGGAGCAGAGCAGAATGAGGAAAAGATTACTCAAAGTCCATGTGAAGCAATGAGACGCCTAGTGGGGCTACACTGAAAATAATGTGCAGCCCTGATCCAAAGGCAGTCTCATATTTATTACTACTGAGTACAAAGGTGGAGCAAGCATGTAGGGAGTATAGATGCATTGGTGATTGGATCAGAGGTGAAACTAGGGTGGAATGACCAGGGGCTATTGCCTGGGACATTCCAATTATTCCTGCCAGTCTAAGCATATTATCTCTATTCTAATAACCTACCTGCTGTTTTCAGCAGATGCTGGTTTCGCAGTGTGTTCATACCAGGACTTTTGCCCCTGGTGAGAGAACCCTGCACAACCCTACACCTAGCTGACAAGCAGGCACTCTGGGCATTAAGATAATATCCCCTAGAATAAGGAGAGCTGGGGATTCCACACCTCAATCTGCTGTCTATAAACTGGATATCAGGAAAGCAAATGCTTGGGTGGGATGGGGAGAGGTGAGGGAGGAGGTAATTTAAACTTTCTCCATCTTTTCACTCTCCACAAATTAGATAAATGCCACCCACATTAGAAAGGGCAATCTCCTTTATTTAATCACCAATTAAATACTAATCTCTTCTAGAAACACAATCACAGACACAACCAGAAGTAACATTTAACCAGCTATCTAGACATCCCATAGACCAGTCATGTTGACACATAAATTAGCCATCACAGCACTACAGTACAGCAAAGGGGGTGGGAGGTGCAGTCCATGCCAACAGATCATGGAGGCATCAGACTCCCAGACTTCAAACTATACTACAAAGCCATAATCATCAAAACTGCATGGTATTGGAACAAGAACAGACATACAGACCAATGGAATCGAATAGAAAATCCAGAAATAAACCCACAGATTTATGGTCAACTAATCTTTGACAAAGGAGCAAAGAATATGCATTGGAGCAAAGAAAGTTTGTTCAATAAATGGTGCTGGGAAAACTGGGTCGCTACATGCAAAAGAATGAAGCTTGACCACCACCTCACACCATACACAAAAATCAACTCAAAATGGATTAAAGAACTAGACATAAGACCTGAAACCATAAAATATATAGAAGGAAATATAGGCGAAACACTACGTGATTTGCACATCAAAGACATCTTTACAGACACATCACCCAAAGCAGTGATAGTGAAGGCAAAGATAAACAGCTGGGACTACATCAAATTGAAGAGCTTTTGCACAGCAAAAGAGACAATAACAAAAACAAAGAGAAACCCCACCAACTGGGAGAACATTTTTGCACCCAACACTAATGATAAAGGACTGATCACAAAAATCTGCAAAGAGCTGATGAGACTCAACAACAACAAAGAAAATAATCCAGTCAAAAAATGGGCAGAAGAGCTTAAAAGAAACTTCTCTGAAGAGGAAATGCAAATGGCCAACAGGCATATGAAAAAATGTTCAACATCACTTGTCATCAGGGAAATGCAAATCAAAACTACCATGAGATACCATCTTACACCAGTGAGAATGGCACATATTAAAAAAACTAGCAACAACAAATGTTGGCGAGGGTGTGGAGAAAAAGGAACTCTTCTGCACTGTTGGTGGGAGTGTAAACTGGTCCAACCACTGTGGAAAGCTGTGTGGAGATTTCTGGACCTACTAAACATAGAGCTTCCATATGATCCAGCAATTCCACTCCTAGGTATTTACCCAAAGGACACAGAAACATCAATTCCAAAGAACACCTGCACCCCTATGTTTATAGCAGCACTGTTTACAATAGCTAAGCTTTGGAAACAACCCAAATGCCCAAAAATAGATGACTGGATCAAGAAGATGTGGTACATATATACCATGGAATATTACTCAGCATTCAAAAAAGATAAACACATGCAATTTGCTGCAACATGGATGGCGCTGGAAGGGATCATGCTCAGCGAAATAAGCCAAAAAGAAAAAGAAAAATACCGGATGGTCTCACTCATAGCAGGAATCTAGAAAACTTAAATAAGGGACCAGGAAAATGAATAACTATAAGAAAGTGAAAATCAAAATCAACAAAAAACTATGAACCAGAGACACTTTTAGGGGGGCAGGGGCGGGAGGGTAGGGATTGGGGTCAGAATGGGGGGCTGCAATTGTATGGGGAATATAACAATAAAATTTATAAAAAAAAATAAATAAATAAATAAATAAATAAATAAAAAAAAAAAAAAAAAAAAAACAAAGATGCCTACTGGGCTACGTGTCACCTGAACTTGCTAACTGGATATTTAGTGTGTGGTTTAAATGAGTAAGCAAAAAAAGTATAAAAAGAATAAACAAAAATATTTGAATGGAATTTTTTGGATTAGAAAAAAGGTACAGTCACTTTAGACTTCAGTTTTCTTCCTTAGCTTTAAAATTGTGGAAGTAAAATAGATGAATTCTGACAATATTTCTAATGCTCAATTGGTCTTAGGGCTTGAATTTTAAATTGTTTAATAGCTTTTTGAGAGAAGTATGCCTCCCAGGACCCTAGTAGGAACTCAAAACCTCAGTCATCAGTCCTGGTCTAATTTATATCCTTGTGCTCAAGCCAAACCAGTCTATATAGAAACTCCAACTTTATTGTTAGAATAAATACAGTTGTATAAAATGAATGAATAAGCATATATTTGTTCTACATTTTCCTCATTATAGTCACAAATTTCTTTTTTTTTTTTAGTCACAAATTTCTTTATCCAACAAATATATTAAATGGTAATTGTTTCAGTTTAACTCAGAGTCCTGCTGCACCACTTTCTTGCCTGAAGTAAACATAATTAAATGTTTTACACTTTTTATTTTTTTCTTATTTCCCAAAATGATGAAGGGAAATTATGTTATTTTATTTTTTTGATTGTGAATAAGTTAACATTTTTTTTCAGATGGGTATTGGTTTTGTACATCATTTATGAATTGCTAAATTATTTCTTTTGCTCCTTTTTCTATTGATTTTATCATCAATTTTATGTCTCTTTAAAAATATAGTAATAGGGGCCTCCCTGGTGAGCGCTGGGTTGCGAAGCTGCCCGCAGCCTCCGCAGTACCGGTTCGATCCCCGGCTGCTCCCCGGCCACCAGAGAAGGGACCCACATGGCGCACAAACCTCTCCTGCCGCCCGCTGCTCCCCTCAGCAGCGTGCTTTGGTCCTTCTGCCTGCTCTGCTTCCCGCTCTGGCTCTGGTGAATTCTCTCACCCTCCTGCGCTTCTGACTGTACCCAGTGCTTGTATAAATTTAAATAAATAAATAAATAAATAAATAAATAAATAAATAAAGCACAAATGTTTAAAAAATAAATAAATAAAATAAAATTCCTTAAAAAAATATAGTATTAATACTTAATCCTTTATGTTACCATACCTATAAAACAAGATAACTTTATTCCCATCCACATGTGCATTTATACATCAGTCAAGGAGAGAGCAAACAGTGTGGTCAGGTCAGAATATACATATACATGCCCAAGTGTATACTTTATGTAAGTCATTTATTTAGAGGCTGAGAGCATTGCTTTCACAAAGCAATATTTAATTTGCAAAAAAAAAAAAAATTGAAACGCTAAATGGTTTCGTAAATATGCTGCTAAGCTGTCCAATGTTATCTTGCTTTTTATTCCTTAAGAATATTGCTATCTGGGCCTCCCTGGTGGCGCAGCAGGTTGAGCACAGCGCTGTGAAGCTGTCCACAGCCTCTGCAGCATGAGTTCAATTCCCGGCCGGCCAGGGAGATACCCACATGGCGCAGAAGACCTCTTCTGTCTCACTTGCTGCTCCCCTCAGCAGTGTATTTCAGTAGATCTTCCTGTTCTGCTCCCCTCTCTGTCTCTGGTGAATTCTCTCAACCTCCCATGGCGCCTCTGGCCTGTACTCCAGTTTTTGTATAAATAAAATAAATCTTTTTTTTATAAAAAAATGAATATTGCTATCTAAGAATTCTGTAAAAGTTAGTTCCCTGAAAAATGATGTTTATAAATTCTTCAAAATATTTCTAACAGAATTTTTTCTTTCTATTTTTATTGTGATAACATTTGTTCAAAATTGTATATGATTTAGAAGTACAGGATCACAATCTTCACCTGTGTGTTACCATATACTGCTACCACCAAGATACCCACTGTGCTCTGCCATAGTCCACTGTGCCTCCTCAGCACATTCTCTTCCCTCCCCCTCTGGTAGATTTAATACTACAGTCAGATTTCTGGAGTTTGTTATTGGTTTGCTTTTATTTTATCTTCTGTTTTGTTCTCCACACTCAACATATTAGTGCTATCATACAGTGTTTATCTTTCTTATCCTGAGTTATCTTGCTTAATATAGGCCTCTACATTCATATTATTATGAAAGTTAAGAAATTATTTTTTAATAGCCAAATAGTACTCCATTGTGTATATATGCTACATCATCCTAATCCACTCATCTGTCATTGTACACTGGTTGTTTCCATAGCTTAGCTAATGCAAATAGTGCTTCTGTGAACTTAGGAGTGCATATATCAGTTCTATATGTGTTTTTACATTCTTAGGGTAGGTACCTAGGAGCAGGATTGCTGGATCATATCAGTGCCCTCTATTGTTTTCAAATTTTGAGAAATCTCCATTATTATACAGTGTAAATGATTCCTTTACTCTTCGTCCTCAACAACAATAATTGTTGTTTTTCTTTTTTTTTTTTAATGGCTCATTTTCATAGGTGTGTGGTGGTCTGATTATAGTTTTCATTTGCATTTCCCAGACTATAAGTGATCATTATTTTTTTTTTCCATGTGCCTGTTGTCCATTTAGATGCCTTTTTTTTTTTTGAGAAATGTCTATTTAGCACTTCTGCTCATTTTTGATTGGTTTATATGTTTTATTTTTGTCAAGTTGTATGAGTTTTTGTAAATCTTGGATATCAGCACCTGTCACATGTAGGTGTGATGGTATATTCAGCAGGGTATATTTCTCTTTAGTGACAGTTTCCTTAACTGTGCAGAAACCTTTTTAGTTTGATGTAGCCCCAATTGTTTCTATTATATTTTATTTTTTTAAAGATTTATTTATTTATTTATTTTTACAAGAACTGGGGTACAGGCAGGATTCACCAGAGACAGAGCGGGGAACAGAACAGGCAGACTGCCGAAATACACTGCTGAGGGGAGCAGCAGGCGAGACAGGGGAAGTCTGCTGCGCCATGTGGGATCCTTGCTGGCTGGCCAGGGTCGAACCAGTGCTGCAGAGTTTGTGGACAGCTTCATAGCACAGCGCTCAACCACCTGCACCACCAGGGGAGGCCCTATATTATATTTTATTTTTAATGATTTTGGAGTTAAGTTCACAAAAGCATCATTGAAGTCTGTAGCGTTGAATGTTTTACCTATGTGTTCTTTTATTTATTTTATGGTTTAAAGTCTTATATGAAAGCCTTTATCCACTTTGACTTGATTTTTGTGTGTGGTATGTGATAGTGGTTTAGTTTCTTTCTTTTATATATAATTGTCCTATTTTCTCAACATAATGTATTAAAGAGGTATTTGCTTATCCAGCATATACCCTTGGTTCCTTTGTCACATAATCACTTGTTTATATAGGTGTGGGTTTATTTCTGGACTCTCAAGTCTATTCCACAGGGCTGTGTGTCTATATGTGTTCTGGCACCACACTGTTTTGATTATTATAGCTTTTTTAGTATAATTTGGAATCTGGAAGTGAGGCACCAGTATTCTTCCTCTTTTTTGTCATTATTTCTTTGGCTATTTGGGATCATTTGTGTTTCTATATGAATTTCAATACTGTTTGTTCTACTTCTTGAAGAAAAGCTTTTAAAGTTTTGAAAGAGACTGCATTGAACCTGAATTCAGTAGTGTTTATTCTACTCCTTAAAGGAAGGTCTTTAAAGTTTTGAAAGAGAACTTGTATATTGCTATGAGATGACTTTTTTTGTTTTTTTACTTTTATTTTTAATTTCTTTTTCAATCAGTTTTTTTTAATTTTTTAATATTTTATTTTATATAATTCTTACATCATTTTTCATTTTTGCACAATGCATGCATTTTCATTTTGGTTATATTCCCCATACAATTGCACATCCCCCCTTATTTTGACCCTAGTCCTTCCTCTCCCCACCCTTCTCCCCAACCCCCGGTAGTGTGTCTCTGGTTTATAGTTGCTTGTTGATTTTGAATTTTACTTTGTATTAATTAGTCTTTTTCCTGGTCCCTTATTTAGGTTTTCTAAATTCGATGGCTATTTTAAAAATGTTAATGCTTTCAACCCATGAACCAGGAATATCTTTCCATTTCTTTGTTTTCTATTCTGTTTCATGTAACAATGCCTTATTGTTTTCTTTGTATAGGTCCTTAACCCTACTTTGTTATGTTTACTTCTAAGTATTTAATTATTTTCAATGTGGCTGTAAATGGAATTGCTTTCTTGATTTCTTTCTTGTCTATCTCATTGTTTGCTTTAAAAATTCAACTTATTTTGCACACTTACTTTTTAAAATAATTTATTTATATTTATATATATATTGCATCATTGTCCATCTTTTTTTTTTAAATGTTTGCTTTATTTTCTCAGGTGTAGTCCCATAAAATTTTCATCACCAATTCACCTGTGCATCATTACCATAATCCCTTGTGATTTTGTAACCTGCCTAAACTGATTATTATTTCAATTAGTGTTTTAGTGAAGACTTTTGGGATTTCTATATATATTGCTATATCATCAGCAAATAGTTTTACTTTTTTATTTTCAAAAACACAGTCCAAAAGATTAATAAAACCATTCTTTGAAAACATAGATAAAATAGAAAAAACTCCTGCTTGGCTCACAAAGAAAAAATGCTAATAAATTGAATCATATATCAAAGTTGAAAAGTTAAAGCAGACATCACAGAAATTCATAAGATCATAAGACATTTTTACAAACATTTGTATGCTAGTAAGCTGACTAATCTAGAAGAAATAGACAAAGTCTTAGAAATATACAACCATCCAAGACTAAATCAAGAAAAAAAAATAAAAACCTGAACTTACCAAGTGAGTAAATTGAAAAACATTAATATAACATCCTCCTCCCCCCTCCAAAAAATGTCCAGGACCAGTTTCACTAGTGAGTGCTGCCAAACCTGCTGAGATAAGCTGATGCCTATCCTTCTCAAACTCTTCCAAAAATTGAGAAAGAGGGAATATTTGCAAACACATTTTATGATACCAATATTATTCTTATATCAAAACCAGACAAAGACAACACAAGAAAATGAAAAATATAGACCAATTTCCCTGATGGACATAGATGAAAGAATCCTCAACAAAATCTTAGGAAATAAAATTTACAATCAAAAAGATCATACACCAAGATCAAGTAGGAATTATTACAATGACTCAAGGATAGTTCAACATTCTAAAATCAATCAGTGGATTTACTACATCAACAGATAAAAATCACATAATCATGGCAACATATACCAAGAAAGTACTTGAAAATATTTAACATCCACTTATGATCACTCAAAACTGGTAATCAGTGGATCATACCTCACATAATAAAAGCCATATATGATAAACCCCAATTGACATAACTCCCAATGGTGATAAACTGAAAGTTATTCCAGTAAGGGCTGTTATAAGACAAATATGTCCACTCCTACCACTACTATTGATCACAGACAATATTGGAAATTATAGCTAGAGAAATTGGCAAGAGAAAGATACGAGGAATCCTATGGGCATTGTCGAAAATATTGGGCTTTCATGCTTATGTATCTATTTCCATCATACTAAATTGTAGACTTTTAACACACATTATGAATTTTTAGTTACTTATGAAGCTCTTTTTTTCACAGTAGAGAAAATGTTTTGTATACACTACATGGGGCTATGGCCCTAGTTTCCCTTCATATCTTCAAAGGATCCTATATCTTTTCACACTCTGATTTGTGTGTTCACTTTTCTGTAATTTTCTTCTTCTTAACTGCTGAATTGAAATTCTTCTGTCAAGTATATGAATGCTATGATTAGTAGTGCATTCTCTGCTTTTACATTTATCAGATTATTTGTCATTTTAGTCACTAAAGTTTCTGATTACAAAATCCTCCTTTCTGGTTAAATTGCCATAACTCCATTATTTTCCTTATATTAATTCAATATATTTTGCAAATGCCCCTTTGGGCTCTGCCAAGTGGCACCAATTCATCCTGGAACATAATAAAATAAATAAAATATCTACTACTGCTATGACAGTATTTGGGACAATAAAGATATAACAACATAAATCTATATCTATGTTTGGTAGAAAATCACTATCTTTTCAATTTTCCCTTTATTTCTTCTATTGCATATAATAAAAAATACTGAAATCTGTAAGTACAAAATAGGTTTTAAACAATGCCATATGTAAATCCAGAGCTTCCTTTTTTTATGTCATTACATCTTGGTATGTTATATAATCTGAATATATCACATTAATAGTTCCCATATTTAACATTCAACATATAAATTTTCTATGAAAATTAAAATTATATTTATTTAATTGATAAAATATACTTAACAAAATTTATCATCTTAACCATCATTAAGGTACAGTTTAGTGACATGATATTCATTCACATTCTCATATCGCTGTACAATAATCACCATCATCCATCTCTAGAGCTCCTCTCTCTTGCAAAACTAAAATTCCTTGCCTATTAACCAAAACTGCCCATTCTTTCCTCCCCAACCCATGAAAACCACCATTATGCTTTCTGTCTTTATGAATTTAACTATTTTATGTACCTTACATCATTGGAATCATACCGATTTGTGTGTGTGTGTGTGACTGGCCTATTTTATGTAGCATAATGTCATCAGTTTCCCCTGATGTATATGTGTCAGAATTTCCTTTTTTGGGGCTAAACAATTTTATGGTATATATACTACACTTTGCTTATACATTTGTTAATCAGTAGGCACTTTGCATATGCCTTTGGCTACTGCAAATAATACCACAATGAATATGCTTTTAAAAATATATTTAAGTCCTGATTTTAATTTTTTTTAGGGATATATATATGTGGAAGTAGAAATACTAGATTATTTAGTAATTTTTTAAAAATAATTTGAAGAACCACATGCTCTTTTCCATGGAGGCTGTACTATTTTACATCCCCACTTATAATATACAAAGATTCAAATTTCTCCACATCCTTACCATCACTCATTCTGACACTTCCTGATTAGGGCCCATCCTAATGAGTGTGAGAGGGGACACATACTTTTAGTGAAATAAATCAGAAGGAGAAAGGCAAAAAAAAAATACTGGATAATTTCACTCAAATGTGAAATAAAAAGAAACAAAACAAAGGAACAAACAGACAAAACCAAAACAAGGTCTAGAAATGTAACTACAGAATTGAAGCTGCTAGAGGGGAAAGGTGGAAGTGGGAAATAAAAATGGGCAGAGACCCAGTGGTCTATGATGGAAGATTATGGGTGCTTCTGTGGTGAGTGTACAGTGGTAACATATACCTGAAGACATGTGAACCAATATCCTAAATCATATACGGTGTTGGAAAACATACAGTGTTACCTCAATTAAAATAAATATTACAAATAAATAAATAAAGTGAAGCTTTATTCAATACCAACCTCTTTTTTAAAGATTTATTTTATTTATTTATGCATACAAGAGCTGGGGTGTAAGCCAGAGGTGTGGGGTGGAGGGAGGTGGTCGAGAGGATTCACCAGAGATAGAGTGGGGAGCAGAACAGGCAGATCTACTTAAATACACTGCTGAGGGGAGCAGCAGGTGGGACATGAGAGGTCTGCTGCGCCATGTGGGTCAGCTCCCTGGCCACCGGCAGCCTCATAGTGTTGAGACTCAACTCTTTATGCCACCAGGGAGGCCCCTCAATACAAGCTTTTTAAAAGGCACAATTTTTGCTAGGAAACTTGAATCAAGATAACACCATCATTTATTCCAATTGAAATAGATGGGACTGGTAGTCATAAAAGGTCCAGCATTTCTATGATGTGGGACTCCATTCAGTGAAAAAAAAAAAAGGCTCACCCAATAGTGATTCTCAAATGCTAAAAGAACTGATGATCTGACCAGTTGCCTCTCTCAAGAAAGGCAAATCAGAATAAGGGAAGAGTCCTGTATGATTCAACAAGGGAAAAGCATGTCCATGTTAATATGACATTCCCAGTTGACAAATTTAAGATTCTAAGTTCTTCCCAAAGCTCATTAAAATTCACATCACAAATAAATAATAAATAAAATCCACATCACAATTTGAACAGTTCTAAAACTTCAGAAGGTATTAGGAATTACCATGAGGGATTACACAAAATGCTTATCCCTAAACTCCAAACACATGATTCATTGGCTCTGTGGTAAGACATCAAGGATTAAATTTTTAACAAACAACCCAGGTGTTTCTGAGGAAAACTGTTCAAATATTATCTTCTGAGAATCATCCTTCTGGATGTTATTTAAATGTGCTTGTCCTAAGCCAGTGATCCCCAAATGTGATCCCTAGACCAGCAATGTCAAACCACCCAGGAACTGTGAGAAATGCAAATTTTAGAGTATACGCCAGAACTATCTGATTAGAGACTTCTGGATGGGCCTGGGAAATTGTGAGTCAAGCTTTTAGATGATTCTGATACAACTGGAGTCTGAGAACCAATGGCCTAGGCTAGTTTAGTCCAAGCCAGTCAAAGGCCTTATGTATTACTTGCAAGTAATATAATTTTTTATCATCTTAATTGATTCATAATTTTGTTGAATGTAATTCTTTATATGCAATTAATCAGAAAGTAGAGAGTAAGTGAGGAACACATCACCTAGAAAACGTTTCTTCTTTTCGTGACAAAATTTATGTTTTAGGAACAAAACAACACTTAGCTGCTTGCTACACATCACTACCTGGAGGCCCTGTCTGTGCCCCTGCCAGCCCTATGTCTAACATTGAACAAATTATCCTTCTTTGCAGGTTGATGCTTATCTTATTGCGTCATTCCTGTTAAAAGTAACAATACCCTCCCTGTCATCTAGGCTGGAAACTAAGGAGTTATTTTCATTGCTTTCATTTTTCTTACTAGAGCCAATTAATAGCTTTGACGATCAATCTTGCCTCTGCAGCACTGTCCCATTTATCCCCTCCTTTCTACTCATGCTTCTAATTTTGTAATTCATGTCAGTATTAGTATCCTTCTTAACTATAGAAATAATTAAATGATAGGTCTCCTCCCACCAATTAATCTTCCCCCAGAATAGTTCTGATATAGAGATATATCTTTGCTCAAAACCCTTTCAGAGTTCTATTTTATCTCAAGTGTAATTTGTTTATCCCAGCATTTAAACGTCTCTACAATTTTTCAGTATTCTTCCTTTCAGTCTCCATTTATTCATTCATTATTTTCTTTCAAATAATATTTATTGAACACCTATTCTGTGCTAAGCGTTCCTCAAGTTATATTCTTTTCTCTTTCACATGACTTATAGTCTTCTTAAGCTAAGTTATTGGTTTTCTTTTTTACTCCTCAATATTCCCATATGTTGTTTCTTTCCCTCCATCAGGAATAAACTCTTCACACTGCTTTCTTTCTTTGTCCTGTGGCTATTCATTTTTCAAGTCTATCTCAGTTCTTCCTTGCAATGAAGGCTTCTCTAGTTCTCTTACCTAAATTATGTTCTTCCTTATTAAACACTCATAATAATTTAACCTGTCCCACATAAAGTTTCTTCTTCATATTAAAACTGTTTTTGCCTATCTATCTTTCTAGAATGTATGTGACTTTAAGTCAGGTTCTACACCTGAATCATAAGTCTATGCCTATTTCTCTGCCTTAACTGATATAATATGCCCTGAAAATCATTGGTGAATTAAATTTATAAGGTCAGTTTCAAATCTTATTTTTAGTCTTTCTTTCCAACTGCAGTGACTAAAATATTTGATAGCAATGAATTCAGACCAAATATAGAATTCATACCAAATATATAAGCTTGGATTCTGATAGAATATTCTTCAAGAGACTAGACATTTCAGTATTTTCTCATATTCTTGATGGTATATTTTATTCACTATCTTAAAAAGTAGTCAGTAAAATAGTTTGTCTTATAAATATAATAGTATAGTTCTCAATAATTTTCAAAACTTGTTTAAATTATCTTAGCCGCATTGTGTTTAACTGAGATCAATTATTTCGATCAGAGGAAAAATGTATATATATACACACACATATATACATGTATACACATATATATGTATATACATAGACTAGGAATCGAGGCAGGAAGGATGGAACAAGGCCATGCCTAGGGCCAGTCAAATTTAATGCTTGTCTTGGGTGCATAATTTAAGGAGGTAAGTATGCCAAAAGATCTGTTATCACTCTATAGAGAAAGGATTATCACCGCTATTTTCCTCTTTTACTTCAGGCACAGATATGGCTCCACATGACATTGAGAGATCCCATCTTTATTTAAAATTCTGATATTATATTCATTATGGATTTTTATATCATTTTTAAAATATTACATCAAATTATTATATATCTTGATTCCTAAATTGGATACTCCCTTATTTTTTTAAGCTCAAGAAAAATGTTATATTCATCTCAACCTAACATAACTCCTAAAGAGACAGAAAAATAGAAAAGAAAGAAGAAAGGAAAACAGGGAAGATGAAATGCATGGAGACAGGAAACTGAATACTTATAATCTTTAAGTTTAAAATATATTATCCCCGGTCACCGGAGGAGGGTCCCACATGGCGCGCAGACCTCTCCTGACGCCCGCTGCTCCCCTCAGCAGTGTACTTCGGTCCTTCTGCCTGCTCTGCTTCCCGCTCTGGCTCTGGTGAATTCTCTCACCCTCACGTGCTTCTGACTGTACCCAGTGCATGTGTAAACAGAACAAACAAACAAACAAATAAATAAAATAAATAAACATGCCTCTATTAAAAAAAAAATAAAGTAATTTAAAAAAAATAAAATAAATAAAATATATTATAATATTGGCAAGTAAGCAAAACAAGCATGATTAGCAATTCTGCAAATATGGTATAACTCTAAGTTGCATGATTATGTATCTTGTGTGTATTCCATAAATATATATGGAATTGTGACCAGATTGCAGTTTATGCCTGAATAATACAATATAATATAATCAATAGATTAGCCCAGGACTATTAATTCTGAATTCTTTATTTCCTTGATAGACTTTGTTACAAATTTTGTACATTTTAGAATAATGTACCTGTTAATCACTGATGATTTCAAAGCCATGGATGTTAACTACTTCTTTAACAGCCCATGATAACATATTAGACTTAAACTTACATTATTTGGGTTTTAAAGTGTAATCGAATGGGGTCTGGGTCTCTCTAAGATTCCCCACAAACTAGCCAAGAACTTTAATCTTGATTCCTAAAAATTATCAGGTCAAATTTTCAAAATATATCACATAATTTGTAACTCACCCTTATATGGGCAAAACATTAGCTAAAATATGAAAAAAAATAAAGCAAGCTCAGAATTAATATGCTCATAACAAGTTCAATGAATACATATAATTTAAGCCCCTGGGTTTCAGTTTTTCAACCTGTACAAAAATAAGAGTTGTGCAGTATGAAAATACAAAGTTCAATTTTAAAGAGATAAAGAACTGCCTGGGAAAAAGTGGATACTCACTGCTTTCCCTTACCCTGATAGTCAGACTACAAATGTGCTGTTGTTGTGTTTTGCCAATTCTCACCTGTGTGTTAGGCTTCCATGCCATAGGCTCAGCAATATGCAAATGTGCCGGAAAGTTTCCACCTGAAATTTTAACAGTCAGAAATGTACTGCATTTAATACTTTTGTGTATTTAATTCTGAATATAAAATATTTAGCCTATAGGAAACTTATGGATTGTAGTCAAGTGAAACTTGAGTTGTGAAGCACAGAAGCTTTTATCAGCTTTTTTTTTAATTAATATTTTTAATATTTTACTTAATTCTTACATCATTTTTCATATTTGCACAATGCATGCATTTTCATTTTGGTTATATTCCCCATAAAATTGCACCCCCCCCTTATTTTGACCCTAATCCTCTCCCCACCCCCGCCCCCAGTTTTATCAGCTTTTTAATCCAAAATATCTATACTCTCCTTCACCATATAAACACATAGAGATACACACATTTATGTAATTCTCTCAAGAGACAGTCTTATCATTTCTCCAGTTGGGATTTTGAGTTAAAAAATTATATGCAGGGGTCTCCCTGGTTGCACAGCATGTTGAGCGCTGCGCTGTGAAGCTGTCTGCAGCCTCAGCAGTGCGGGTTCCATCCCAGCCAGCCAGTGAGAATCCCACCTAGTGCAACAGACCTCTCCTGTCATGCCCGCTGCTCTCCTCAGCAGTGTATTTCTGTCATCTGCCTGTTCTGCCCCCTGCTCTGTCTCTGGTGAATCCTCTTACCCTCCCACGCCTCTGGCCTGTACCCCAGTTCTTGTATAGAAATAAATAAATATTTTTAAAAAATTTTAAAAATTACGTGCAATTTAAACAAATTCCCTGTCTACATTAGAGGGGCTAATTAAATTTGTCAAACCAGATGCTAGTTAATATGTAGAAATTGCCTCATATATTAGGCACAATAATTTATGACCCAAATTTCTTTTTTCAACCTTAAACTCCTTAGAACTGACCACAACATGTTGTATGTTGTTTGGTAATAAATACGACGGTAGGGTAAATGGTTTTTCAGGATTTTCTGCCCTCCCACCATTAGGATTGTCATGCCTGATGGGGCACCCACAGTTGTTATATTGTTGCAAACTGTCCTGTTTACTTCTGTGGGTTGTGGGGAGGAGTATAGAGAGAGTCACCTCCAGAAGCAGAAGCAGGAGAGAGAGAAGCTAGAGAAGCCCAGAGTGAAGACTTGCTGGGGGCCTGGAGGCCTGGAGGCCTCCTGCCCATCCCCCCCCAACTCCCCCACCCCCTCCCTTGCCTGCAGTGTACCTGTTTGCCACACTAGATGTGAAGCTCAATAAAAGCGTGAGAAACCCACCTTGGCTCCCAGACTCTCCTTTACCAGTCTGCTGCATCAGAAAACCTGCACTGTGGCCATCCTGCTGCTACAATGACCTAAATCTCTTTTATCCACCATGCCTTATAACAGTCCACAATATTTTGTATACTTTTTGGTAATAAAATATGAAATAATATGAAAATAAGCTGAAGCCAGGGTTGCTTTTTTTTGGTTTCACAATTGATTTTTTTTGGTATTGTTGTGGTTTGCTCCAAACAACACATTATTTAAGACAGCTGTGTTGTGAGAGCTGCTGAATGATAAATGGCCAAAGTTATTTACCTAATTTGATATCTACTCATCATCTAACTGTTTAATATGAATTTCAAACTTATGATATTCAGTTCAGTTGTTCCACCTTTCATCTTTTCTTTCCGTCACTATCAACTCCAGTTTTTTTTATTTCTTAGTCTCAAAGTCTTGACTTGTTTTTCTCACATCTCAGGTTTGATCTTTCTGCAAATCATATTGATTTTTTTTTTTACTTAAGAACAGGCACACATTCTTAACACGTACACTACCATCATCCTAGTTCAAGCCTTAAGCATCTCTTCCTGGATTATTGCAAAAATCTCCTGGCTGGTCTCCCTGCTTTTACTCTAATCTGAGACAGACTATTCTCAATATAGCAATCTAAATGACCCTGTTATTCTGTTCAAAATTCTCCATTGACACTCCTACTTATTCAAGGTGAGAGTTAAAATCCTCACAACGGTCTACAGGGTCAAATATGATCATGCCTTCTGTAGGGGCAGGAAGGGTCACTGAGCAGGTTTTCTATGATCTGAGCAGACAGGGTAAAGGAGATTCCTGGAACCCTGGGTGGGTTTCTCAGGATTTTATGGAGCTTTTACATGTAGCGCAGCAACCAGCTACATAGCAGGCAGGGGGGCCAGGGGGCCAGTGGGCCTCCAAGCCCCTGGCAAGCCTTCACTCTGGGCTTTTCTCTCTCTCTTCTGGCTCTCTTTCTCCCCTTCTATCGCCTGCCTCTCTCCTGCCTCTGCTAGTCTCAGTGAATATCTCAATACTGAGCCATAGCCCACAGAAGTAAACAATATAACATAACAATGTAACGATGTAACAAAATGCAGGTGCCTCCATCAGGCAGGGCAATCCTAATGGCATGAGGGCAGAAAAGTCTGAAAAACATTTACCCTACACCTTCCCACTTCACTATCTTTCTGCTTTGGCTCATCTGTTTTCTTTGCTGTTTCTTGAACATGTCAAGTACACTTCCCTTCCAATCCTTTCCACCTTTGTTTCATCTTCCTGGAATATTTTTCCCAGAGACCTCCAGGACTTGTTTTTTCACCATCTCTGAATCTTGGCTGCGTCATCTTCTCACTGAGACCTTCATCTTTTATACTTTAGCATTTCATATACTCTTTCCCTGCTTTATATTTTCACCATACTGTGTATTACTTTCCAATATATATTCAATATTCATTTACATATAATTCATTTGCATGTTTATTTATATATTATTTACAATTTTATGTACATATTTACAATTTCCTGCACTAAATTATTTTATCTCTTTTGCTCACTAATATATCCCAAGAAATTAGAATAGAGTCTGAAATATAGAAGATTATTAATAGACCTTGCTGGTGACGCAAGGGGTGAAGATGCAGCCTATGAAGCAATCCATAGCCTCTGCAGCACGAGTTTGATCCCCAGCCAGGGAGGTACCCACATGGTACAGCAGACCTCTCCTGTCTCGCCCGCTGCTCCCCTCAGCAGTGTATTGCAGGGGATCCACCTGTTCTGTTCGCCACTCTATCTTTGCTGAATCCTCTCATTCCCCCCACACACACACCTCTGGCCTGTACCGCAGTTCTTGTATGCATAAATAAATAAATCTTAAAAAAAAGATTATCAATAAATGCTTGTTAAGTAAATAATTTTGGTCAAACTTCCTCCCTCAAATAAAAAATCATTAGACAAAAGAAATGATTAAAACAAAATAGTTTATGTAATTTTCCTTTTCCATATAAGGAATTACTTGGATAAAATATCCTAAGTATATCAAATAGCCAATTAATACATTTCATTATTCAAAAAAGGAATTCAAAATATGTGGTCTTGGGGCCTCCCTGGTGGCGCAGGGGCAAAAGATTGTGCTACCATGCTATAGCTTGCTACTGCAGCACGAGTTAGATCTCCAGACAGCCAGGGATCTAACCCATATGGCACAGCAGACTTCTCCTGTCTGACCTGCTGCCCCCCTCAGCAGTGTATTTCAATAGATCTGTCAGTTCTGCTCCCCAACTCTGTCTCTGGTGAATGCTCTCACCTTCCCCACACCTCTGGCCTTGTATGCATAAATAAATAAATCTTTAAAAAACATGCAGTTCTGTGAAAAGCAACATGAATAGATAGCGTTTTTTTTTTTTTTTTCCCCAAGTACTGCTTCAATACTCAGTAAAAATAGTTCTTGTCCTCCCCTGTGGTGCAGCGGGTTGAGCACCACGCTGTGAAACTGTCTGCAGTCTCTGCAGCGCAGGTTTGATTCCTGGCCGGCCAGGGAGAAACCTACATCGCACAGCAGACTTCTCCTGCCTCACCTGCTGCTCCCCTCAGCAGTGTTTTTGGTCCGTCTGCCTGTTCTGCTCCCCACTCTGTCTCTGGTGAATTCTCTCATCCTCCTGTGCCTCTGACCTGTACCCCAGTTCTTGTATAAATAAATAAAATCTTTTAAAAAAATAATTCTTAAATTTAAGAAACCATTGATTGGGACATTTATTAGGACATGTTAATTTTTTGCAAAATTATGATTTCTATTTGTTTTCTTAGACTATCTATCCTTGACTAATATACTTTCTAATTAAATGAGTATCTCCAAATATGTATATGCAGATATAAACATGTATACATATATATGTAGGTATTTTATATAGTTTAATATGTTTGATAAGATGTCTGACATCTTCTGTGCCTCCAGAATATTGTAGGATAGTACATCATATTATATAACAAACTGAGACAATGATATAGAATTTCAGTCTATAATCAGCCTAGCAATAACTCCCAGATGATTGTGGACAACAAAAAAATCACATCTAGGAAGGACAAGACAAAGGATACAGAAATAAATGCTGAAAAATGTGTTACAGAATCTGAAAGCAAAATTACAGAATCCACTGTCTGTGGGAAATTTTGATTATTTTGGGTCCATAAAAAAATCAAAAATGTCAAATTAACATCATTTTCTTAGTGATGGGGTACTAGACTGCAACAATGGAGACTGCAGTAGTATTTATATTAAATACAAATATATATACAGGGAGCTCCCTGGTGGTGCAAGGGGTTGAACATCAGCACTGTGAAGCTATCTGCAGCTACTGTGGCTTGAGTTCAATCCCCAGTCAGGAAGGTGACCCACATGGCGCAACAGACCTCTCCTGTCTCACCCACTCCTCCCCTCAGCAGTGTATTTCAGTCAATCTGCCTGTTCTGCTCCCCACTCTATCTCTGGTGAATCCCCTCCCCTCACACTCTACCCCTGTGTCTCTGGCCTATACTCCAGCTCTTGTATGCATAAATAAATAAATATTTAAAAAATACAAATATATACAACATAGTGTTTTACATTAGTTTTGCTTGGATGCTTGTTTCTATGAATCATTAGAACTGCATTCCACTTAGGATTTATAGAGTGGTAATTACAGAAAATATAATGTAAATTTGTAAAATTATTTACTTATTTACCAAATCAAAGAACATTAAAAACCAATGGTCTATGATAAAGGAACATGGGTGCTTTGTTCATGAGTGAAGTGTGATAACATATAATATGAGGAGGTATACCTCTATACCTTTGAATCATCTACAGTTTTGTAAAGCAATGTTACCTCAATAAAAGAAAAGGAACATTAAAACTATAAATAACCTTATAGATTGATTATAAATTCCAGGATATGCAGAAAGCTCTTCCCCACCTCTCAAAAACCCATTCATTTCAGTTTTGAATAGTCCAATTATTAAAAGATTTTTAATAGTATATCAAAATCTTTCTCCCTATAGCTTCTATCCATTGCTTTAATTGTGCTCTATACAAGCAAAACCCCTCATAAATTCAATAGCAATTTAATGTCAATGTAATGTTTACTATCAATTTAAATTGTTACTTTTTAAATTAAACATCGTTTTAATTATATCTCACATCCCATGCTTTTCTGAAAATTTAATTTCTTCTTGATTAACTGATTTGTCAATATATTTCCTAAATTATAATACCTAAGGCTGAACACAATGCTTTCAGTACAATAGTCTGACCAACTCAGACTTGCATTGCTATATCTAAACAGTCAACTGAAAGATGATACCTATTAAAGATATATATATACTAAAATGCTTAGATTTTCAATACAACCAGTTCCTCATAAGCAAGTACTATCTAGGTTTAGAACTCCCAATTTGTTCCTTAGTTTTTCTATTCCATATTTGTCATCTGGTAGTTTATGGAGAATATCTGTCAAGTGTTCATCAAAGCCATTATCAGGGAATTTGAGGATAAAGTTTAATAGAGACCTGCAAGAACCTTAAGTTGACATGGATACCAGCAAATTACATAAATGTTAATTAAATTTTAACCTCTTGTGGGCCTCCCCTGGTGGCGCAGCGGTTGAGCGTTGGGCTGCAAAGCTGCTTGCAGCCTCTGCAGCGCCGGTTCAATCCCCGGCCACCAGTGAGGGTCCCACATGGCGCACAGGCCGCTCCTGCCACCCACTGCTCCCCTCAGCAGTGTATTTCGTCAGTCTGCCTGTTCTGTTCCCTGCTCTGGCTCTGGTGAATTCTCTCACCCTCCCACGCTTCTGACTGTACCCAGTGCTTGTATAAATAAATAAATAAATAAATAAATCTTTAAAAAAAAAATTTAACCTCTTCTATCTTATTATCCAACACATAGTATTATCATATTGATAAAAAGAATACAAGGAAGGCACTATGTTTAATATGCGTGCTACTGTTTACATATAAATACTACTACATTTTCCAAAAGTTTCAGTCTAATAATCCTCTAACTAAGAAAACCCTATTAATTTGTCATTACTTATTCTTAATGGGCTCCAAATACTCCTTTTAACCATTGCTTCTTTGATAATACTTAAATTAAATATTTATTCTAAATTGAACCCTAGAACATGCCCAGGAATGATAGTGATCTTTTTTATAAATTACCCAATTTTTCCACAAATATCATTATTGAGTTTTTCATCTACATCCCTGATGTTCTAAGTTTGTCAACAGTGTTTTCTGTTTACATTTGCAATTTATTCAGTGTGTGTATGGTCTCTAGAGTCTGCCTACTATAGACCCTTAACAACAAAAAATGAGGGCCTCCCTGGTGGTGCAAAGGGTTAAGCACAGCACTGTGAAGCTATCCGCAGCCACT
Source organism: Talpa europaea (assembly GCF_964194135.1). Taxonomy (NCBI): domain Eukaryota; kingdom Metazoa; phylum Chordata; class Mammalia; order Eulipotyphla; family Talpidae; genus Talpa; species Talpa europaea. The sequence continues at coordinate 83,985,646 of NC_140071.1, read as the reverse complement.
GCACCATGAGTTCAATCCCCAGCAGGCCAGGGAGATGCCTACATGGTGCAGCAGACCTATCCTGGCTCGCCCGTTGTTCCTCTCAGCAGCGTATTTCAATCAGTCTGCCTGTTCTGTTCCCCACTTTGTCTTTGGTGAATCCTCTCACCTGCCCCCCACACACACACCTCTGGCCTGTACCCCAGGTCTTGTACACATAAATAAATAAATCTTAAAAAGAAGAACAATAAAAAAGGAATATATTCTCCTAATATGTTTATCTTTCCTTTTTCAAAATTGTATAGTCTGAAAGGTGAAATCAGCATCATTTTATAAGAATTTTACTATATTTGTTCTCTGTAAAATGATTTTAATGATAAATCATGTCTATATTTGGTGAGAGCAAAAAAAAAGAACACTTTTTTGTTTGAACTCTTGTTCTAACTCTGATTAATACATGGTCATGTGATTTTATGTTTATATATTTTCTGTATTTTAAATAAACGGTCTCCTAAAACAAGCTCTCAGATTCTGAAAACAGAATAATGGTCACTAGAAGAAGGGGGTCGGGGGGGCAGTAAAATGGGTAAACAGTGTCAACTGTATGATGGTGAATGGAAAGGAGACCTTTGATGGAGACCATAAAGAAGCACATACAGATGTCAAATTATATTGCATCACACCTAAAATTTATATAATGTTATAGGCAATGTTACTAAAGAAATACTGTGCTCTCTAGAAAGCTAAGATGTTTAAATGACTCTCCTAGCATATCTTTCTTATTTATTTTTTTAAAGAATTATTTATTTTTGCATATAAGAACTGGGGTACTCAGGCCTCCCGGGTGGCACAGCAGGTTGAGCGCAGCTCTGTGAAGCTGTTCTCAGCCTCTGCAGTGCAGGTTCGATTCCCAGCCAGCCAGGGAGATTCCCACATGGTGCAGAAGACCTCTCCTGTCGCGCCCGCTGCTCCCCTCAGCAGTGTCTTCGGTCTGTCTGCCTATTCTGTTCCCTGCTCTGTCTCTGGTAAATCCTCTTACACTCCCATGCCACTGGCCTGTACCCCAGTTCTTGCATAAATAAAAATAAATCTTAAAAAAAAAGAAGAACAGGGGTATGTCAGAGGTGTGGAGGGTGAGAGGACTCACAAGAGACAGAGTGGAGAACAGAACAGGCAGATAGATCAAAATACACTGTTGAGGGGAACAGCTGGCAAGTCAGCCATGTGTGTCACCTCCCTGGCCAGAGATCCAACTCATGCTGCAGTGGCTCCGGACAGCTTCATAGTGCTGCTACTTACCCCTTATGCCACCAGGGTGGCCCCTCTTTCTTATTTATTAAGAACTTATCAATGGCAACATTTCATTCTCCAAAGATGTTTCCATCTATGATTCTTACTGGCTTCTATCGCACCAAGTAGTAGTCTCTTGATTTAGCAATTATAAATTTATTTATTTATTTATTTATTTTTAATTAGAATATTTATTTATTTATGCAAGCACTGGGTACAGTCAGAAGCATGGGAAGGTGAGAGAATTCACCAGAGCTAGAGCAGGGAACAGAACAGGCAGACTGATGAAGTACACTGCTGAGGGGAGCAGCGGGCGCAGCAGGAGAGGTCTGCGTGCCATGTGGGACCCTTGCCAGCGGCCGGGGATCAAACTGGTGCTGCAGAGGCTGCGGGCAGCTTTGCAGCCCAGCACTCAACCACTGCGTCACCAGGGGAGGCCCTATAAATTTATTTAGTATTTATTTAGTTCAATTATGTAACTTGAGTTGGCAGCAGGGTTTTGAAAATATAAATATGCATAAGGCATAGATTATGCTTTCAAGGAATTTTATTTTCAATTAAGGCAAATCATATAAATAAATGTCTACGATGCTTTATGAAAAGTGATAATTACCATCAAAGGAAAGCAGATAAGTTATCTGACTTGACAAAAGAAAATATAATTTGTATGTATTTGAATATTTCCAGGTTTAAATCCATTGTTAACAGCTTTCCTCATTATCTGCTTGACTCCTGTGAGATAAAACTGGCTAAAAGTCAAATCAAGATTCATTCAGAAATTATATCTGATTGAATGAAAACTGTAAAAAGACATCAGGAGAGTTTATGCCTCCTGTCAATAATACATCTTGTTTCTGCATTAGCTTTGTAGTCTGTATGAGAGAATTTAATCCTTATTTTTTATTGGCCTAGCACAATTCAAAATAAACCCATAAAAATAATTTTTTAATCCTACATATTTACCCCTTTATTCACACCACTGGTTCATGTCAAAATATATTTATTTTCTCCTTTCCTTTTATATGTCCCTTTTATTTCATTTTCCTCTTCTGATGTCATTTTTAAACATTTTTTTTCTCAAATTGGTCTTTTCTAGATCAGGTCAGTTAAAGGTGTTCTATCTTTTTTTTCTGCAAAATAAATCTGTATAATAAATAGTAAGAAACTTCAATTCTATTTTATTACCAGTTCATTCTCTTTTTTAGCATTTGACTTATCTACCTATTTATTTGTTAATTTATCACCTAGATCCTAGGTATAATTGGAACACTTGCCCCCAGACGCAGCGGGTAGGGGGAGACCAAAGGAAAGAGATAGACTACTCCTTATTGGTTGGTGGCAGGTTAAAGGAGCAAAGGAACTGACTAGGCTTATCTGGGGTGACTTCTAGTGGCAGATTTTCTACAAACCCACCCCTACCCCCAAATCTCAAAAGTTTATATAGAGGCTTTAATTGGGAGAGATAATGGTTTGCTTATTCTTTTCTGCTTCTGCCATATACCTACAACCTTCCCAACCACCCAAGCCATTTTTCTAACTGATTTGTATAAATATATTAAATATTTGTGTTCATAGCTGAAACACTTGTAAAATTGCAATTACTCTTCCTTTCTTGTGCAACCTCTTGTTTCCCTGAATTTAATGTTAATTTTTCATTCTCATTTAATTTATGTGTACTTAGACTTATTCAACCTCAATATTTTTCTTTTGCTTAAATCTTCTTTTCAGATGTTCATATATCTCCTGCATTCTATTTATTTCTATGAATATGCTAAAATGTATCTTCACAAAATCTTAACTATTTTATATTATTCTGTTCTAGCCTATTTCTGCCTCTAAGTCTCTTATTTCCCATTCTTCCTTGATTTACTCCATTGTTTTAGTGAAACAACATATACAAAATTTTCTTGGGAAAATTGGTTCAGAGATAAAATGTCCAGACCTGCATGCCTCGGCCTGTTTTTTATTGATTTTATCTGATTTGCAAGTTGGTGGGAAGAATACTTTTCCTTTTGAATTTTATTTATGTTGTTGGATTATTATGAGCCAAGTGTTTATTAGAAGTATTTTATGAACCATTTTCTTATTTAATTCTCACAGAGTACTGCTTGGGCTAGTATTTCTTCTTTAATTAAGTAAGTTCCACTGTTTTATATCCATGTTAATATTATCACAATATAAGATTTCTTCCCTCAGATGTGCTCTCTATAGCTCTCTCTCCACAAAAGCACCCATAATCCTTTAACATAGCTTATTGTTTTCTCATATCATTATCCTACAATCTCATCCCTTTGCCACTCCCTCTCCCTTGTATCTTGGATTTTTCATATATATTACCAGCTTTCAAGTTTCAGTTTCAAAATTTGCCTTAGTCTGACCCTTTGTTTGGTTTCTACATATTCCACATACTAGTGACACAATCCAGTATGTCTTTCTCCTTTTGGTTTATTTGGTATAGCATAACCCCTTCTGGCTCCATTCATGTTGCTGCAAATCACATGAGTTTCTTTTTGATTGCTGAGTAGTATACCAATGTGTATATATAATATGTCTTGATACACTAATCTGTTTTTTTTTTAAGATTTATTTACTTATTTATTTATACAAGGACTGGGTACAGTCAGAAGCGTGGGAGGGTGAGAGAATTCACCAGATCCAGAGCAGGGAGCCGAACAGGCAGAAGGACCGAAGCACATTGCTGAGGGGAGCAGTGGGCGCAGCAGGAGAGGTCTGTGCACCATGTGGGACCCTTGCCAGCGGCCGGGGATTGAACCGGCGCTGCAGAGATTGCGGGCAGCTTTGCAGCCCAGCGCTCAACCGCTGCGCCACCAGGGTGGCCCTACACTAATCTGTTTTTGGGCATTCAGGTTGTTTTCATATCTTGGTTATTGTAAATAGTGTCACAATAAGCATAGGAGTGCACCATTCCTTTAAAATTAGTGCTTATGTGCTCTTTGAGTAGATACCTAAGAGTGGAATTGTGGATCATATGACAGAACCATTTTCAGTCTTTTGAGGAACCTCCACACTGATTTCCATGAGGTCTGGAACAGTCTACATTCCCACCAACAGTGTAAGAAGGTATTGTTTATCCACACCCGCATCAGCATTGTGTTTTTTTTTTTTACTTTTTAATATGTATCATATTCATTGGTGTTAAGTGGTTTTGATTTGCATTTCCTTGATGATAAGTGTTGAGGAACATTATTTTCATGTGCCTGCTGGCCATCTGGATGTCTTCTTTGAAGACGTGCCTATAGTTCTTCTGCCCTTTATTTATTTATTTATTTATTTATTTTGAATTAGATTGTTTGTTTTCTTGTTGTTGAGTGGTATGAGTTTTTTTGTAGATCTTCGGTATCAATCCCATGTTAGATATTTAGTAATCAATTGTTTTTCTTGCTTTCAGTAAGGTGTCTCCTCTTTTTGGTTCTTGCCTTTTTGCTGCACAGAAGTTTCTAAGTTTTATATTTTCCCAATTGTTTATACTTTCCCTTTGATGACCTTGCTGCTAAGAATGAATCTACAAAGGCATTTCTGAAGTGTATGCCAAGGAGTGTTTTACCAATGTTTTCTTTTGTGTATTTTATGGTTTCAGGTCTTGTATCCAAATCGTTTATCCATTTTGAGTTTATTTTAGTGTATGGTTTGACATAGTGATCTACGTTCATTCTTATTCATGTGATAGTCAAATTTTCACACCATTTATTGATGAGGATTTCCTTGTTCCATTGTATTTTCTTTGCTTCTTTGTAACAGATTAATTATCCATATAAGTATGGTTTTATTTCTGGGCTTTCCATTTGTTTCTATTGATCTATTTTATTTATATTTTTTTGCAGTATGATTTTTTTGTATTATTGAAGATTTATAGTATAATATGAAGTCTGGAAGTGTAATAGCACCATTTTCCCTCTTTTTAGTCAAAGGAGATTTGGCTAATTGGGGTCTTTGTGTTGCCATATGAAATTCAGTTATATTTGTTCAATTTCTTTGAAAAGTGGCATTGAGGGCCTCCCTGCTGGCTCAGGCTGTTGAGCGCCACACTGTGAAGCTGTCTGCAGCCTCTGCAGCATGGGTTCGATGCAGGCCTGCCAGCGAGAATCTCACATGGTGTAGCAGACCTCTCCTGTCTCACCTGCTGCTCCCCTCAGCAGTGTATTTCTTCAGTCTGCCTGTTCTGTTTCCCGCTCTGTCTCCAGTGAATCTTCTCACCCTCCCACGCATCTGGCCTGTACCCTGATTCTTGTATAAAAATAAATAAATCTTAAAAAAAATGTCATTGAGATTTTTATTGGGATGCTGTTGAATCTATTAATTACTTTGGGTAGGATGACCATTTTGACAGTGTTGATTCTTCCAACCCATGAACAGGGGATATCTTTCCATCTCTTTGTGTCTTCTATTTATTTTAACAATACCTTGTAGTTTTCCTTACATAGGTTCTCACCTCCTTTGTTAGGTTTATTCCTAGGTATTTATTTTTTTGTTGTTGTTGTGATTACAAATGGGATAGCTTTCACAGTTTTGTCTACTTCCAGCTCATTGGTTACATTTAGGAAGGCAACTGTTTTTCGTGTGTTGATTTTGCAGTCTGTCACTTTCCTGCACTGGTTTATTTTTCTGATTAATTTTTCTGTGATTCTTTAGGGTTCTCTATGTGTGTTATCATATCATCTGCAAATAATGATAGCTTCACTTCTTTTTTCCCAAGTTTGATGTGTTTTGTAGCTTTTCTTGCCTAATTGCTCTAGGTAAGATTTCCAATACTGTTGGTCCATTGGAATGATAAGGCCAAAAATGGGACAAAGCAGCTAGAATATGGTAAGGATGGGAATAAATGTATGAGGTTAATTTACCTTCTGCAAGAAAACCTTGGCTTATGAACAAACTGAAGGTTCAGACCAGAGGGCTTCACAATTATTACCAGAAAAATGTAAGGTTCCAATCAGCCAGGCTAAATCTGGTTGTAGCTATCTCTACAAGCCCTAAGAAATAGCAGTATGTACCATTTCTCTACAGCTTCTTTCACGTGACCTATTTTCAAATTTCTCTTAGAGCTTTGTCTTTCACTAACTGTAGAATGTTAAATATCAACTTCTAAATTTCATTGGTGAAGAAAGTGAAACTCTGAGCTATAAACTTATTAGCACTTGTATCACTAAGAATTCTCTATTGGGATTTACATTTATATCAGGAGTATAAACATGCTGTTTCTGATATCATTTAAAGTTCCCAAAACTTTAGTAAAAAAAGAACATGAAGGCCTAGCAGAGAAAAGGGATATGCTCATCTAGCTTTAGAGGCACCATGGAGGAAACTCAGCATAACTCAGTGAAATGGAAATATATGATTTTAAAAGGCAGAAGGAAGGCAATGAAATGCTGGCCACATTTCCCCAAAAGGCATTTATTACACAAAGAGTGTAAATCCCACAGTGTCAGTGTGCTTTTTGTTCAAAGTGTTCAGAAATTTCCTTGAGAGCTGTAGAATTATAAAAGTTAACAATGTGACTCCAATAGTCCAGAAGACAGCCCTGAAATTGTAAGGACTCAGTGCTTATAAGGTTTAAAGGTATTCTATATTTTTTACAAAGAAAGTGTAAGTTAAACAATTCTTGTGTGTGTGTGTGTTTAATCTTTTCCAATGCCAGTGTGGCTCCCATTTCTCAGGGAAAGAAAAAAATAATAATGCAACTAAAGTGGAGAAAAAGATTTCCCTCTCTGTCATGGCTCCACTTTATCTTAAAAACATTGAAAATAATGTATTTTCTCAAATACTTTGTAGTTGTTTATAGACCTACATAGCATTTAAACCCAGTCTTTCTGGGGAAGGCTTTTGAACCACTCTCATTTTTCTAAATCTGTTATCAGATTTTGATTCAATGCTGCTGAACGATTACTATATAGAATTAAAGACCAATTACAAGACTTTAAAACGTTAACTTAAAAAAATTAATTGTGTAAATAGCATGATACCAGTAATGCTGGAACCACAAAATAACAATGACTCAAAATTACCTTAGTACCTTTTATTTGGAACTTCCCACAATTCTGACCGCTCATTGAAAAAAATAAATAAATAAGTGTGTGTGTGTGTATACAGACATATATACATATATATATACACACACATATATATGAGACTTTAAAGGATCTTTTTATGTGAATTTCCTAGGAGTATGATTGGGCTTATATAATACCTACCATATCAATTCCAAAGAGCACCTGCACCCCTATGTTTATAGCAGCACTATTTACAATAGCTAAGCTTTGGAAACAGCCCAGATGCCCAAAAATAGATGACTGGATCAAGAAGATGTGGTACATATATACCATGGAATATTACTCAGCATTTAAAAAAGATAAACACATGCAATTTGCAGCAACATGGATGGTGCTGGAAGGGATCATGCTCAGCAAAATAAGCCAGAAAGAAAAAGAGAAATACCGGATGGTCTCACTCGTAGCAGGAATCTAGAAAACTTAAATAAGGGACCAGGAAATTGAATAACTATAAGAAAGTGAAAATCAACAAAAATTATGAACCAGAGACACTTTTTGTGGGGTGGGGGGAGGGAGGGGAGTGATTGGGGTCAGAATGGAGGGGTTGAAATTGTATGGGGAATATAAAAATAAAATTTATTATTAAAAAAAAGATTTATTTTTATTTATTTATGCATACAAGTACTGGGGTATAGGCCAGAGGTATTGGGGGTGAAAGGTGTATTCATCAGAGAAAAAATGGGGAGCAGAACAGAAAGAATGGGGAGCAGAACAGGAGGACTGACTGAAATACACTGCTGAGGGGAGCAGCAGGTGAAACAGGAGAGGTCTGTGTGCCATGTAGTTTAGCTCCCTGGCAGAGGATGGAACTCGGGCCTTTGCTGTGATAGCACTGAGACTTAACCACTAGGCCACCAGAGGGGAGGCCTTCCATGTTATTTCATCTCACTGTCAGGTTTCAATATTTCTTCCACCATGCTTAACCTTGAATAATTAAATAAGTAGATACTTTAATTTCTTTTAGTTGACTTATCACTATGATAGTCTATTTTATTTTTTTGTTAACTTAAGATGGTCTGTCTCCCCTCACCAGCTAGGGGCTCAATAACCTTATCCATATCCTCTATTGGGTCCATTGCTGTGTTTCTAGCACCTAGAATAATGTGTAACAGAGTTCAATTAATATTTTTGAGTGAAATAGTGCAATATACTTGATTCCAACGTTGTTGACTCAGCAAAACTGATTCCCAGCAAAGAATTCTTTCTCATTTGTTTCAGAAATTCTTTACTTATATTAGACTGCAAGACAGAGCCAATATAAAAGCAATCTGTAGAGCTAGCAATAACTCCAACCAACACACACAAATTCTGATACATGTGTGATGTAGCCATATAACAAAGCATAAAAGTTCACTCTTATTGTTTCTAACTTTCCTGCTGAAAATACCAATGTGGAGGAAAGGAATAAGGAATCTTGACATCATTGACAATGGGAATGAAGTCAATAAAACAGGAAGAACCATGATCTCTCTTGGCGTCTCTCTCCCCCAAAATACCAATATTTTCTAAACTCCAACTACTAACATTTTCTAAAACCCAAACTGTATTTGTGTGCTATATATATGATTGTAAACTTTTCAACTGTCATTTATTTGGGGGACAAGTACTACATGAAGCATTGGTGGAAGTGGAGAGGAAGGAGAAAAGAAAAGGAAACTAGTCTATTGTCAAGCATAATAAAGTCAGTTTGAAAAAAAGACTTACTTTTTAATAAATTTTTCAGATATGTTAACCAAAGGGTTTTAATTGTTTGTAAACATTGGCAATATTTACCAATTATTTATTAATAATGTGTTATGTATTAACACATTATACATAAAGTCCTGAAAAAAAGAGAGGGAATAGTTATTATCCTAGGTATCAGTATAAACTAGGCTGTCAACATGAGTGAGTGAAAATAAAATTGCTGAAAATATTTGTTTATTCAGTTTCAACAAGTTGGCAATAATACAGAATGTATTACTATCTCAGTAGGCAGTAACTTCAGTTTGTTGGAATATCATATTGGGAATAACAGCTACTTTGAAAAAGTGAGAGAGTAAGAGTGAGAGCAAGAGGAAGAGAGAAGAGGGAGGAGAGAGGAAAGTGAATCCTCCCTGGAGACAGGGAGCTTAAACATGACAGTGCAGCATCCCAATGTATCAGCAACTGGACTGACAGGCCCATGAGTATCATTGAAACAGACATGATTGCATTACCAGGAGGACAAGTTACACAGATGTTGTTAACAAAAACACAACTCTAAACGTGCCTTTTAAATTCTTCATTGCTTGTCATGAGTATTGTCATCTGGGTTATTATTATATCAGAATCTGGGTTGTTATTTTTACACATCCTCTACATTACACCAAATACTATTATGACATTTTCATGCTAGACACATTTCAGAGGAAAGTACACTAAATTAGATAAAGATTACCTGAGTTCTCAGACCATTTCTCCAAGTAATTCATTTTGTAACCATTGGGAACATAGTGTTTCTGTTTCATTTCCTCTTTAGTAAAATCAAACTAATAATATTCTCAAATATTGTGGAACGTATAGAAAAGGTGATATAGCATTATTTTCAGCTTTTTGAGAAATAAAGCTTAAGATATAATTAACATTTATAATTAACTATATAGACCCAGACAGGAAAAGTGGTCTATATTTACAAAATAATCTTGACCACCATAAATTATACATCATGGTGATAATAACAATTGCCAATTATTTAGCAAGTATTTTATGTGTGGTGTGGCATATATATTGTTTTTATGATATAATCTAATCCGCACTTTTTTCTCTCTTCTTTACATTGTTGTACCATTGGTTTACAATATTGTATATGATTTAGGGGAAAAGATTCATACCACACCCACCACCAAACTATTTATAGTCCTTTACTGTAACCTATGGATCCTCCTCTCTCTTTTTACCTACTCACCCCTTTCTCCTTCTAGTAGCCTCGATTCTGCTGTCATATTATCACATAATTTTTGTGTTGAACATTATCTTCATTTTAGAAATTAGGAAAGATTTAGATCCCAAGAGATTAAGTGACTGACATACCTGACATTTAAACTCATGACTACCTTAATGTCACTCTTTGATTGTAGAGGAGGATTGTTAGATTCTTAAAATGTGCTCAGCTTCTCAGTTAAATTATTGGATTTCAACATTAGCATGCTAGTCATCATATTGCACCTACTAAGAGACTTCCTCACTCCATAATAAAACTCTCTGAAGTGCCTTAACTGTATCATTAATTCACACAATATTTTTCTAATTACAAAAAGACTACTGAATTTATTTTGAGCAAAGGGGATTCATTTTGAAAATTAGAGGCAATATTTTGATACTTAAAAATACTAGTGCAAATAATATTGCCCAAAAAATGAATTGATTCACAAGAAATATATATTAAAACATATTTTAAAACTGGAGGCACTTGAATGGAAAGCATTGAATAGGGAAACATATCTTGTGAAGTTGATTTCCAATTCTAACAGTAAGTTTCCATCTTGACCTTGAACAAGATTTTTACATTTTAAAATCAGTTTCTTACATATAAGGTAGAATCAGAGATCACGGTGCTTTTATGCCAAGGATATATTCATTAGGGAATAAAGTTTATTTTTGGCAACATTTTAAGATACATGAGAACAATAAAGGTAGAAAAGACTAGTATACAAAATAATCAAACTCATAAACAGAAAAGTTCTATATCCTTATACACTATAATTCTCAATAAGAGTGACTGTCCCTGTGATAGCCATATTAAAAAAAAAAAAGTTAAACTGTACAATTCCAATAATACATTGACTCTCATTCCTCAGCTCACAATATGTTCATTGTGTAGTATATATTCAGTCTCATTGCTAATATTGTTCTAAAAAGATATAATAGAACTAATGTATTGAAACATAGACCTCATTTATCCTCTGATTAATCTTCGTGATGCTCAACAGTGAATCAAATCATTAAAGTGACAGATATGAATTGTGACCTTAATTTAGAGAAGTAAAAAGAATAAAATAAAATTTTATAGCATAGGTGGAAGAAATTGACTATTATAATGATAATATGCCAAATCCCTTAAAATTCACAATCCATATGAACTTTTAAGATACAGTTCCTAAAGCAAAAATAGAATTAGATTCTTAAAAGAATTAGAGTAGACAATGAAAAAATAAAGACCTTTGAGTATTCATGAAAAAAAAAAAAACTCTTTTCCAAATAAAATGTCAACCAAATGCCAATAGATTAAACAATTCAGTATTAAAAAGATTATTTTTCTTTCTTAGTCAAATACAGTTGGTCACCTTGGAGAATAACTAGCTATCAGCTCACCAAAATTTTTCAAACCAGCATCATAATACTTTTATCAGGAAAAAAGTAGAGAACTGGATCAAGTGAAAAATTGTTTTAACTTGGACCTCCCTGGTGGCGCAAAGGGTTAAGACACAACCTGTAAGACTGTCTGCAGCCACTGCAGCATGAGTTCGATCCCCAGCCAGGGAGCTGCCCACATGGTACAGCAGACCTCTCCTGACTTGCTTGCTGCTCCCCTCAGCAGTGTATTTTGGTCGCTCTGCCTGTTCCGTTCCCCACGCTGTCTCTGGTGAATCCTCTAACTACCCCCACACCTCTGGTCTGTTCCCCAGCTCTTGTATGCATAAATAAATAAGTCTTTAAAAAAAAAGAAAAAACTTTTTAACTTATACCAAAGGGCAAGATGAAAAAACTTAACACTGTAGCAATAAGCAGAAAACAGTCCCATGTAAAGGGAAAGAACAAAGAAATAAAATACTTGTTTTACAGATATATAAACAGAAGTAATGATATCATTGTCATTATTAATTGAAACACATGACTTTAATATTTCAAATTCCTGATGAGGTAGTGTATTTAAAGAATATTTCTTGTTCCATATGTAGTACATCATATGATGAAGTAATAAACCAAAGGTCCAAAACTCAAATTTAAACTACCAGAATTTTTAAAATCAGTGTTCTGGAGTCATATCTACATCAGGATAAATTTGACTGCAAATAAATACATCCCCTCGGCAATTTTATGTGTGCTCTACAGAATTTTATTTATTCAAATTAGTGTATTACTACATGTATTGTTGAACTTTTTGTTTGTCCTGAGCGGTTTCCTGTAAAACAAATGAATCAGTGTAATTAGGGAAACCAAACTCTGTTAGCCTATCCTTGGACCTATTACAATATTGAATAAAGTCTATAAGTAATCTATTTTGTTAGTCTTCCTGTTAATAGAAAAATAATGATGCAGAATTGTAGAATGAATATAGGTTTTAAGTCAAACTGTCTTGTAGTGAAATAACCTCTGCTTTTACATGTTCGGCAACCCATCTGAATGGAAATTGAAATTATTCAATTTTCCTGAATATTATGCATGAAATCAGAATAACATATTATCATAGACTGTTGTGAGGTTATAAGGAGCAAGGTATAAGCAGTTAATTCTCTTTCTTCACACATCCTTTACTTCCTGGCTATTTATAAATTTTATAAATATAAAAAGATATCAGTACATTATATTATTTATTTATTTATTTTTTACTTAAGGTAATGTTGATTTACATTGTTGTTTGTTGGGAGTATAGGCCCTTCAAGTTATATGTGCGCTTTTATAAAGAAAAAGTACAAGCAGGGCCTACCCTGGTGGTGCAGTGGTTGAGCGCTGGGCTGCAAAGCTGCCCGCAGCCTCTGCAGCACCGGTTTGACCCCCGGCCACTGGCAAGGGTCCCACATGGCACGCAGACCTTCCCTGCAGCACCCACTGCTCCCCTCAGCAGTGTATTTCGTCGGTCTGCCTGCTCTGTACCTTGCTCTGTCTCTGGTGAATTCTCTCACCCTCCTGCGCTTCTGACTGTACCCAGTACTTATATAAAAAATAAATAAATAAATATTAAAAAAAAAAGTACAAGCACATCTGTGATGACAAAGTACTTTCAGAATTTGGTAGAACTAAGGGTAAAGACAATCAAAGTAGATAGTGTTAGGGAAGAATTTCAGATAGTTTCATGAAATCATTACTTAAAGAAGCTGCCCATGATTCTTTGTTCAGCAATATTCATGAGCAAGTTCATCCTTAGAAGATAGCCTTATAACATGTGTTCACTTGTTTTTTGCAGCCCTCTGGGGGCATTCAGATATTTGAAGACTACCTGGAGCCCATACTAAGACTTTTCACCAGGCTTGAATACCCAAACCCAATTTTTTTTTTCTAAATTGCTGAATGTTCTAGTAATATTTTAAAGATTTATTTATTTATATATATAAGAAATGGGGTACAAGCCAGAGCTGTGGGGGGGTGAGAGGATTCACCAGAGACAGAGTGGGGAAAAGAACAGACAGATTGACTGAAATACACGGTTGAGGGGAGCAGCAAGTGAGTGAGGAGAGGTCTGCTGTGCCATGTGGGTAGCTCCCTGGCCGGCCAGGGATGGAACTCATGCTGCAGTGGCTGTAGCGAACTTCAGAGTTTGTGTCTTAACCCCTTGAGCCACCAGGGAGGCCCCACCAAGCACTAAAAATTTTTAACAAATGACATAATTTCCAGAAATTTCATAATTTGGAGCACTCTTTAATAGATAAAGCTCTGATATATCACATGATTCTTAAATTGAATTAATACCAAGATATTTCTAGAAATGCACTTACCAGCACCAGAATAATAAATATACTATTATTAATAATATTTATTACATATCATTTGCCATATACTGTTCTAGACAGGCAAGATGTGACCCTTTCTAATGTATTTCTATTCAAATTTTATTTTTAGACATCCAACAAAATGTTAGCTGGTACCTGCATAGTGGTTAGGACTTGATTTCCAGAACTAGCCTTCCTGGATTAAAGAAATACTGCTAATGGATTACATCTTTAACTTGGGTGAAAATAACCCTGGCCTCTCAATGCTTCAGTTTCTTCAGTTACAAATGGGAATTTTTTTAAAGATTTTTTTTATTTGTGCATGCAAGAACTGGGGTGCAGGCAAGAGGTGTAGGGGGGAAAGAGAATTCACCAGAGACAGAGTGGGGAGCACAAAAGACAGATCTACTGACATACACTGCTGAGGGTAGCAGAGAGTGAAGCTGCTGCACCATGTGGGTTATCTTAGAGGATTGAACTCAGGCTTTTGTGGTGAAAGCGCTGAGACTTAACCCCTAGGTCACAAGGGAGTCCCCTGCAAATGGGATTTTAAGATTTGTCTTAAATAATATCAAACTATATATTTGACACACTTATGTGCCTTGTGCATAGCAATTAGCACAAGTGTTAGTGTCATCATTGTACCATTGCACGTACTACTGTGAGGAACTATTATAGAGAAAATAGTATTCTTGTGGAGGAAATGGACAATTGAACAAGAAATAATGTAGCTTAACATTAAGATAAGACCTATTAAAAATAAAGCATGGAAGAGAACAGAGAGTTCTGAATAGAAGGTGTGGGAAGATGGAGCTTAGATACATATATCTGAATAGAATCCTAGATGGAGGTTACATTTGAACAAAGCTGAATGAAATAAAGGAGTTGAGAGAATGCCTAGTGGTACAGTGGGTCAGGAAGAGAAAATGTCAAGCAGAAAAGTCACCAAGGTAAGATGAACTTGGAAGATGTAGGAATAATTAAGGAGAGCAAATCACCTAGTAAGACTGGAAAAGACTAAGCTAGTTGGGTGGGGAAATCAGAATTAACCAGGAACAAATGGCACAGGACTTTGTAGGTGATGCCAAGAAAGGCACAAAGGAGGCAAGGTACTTGAGTAGGGTGACAGAACAATTACCAGTGTTCTCTGACACCAAAACCAGTAGCTCTTAATCACTGTTGCCTTTAATGTGAGCAACATATTTTACTGATGTTAAAATTCCATCAGATTTTTTTTGAAAGTCACAACACGCTGATAGTTTATTAGCTTCCTACCAATTGAAATGTTTAGGTATATATTTTTATGGAAACTTGCTAATTTGGTTCTGTACTCTTCTATTTACTATAATTTATTTTTAAAGAGATCCACATTATTCTTCTTGTATGTTTAAATAACATTCAGAGTGCTTTACTTGACATGACTATTTTATTGAGTGAGAAGCCTGAAACTGATGAATTGCAAAAGCATTGCTTTACAAGATGGGTTATAAAGTGAAAATGAAGAAACTGCATAATCTTTATAAGCATTGGTTATTATAATGGGAATATCAAACAGGAGAGGATTACGTGAAAGTAATTATCCTCTATCATATTAGGAAGATGATATAAATTTCATTTATGATTATTAGGCATTTACAAGTAGTAATAAGTTTTACTTCCCTTTATGAAATAGGCTAGGCTAAGTTTATCTTATGTTTAACAGTTTTGTCTACTCAAAAAAACTCTCAACATTAATCTCTATTTTTTTATTTTAACATATTTCATTTTGCTATTTTAAAACTTCTCGTTTATTGATATTCTCAATTCTGTGTCCTCTAATAAACTTGCCTGCTACATCTACATGCAGAATCCTAATAAAATTGGTAAACTGAAAATGAATAGAAAATAGTTTGTCCTGACTTACACAAATCTTGCAAATCATCATGAGTCCACTAAATTATTTTTAACATATTGGCCCAACTAATGAAAATGCATTCATGCCATGTATATATTAGATATGTATTAAAATATATATTATATATTAAATATATATCATTAAATATATAGTTAGATAAATCATATATTTATATAATATATATTATATATTTAAGCAAATATATTAAAATATATATTATATTTATATAATATGTATTTTAACACATATAAGATTTTATGTATATACATATATATGAACTCGAGTATAAGCTAGAGGTGCGGGGGGTGAGAGGACTCACCAGAGACAGAGTGGGGAGCAGAACAGGCATATCTACTGAATGAAATGCACTGCTTAGGGGAGCAGGAGGTGAGACAGGAGAGGTCTGCTGCGCCATATGTGGGTTAGCTCCCTGGTGGGGGATAGAACTAAGGTCTGCTGTGATAGCGCTGAGACTTAACCCCTCTGCCAGCAAGGAGGCCACCTTAAATGTCTTATTCATGAGTTCACTAAGAAGTTCTGGCTAATAATTTATAACACTGTAACAAACTCCTACCTTAGCACTATTTTAAAAAAAGTAATGGAAATTAATATGACATGCTTACCAAACTCAAAAAAGCAACTTGTTTTCACTCTATATATGTTATAAATAAATAACATGATTAACAAATTTACACTGTTGTTACCACATGGAAAATAAGCCAGCAATTGTCTGTCTCATATCTTATGAAACCAATACTAATCCATATAAATTTCTAAAATGTTGAAATAGATATAGTATGTTTGGATATAAGAAATTAACTCTACTACAATAGTAAGGTTTAGTCTTATTATATACTTTGACTGTCTTGATTTTTACTTTGTATTCATTTTGTTCTACCATTTCTATGTTAAATTATTTTTTTTATTGAAATGACTATTTTTTTTATTTTTTTTATAAATTTTATTGTTATATTCCCCATACAATTGCAGCCCCCCCATTCTGACCCCAATCCCTCCCCTCCCGCCCCCGCCCCCCTAAAAGTGTCTCTGGTTCATAGTTTTTTGTTGATTTTGTTTTTTTTTTTTTTCTTTACATGTACTTTATTTTCTAATTCCCCCACATACCTATCATTGTGTGTTATACATATTGGAAGATCAAATAATACTTAGAATGGTAGATTCAGATTTATAACAAAATATCTTTTTTTTTTTTCTCTTTTTTTTTTTTTAAATCCCACTCTGGGGAAAGCCAATTTTTTTTTTTTTTTATAAATTTTATTGTTATATTCCCCATACAATTGCAGCCCCCCATTCTGACCCCAATCCCTCCCCTCCCGCCCCCGCCCCCCTAAAAGTGTCTCTGGTTCATAGTTTTTTGTTGATTTTGATTTTCACTTTCTTATAGTTATTCATTTTCCTGGTCCCTTATTTAAGTTTTCTAGATGCAAATGGCCAACAGGCATATGAAAAAATGTTCAACATCACTTGCCATCAGGGAAATGCAAATCAAAACTACCATGAGATACCATCTTACACCAGTGAGAATGGCACATATTAAAAAAACTAGCAACAACAAATGCTGGCGAGGGTGTGGAGAAAAAGGAACTCTTCTGCACTGTTGGTGGGAGTGCAAACTGGTCCAACCACTGTGGAGAGCTGTGTGGAGATTTCTGGACCTACTAAACATAGAGCTTCCATATGATCCAGCAATTCCACTCCTAGGTATTTACCCAAAGGACACAGAAACATCAATTCCAAAGAACACCTGCACCCCTATGTTTATAGCCGCACTGTTTACAATAGCATTTGGAAACAACCCAAATGCCCAAAAATAGATGACTGGATCAAGAAGATGTGGTACATATATACCATGGAATATTACTCAGCATTCAAAAAAGATAAACACATGCAATTTGCAGCAACATGGATGGCGCTGGAAGGGATTATGCTCGGCGAAATAAGCCAAAAAGAAAAAGAAAAATACCGGATGGTCTCACTCATAGCAGGAATCTATGTTAAATTATTTTATTTTACGTTTTATTTTTTACTTTTATTTGAGTTAAGATTTGGATACCCCCATCAGATAATACACCATAGTGCTCCAATCACCAAGTCAGCCATAATCCTACACCATATTCTATTATGCTCACTCCCTCTTTAATATTGCATCTCCCCCATTCCATCCCCTCCTCGGTGCTTCAGTTCTGTAGTCAATTAGTAAGAGTCAGTTTTTCAGCTTTATCGACTCTAGTTTATTTACTTTATATTCCACATTGTAGTGACATCATCCAATGTTTATTTAGCATGATCCCTTCCACCCTCGATACATGTTTCTGCAAATGACATGAGTTTATCTTTTTTAATCACTGAGTAATAGTCCATTGGATATAATATACATATATTTATATGTCCCACATCTTCTTGAGTCACTCATCTTCTTTGGGGTTTTTTTCCACAGTTTACCTATAGCAAATAGTGCTGCAATTAACATGGGAGTGCATGTTCCTTTCAAATTCTTTTTTAATTTTGGGGGTAGAATTCCTAGGAGTGATATTATTGTGTCAATTGGCACACCCATTTTTAATGTTTTGAGAAACCTCCATACTGCTCTCCAAAAGGACTGGGCAAGTTTGCATTTCCACCAAGAGTGTAGAAGGGTTCCCTTTTCTCCATGCTTGCAAGCACTTGTCTATGATCTTTTCAAGGTGGGCTATTTTCACAGGTCTGAGATGGCATCTCATTGTGGTGCTGATTTGCATTTCTTTAATAATAAGTGATAGGGAACATTTTATCATTTGCCTGTTGGCAATTTGAATGGCTCCTTTGGTGAAGTGTCAGTTTAGTTCTTCTGTGCATTCTTCCCAGGGCCCAGCATCTCCCTTGCAATGCTGTGCTCCCTGAGGGAGCACAAAAGGGTGTGGATTGAACTGCAGCTATGTGTGTGGGAGGATCAACACTCTTTTTGGGCCTGTGAGGTAATGGCCTCCTTCCACCTGAGGGCTTGGGATACTAAAAGGCCCCTGATGTAGGGACCAGCCCTAGAAGCTGCCCCTGATGTCTTTCCGGCTGGCAAGTGCAACCAGTTAAATGGTCCTGCCAATCTCCAGGAGGGGGAGGGGAGGGAAGCACCACAACAAAGGGGCTGGCTCAGCGTTCACAGAGACCACTCAGCGGTCTCTGCCAGCACCAAGCCCCCATTTGCCCACCTGTTAGTGTCCGACCTCACAGATATCTCAGGATTCTCTAGGTGTTTGGTCTCCAAGCTTTTTCCCTTTTTCTGGTAGAGGAAGTGGTACAGTTCTGTGGGTTCGGGAGGGGAAAAGGGCTGTGATGATTTTCTCTCTTCCCTTCCCCTGTTGTTCCAATTTCCCTCTGTGTCTGGGAGAATCACCAGTTTGTCTAACGAGCCTGGGTCCTCCCAGGAATTTGTTGTTATTTCTCCCTATCAATTGTTTTCTCTTAGAGAACTTGATCCTAGCATCTCTTCGTCACCATATTGATGGTGTCAGTCCTAACTTCAATATTCTTAAATAGTCCTAGGCTCTTGGAAGTGTCACTATATATGTCTTGGTGTCAGTGTAACTTCATTTTGGTATGCTGGGCTTCTTTTCACTTCCTGTATTTGTACATTTATTCCTTTCTCAGGTGTCAGGAAGTTTTCCTCCATTATTTCTTTATGTACACTTTCTTTTCTTTTTTCTCTTTCTTCCCCCTCTGGTATTCCCATGATTCTGATGTTGACTTTTCTCCTGTAGTCAGATAATAATTTGTGTTTCTTCATTTTTTTCTACATTTTTTTAAAGATTTATTCATTTATGCATACAAGAACTGGGGTACAGGCCAGAGGTGTTGGGCAGGAATGAAAGGATTCACCAGAGACAGAGTGGGGAACAGAACAGGCAGATTGACTGAAATACACTGCTGAGGGGAGCAGCAGGTGAGTCAGGAGAGGTCTGCTGCACCATGTGGGTATTTCCCTGGCTGGGGATTGAACTCATGCTGCAGTGGCTGAGGATAGCTTCAAAGGTTGTATCTTAACACCTGTGCCACTAAGGAGGCCTTTTTTTCACTTGTTTGTCACTTTCCTTCTCTGCTTTGGTTCCTTGTACATTTATATCTTCAGTTTTTCTGACCATTATTTCATTGGTCTATTTTACTTTTGTGACTTTCTGATGAATTTTTAATTTCCTTTATTTCTCTTTGGAAATCCTGAAATGCCATTTTTATCTTATCCAGAGATTGGTTTTCTGTCTTCATTCTTCTGATTTTATTTTTAAGGACATTCATTTGTCTGAGTTTCATTTAATTTCTTTGAATTTTTTTATCATTGCAAATTTAAACGCTGTATCTGATAGTGAGAACATAACTTCCATATCTTTGCAATTGGGTTCTAGATACCTGTTCTCCCTTTATTGCATCTTCCCTTTGGTATCATGTTGCTGTTTGTTGTGTTTTTTCTTCTCTCCATTATTAGTTTTGGGACCCAGTTGCTAGATGTGGGCTTTCCTTGGGCATAGCTACTACTCCCTCACTGGTCATGAGTCTCACCTCTCTGGGTGAGCAGCTGGCACAGTGTCACTTGAGGTTGTAAGGTTTCAGGACATTTTGGTAACTTTCCCAGCTTGGATCCAAGGACTTAATAATCTCAGTGGGTCTCATGGGAGGTGGGGGTTACTTGCAAGAGCTCACAAAAGCCCTGCCCTTTCTGGCACCTCTCCTGGTGTGGGTCCAGAGGCTCTCCAATTTGGCTGTCAAGACAGGATCTTGTGAGCGTTTGTAAGTCCTCTGGACAGTCTCAGCAGTTGCTGGTGTACTCTTGTCAGATACTTTTTGGATATTAGACCACTTAGAACTTCACATATTTCTTTTCTCTCTGCCCTTGCTTAAATGTCATTTTTTTTCTTCAGAAATATTTTAAACATAGACTTCATGAATTATTGTATGCTTTGATAATTTTTCTATTTTTCAAAGATTTATTTATTTATGCATACTAGAACTGGGATACAGGCCAGAGGTGTGGAGGGGGTGAGAGGAGTCACGAGAGACAGAGTGGGGAAAAGAACAGGCAGATTGACTGAAATACACTGCTGAGGGGAACAGCGGGCGAGTAAGGAAAGGTCTGCTGTGCCATGTGGGTGTC
Source organism: Talpa europaea (assembly GCF_964194135.1). Classification (NCBI taxonomy): domain Eukaryota; kingdom Metazoa; phylum Chordata; class Mammalia; order Eulipotyphla; family Talpidae; genus Talpa; species Talpa europaea. The sequence goes on along the minus strand of NC_140071.1, from coordinate 83,964,610 downwards.
TCCCTGGCCTGGGATTGAACTCATGCTACATTGGTTGTAGATAGCTTCATAGGTTGTGTCGTAACCCCTTCAGCCACCTGGGAGGCCCAATATTTTTTCTTTAGATAATATTTCCATTTTGTTCTTTTTTTTTTTATATATATATAGAGGCATGTTTTATTTATTTATTTGTTTGTTTGTTTTGTTTATACATGCACTGGGTACAGTCAGAAGCACGGGAGGGTGAGAGAATTCACCAGAGCCAGAGCGGGGAGCAGAGCAGGCAGAAGGACCGAAGTACACTGCTGAGGGGAGCAGCGGGCGTCAGGAGAGGTCTGCGCGCCATGTGGGACCCTCCTCCGGTGGCCAGGGAGCAGCCGGGGATTGAACCGGTGCTGCAGAGGCTGCGGGCAGCTTCGCAACCCAGCGCTCAACCGCTGCGCCACCAGGGAGGCCCCCATTTTGTTCTTTAATTACATAGTTTATGTTTGCATATAAGAATATATGCTTTTATGGCCTACCCTGGTAGCGCAGGCGGTTGAGCGCAGGGCTGTGAAGCTGTCCGCAGCCTCTGCAGCGCCAGTTTGATCCCAGCTGGCTGGCAAGAGTCTCATATGGTGCATCAGATGTCTGCCTGCTGCTCTCCTCAGCAGTGTATTTCGACAGTCTGCCTGTTCTGTTCCCTACTCTGTCTCTGGTGAATCCTCTCACCCTCCCGTGAATCTGGCCTGTACCCCAGTTCTTGTATGAATAAATAAACAAATCTTTAAAAAAAAATAATATATGGGCCTCCCTGGTGGCGCAGCGGTTGAGCGCTGGGTTGCCCGCAGCCTCTGCAGCGCCGGTTCGATCCCCAGCCTCTGGGTGAGGGTCCCACATGGTACGCAGACCTCTCCTGCCACCCGCTGCTCCCCTCAGCAGTGTACTTCAGTCCTTCTGACTGTTTTGCTCCCTGCTCTGGCTCTGGTGAATTCTCTCACCCTCCCAGCTTCTGACTGTACCCAGTGCTTGTATAAATAAATAAATAAATCTTAAAGAAAAATAAAATAAAAAAAGAATATATGCTTTTAAAATGTCTTATCCCTTTTTAGTTATCTTCATATATATTGTTATTGACTTTATATTTCCTTAAGACTATTCTGAACACTTAAAATATTGTTTTCACCGTGTATTAGGTAAATAACATGATGTTTGGAATTTACTTCAAAGTGCTCTTTAGTGGGGGAAGGAAATTCAGATGCTAGAATATAAAAATAACACTAAGCACTTATTGAAAATTGTTGAAGGTAAGTGAAGATTGCATGTGGTTAATTGCCCTGTATTTTTCTTCTTACAGGTAAGTTTTAAAATTCCCATAATGACAATTAAATGCAAAGAATTAGCAAAAGACAAATGACTGCATATGGGCACCAACTTTATAGAAATCCCTAAAGGAAGTGCTAATAATAAGTACATTAAACCAAAAATTTCAAACAATTTCAAGTCTATAAATCATGGACATGAGTTAATTTTTTTCTTATATGATGTTTATCAAATTATGTTTACAGTACTGAAAGATGGAGATAATATCAATATCCAACCACAAAGGGACTACTAAAACTTGTACTTTTTTTAAAAAAGTTTTATTTTATTTATTTATGCATACAGGAACAGTGTGTGCATTCAAATGTACAGGGGGTGAGAGGATTCACCAGAGACAGAGTGAGGAGCAGAACAGGCAGATGTACTGAAATATACTGCTGAGGGGAACAGTGGGTGAGACAGGAAAGGTCTGCTGTGCTATGTGCGATAGCTCCCTGACTAGGGATCTAACCCTTGTCACAGTGGCTGGCAGTAGATTGATAGTGCGAGACTTACCCCTGCACCAGCAGGGAGGCCCTAAAACTTGTACTTTCGATGAAATATATTAAATCATTAAAAACAAGTTGATAGACTGAGGTAAACATGTAAAAATCTTAAAATCAGTAATATATTTTATACATATTTTACATATGTATTCTGTACCATGGACTCATTTTAGCTTTCAAAATGGTGTATACCTTTTGAATGCACACCTGTTCCTCTTCTCTTAAATGTCCTTTCCCTATCGAACACATTGTACCAGTCAATTTTCTCATTTTGTTCCTGAGTTGTCACTATCTTTTATATAAGTAAACATTAATATTCAGTCATAAAGACAAAGTAAACAAGGATATTGTTTCTGAATACATCATTAAGTTTTTACCAAAAGTAAAGCTGACCAAGCAGTCCTAGTGTTGAGTATTTATCCTACAGGATTATTTCTTGAAAATTGTGTTTGAGTTTGAGCAAAAATCTACAATTCATTGTGATTTGAATAAGGAATAACAATAGTACATTTAAAAACGTTTCATTCCCACTAATAAATACAATATAGGTATGTAAATATGGCATAAATCTCTCCATAGGCCTGTTTTATTTCATCCTTTAAGTGTGTTGGGGATGCGTAGATTAGCTTAAACACTTGAAAGAAATAGTACTATGAAGAAAAGCTTTGATTATGTTTGATTATGTTAATTTATTTTTATTTACCAGATTTAATTTGTTCACATTTAATATTTATTATAAATCAATTTCTTAGGATGGTAAATATGCTTAAGAGATACTTGCTTCTTACCATTATGATACTGATTTCAAATTTGTTAAAGAAATGGAGCAAAAAAAGAAAATATATGTTAACATTATTTAAGGGACATTTTCTATAGCCTGCTACCACCAAGAAAATTAATTATATAATGCTTATGCAACAATTTACAGTAGTTAAGAAATATGTAGAAACATAGCCCACTCAGCTATCATCTTTTCAGAAATTAATATAAAAGACAGAAAATGTCATTGGGCCTCCCTGGTGGTGCAAAGGGGTGAACACAGCACTATGAAGCTACCTGCACCATGTGCAGCGTGAGTTTGATCCCCCACCAGCCAGGGAAATACCCAGATGGCGCAGCAGACCTCTCCTGTCTCACCCGCTAGTGCCATCAGCAGTGTAATTTCAGTCATTTTGCTTGTTCTGCAAACTGCTCTGTCTCCAGTGAATCCTCTCACCCCCTATACCTCTGGCCTGTAGCCCAGTTCTTGTATGCATAAATAAATCTTTTTAAAAAAGCAATAGGTTATTAAGTCAGTCAAATCCTGGAGAAAATATTTTTTAAAAATCAGTATAAATTTATAACTGTTCCATAAGATTTTGTCAAAGTCTAAACTTCCCTGCTTTTTCATGATCAGTGTTCTTTAAAAAAAAAAAAAAGATGTATTTATTTATGCATACAATAACTGGGGTATGAGCCAGAAGTGTGTTGGTGAGAGGATTCACCAGAGACAGCGTGGGGAACAGAACAGGCAGACTGACTGAAATAAACTGCTGAGGGGAGCAGCTGGCGTGACAGGAGAGTTCTGCTGTGCCGTGTGTGTTGCTCCCTGGCCAAGGATTGAACTTGTGCTGCAGAGGCTGTGGACTATTTCATAATGCTGCATCTCAACCCCTTGCACCACCAGGGAGACCCTGATCAATGTTCTTAATAGGAAAAATGGTCACCCTAGTGCAATCTGCCAAATGGATGTCCTTTTGTTTATTTGCCTTTCCTTTCATTTCCTTTCCTTTCCTTTTCATTTTCTTTTCCTTTTGGAATATCAGACTTAAAAGTTTTATTCTATTCTATAGGTTGAGTGGTCTTCTTTAGACAAGAATGAAATTAGGTAGGAAATAAAGTCAGGATTGCACTGAGTGAATTTTCCAGCAGTCAACTTAGGTATTTGTCAAATGTAATATGACTTTTGGCAAGGTAATTGACAGTGGCATTGACATGATTGTCTTAACATGTCTACTGGGCACAAATGCTCAAAATCTGCCTTTTAATAAGAAGATGGTATCCACAGGCTGGAGAATAATGAGTGTACTCTTTTGGAGATTTTTTTTTTCTTTATTTAACCTGGCGTTCTGTACTGTATGTGTTAGAAAAAGACACTATATTGTCTGGTTTGAAAATGTAGCTTTTACAAATCAGTGTCTTCATGCATACCAAAGGTGAGGTAGTTTTTGTAGAATCAAATGGGGTAGACATAGAGATTCTGAAATTAAAATAGGAGAATTTCAGGGAAATGCAACACCAAATTATAAAAATATTCCATTGTTTCCTTAATTAGTATCTGAATTAATCTGTAACTGTTCACCTTATGGTCCAAATTTGAGCTTCCCATAAAAACTTTTAAGTTTGAATGGATATTCTACTTATCCATTATAATGATAAATCATATAACTGAAAGTATTTTACAAATAGAAATATGATACATACACAATCATATAAGAATAATATAAATTAATATAAAACATAACTAGTTGTGGGCCTCCGTGGTGGCACAGCGGTTGAGTGCTGGGCCCAGCACCTCTGCAGCACCAGTTCAATCGCGGGCTGCCTGAGAGGGTCCCACATGGCACACAGACTTCTCCTGCCATGCCCGCTGCTCCCCTCAGCAGTGTACTTCATCAGTCTGCCTGTTCTGCTCCCTGGTTTTGCTCTGGTGAATTCTCTCACCCTCCCATGCTTCTGACTGTACCCAATGCTTGTATAAATAAATAAATCTTTGGGCCTCCCCGGTGGCGCAGCGGTTGAGCACTGGGTTGCGAAGCTGCCCACAGCCTCTGCAGCGCCAGTTCGATTCCCCGCTGCTCCCCGGCCACTGTCGGAGGGTTCTGCCTGCTCTGCTCCCCGCTCTGGCTCTGGTGACTGTACCCAGTGCTTGTATAAATAAATAAATAAATCTTAAAAAAAAAAGAAAGAAATTCAGTTCATGACCTTTAATAAATAAATAAATCTTTTAAAAAAAAGAAAAAAAAAGTTGAAAATTGCAAAAGTACCTAATACAGATCATTTTATTATATATCCAGTCTAAGATTCAGTCTGAGATAAAAATGCATTACTATTTACTTATTTTTGTACATTCATTTTAATTTATTATATTTAATTATTCTTGCATAAAATAATAGAAGGAAACAAGTGACGCTGTGGAATTGTATATCTTCAAATGTTTCCTTACTAAAATATGATATTTTATGAGATTCCCTGAAAGCACCATTATGAATATCTTTAAGTAACAAGTCATTGAAAAAAATTATGAGCTTTACCTTTGATAGCTGACTATAGAACTGAAACAAACACCAAGGGGAGGAGGAATTGTGAGAGGAATAAGAACAAAGTGGGAAGTAAGCACAATAGTCTCTGGTGGTGGATATGGGTGATTAGGTGGTGAGTGTAAGATGATGGTAATACCTGATGGGAGCACACCAATATTGCCTCAGGCTTTTGTTATTATTTTGATATTATTTTGTTATTATTAAAAAATAACACAATTCTTAAAAATCACAAGACAGACTTCTATGCACTAAAATGAAAAAAAAATCCTGTTTAAATCTAAATGGGAAAAAAGGGGCCTCTCTGATGGCACAGGGGTTAAAGACACAGTGCTGTCAAGCTATCAATAGCCACTGCAGGATGAGTTCAACCCCTGACTAGGGAGCTGACCCACATGGAACAGCAGACCTCTCCTGTCTTGCCCACTGCTCGCCTTAACAGTGTATTTCAGTACATCTTCCTTTTCTGCTCCCCACTCTGTTTCTACCAAAACCTCTTACCTATACCTCTGGCCTATACCCCAGTTCTTGCATGCATAAAGAAATAAATTTAAAAATATAAATAAATGGGAAAAAATGAAATTCAAGTTGTCAAAAAATATGTAAAAAGTCATGATTTAGAATGAGGAAGCATACACAAGCAGATTTATGGTTAGAGCAAAGCCAAGCAGCATACATACAAAACTGAAGTTAGCATAATTGTGGGGTGGTACAGAGGATATTTTCCTATTAAATTATTCTGCTTTGTATTTTTTGTACAAGGGTTTTTTAAAGTAAGAAAATAAATATAAATGTACCAAAACTGTGCAAAGAAATATGAGTAAATGCCTTATTGCACCCACCAGCAATTAAAAAATTGCATATATGTGCTATAAGTGGATGCAAAATCTGGAAAGGAAGGTGGAAGTATTGTTGTACCTGATTAAATGAGATTACTCTAAGTGTTTAAAAATGTTAAAGCAGCTATAGCAAATAATAAAGTTTTTTTAATAATAAAAATTTATAATGAGTTTTAAAAATTTTGCCACACTGAATAAAAATGTATGGAACTTATACACATGCACACACTCAGGTGTTACACACATGCATGCACACACACAAATAAAACTGTGGAAATATGAGTAAGATTGGTGGATTTCATCAATACAGTTTTACAAAATGTCATGAGTAGGGGAATTGAACAAAGTGTGCAAGGGATCGCTTTGTGTTATTTCTTATAGCTGCATGTGAATCTACAATTACCTATAAAATCCCAAATAAAAAGAAAAATCTATATTAAATACTCATAAATTTAAATATTATGTAAGAAAATATAGCCAATCATGTCTCACCTCTGATATATAAACTAACCTATTTTCTTTAAAAAACAAAGGATAAAAGTTTTATATGTAAATGTAATTAATGTAAAGGTAATTAATTTGAGGATTAATTTCTAACAAATTATTGGATAAATATTGATGAGTAAGAAAATTATTCAATGAAAATTTTAATTTGCGTGAACAAAAGAAGAAAAAAATCTTAGCTATTACTACTATAAATGGCTATCATGTATCAATCCTTTTTCTCCACTGGTGTCTCCATCCAAGTTAGAGTCTAAGGATTCATAGGAATCAATTTATCTAAGAACAATTATCCATAGCAATAGGCTAGCATACTGCTTCACACAATTGTATTCATGATCTTGCTCTTTTTAGGACTGAGAGGACTCTAGCCTATATTAGCTAGAGTAAGCAAACCTTGGTTTCTTTCTGGCTCACCTCAAATCTCAATATAGTGACAAGGTGCTTTGACTGCATTCAGAGAAACAGCTTTTTCCCTTCAGCTGACCAATGCCTACTACCATATGCCCACATTTGTCTAGAGAGAGGAGGAAGGGGAAGGAATGAAGGAGGGAAATAGTCATGAGATTTGAGACGTCCATTGGAGACAGACTGGAAATGGCATACACGCTATCAATCACATTGAAATGGCAAGAACTCAGTAGCATGGGCTTGCCAAGAAGGTTGTTCACTTCCAGTCTGGGTGCCAAACCACCTCTAAATAAAAAGCTAAAATAGAGTGATAGCACCAAATCTTGGATTTATGAATAAGTAAATTATGATAGGGCACTTTGAAACCAAAATAAACAGACCCTATAGTAAACCAATAGTCTTGTGCCAAAAAGAATCCTCTCTTTTTCTCATAACTTATTGCTTCCCTTTTCTCAATATCACCACCCGCCCTCCAGGAAAACAGATATGAAAAGAAACAAAAAGAAAAGTAATAAAAAGCTAAGCTTTTATTTTTTTTTCCAGCAAGCTGATTAATGTTCTTTCCTATCTCCATGTTCAACAGGCTTTCTCCCTTTACCAGTCCTGCTGGGACCTTTGATTTTGGTATCTGATGATCTAAAATACATCCTCCCAAGCATAACCCTTCTCTTTCTCTACAACATTCATTTCTTCCCAATATGTCTTACATCCAAGACAAGTAAAGAAAGCCCAAAAATAAAACTATAGTCTCAGAATGAAATCAAAATTGTTTTAAATGAATTTTTATGTTATGGCAATAGCAATGTTTCAAAATGTGTAGCTCAATATAGAACAGTAGAAAATTAAAAATAAAAAAAAATGAAACCTAAATAGGAATGATTCAGTCTATTAATGAAATCAAAATTATTTTTAAATGAATTTTTATGTTCTGGAAATAGCAATGTTTCAAAATGAATAGCTCAAAATAGAACAGTAGAAAATTAAAAATAAAAAAAAACTTTAATAGACATAACTCAGTCTATTAAGAATGGGGATAGTTGAATTTGTGACAATAGAAAAGGATTAAGAATTGTATTTCGGGCCTCCCCTGGTGGCGCAGCTATTGAGCGCTGGGCTGCAAAGCTGCCTGCAGCCTCTGCAGCACCAGTTTGATCCCCGGCCACTGGCAAGTTCCCACTTGGTACACGGACCTCTCCTGCTGCCCACTGCTCCCCTCAGCAGTGTACTTCGTCACTCTGCCTGTTCTGCTCCCCACTCTGGCTCTGGTGAATCCTCTCACCCTCCCGCGCTTGTGACTGTACCCAGTGCTTGTATAAATAAATGAAGAAAAAGGAAGGAAGGAAGGGAGGGAGGGAGGGAGGGAAAAAGAGAGAGAGAAAGGGAAAGAGAAAAAGAGAGAGAAAGAAAGAGAGAAAGAGAGAGAGAGAGAGAGAGAGAGAGAGAGAGAGAGAGAGAGAGAGAGAGAGAGAGAAAGAGAGAAAAGGAAGGAAGGAAGGAAGGAATTGTATTTCCCACAACTGTAACTTCTAGATCACTGGTGAAAGGACAGAAAGATAGTGAGAAAATTAGGCTTAATGGCAGAAAAAATACTTCATGATATGTTGCGATTATAAACATTTTAAATATATTAAATATCAGAAACCAAATGAGAAACTAATGGTTGCGGGTTTGTCTGGTAAAAGATCAAGGTACACTGCTTCAAAGACCATCTGACCTGGCCTATGTAACAGTATATTTTCAATTTATTCAGAGCCCATTCAAATTTTAGAATATGATATAAAGATGTCAGCAAAAATTTCAAAACACACTATATGAATTATATAAAAATGCAAAAGTCAGTGAACTTCACATTCTCAAAGGGTTTTAATGCTTTGGAAGGCAGGTTGGGAAGCATTTCACCCAGTCGATCAAGGGAATCTAAGATAAAGTTCATTTATATGTGTGAGCATTTGCTCTAACATTTTCTATGAAATACTGTGAGTTCCATTGTGAGCATTTCAGGTATAAATCCATTTTTCAATCATTTTTCTTCTCTTTTTAGACACATATGTAATTTAATATAATTTTAGAGACCTCATTATATTACCATTTTATTCTCTCTGCTCCATTTTTTATGTTACATCTTTCCTATTTGAATACAGAATATTCAAATAGTTATGAGCTTGTCAGTCTATTGATTGACATATATCTAACATCTTATTTATATTAAACCTGAATGAAACAATTCTTTTAAGGTATGTATGATAAATATGACACAATTATCTTAGTAGTGGAGACTTAGAATTTATTTAGTCAGCACCTTGCTCCCATAGGCTATCTCAGACACATCACCACACCACATTAGCCTTTTTTCTCATTGATATAATCTACTTCCTCATCAGAAGATGGGAAGATGAATTGGCAGATTGATCCTGAGATATCATAGCCACATACTTTTATTAAATTGGAGCTTTCAAGTTTCTCAGTACTATATCACTATACACATTTTAAAAAGTTCTAATCCCTACTTCACCATATGTACAAAATGAGGAATTTTGGGTAATGACTTCCATTCATAGCTTTTGTTTAATACCTACCCTTCCTCTTGGGCTCAAGTCAACTTCTTCAAGTCAAGTTCTTCCTCAGATTTTCAGCCCACATTGATCTCTTCCAACATCCTTTATCCATCCTTCATGAAATTTCATATAAACACATGTCAGATAGCCTGTGTTAAATATGGCTCTTTCTCTTTATTCCTTTATGACCTTTGTCAAGACAGTTCAGGATTCTGAGCTTCTTATTCAAATATTTATTGAATTGCCTTCTTTCTCAAATATTTATTGAATTTCCTTCTTATTCAAGTAATTTATAGTTATATGGAAAATTAAATTAGATAAAAAATGAAAATTTTACAAACAAGTTGCTGTTTTGTTCTTTCACTTATTATGACTGCAATAAATCACCAAAAATATTCAATGAATTGAACAATCATGATTTATTATTTCTTGCAATCTAAATTCTGGGCTGGTATTAGCAGACCAGTTCTTCAGCTCAAAGGAACATTTGAAGCTCCCCCCCCACCCCCGCCACCACCACTTGTCTGGTGTCTTAGATGACATGGCTAGAATAGGTGGAACATTGCTGGACATCTCCCTATTATCACATTTCTCCTCTGGCAGGGAGACCAGAATTTTTTACATGGTGTTCAGGGATTCATGGAGCATGTTCCAAGAGGACAAACCTCAAGCCTCCACTTGCTTCATCATTATTTATTGCCTATCAAAGTGACAGGGTTAGTTCCATAGTCACTGTGTGAGCTGAATACATGTGGACATGATTTACTGGAGGTGTAGTGCATTGGAACCACTAATGTGACAATTTACCACATCAATGTAAGCAGTAATTCATGTACTAACTTCACTCCTATCAACTTTCTGTACCATGTTTTGGCAGCTGCTTTGCACTTTTTAAAATATCTGAGTAGGGCCTCCCCGTTGGCGCAGCAGGTTGAGCGCAGTGCTGTGAAGCTGTCTGCAGCCTCTGCAGCACGGGTTCAATTCCTGGCCAGCCAGGGAGATACCCATATGGCATGGCAGACTTCTCCTGTCTTGCCCGCTGCTCTCCTCAGCAGTGTATTTCAGTCTGTCTGCCTGTTCTGCTCCTTGCTCTGTCTCTGGTGAATCCTCTCACCCTCCTGTGTCTCTGGCCTGTATCTGAGCTCTAGTATAAAAATAAATCTTTGAGCTGCTTTTTGTGCATTGTGTGAGGTAGTAGTCAAGTTTCATTCTTTTGCATGTAGTGACCCAGTTTTCCCAGCACCATTTATTGAACAAACTTTCTTTGCTGCAGTGCATATTCTTTGTACCTTTGTCAAAGATCAGTTGACCATAAATCTGTGGGTTTTTATTTCTGGGTTTTCTATTTGGTTCCATTGGTTCATGTGTCTGTTCTGGTTCCAATACCATGCAGCTTTGATTATTATGGCTTTGTAGTATAGCGTGAAATCTGGGAGAGTAATGACTCCATTCCCTTCTTTTTTTTTTTTTTTCAGGAGGGTTTTGGCTATTCGGGGTTTTTGGTGGCTCCATATGAATTTTATCAATATATGTTCTATTTCTTTGAAGAATGACATTGAAATTTTAATTGGAATAGCATTGAATCTATATATTGCTTTTGGGAGGATGCCCATTTTAATAATGTTAATTCTTCTGATCCATGATCAGGGGATGTCTTTCCATTTCTTTGTGTCTACTTCTATTTCTTTTAACAGTGTTTTATAGTTTTCTTTTTATTGGTCTTTTACTTTTTTTGTTAGGTTTATTCCTAAGTATTTGTTTTTTTTTTTTGTTTCAATAATAAAAAGGAATGGTTTTCTTGATTTCTTCTTCTTCAGATTTATTGTTTGTGTACAGGAAGGCTACTGATTTTTGTGTGTTGATTTTGTATCCTGCCACTTTACTAAACTGATTGATTAGTTTAATTAGTTTTTCTGTGGAGTTTTGGGGTTCTCTAAGTATGTTATCATATTGTCTGCAAATAGTGATAGTTTGACTTCTTCCTTGCCTATTTGGATGCCTTGTATGTCTTTCTCTTGTCTCATTGCTCTGGCTAGGACTTCAGTATTATATTGAAAAGCAGTGGTGAGAGTGGACATCCTTGTCTTGTTCCAGATCTTATGAATAACTATAAGAAAGAAAAAATCAAAATCAACAAACAACTATGAACCAGACACACACTATGGGGTGGGGGGTGTGGGGAAAGGAGGGATTGGGGTCAAAATAAGGGGGGTGAAATTGTATGGAGAATATAAAAATAAAATAAATAAATAAATAAATCTTTTTAAAAAATCTGTGAATATTTTCTCCAAAATGATTATAAGATTTTTGGTGATGGTGACTCTGTTCTAGTGTTATTATTTTTCTCACAAAGTTAAAGTTTATGGTATATCATAATGTTTCGACTTTGGAGATAAGGTCCAAATCCTTCTCAAGCCTGCCACTTATCAACTAGGCAGGTTACTTAAACCCTCTAAGGTTGTTTCTTCAACTTCAAAGTGGGCATAATGGTTTCCTCCCTCAGATGATTATTATGAGAAGTGGGTTAACATCCATGGAAAACAAAAACAGTTCCTCATCCAGCATAAACATTAAATGTTTATGTACCTTAAGCGTTACTGTATTTCATTGATATAAAGATATCCTGGTTTGCTTGTATAATTTGTAAATAATATCTCTAGACCACTTTCCAATAACTTATGAAAAGGTGAGATTCTTGAGTATTTAATTATGAGCAATCATATAATATTGAGCAGTATTAACAGATAAAATAAAAACAGGGGCCTCCCCTGGGGGCACAGGTGGTTGAGCGCAGCACTGTGAAGCTGTCTTCAGCCTCT